>NC_133986.1:4505000-5135000 GCF_047716275.1 Strix uralensis
TCAGCATTTATTTAGGCACCTGGACTATGGGCCTGCCCCAAAGCCCATTTGGATGGAATGACTACAATAAGCTCTGGATCAGACCCTATTGTAATAGGTAATTACCCATCAACAGATGCTCCCTATGGAGCACCTAAGCAGCTGTGCAGGTCTGTATACTGGAGGAAGAATTTCTTCATGATGTCTTCAGGTGAGGATGCTACATACTGAAATGTAAGGTTTAGTTTTCTGTTATTAGCTTGCATTAGCTATAAGCAGAATATTCTGAGTAAATGAATTTGTGGTTATGAAAAATAAAAGGTATCAAATCAACAAGTTGTTTCAGGTCCAAAAAATTACATTTTGTTTTATTTTTTTGATTAAAAAAGTTCTACTTCAAAGCAGTAGATTTCAAGTGGAAAATGAAAAAAATTAAACTTGCTGTTTATTATTATTAAGGTTATTGTTATTTTTCCTCACCACCAACATGAATTCCTGAAATCCTAACTGGGATTGAATTTTCAAGTGAAAATATTTCTAAAAGACATTCTCACACAGAGCAGGTGAAAAGTGTTTGATCATGAAATTATCCCATATTTGACTCAATGACTTCTTGCTTCATTTAAATCTATCTCAGTTCTTTGTAAGATAGTCATGGTGTCTGATTTAGCCAAGAAAGTCTTTAAGAAATACCAATTTCTATATTGGGGCAAACATTTATTTTTCAGAGAAGGGTAATTACATTTCAGTAAGATTAGATGGTTCATATCAAATCTTGATAATTATCCTGTGCAATCTTAAATCATCCCTGCAGCAAAGTCTGTAGTGTATCATAGGTGATTACAATATTCAGGCAATAAAGAGGCCACACTCCGGCTTCAAGTACCCACTGGAGAGTTGTAGCTTCAGAAGGAATGGATGTGTCTTTGGTATTTTGTGCCTTCCTCCTGGAATATACAAAATCCTGGAAACAGAGGAGTAGAGAAGGTCAAAACTCAACTACGTCAATTTTCTAACCATGTAAGATAAATAAAACAGGGCCAGGTAGTGGGTTTGAGTACCTAGTTCATATTTATCCCCACCATTTAGTTATTAGTTCACTACCTGGCTATGTTTTCAATCTTTACAAATAATTCTCTGCAATACAAATCTGTTATAGAGGGATCTTGTCCTAAGCAGCCAGTTCATTTTAATAAGGCAAGCAAAACAGCCATGACAAATAATATTTATTAGTGTCCCTTTTCAGTGTGAAGCAAGAAAAAGAAGGGATACTAATTCATTACTAATTGCTATTTTATTGAATAATCAGATTCTTTCTGCCTAATATCCTGGTTTTATCCTTTTCTTTATCCTGTTAGCATTTTTCATCATCTATGAATAAATACCTTCAGATTGTCTTTCACAGGGGAATTGTAATCTGAATTTTTTACTATGATGAGAATTGATAGTTTTAAGAAGTAGCAGTTAGTGTGTTTGTATAACTTAAATGTTTTATCATTTTTCTTTCATTTTGATAAAGGGTAGTATTCACATCAGTCAGGTTTCCTACCTGAAGCCTCTTTAATGACAATTCTCTTTCCCATTCAAAGTAAATGCATTTTTTAAAGTTCAAGCTGAAGTTTGTTTCCTAAAAATCTATGCCTACTTTTATTATGGAGTTCATATACATTTTTCTAGTATTGCTTGGCCATCTTAAATAAACTTATTTCACTTAATTGTACAAGATATTTTCTTCTGAAATATCTTATAAGTTGTTATTCATTGTTTTTTGACAAACATACTAGTTCAAAAAGACTTTGTATGACTACAGGAATATTAAATTGCTTATATTTCACCTACCAGTATCCCCTTACTAATTCCTTTTTAATTCAGGCAACTTCTACCTTTTCTCTCCAGTTTACAATATATCTTTTTTTCCAAACTGGCACATTTGAAAATCTTTTAGGACATAAAGACTGAACTATATTGTTTCCTATCAGCTTACGTAACTGTGAGTTAAGTACTTTTTTTAATATAAGAATTATTTTTGAGGTGTGATATATTTGAAGTTAAATGTTTGTCATCCATAAGCTAGTACACCCATTTATGTGCTCAGCTGTGGTGGGCTTATTCTGTCATATTCAATTTTTGGTCTTTATTCAGTGTTAGGTCAGTATTTCTTCTGTTTAAGTGACTCGGGCTTGACATGTTCTCAAACAGGATTTCAGTATCCACAAAGTAAATAATATTGAAGGGAAAAGTTTATATCTAGACCACCCAGAAGGTTCTTTTATTCATTGCATCTTCTGAAGACTCCTGAAGGAGCTCTCAGTTCAGAACCCAAACTGAGTCTCATTATTTGTCAGAGTCCCAAGTTGATGTGACATTGACTTCCTTTGCAGACAGATTTTTCTTAGAACACTGCTAAGGTGTAAATCTAAGGTGTAAATTGTATACAGATCTGGGCTTTAACAAAGCTTTTAAAGGCATCCTCAGCTTTAGTAACTGTTACTTTTATAAGAAGAATTTCTTGTATCTTACTTGAGTTCTTTTCATCTAGGAGGTCACCTGTTTTCCCCAGTACGCAGAATCTCATTACTCTTTAACAGACAAAAGGAATTACTGTAAATGTAGCTGCATCTGATAACAAAAAAATACTCAAAATTACAATTTTCAAAATATAATTTAGCTTTACAGTGTACTCCACCTGAATCTGTCCTGTAGCCACACAGAGGCTCGAAGGCATGGGAGACATTACTACAGAGCAGTGAATTCTGAAAATCCAGAATGGTGCTCATCAAAGCCATGCTTGTTTGCACAGACTAGATCAGCTGCAAGCTGCAGATCTGTGTAATAGGTGGGATTTTACAGTGCAATCGTGTTTTTACTCCCTGAAACTATATGGATGGGCTTTTCCTGTTGGACTTTCCTTATTGATCTGCCTCCTAAAAAATATTGAATGTTCATCATGATGTTTTTGGTGGGAAAACAATGCTGTTTCTTCTGTATTTTTTTATTACTTAAGAAATGTTCTATAATCTAAGGAAGTGCTATAAATGTTTTAAAACATGGATAAAGCTTATTTCCTGTGTGAACCTGTGCTAATTCCACAGGATGCTGTAACAATCATGACTTTTTGCTCAGTTGTATTAGGTTCAACAAAAAAGAAATTTCGATTTCTATGTTAATGTAAAGAATTTGTCAAGAAATGTTTTTAAATGAAAAAGGATTATTTTAAAATTAGTGAAGTTTGTCATTTTTAACAATAGTCAGATCTGGACTACAGCTATGCATGCTCTTGAAAATGCTTCTACATGTGAATAGCTTAACAGATATGAATGTGACAACTCCCCTGAGTTCCCTTGTGGAATGCCAATATTGTTTGCAGAAATCTCCAATTTTTATTATTATCAAATCTCAAAGGTGGGAACATTCTTTAATTAGTTGGGCTGGAGGGTAAGGAAGCAATCTAAGCTAGGTGAACAAAAATAACATTTTATTTTCTTTTTTTCCCCCATCTGAATTGAGATGATTCAGCAGCTGTGGGCTTTACTCTCTTTTAAAGAAGAAACACGAAATACTACAAAGACATGTTAAAGTTCACTTATGTGCTATTGAGTTACTGAACATATTGATATTTATTTGGAAAACCTTAAGACTAGTATATTTAGAGTGATATTCTTTACACTATCATAGATAAAGTGCTCAAATATGTTTATTTCCTCTAATCTTCAGCCATTTTATCTTTACAAAATGAAAACGATATTTACAAATATTACTAGTGAATCCAGAAACATGATGGAATGTGTGAATTCTCTTATAGAAGTACAAATACAAAAGTAAGGTCCAGGGCAACCATAACGTAGAACTGCACGGTGGTGATGGTATGGTTTTCCTGAGACAACTAGCAGCCACATCTCTTTTCCCATACATAAATGGCAGTCAGCAATAGCTAGAAACAAAAGACCCCTCTCTCACTCTCTGAATACAGTGACATTCATTCTCAGAGAAGCAGGGGCAGCTTTTTGAAAGCAGACTTCTTCAGTCCAACAATAACACACAATGAGTTATTGACTTGTTTATATATGGAGCTCTTTTCAGTAACTAACTCTGACTCCCCACAGTCTGGACAAATGATTGATTTCGTTGTTAGAAAAAGAGAAAGCTCTTGCACTAAACTCTGTAGTGCAAACTACTTTTTCTCCATTTGTTCCCCCACTGAATAGAACCTTATTAAAATGCACTTTCCAAAAAATACCTGCAGCTGGCCTTTATAAGCATGTTTTGTATATATAAATAAGTAATTTGTCCCACTCTTTTGTATGGTAACAAACCATTGGAGAATCTTGTCAACATATATATGAAGGTTGAGTGTCATAGGATTTTGGTTAAACAATATTATTTATATCGATATGCATATAAAACATAATTTTAAAAGTATTTACAGTAGCTGTTTGCTATTTGGTTAGAAATACTAACTTTTAAAAGTTAATAGGCATGATGGTTTTTTATTGAGAAATTCCTATTTCCTTTCAACACCAGTTGTTAGTCATATACCATACACAAGTTATTTTGATACTTCTTTATATATGATCAACTAAACAAATATTTGAATAACTATTAATTCATCTTGTAACTTTCACACATTGTTGAATATCATCTATTATGCTGTATTTTTTGATACACTGTTTCTGTTAATTCTTCATATATGATATGCACAACATTTTAATTTAAAGAAAATTAGCTTTCTTATGTCCTCTTTTATTGCTATGGGGTTTCTTTAAGAAGTAAATAAGTATTTGGTTTCTTTTTTATAAATTTAAATACTTTATATTACTTAAAAAGCTGCTGGATTTGTCCAACAGCTGCCTTGCAGGAACAATATTTATATAGCAAAAAAAGGATGCAGAGTTCTACTGAGCCCTGCAATTTGTTAGTTACAAAACATTGTGGGAAGTTAAGAGTTCATTAGAATGTTGCTGAAAGTATGATTCCAATGTGCTTTACTAACACATATAGAAATGTAATGAAGAATTAATGAAGTTAATGCCACATTACTCCTGATTCTCCAGGTTCTTGTACCTGTGAAGTTGTGTTAGTCATGGCACACAGAATATAAAATACTAGCAGATCAAATGCAAAATGCTATTATTTTACTGCAATGTGATGTAAATTCTGTAGAAAGCTACTCAAGTTAGAAGGAAATAAGGTATCATAGTCCTTGTATCCATGTGAATATTCCTTGTATTTCTTACAAGATGTAAGGAAGTGTGGATTTTCTGGTTGTATAGGTTTCTATGGCTATAAAAATAAAACTTGGAAAGTGTAAATTGTGGATTTCTAATCTGGGGTATCAGTCTTGAAATTTGCTGATTTTGTTACTCTGATTCTGTGAGTTAATCATGTCATACCTTGTTTTTACAAATTTGTATTCTTTCCATCTTTTGTGTCTGAATTTTTTATCTCCATTCTTTTCATTCTTAACCTTTAATTTGTTCTCTAAACAAAAATATTTTTGCTTATCATACTTCCTTTTTCTTTCTTTAATGTAGTTTTCCTAACATAATTTAGCTCCCTTTTGGAGTGTTAGCACAGACAGGCCACCAGTTTCCACCTATCATTAATCCTGCCCAGGCAGATCTGATTAACAAAATATATAATGTTAACAGAATTTATGATATGATATCAGGGATGATGTTCTGATGTTTACTAAGCCTTGCTAGAACCTAGTTAGAATTACCAAAGATTTAATTTTAAAAAGAATTTTCTAGTGGGTAAATTGCAAGGGGAAAAAAATTAACTAAATGTCTTTGGTCTTATGCATTTTTATATGAACACCAGGGATTAGCATACTGTTGAAAAAGTATGTATAAGAAGAGCAAAGAGGACTTGGAAAGAACTATATTTTCATAGAAATCCATGCATAGAGCAGAAATTTGCTGCAGAAATGAATGCCTGTCTTGTTATCTTTAATTTCTACATATCTTGCTCTGTGCCTTGTGGATGTAGATCAGGAGCCTATAGTAGCATCATTCTTAACTGATTGTGAAGGATCGGGGGAGGAAAAGGAAGAGCTATTCTTCTGTGTAGCTTCTGTAGCCTTTTGTGAAGACCCAGAGATCCATAGGATTTTCCTGTGATCTCAACGTATCCATACTTACAATTGACTCGTCCCTCCCCCTGTGTATCTGAATGTCCTGGCGCAGACCCTCAGCTGCAGTGAAGTGATGTCAGTTGAAGTTGGTGGCTTTTTACTCATTTAATTGAGTGACATGCAAACCTGGACTTACGCCTTCTCCACCAAAGCCTTTCAGAAAATCTCTGAACAGCAGCTTTGTAGAGCTTTTTAGCTTTTGTCTCTCCTACAGCTTCAGGTGTTACGCAAGGAATCAAATAAGGATGATCAGTAACAGATCCTGGTCTTTGAAAGACACGTTGCAGTTATCTAAGTATATTTGTTTTATTGGACAAGTTACACTCATTTGACTGGAGAAACGTATCTGTTTTCTGTTTGAAATGTAACCGACAGTTTAAATATTTTTTCAGTCGGTACAGTCCCATTTGACAGTGATAAGCATGTTACAAGAATAAACTTATACACTGAAAAGATAAGATACTGTATTTGTATATTCAATTTCCATTAAACAGAAGTAAAGATGCAGAATGCAAATCTGCAAAGTTTTGTGACTTAAAACAACTCTTTTGGCTTAAACTTTTGTTTATTTTTTCTTTAAAAATGTTTTATTTTATTTTTACTTATGCATAAAAATTCAGGTCTACGTGCTCTGAAATCTAGTAGTGCCGTAAGAATTTGTCAAAATAAAGTTCTCAGTTTCTTTGCAAGTGTCCAGGCATTTTTCTTATATTTAGAATCAGAATTCTAATAATATTTTTTGTCAAATGAAAGGCATGTCATATATCGCTAACTTTGTTAGCCTTTTGCTTGTGCCAGGAAGAAAATGTTTCTGAGATAAGGCTAACAATGATCATCTTTTATGTTTACTTAAAAGCTTACCCATCTGTTCCCAGTCCTTCTGGTTTTGCTTTCAGCTGTAATTGCTGAAGACCAGTGGGTGTACTAGTGTCAATCAAATTGCCTTGTGACAGCAAGCATATACAGACCCTTTCTTCCTTTCTAGAGATTTCATTTACCACACTTAGATGAATAGTTTGAATAGTTTCAAACTTTAGGACAGTAGATAAAATCCCAGTTTCACTGAAGTTAATAACTGATCCTCTCATACCAATCCTTTCTGACAGGTATCCAGGGGAAGGCAAAAGCATCGCAGAATGCCTACCACTCAGAAGAGGAAAATGCAGATGTGAGGCCAATCCCTACCATAGGTAGGGTACAAGTACCATTTAAATAGGACCCTCTCAATGAATTGGAGACTGGGAGTTTTAAACAACCCATACAAAAGCAATTGACTACTGTCAAAAGTAGCATGGTTTTGATTTTTTTGTACCCTTGTCTCTACTGAATATAAATTGTTTCCCCGACTTTAAAATACTGACCACTGAAAAATGTATTTAGGATGTGTGAAGTTTTTAGGTTATTCATTTTGAAAGGTGTTTTTTTTATAATACTATTGCAAGCCAAATGAACCCTAATAAAGTTTAAAATATATGCCTTTTCAAGTTGAAGCAGAATAAAAACCCAAATGTATATAAAAATACTTATATGAAAACGTATAAGCAAATACCATATATGTTTATATGAAAATGCTTCATATGGGTTTTTAATTCGTGTGTACGTAGTATATTATTTTTCATTCTTCAGTTGGAATTGCTATTAATGTTGGAAAGGAAAAATCATTAGATATTCTTTCAGTGATAACAGAGGAATTATATTTAAAGCCAGATGAAGTAAGTGAATTATATAAAGTAATTTTGTTGACAAAGAAGAGAAGAAAAAAGACCACAAAGACTATATTTGAAGGCCAGAAAGGATATTTTTTGTAACTGACTTCAAAGCTGATTTTGGTCTCTATGTAAAAATGGAACAATTTTCTACCCTTGTGCTTCTTAATGGCCCAGTAAAGCCAAAAATAATTTCAGGATACAGATTTCTGAATCTTTAGACTTACATCTATTTTCTGTGGGGTACTGTGATCTCCAGATATAAAGGGTAATTTCCCTAACAGATAGACCAAGAGCTGTACTAGGCAAGAGCTAACAACCTGATATTCTTCTTTGCATTGGCTTTAGGAACACACAAAAAGTGTCTAGGATGCCTATATATATGTGATCCTATTTTATACTTAACATCACATTGGTTTATGATTCAGATTTATTAATAAATTTAACCATGCTTTTCAGAAACAACTAAATACCTTGGAAAGTCAGTATCAATACTGACTGGCACAAAAAACCTCAGTCCTTATTAAAGTAAATGAACTTTACAATGAATGATGGCTTTCCTGAATAATTTTTTTTTAAACAATTATTCATATTCTGGAATGTCTCTAGATATAAGACATTGGTCACTTTGATAACACTGTATCTGTTAAAACTTGAAAAGTATTTGTAAATTCTCTAGGTTAGCAAAGTTGGCGACTGTTTGATTTTCTCTTTTCTCTGTGAAGACAACTATTTCATTATCCCCCCATTTTTTTTCTCTTTTTTATCTTCCTAATTCCATATTGAGTGGGTCTGACACGGACTCCAACTTTCTTCTCTTTTCTAGCCCTTTCTGTGTAAAAATACATTGAAGATTAACTTCTAGCTCCAATTAACTCAACAAACAAAAAATGAGTAATGCCATTAGAATCCATGGTTGGAACCAGATATTATTTTTTGTTGATATCTAACATTGATAAAAAAGAAGTAAAAGTAACTAGTTCATAGTTCTCTGTAAGAAGCAGCATGCACCTATCTATTTTGCCCCCAAACAGAATTTTGGCAAGTGCAATTTCATTTCTTTTCCCTCATTATGCCAGAATGGAAATAAATTTCATCAACCCTTCTACTTGCACAGATGATTTCTCCCTTATGGTCTACTTCAGTACCTTTACTGGTACAATGAAGATGTATAGTAAAGATTATGTCCTCTCTCCTTATTGCTGCCAGCTTACTTTCTGCTGATGTGTTTGGAACAAAGGAAAAACCCCCATGGGTTGGGTGTTCCCACTTGAAGGACAGGTGGGAAGCTTGAAATCAGGTAAAAATTCAATATATTCCAATACATTCTATGTAGTATCTGTAAATATGTTTAATGTCATATGTGACTCCAGCACTGCATTTGACCCCATGTAGAGGATGGATTCATCCTTCCTCTAGACAAAACCTCCCTGACTGCAGTGAGTGTGAAAAATTGATCTTATATACTCAACAGTTTTGGTATATGTCATACTTTTTATCAATTCTGCAACTTTCTCAAGAAAATAGGGATGTTTTCTTCAAATTTTTGTTCCTACATTTTTTAAATACATGATTCCTTTTGCTAGTAAAACAATTTTTTAAAGAGACTTTTCACCCTAGTAAAATTTTTAGTATTCAGTTAAGAGTGTAACTCCTTTTCTTTTGTTAGAACTGTGTTGCTGCTCTAACAAAAAATGGTAAACTCTGTTCTGTTCTTTTAGGGAAAAAGTGTCGTTTACAATGTCAAGATTTAGTAAGGTAATCATAAGATCGTGTAGGAAATATTATAATGATAAACTATTAAATCAAGCATTTTTCTTACAATAGTTCATGCTGTGAAGTTGACAGCATATTTTATAAATGAAATATTAATACAAATCTGATGCAGATAAAAGTGAAGAAAGATTTCCATGTCCATCCACTTCTGGATGGCAAAAAATGTTATTCCTTCGGATATATTAATATATGCATCTTATTGCAATGCTACCAGTAAATATATATTAACATTTCTTTTATTGGAATAATTAAAAATCTTTTTAGAATTATATCAATGATATTTCATTTTCCTAACTTTTCCTTGTTATCTACTAATTTCTAACAACTCATATTTTTCTTAACTAAAACAGACTCACTAAACAACATATACACGTAGTCCTCAAACTTGAGCTCCTTAGTTTGGTAGAAATCCTAAACTATCTGCCTGAGGTTGGGATGAAGAGCTTTTCCAGTTCCATGTGCTTGGTAATTTTATCTCTGCCTCCTGAAGGGCATGTACCAAAATAAAAAGCTTTTAATGACCCATCACTTATTACCAGAAATACAGAGATAGAAAACAAACACTATTTTTTATTACCATAACAAAAACACAGCCCAGAACCATTCTTGAAATGTTTAGGCCATGAAAATAAAAAGAAACAACACAATTTATGTAAAGAAAGAGAGAGAAATATGTATTAAGTGGGCAAAATATTAAACATCTTTTTGGTTCTAGATGCTTAAGATCTTCCAGTAATTTATAGACACTGTATTTTCTATTTAGAGCTTGCAAATTAATACCCCACATACACAAATCCACTTGATTTATTTTAATGTCAGCAAATCACATGCCAGAGCCATTCAGGTTTTTCACTAATCTTCAGCAGGGTATTTTAACTATCCTCTAAAGACTTCTGACACAGTGAAAAGTATGGAAGTGGCACCAGGTACTGCAGCACCCAGTACCTAGTACAGGAAAGGTCACACTTCTGTTCGACTGAGTCTGAATCTGAAGGGCAGAACTCACCATTATGCCTGTGAGCAGCTCTAACGGATGAACAATGATGAAGCAGGTAGGAGAAAGTGAGGAGCTACTGTAAGTAGCGCAGGGTGGTTGCTGGGTGGAATGTAGTCACCACTCTCTGGTTTTCTTCAGTGGAATTATAACATCCATTGCTCAGAGAATGTAGGCCCAACTCAATCGGTTGTCAATATTTCATATGTCCTTTGCTGTCAATATTAATTTTAATATTATGTGACACTAGCATGAATACTGATTCAATAATACTTCCACATTAAATGATCCAGCTTTATCTTTAAATAATCCTTATTTTTGTAATTCATCTAACTAAACAATTCATTCTAAATGTAATTTGAATAAAAGATGTATCACATTAGTGGGCATGTATTCTGCAAAATAATGAAATTAGATATAGTTTGTCAATCAAAGATTAGATTTTTATTTACTAACAACTGAATTATATGTTCAAGGTAGCAAAGAATGACCAATTGTTTAACACGATGGTATCACTGGAGTATGTGGTATTTTTCATATTATTTAAAAGATGCTGAATCTGAACATTTACACCCATAGTAAATCACTAATTGTGGCACTGTCACAGACTTACTCTCAGGTGCTTTTTTTCTTTTCTCTTTTCAAGACCTATTGAATAGGCTTGTTTCTATTTTATAATTAAAGTAAGAAAGGTCTATGAAATTTCCATTTCTTTTCTTCCTTAACAGTCGTCCTCTGAGATTCTAGAAGGTGACTGCTGTCAAAGTCATGTTTGGAAAGCATTTGGGGATATGAAAATGCAGATAAGTACAGAAAGTGGTTTTCAAAATCTGGGCAGTATTTCCTCTCTATTGGGAATCAAAATGCTGGAAACTTTGATGGGGAAGTCATCAGTTTGCAGAATTACTTCACTCATTACTTATTAAGAAAAGGGTTCCTCGTGATCCCTGATGCCATTTGTTTTGCCTGGTTTAGAAAATAATTACAGATGCTGAGCTCAGATCCTAGTATAAATCGATACTGAAGTTGTTGAAGCTTGGCTGATCTATACCAGCTGAGGATTTGTTTCACTAAATGTGAACTCTTATTGCTATTCTTACAATTGTATATCTCCTGCCCCTTCTTCAGACTTCAATTGACATGTTCAGTGCAAAGTGGCTTAGAGCACTCTCTGATAACATGAGCGGACTCTGAGTAATATAGCATTTAAACTGACAGCTGACTTTACAGTGCCAAACTAAACAGAAGAGGCATGAAGAGATACTGATAATAGATGGACTTTGTGTATAGACATAATGAAACTAATGGATACTCTTATTTGCTGTGGATTTGCAGTAGCACCAGCAGCCTTTAACTTATGAAATATCTTACAGAGTAGTCTTGAAACCTATGTACTGTATAATCATAAGCAGTTCATTAGACTCTAAGACATTATAAACATTATATCATAAATATTTACCAGTCCAGGTACAAATGACACAGTCATCCCTCACCTTGGTGGACAGAGATTATAGAAGAAGAAAATAGTTTTAGTATAGCAAGAAAAACATCCTTCTCATAAGGTAGAATCTTGCAAGGCTGCAATATACAGGGGACCTCCACTCCTCTCACATCAGTACCATTACCCGGTTATATGCCAGCCAAGGAGATGACCCTCCTCTATTTTTAATGAGAAATGTAGCTTATTCTTTGCATGTGCGTTTTTTTGCTACGTTGTGTTCATTTACCATTCCCTCACCCAACTCCTGTACAAGTGTCACTTCCATGATGAGTTTTCCTGGAGAATGAGGAGTAAAATGTGTAGGCTCTCTGTAGCACAATGAAAGCATGCATTTTTTTCAACTTATGCGTACGTAAGCCTTCTTTTGTGAATAAGACTCATAGGGTCAGATAATGTTTAAAGGGAAAGGCTTTATGTCTCTCAGGCCTGCATGTTTCCACATGGATGCTTCTACACACACACAGATTGAATTATGAACAGACCTATTAATGCTGGGATCACAAAAGGTCAAGTTTTGTCTTCTTTTACCTCTATTCAGAATTGCTTTTGAAAGGGGGGAAAAAAGGGATTTGCAGAAAAAAAGATTCATGATGAAGAATTTTACAGGTCTTTTTTTTTCTGTCCTTTAGCAACATCTGGGAGTTGGAAAAAAAATCTTATTATGTAAAATAGTCCAGGGGTATTGTATTACTAGATTTTAATATATCTCACTTGGGTCAGTTGTAGGGTTACCTTATGGAATGACCTGCTACCTAAGGACCAAAAACACTAAAAAGGAACTTGAGTAAATTTTTTCTGCTACTATAGTAGATAGTTTAATTGAAGAAAAAAATGATAAAGATAGTCCAAGAAAAACTTTAGATGTTCATTTTTTTTTATAATAATAGAGATCTAGACCCTAAAATATTTTCTCAGGGAAATCTTACATTGAAGTTGAACTAATCTTTCAGAACCTTCAGACTATTAATTTGAAGAGTTATATGAACTCTTATTATATTATTATTATTTGTACATAAAAGTGGATGCTACAAAGTGCTCTGCCAGATCTCACCATAAATATTATTTATATTATTTTCACAAATATCTTTGCAAGAGGAAAACCAAATAATATTATTGAAGAGTTTCTGCTGCTGTATTTTCATGTTCTATATCCAGAGATGCAAATCACTCTAATACCTAAAAGTATTTCTCCTATATTTTCTACAGAAAACATGGTTGAGAAATAGAGAACTGAGACTGAAATACTAATAGCTGCTTTTAAGATGGAAAAAGGTTAACATTACACCCTAAATCTTTGCATTACATTTGGCATCTTTTTATGTATATATTTGCATGTGTGCATGAGGGAGTGAAAGTATGAATTTCTAAAGTATATCACTGCTCACTTTTTGTAATGCTAAAAATGTATTACTGTGTCTTTATGCTTTGTTTATATTTGCAAAATATGAAACAAAATATCCTGAAGTAGAAAAATGCACAAGTGATAGAGAATTTTTAAGTGTGATTAAGGCTGGACATTAGTCACAGAGTTCAGAGAAACCTGAGAAAGCCAGAGAAACCTGAGAAAGCTAAGGAAATGGGAATTATGATAACAAATTAAATGCACTAATAGCAAATGTGATACACATCAGAAAGAATCATTGGCATTATTTATACAATTTAAAGACTGCTGAGTTAAAAATTGACTGTTACTGCACAGTAAAATCATCTATGAATCACTATAGGCTGGATTAAATGGAGTAATAAAAGAAAATCAACTCTGACACTGTATAAAATTAGGAAAGAAAATTATAGCAAAATACTGTAATGCTGTTATATAAATGCCACCATCTGAAATTTCATATTATTTTTTTCATAGGGATAGAGAGCAAGGTATAGTAAAAATACAAATGGCTTAAAGCTTTGTCTTCAAAAAGAGCACGAATATTTTATTTAAAGTCAAAATGAAAACGCTATGGCACAACTAGGATGAGAATAAGACTGAATGTAATAAAACCCCCAGTAAGTTATAACTTGCATAAAATAGATATACTAGATAAGATTCAATAAAAATAAAGCTATTTACATTTTTTTCTTCTAAGTACTGAAAGAAATTCCAGAAGTCACTTTTGCAAGATATCATTGAGTCCTGTAACTTTGTTGTTTGAAAATAAGCAAAAATAAACAGGAATTGTTGTACTACTTCAGAAAATCTAAGTTTGTATAATATGAGGTAAAAATGCATAATAACTCATCAGCTTAGTAGGGCCAAGTCTTCTGTAAAGGATGTTTTGCGTCTCTTTCTGTAGCAAGGGTCAATGTCAGAGACTGAGCTGGACTGGACTGGTTTGAGCAGTATGTGGCAATGTTCATATTCTTTTTTAATATGCAGGAATCTGTAGGTCTTGTGTTTTCATAATTGCTATCTTTTATCAATAATGGAATAGAATAAGAGACATAATAATCTAGTAATAAAGAAGAATCTGAGCTGTTGGAAAAATTTTCCCTTCAATATATGTTACAATGTCCTTCAAATAAAAGACAGAATAAATAAAACTGAAAAATCTCATACAGTTCAGTACTTCATGGCTGCCTTGATAGTGTGAATATGTGTTTCTGTGTGTACATACATACTCTGCAGTAAAATAGAATAAGAAAATCATGTGATTGCCCATGCAATACAAAGCTATAACTCTTTAATTGCCATGCACAATCTGTCCTGGTTATTTCTTCTAAGCTATTAAAACTAATGGTATATGTAATCTAATTTTCTTTAAGTTAGATGCACAATTACATATGAAAAATGAAGTTGGGAACACAACTGGAGACAGCTGGAGGCATCAGCTCAAACATACTATAGTCCCAGTATTTTATTTGTGTTTGTACATGTAAAGCTTACATTTTTGAGTAAGAGATGAAGTTTTATGTTTCCATACTGAAAAATAACTCCATAATTGTAGTCCTATGTTTAAGTTATGTAACTGGTGTATGACTGGTGAGACTGCAGTTCTGAAACCTGAAATTTCTGAAACCAAAAGGGTTGACAGAATTTGGGCTGGCTTTTTGGAAGTATCCCTCTTTCCAGCATCCTGCTGATGTTAGCCCTTTCTGAAGGCTACTTTCATTAGCATTTCTTAATGGTTCACAAAATTTAACATTACGATGGTGATTACGTAGTTTACATGATCAGCTATTTTTAACAGCTCCAAGAATATAAATTCTAAACTGTAACTACGTTATTAATGTGTCTGTCATATATAAACATCTCACCACTGGAAAGGCTACCTTTATTTTTTTCAAAGGATACGTTTAAGGTAATCTTGATTTTTGAATGCGTGGTAGGGATGATTTTTACTTTATTTAGACCTCTTCTATACTTCTTTGATTTGAGACATTCTCTTGTCCTTCCCAAATTCATGAAGGATATATATCTGATCCTTTTTGTAATGAAAATATGTCATGAAATATGTGTAATCATATTGAAAACATTTTAAAGAAAGCTGGAAGAGTGTGAGCTAAATATAGTCCAAGAAACATGTATAGTTTTTGAATATAACTTCTTTAGGAGTTAAAGAACTATGTAGTCCTTTTCTATTTTAATATATGCCATTTGTTTGTGAATACAGAGTTTGTAAATTACAAATTATGGAAATAATGAATGTGTTTTTTCCAGTTATTAAAGATCATTATAAGTGTATAATTACTGGTGATTTATGTGGTTGAGTATAAAATACAAAATAAAAGGGGAGGAAAATTGTTTATTCTTTCCCTTTGCCACTGTTGAATGTGGTTCTGCATATGGTTATGCCTCTTTTTCTCTAAAACCATACCTATACATCTGTATTAGATTGATATGTAGAAGTTACACATATGTATTATATGTCCTGTCCAATTTAGAATAGTAAAACATCTATACTTTCTGTAGGCTTCTAAAGAAAAATCTGATAGGTGTGACATCAACATTGGCTCTTTCTAGTAGCCGTTGTAATTTAACCATTCAGGTGAGGAAGTTAATTGATTAATTACAAGCAGCTGTCTGAAGCTAGAGAGCTCATCTCTAAAGTTGCTCCACTATTATAGGCTAAGCAGGAACAGGGGTGTCTTTTGTATCTCTATATATAAAACAGAGCTTCCTACAAGCAGTTCACTACAGGATCTGTATCTGAAGCAGGGTATGTTTCAATGATCTTTTATGGTCTAATATCTTGATTAAAAAATATGTTGGCTTTTGCTTTATAATATCATATATATCTCTATGAATTCTGTAATGTATTTGTTCAAAACTAGTTGTTTCTTATTGTTGGGGGGGGTTAGAGCTGGTTTTTAGTAGTCTCTAACTTAAAACAAAGTTGTTAAAATATGTACAAACTGTCTATTCATTTTACTAATTAGTTTTGGCAGTCAGTGAGCAGAACATACATATCTAAACTCCTTTTCTGAAAGTTAAATCCCATGGAATTAAACAACATTTCCTAGCAGACTTTCCTGGAACATTAAAAACAACAAGAGAACTGCTTAAAGATCTATAGTATTCATGAGAAAGGGTATTAATACATCTGGAAAAACATTCTTTAAGCTATAAACCTGTTCTAAGCTATGCTCAACCTTACTTTAACAAATATTCTAAGAAATTCTGATCTTTGATCAGTAGCGTATCCACTTTGACTAGTGGATAGCTATGTGAGAACTAATATAATTCAAGATGACTCTTATACAGCAACATCTGCTCTACACTGCCTAAACCAGTGTTAGATACCTCTTATGGAGTCTAACAAGCTCAGATGAAGAGAATAGGAGAACTTTGCTGACTGGTGGGTTTTGGTCAACTTTATGAACATCTTAGAGGCACTTTTGGAACCTGCTGTCTTAACTTCTTTTCAGCTTAGCCTGTCCTTAGTTCTTTCAGCAGTTTCATTACTATAAAGATAACTCTAAATCTGTTTCTTGAACTCTGTTACATAACAGCATAGCTGATGTCTTCTTTCTCTTTCTTCACTCTTCCACAGAAAGCAAGTGGGTAAATATCCAAGTTTCAGATACTAATTTTTTCCTATTGCAAGCTGCTGTACCGAGTACTGTGCATCTGTTATATATCTACAGGAAACCTATAGAATTCATTGTTATCAGTCAAGAAATCAACTTGCCATATGATCTAGCTTTTCCAGGAAAGTCTTGTTCTAAAACCAGATTTTTTTTTATTATGGCATTTTGCTATATTATAAAATGTGGTAATTTCAGACTTTGCTTTGGAGAAAAGCTTCCTATTTTTCATTTCTTTGTCAGAGAAGAAAACAAGAAGTTTATGCAGGTCAAATTGTGCTGGTGTCATTTCACAGCTGGTTTTGGTGAAGTCTGTAGAAAGCATGGATGCTTCAGTTGTACATCAGTATGGAGATATTACAAAGACCAATGTTTAATATTGAACATCCAGAAAATGAAGAGCACCTCTTTATTTCTGACCATGGTGCCCTATCCAAGCTGTAATAGGGAGTGAAATATAATGTGGAGTGTTCCTCAGAATTAAAATCAATCCCAGTTGGGTTTTGTTTTTTTTTTTTTTTTTTTTTTCTTCTGTGTTCTGGATATAAGAAGCTTTTAAGTGAGAATAAGGCAATCTGTGATGGTGCCTGACAGGACTAGCCTGGACACAATTAGCTTTGAGGGCTAGAGCTTGCAGATGCTGCCAGTTAAATACCTTATTATTTTGTCTGCCTTGGTTCTCCATGTGCTTGTGAAGTGCCTGAGCATGTTACCTACATAGCAGTACAGATGGGGCATTAGACCTATACTTTCCTATTTGGATATTTGTTGCAGCTAAACCCAATCCATAATCACACTGTTATTCAGAGACATGCAGAATGAACTGCTGGCTGAAGCTAAAATACCTGCCTACCAGTATACATGTATGTAGTTAACTTATGTTTTCCTAATCAGTAAGGAAAATATGTTTTGACCTTGCATCATTCAGGTTTATGCTATGTGCAAACTATTCTGATTTTCTGCATTCCCAATGTCTTGTGATGTGACCAGGCAAGATTCAGGGCACCAGATGCCTCAGGAACTGCAGTACTTCTAAAAGTGCATTGTAGGTGGGGCTCTGGGTGCTGCTGGAAACTAAATGGAAAGTCTGAGCTTGTGTTTTGTTGGATTTTTTTATACTGCTATTGGAAATTCTGGAACCTGAGGCAGCTTTAGATATTTTGGGTATTCCATTTGCTTAAAGCAGTATAATTTCTTAGTTAAGTGATAGTATGCCTAGTGAAAGTAAGTCCATTCCACCTCCTTGTGTGGGGGAACTGTATTTCACATGTCTTGTAGGTAGGCATATAATCATATACCAGAGGTGTATGTTTTCAGTCCATAATTGTCAGTCATATCAGGTGATTTTTTTTTTTGGCTTTCTCAAGCTTTGCTATTTTTTTTAAATATTTGAAAGAAAACCGTTTTAGCACTACCTAGATATTTTTCTTGTCTAATAAGTGATATGATTTTGAGTTACAGAAATGGTTTTTTTCTAACTTGAAGTACATCAATAATTCACTGAAAATAATTTCTTCTTATTTTTGTTAAATTAAGAGCTATACTTGCATGGTAGCATGTACTGGAAGCCTGTGTATCTATCACAAAGATAATTGCCATCTTATGTAAGTCACTTTTAAAAAGAAAAAAAACCCAAAACACCACAAAGAACCCAAACAAAAAAATCCCAGAAGCTTTCTGTTCTTTTTAAAATTTGGAATGACTGCTGTTTTTGGTGTACCTCTGTGTTACACCCGGACTAGGTGTGGAGTAAACATTCTTTTGAAAATTTTAACACTTTCTGTCAAGCTTCTTCCTTTTTTTTTTTTTTTTTTGTCAGGAGGAGCACTTGTAGTTTTAATCTCTCCTTTTGCAGTTTTGAGTAACAACAGGTAACTTCAGCAGGCAGAAACCTTTTCTTCACTTTTTTGTTTCTGTGAACCATTTTAGTCTTCAGAAGGCTTGACAGGAGGTTTTTCTTATTGATAATTTCAAGCAACATTTCTGTTTTTTATTGTATTCTCTTGAGGTATTTATGAGAGATACATTGTAATATGCTCAAATATATGTTCACATTGTGCATAAGAAGCCCAGATTGATTCAAATCTATTCCACACAAACATCAGCACCACTCTTGCTAACTTATTCATAGATCACACTAGAACTCTGCTATTGACTTTAGTATGAGCAGGAATAAGGCTTGAATAGCTTTTGTTTGAAACATCATGTATATGCTCATTTTCAATCAAACCTATACTTCAAATATATTCCAGTTATAAAAATGTCTTCCAACAGACTTGTATGTTGTAACAATCGGTCTCAACATGTGTTTTTTTCTGAGAATTTTTTTCACTTCCTCCATAGAAATTAAGAACACTTCAGTACAAATATCGTGTAAGGATTATTTACGTGGTTAACAGCTCATAGGGTCAACTGTTTAATTTTTTTTTATAAAGGGGATGGCGGAGGAAATGTGGTTGCACATACAGCTGATTTGCTGTGAGATGTTTATTGGGTTTGGTGCAGTTTTGACCTCTGATTTATGTTTGCTTTTTATTTCATTGTTCTGGCTCACAGTTATTTCTCATTACATTGCAGAATAGATGCAAGGTAAAAAGTTTGTTTCTTTGTGCGTTCCTCCCCCTCCCCTCCAGTAAAGCAGAGTTCATTTTTTTCTAATTTATTTTTTTATTACTTAGACCTAACACAGATACACACACACACTTCTATATGTGCATATATATGTGTGTGTGGCATGTACTTATTTAAAACAACAAACAAGAAATTCTCTGCATCCCATTTTCATACTTTCCAGTTCTTAAATATCTTGGAAGTTTGTAAACTGCTCTTCAGGCTTGAATTTTCACTTTATTCCTTAGAGATAAACTTTATGGATGGTCTGTGTATCTGTTCTGAGTTGTATTGCATCAAGTATGGAAACTTTGTTGCACTGGTTTTAGGTAAGTTCAGTGTGCTTGCAGTAGAGTTGAATAAAGATCCTTGAGAACTGGAAGCCATAGATGGCAGATTTCTGTATTGGTTCATAACAACTAGGTGAACTGGTTTACCTGATCTGACTGAAATTAATATTTCTTCTAAAAATACATAAAACATAAATTCTAAGATTTTTATTCTTAGTTGTGATTTACATATAAACTTTTTTCAGCAAGCTATCCCAATCTGGCCCTTAAACAAGTCGTACCTGAAACCAATTTGTTCTGTAAGAATGGGATTAAACATATAGTTATGCTCTGGATTAGGGATCTTTTAGAGCCTGTATTAAGTATTTAAATCTTCTTCTGAATCAAAAAGGACACTGAAAATACCTGGATTTCTGTTGTTCTTGTACCATGCAGTTGTTTCTAATTTCTCTATTAAATAAAGAAAATAATCTAAATCTTTTCTGAATAGGTTAAGATCTTTCTAGCAGTGAATGGATTAATTTTTATCTAATTTTTATTCTTCCTGGATACTGTAATATGAAGGTAAAAGAGACGTAGAAAGGAAAGTTAAATTGGTGAGAATGAGCAAATATTTGTTTTCCCTCTCAAAAGAATCATCTTATTAATTTAAATGATAAAGGTTATAGAGCTCTCTGTATGTGGATCATTGTAGCAATGACAGTCATATTTGAGCGTAGTTTACTTCAAGCTCTCTGGAAGTCCTCTACATCTAGTTTTTAAGAGCTGATCTTTGCATTGTTATGCAAGGGGCAGTAAACTACAGGTTAATTTTTCTTTCATTCCCTCCATCTTTTGAGCTATTACATCTCTCTGTTTCTATGCACCTGGATGAACAGTTGTTTCAGCTGTAACAGTGTTTTGGCCTCTTGGTGTTACGTAGACTGTGAGACTTGGCAGAACTTTTAACAGTTGGTTTAGTGGTGCTGGAAGGAACTAGTGTGGGCTCTGTGTTGTCCAGTAGCATCTGGGACCTGGCATGAACTTCCTGCTGTTCTTCAGAGATCCTTTGTTCCACTGTACCGTGGCATCTCAAGGCATAGTAGTAATACTTGGGGGCAATATCAATAGCCTGTTCTTCATCTTCAGAAAAGCCAATGATCATGCACTCAACCTCTTGGAAAGCGAAGACTTCTCAAAGTGTGTGACCTTAGTGTTTTTTTTAACATCATCTCTGTGACTACCTTCATTATTAATTCCACTGCTTGCTTTACTTATTCTTACATGTATTGCTCTCTTTATCCTATTGTAGGAAACTGTAGCAATGCATTCTCTTCATTGCTTAGAATAAAGAATGGAAAAGATGTCTTTCAATTAATACTCAATTTATGAGTGGTGATTTTTATTTTAACTTTTTTTTAGCAGTAGATCATAAAGTACAAGTTGTTGTTACTTTCTCTGTTAAAACCTGTTTGCTGTGATTGAACTCTGTTGTTTGTATTTTCATTGTCCTTGACTCCTATAAGGGTTAAAGGATTGGATCAAAGGGAAGTTTTTTCAGCTGTGTCAGACATTAAGAATATCTGCCCTCATTGCTTAGGTGTTGTGACAGGATTTCCTTCTTCAGACTCTTTCTTATCTTGCATGTTATGGTGCTGGTCACCTGCCACTTTCCACCATCCACAGGTTACAAAGGACAGGGTGAAAGACCCTTTTTACTGAAACCAAATTTGTTGTGAGGAAAATTGATTCCCATTCTCAGAAGAGAGGATTGTCCTTCATATTTTCCTCCTTAGGTGTCTGGGTCAGGTGATATGGGCAATGTCTTCCCTCTGGAGGTGTTCCTTTGGGTCATTTGGTCTCAGCTGCAGAAGATCCTGGATAAGAATAGTCTTAAGTCTGAACATCCTTGTTCCTCTTCAGCCAGAGCCCTTTCAAGCTGTATGAAACGTGCTAGACTGAGGCATGGTTATGACTATCCTTTGTGAAGTGATGTAAAATAAAATCACCCTTGCTGTCCTCACAGGATGCAGACAACTAAAATGTTGTGTTTTCCATTTTAGTACCTTTTATAAAATAGGGGGCATAAAGAGAGTGAGCATTGTAGTTATGAAAGTCAGCACCATACACAGTGGTATCCCTTACCTATAGAACATCTAAAAAGGTGTCAACATTTAGATGCTGATATTGGATAGAGAAAGCTCTGAATTTTGTGTTGGCCTTGCATTGCTTCAATTGTTATGCTGAAAACACAATTAAGAAGTTTTTTCATATGAAAGAATTAGTTGCTCTGAGCCTAAAATACGAAGTACAGAAGCTAAAATTTGCAAATATCTGATGGATTTAAGGAATGTTAGGCTTCATGTAACTGAGATACTTTAGAAAATTTTGTTCAAGACTATATCAATCTTATAAACAAGAAGCCTCTTCAAATTTGGTATTTTTTCATACAGTAGTATAGTACTTTGTAAGTGAACTAAATATTAGTAAGATTTTAATGCCACCTTTTGCTTTCAATAGCAATACCTATGGAATTTTCAAATCCCTCCTTACTTCTTTTTTTAAGGCAAAAACTGTCAGCGAAATGCCAGGGGTTTCACAGATAGTGGCTATGTCTAGCAAATACTGTGACACAGAGGCTCTAGAGAGCAAAGGAGCAAATGCTGGTGGTCCTGCAACCACTCCAAATGCAATTTGTAGGCTGTACTTGATTGGCTCGTGTGGAAAATGCAAAAATTTGTCCAAAATTTTTTAAATTGCATTCAGGCTTATATGCAAGTTCCTGTATAAACTAGTTTTGAATGTAATTTTTCAGTAGTTGTTTCATACAGCATTCTTCAGAATCAGGTATCTGTAGGAATATTTATTTTAGCCAGGTCAAAATACTGAGTTGTTACTTCAGCTGACAAAAAGCCCAGATAAACTGAAAGCTGATGTGTGAGACTTCTTATGTCAGTTATTATGAACAAAGTACACAGAATGAGATCTGTCAGGAGGGGGAAAAATAATCTAGTAAATTCATACTTTAAGATATCTGAAAGCAGCATCTTGCTGGATTAAATCAAATACACAGTAATATCAAAAATAACATGTAGCTGCTACTTTTAAAATACTCTTATTTGTGATGTCTTGTACTCTTTATTCCTTCCCCAATGGGGCTTTTGTTTCATTCTTCTTGCCCCTCTGTTTTTGTTTATGGCAGAACACTTCTACCCAGTAGAGATCCAGGGACAGACTGATACAGTGTTTTTGCAGCATAGTTGATTAGTATTGCCATAATAGTTTTAGTAAACAAAGGTTCTTCTGTTATGACTGACTTGTGTAGTTTGTTTCTCTAAATTATTAAGAATAATCATCGAGGATTTCACCACTAGTGCTAGCTTTATGTTCAAAGCTGACATAAGAAGAACCTGTCTGAAGTGAAATAATTCCATTCACAAATGACGCCTTTTTATTTGTGAACAGGCTAATTCAAGAATTGCTTTATTCTATGGGATTATTATGTGAAAAGACATACCTGTCAAATTAAATTTGCCTAATCCAAAATTGTTTATTTTCTGTCAATATGTTTCACCATTGTTCAGTTTGTCACCGTTCTTCATTTTGCAGCACAGTTTCCCCTATGGTGTTTTACTAAGACTTTCACCAGAGAAATTCTTAAACTTTGCCACTGTTAATATCCATACTGGAAACAGTGGAAGTCTATTCTTGCAAGCCATTAGTATCAGGCTTGGTTTAAGCAGATTTGCTCAAAGTTGTGTTGCATGACACACAACAACATGTGCTAGATTATTACCACCTTTGATTGCCAGTAGCAGCCGCGTGTGCTAGGGCTGGGGACAAGGATGTTAAGGTCTGCACACTTAGACAAACTTGTTTCACACTGAACAGAAACCCAAGAGCTGTCAAATGATTATCGTATCTCAGCTGAAGGGCAGTGACAAACAGCTTAGACTATCAGATCTTAAATTACTCTATCTTTTTTTGGATAGAGTATGTGATGATGTCTACACAGCGCACCTATGATGTTATAATGTTAAGGTATGTTTATGAATAAAGATATCTTTCATATGAACACACTTGGATGCTTTAAAATGTTCATCATTCTCAGATGCTCAATTCAGAGACCAGAAAACCAAGAAAGGTGACTGTGCTCAGAATTTTGCCCAGCAATTGCTATGTAAGTCTCAATGTCTACTGATGTACAGTCCTTCCCTTGGAAAGATACCAGTCACTTTACAGCTTTTGTGTGTTAAAGAATCCATTGTATTACTATGTACTTAGTTTTTTTTTTTTTTTAAAAAAAAAAACCACAAATACATGCTGCTTTGTTTTTCAAATTATGCCTGATTTGTTCTACTTCTGTCTGCTAGATTAAACATTCTTTTATATAGGGAGTCAATGCACCACTCGATGTCAATGAAACCCACATTATTTGTAGATGAATGATCCCCCATTTTACTGTAGGGGTCTCTGGGGATGGAACCCCTGGTTTCTCTTGTTGAAACAACAGGGATTGCTACCTATAAGCCCTTTTGTTCATGGAATCTGTGAGTTGATTAAAGTTCAAACGAAAGATTATTTATTTATTTCCTCCACACATAAAAGGCACATAAAACAAGTTGTAAAAATAAAAAAGGACCCCTATGATCTTATTTACACTTTGATCTTTTCTTGATGGTTTCTTGAAGTTCATGTCAGCTGCTTTACTATTCTGTGTGTAACATGCTTTAGCTTTCCCTGTAAACTTCCTTGCTGGTATATTTGTTTTTATTGACGTACCCTTGATTTCCTTTCACTGTTTGTGCAAACTTGTCTTCCTTTTTTTAATATTTTAACGCTTATCATCTTCAATCCTATATTCGTAGTGGGAAAAGTACGCTTTGTCTAGTCGGGAGACAAGGAGGTATTTGGCAATCCCATACTGCACCTATTGGAGTTACTTCTCCTTCCATATGTATCACTGGGAAATCTTTCATTTCTCCCTCCTCTTCACCTCTTTTTAGTTGCCTTGTTCAGGAATACAATAATGAATTGGAGATGTCTCTGGAGGATTAAGCAACCTTCTTGGCATTCCACTCCTCTTTGGCTCGGGTCTCAGTGCCAATCTTGGTAAGGTACGTGCTAGAGTTAAGGGAACATGGTTTCATTCCCACCTCAGTCAAGGTATATAAGTGTTGCAGACTTCTACCCCTAAGTGCTGGCTGATAAAGCTTCAATGTCCTCACACTCAATGGTTCCAAAATTCCATAGATGTTTGTTAAGACCTCTGTATCTGTTACTGCTTAAATAGGATGATCAAGATTTTCATGGTCCCAAACTTTGGTCCTGTGGCCCCCACTGGAGATGTTTCACCTTTCAAATGTTAGTGAAAGGATTTCTACTTAAAGTCATGTTGATTAAGATCATGGAAAAGTCTAGCCCTTATGGTAGATCTCTTACACAGGTGGGTTGTTTTGTTGTTTAGCACAGGGCATATCTATAGATACCATCTAGATTTCTCTCCTCATTTTTTCCTGAGTTCATTTTAACCCAAATAAAAGTACTTGATTTTTCCCCTTAGCATCTCTAAGAATTAATCTGTCCAAGTCTTGACATAAGAAGGGGTATTTTTATGCTTTTCCTGTTTCTTAAATAGTTTGTCACTGAAATATCTGTAAGGATAGCTATCTCCACGTCAGAATGTGTTACAGGATGCATTAGAGCCTGTTGTGAACTTCCTGAAGGGGGAGTTTAAATGGTGTCAGATAAGCTCAACTGGTGGAAAGATGAGGAAGGGTGAGACACAGATGTGCCTAGTATGGACACTTCAAAGGCAAAAGCTCTTCGTTATTTGATAAGATAGATGGGCAACCATGACTGTAGTGTCTGGATTTAATGTGTGGTATAGATATTTCATTATTCGGATGTTTTAATTATAATCAAAATATAATATTTTTGCACAGAAATTGATGCTACAATCCTCCTTATTTAAGAAGACTGATGGCTGGTTGTGTTTTATGTCACTGGTATTAACAGACTACCTAATATAAACTAGTTGTCTAAGTGGTTGATGTTCTCAATGGAGAGAGAGATAATGATGCAAAATGTTGTTCAATCCAGTGTGAATTGTCCCAGGTAGGTGCCTATCTCAGCCTATAAATCATAGAAAAATCCTAAACAGCTAGCTCAGTTTAGACTAGATGACTTAACTTTTAAGATCTCATTTCTTCTAAATGAAGCAAGAACTCCTCTTAAACTGATGGCTGAAATAGTTGCAGTGGCTGAAATTTAAATTGTCATGCCCTCCATTCCTTTTATAAATGGATGGAGGAAAATGCACTATCCATAGGTTTTTTTATTTTATCTTCTCCTCTATATATCTGATATGTAAACTAGTGATTCAACTAAACTTAGAAACATGTTTATAGAAAAACTCAGATTTCAAATAATAAAATGCATTTTTTTCATATTGCTACAGACTGTTGAACAAGCATGTAAGATTAAGTGAACAAATGTGACTTAAACTGTGAGGGTGTTATCTTTATCTTTCCATGAGTAATTGTTAGATACTTCAAAGAATGATTTGAACTGATTAATATTCATTAATTAATAGGTATCAGAATACCAAGGAAATTGGCATAACAGTCTGGAAAACACTGTTTGGTGTCTAGTGTTCAAGTATTTAGTTTCCCACCATCAGGTAGCTGGATTAGTTAAAAATATGGAAGCATATATGTATGTGTATGCATATATACCCTCCCTGCTATTCTTAAGCTCAAATGAGAACTTTAATATAAGTCATATATCAATTCTATCTATTGCTCTAGCTAACCATCCTTCCCCTTCCTTAGCATTTGTTCCTAAGGGGCCTCCTCTAGGTGTGACTAGGAGGCGATTTAATGAAGTGGTGAGATAGTGTGAGTAGGTAAAATGGGCATAATTTCCTACGTATCTTTCTTCCAGTGACAAATGTCTTAATCAGTCCCTGTCCTCGGCACTTCCTCGCTATATTGCTGCCCTATTCTCTCTTATGCTAAGGGAGGGGAAAAAAACCCAAACCCCAAAGGATCAGTTTTTCTAGCCTGATTCATCACATGGCTTAAACAGTTATAAAGGTGAAGGTGTAAAGGTTTTGGAACAAATATGAGAGTTTGTTGAGGGGAGATGGGAGCTTGCACCAGAACTATGACTGAAGAATCCCCAAATAGATGTAACCATGCTTCAAGAGTGAGTAGTATTTGCAGAGAAATTGCTTTTTAGGCAGAAGGAAGAGGAGCTCGGATTCAAATCGACTTCACAGCGTGATGAAGTGGCCAAGGGCGCATCGGTGCGAGGTGCTGGAGAGCGGGATGCCGCCGTGGGGTGGGTCAAGTCCGTGAATGAAACGCCCTTTGCAATGGCATCAGGAGCCGGCTCCCGAAAAACGAGCGGTGCCCAAGCGCTGGCGGAGGCCGCTCTGGGAAGCGTTAAACGGTGCGGACGGATCCTCCCGGTGCGGGCGGGAGGCAGCGGAAGGGCGGCACCCTGCAGCGCGGGCGCGGAGGGCGCGCGGGGCCGAGCGCGCTGGCGGTCCTGGCGCGCCCCCTGCCGGCTGGCGCCCGCCTGCGGCCTCGCGCTGGGGCACGGGCCGCGCGCCGCCTCAGCGGGGGCTGTCCGGCGGGTCGGCGCCCATCGGCAGAGCCTCGGTGCCTGACGGGCCTCCGAGCACCGGGCCTCGGCCGGCCCTCAGCTGTCTGATGAGGAAGGGCAAGAGATTGGAACTGCGCTTTTACTTAAGAGTAAGAAAGGAAAAAAAAAAAAAAAAAAAATTGGGTTTCTGGTGGTAGAGACTACAGGTAGGAGCTAAGTGTGACTGTCAGCAATATCCTCGTTGTCAAACTAACACAAGGGGAAGTTTGATAACCTCCAGGTAAAAGCCCTTTGATTTTTATTTTAAATTCCAATAAAATTTTAGAGGTCTTGTTTGAGGCAGGATTGTTTGTGGAATATGACATCTCTGTCTCTACTTTCTGTCTTAATGCCTTGTCATAGTTCTTGATGTCTGCCTGTCAGCACAGCAAGAGGGATTTTTTCATGTCTGAATAGTCACCTTAATGATAGCAGATGGAAACACCGCAGGGGGTCCAAGCCCATCACACTGTCATTGTCACAGACTGCCCTGACCTGTTTCCACTCCTCTATTTTTTTGTCCCTTTTTAAAGGAGAAATGGATGGTAATTGAAAAGGATCTTAAGCAAGACTTACGAAGCTGGAGACAACACGATTCCCCCGCTATCTCTCTCTGTTTTCACAAATAAAGTCTTAACCTCTTAAGCACCAATAAGACTAGAAAGAAAGCTAAATTGGTAAAGCTTTATAAAGATCGGCCTACCAAAGCTTTTTCTTTTCCCTCTTCAGGACACATCCAAGCTGTGTTACATCCTCATCATGCTTGGTGGGTGTTTAATTCCCTAGATATCTCATTTTTGCATAGAATTATTGATTTCCTAAGGAAAATTGTACATCCACTATCAATTCATTGCTGTGCTATGTGTCTTGATCGTGTTGAAGTATCATGAAGTTATGCATATTGACAGGAAACTTATAGACCCATGTCTGAAACTAGTTGTGAAGACTCAGATTCACTGCATTGGCATTCTAGGCTTATTTTTTATTAAGCTTCTCTAATCCGACTTACAAAAACTGTGTTAACTTACACTCAGAATTTAGCTTTGGAGTTTGTAATATTTTTTTCATGAAAAACATCTTTAAATCATTATAAGGTTAAGAAAGCGATATGTCAATGGATAATGAAAGAGAATTTTAGTTACATGTAGGCTTTTATTTACTACCACATCATAGTAAAATATCATTCATGTCCCCAGAGGAAAAATTAAAAGCTATCAGTACTACTGGATCATAAGTAAAGTTCAGAAAATTAGGACTGTGATGTTTTACAGTGAAAGTAGGACTTCTGAAGTGTCAAGAAAGCTTTGTACATGGATTTGAATGTCCTTTCTGCTATACAGAAATAACATTATTTTTCTAATTTTAAATGTTAGAATAGTTTTAAACTATTTCTTTAGCCCAAATACTTTTCATAATTCTTGTTTCTTAAATGTGTATTTTTATCAGCCTCAAAACTATTTAACCACATTTTGGCTGGAATGTATAAAATATATTCTTAAGTTAAAATAGCATCATATGCTAATTATCTCCATTACTCAGAAGTGAAATAAAAAATGAAGAATAGCATCAAAGTTCGGTTAATTTCATAATCTTGGACAAAACCAAGTTCAGGATGCAGAAGAAATAGTGAAGTAAATGAAATAATTTTGTTGAGTATTCCATTTAAATGAAAATGTACACTACGAGAATTAAAGGTTTTCAGGTACTAAAAGGTGAGACACATTTGCTGGTGTTTTTTTTTTTTTTTTTTCAGAATCACCTTGAAATGCTTACATCTGATTAAATGTATTAAATGACTATGCACTTTTGAAAAAGCTACCAGGCACCTGTGTAAATCTTTAGGCAGTGAGTTACCTTTAAAAGTCTGGCTGTGATCTGGATGTTTGACTGCACTAGTGATCAAGCTAATTGATTTTCAAAAATGCCTGTGCTAAATCTATGTTCAGTAGTGCTCTAGGTAAATTCAGAATTAATTAAAATTGGAAAGTAAGCTAAAAAATATTCAGTGGCAAATCTTCCAGTCATTGTTCAGAAAGGATTCTAACTGAAACATATTATTCCTTTTATTTTACTTCTTTATATAAGCCAATTTGACTGTATTTGATATATCAGAAAAGGATTGCTTTGGCTATCTATATACCCATACTTGAAGGCCCAGCTTTAAACCAATAAAATATACTAGTTCACAATTTAATGGAAAATGGAAGGTGGACTATTACATTATTAATAATGAATAATTATAGTAGTCTGATTTCAAAAGCAGTTTTACTCTTCCCTACCCCGTCAATCTATGATGGATTTCCTTAGAAGGATAGTAACATATTGTACAAATAATATATGTTTTATTTTATGCATCTTATAATTTTTTTATTTTACATGTTTTAGTGTGTGTTTCTTTTACAGTGTTATGAAATTATATTTCAGTCCATTAAATAATTCTTCCTATAAAGTCAAACTGACAACTAATATGGGTTAATTTCAGCAGAGTTAATTAAAAGTGTTTTTGTTTGGTTTTTAAGTTGAGCTGCCTTCTTGATACCCCTACAGTAAAAACAAAACATACCAAATAAAACCCAGGGGAAAAAAGAGGATTTAAAAACAAACAAAAAGCCTCTTCCCCAAAAAACCCAAGCCCCCTAACTGTTAACCTTGATTTCTGATTATCTGCCTGAAATACCCAAATCAACAACAGGAAAATAAATGCCAGTGTGTAGTGGAAACCATTTATGCACAAAATACTATAAAATGTACACAGTGGAAAATGTTGGAGGAAAAGACATACAAAATTTTTTTCAAATTTATCTGAATAATACTTATCAAGTCTACTTATCTTATACAAGTAGACTTGTATCTGAAAATAATGAATTTTTAAGACAAGTCCCTTACAATGCTCTTTAATAAAAAGAGAATAGTTTGTTCCTACTTTTATTTTCTAACAGCTTGAATGCTTTCAGATATATAACTGTATAATAGGTCATCTAACAGTAGCAGTCTTCAATGGATATTTCATCATTGGAGTTCAGGTAAATAATATTAAAATATGCATATTTTCCTAATATTTTGTCTAAAGACACTTATGTTTATAAATCATGAATAGTAACCAACTATCACCTTTATCATCAGTGTATAGACAATTGTATAGCTCAAATATCTTTCTTTCTAAACAGTTCTTATTTGTGCTGGTATAAAATCTAGTACTAAGATGCCAATCACATGGAATTATTCTCTATAACTTATAGGTTAAAAAAGACAAAAAGCTGGCTGCTGAAAGAGTTCATATTGGAGTTGGAAGTACCTGGACAACAAGTGACTGTTAGGTTGTTAATTATCTGTCCAACCTATAAAAATGCAATGTAGGTATTAGTATTTCCTCCCTTAATTCACTCTGCAGAATGTTCATTGCTATGTTCACTATCTCTGTACATATAGTCTCATTACTGGCTTTGCAGCTGTTTGATTTTTTTACTCAAAGGTCAGCTTTGTTATTTCTGTTTCCAGGTCTCCCTTAAATCGTGTTCTGAGGTTGACCTTTGACAGAGTGACTGCAGTGAAAACAGTGGTGTTATGGTTTATTTATAAAACTTTTCTGAATCCTAATGTTTATCTGCTGATTGGATGTGGCAAGTGCATTAATTCCCACTTTGACAATAAAATAATTGGGCTTAAAGAAAGAGTGGAGGAAAGAGACTTAAAAAAATAAAACACTGGAGAACTAGCCTTGTGAATCTCTCTAGAAATGTGCTGATTGATGATACTGTAGCACAACATGACTTTATCACCAGTTTTTTGTAGTTTCAATAGGTACAAAAATTAGTTAATTTATTACAGCCTTCTTATAATAGGATGTGTCCTACAATAAATAGGAATACCATCGCCATTCCTGACTGCAAAAGTTGAATATGTTAACACATTATTTCAATTCAGTGCTTACTGGAAATTTTTTTTAAAAAAAGGAATACTTTTTTTTTACATTTTCTAAAATGTATCTTAAGTAAAATTTACTAATATGCTGAAACAGAAGCTGCATGTTTTAATGCCCTACGTGTACTTTTGGTTTCTTAATGCCTTACATGTGCTTTTGTCCCTTACATAATCATGATCCCGGAAGTGCTTGCACATCCGAGTTCCAAGTAGTTAACATTAAGCATATGAGTAGCTTCATTCAATTTCAGGAGAATGCCTATGTGGTCAGAACAGGCAGACATAAATGTATGTGTTTTGCAGAGTTAGGATCTATATTTCCACTTTTACATGTACATATTGATTTTTAAGATCTAGCTAAGCAAGTCAGTTATCTACAACAAAAATAGCCTAAACTTATCTTTCTCAGGTCTCTCACTGCTATTGCTCACTGGCTGCCTTTTTGAAGGATAGTTGAAGTTTGCACAAGTGAGTTCTGGTTTTATACAATTATTTAATATAATGCTTGTGTGCATCTATAACAAGTAATCACAAAGTTTGTTTAGTCTTAGTCTTTTCCATCTTCTCTCCCATGCCCAGTTTTGTTGGGATGCCATAAGTAAGGCCTGCGGTAGTTCATGAATGCACAGCTTTTCCTATGGGATGGTTCACACCCGTGAGTACAGAATCCAAGTTGATTCTGTAATGATGAAAACCTCAGGAAAATATCTGTCAGGATGAACTTTATTTCTGTTCCTATATTGGTATGGGATAGCATTAACTTTTTACAGGGAAATAATAGAAACTTCAGGAAATGGAATGTATACCACTTGATGTTACAATAAAGTACTTACCTACTCTGCGTTATCTAAGCTACCTTTATAGTTAATTGAGGTCAATACACATTTGTAAAGAGCTATTAATTTCATTCTAAAATAGCCTTTCTAGATAGGCTTCCTGAGTTGTGCCCCATTGGTGCTTATTTGTCATCATTGGCCATAGGGCTGGATTGGCTCAGATGGGGAAACCTGAAGTGAGCTGAGATGAACTCACTCCTATGGCTATTCCTGGCTCAACAACGGACAAGCCAGTTGACTTGTCCCAGAAGAATTTAAATAATTTTGGTTAGAGGGTCTTTACACAGCAGTTTGTTGCTATGATCACTGCAACGCAATCAGTTTTGGATAAATTCCTGATCTGACTGCCTTACTGTTTACAAGTCAGTGCCCAGAACTGGAACTGTTAGTTCCCTTTCTTGGTGGGATGCAAGAAGGATGCATGCAGAAGAAGCTAGAAGTGATTAGTACTTCTCTGACTTGAAGACTTGAGTTTTACCCAACTTCATTTTGACAACAGAGCAGTAATTTTCTTAATTTTTAAAACAGTCAATTTAAACAGTGTTTATTCATTATGCAGTGATTTTGTATTTTATCAATTCAGTGATCTAATGTGTCTCAAAACCACTTTCTGATCAGGAAAATCTGAATATTCCTAGTGCAAATATATTATAAAAATGAAAGGAATAGCTAATACAAATTTAAAAACAGAAATTATGCTTAGGTCTTGTGGCTTTGATATTAGAAAACAGGATGAAAGAATCCAACAGTTATGGATCTGGAATGAACACTATATTATAAATTGTAATGTGATATTTTCAAGAGGGTCTCTTTAAAGGTAAATTCAGGGTAAAGGTGCCAGATACACTATTTTTATTTTCAGAATCTTAAAGTTCAGTGAGGTACAGAAAGCACTAAGAGGATTACGCTAAGAAGGAAAAGGCTCAGATGCATGTTCTGGATGTATATACTTTAAAAATGTCTTCAGGTTTAGGTATTAGAGCTGAGCCCCTGGCTGTTACTTTTAATCTTTTATTGCCAAGTAAAGCCTTTCCAGCAGAGGAGAATTCAGGATGTATAATCCCTGTGCATAAGCCTGGGACTGTAGCTAACCTTGACAATTACAACCTGTTGTTCTTTTATCACTGAGAAAGATCATCTGTAAACCAGCAAGTTGGGATAGACAACCATCAACCAATATAATCTCTCAGCATTTTATCAGCTGGTTTTGGGGGGAGACTGAGGGAGAGTTGTTGTTGGGGTTTTTTTTGACAAATAAGTATTGCCCTTGTCGAGTTCAACAGTCTCTGCTAAGAGTTTTAGGAGTTATTATGTACCCTTCTGTGTTCTTGATCTTTTGCAGAATGTGGAACAATTTAGATATCTCTGTAAAGGCTACTAATTTCTTTCATTCATATTGAGAAATTTTCAGTGTTTTATGGATAATTCTAGACTGACTTGCCATCACGCTACTGCATTTTGTGTATTGAGTCAAGGTATTCTGAATAGAAGAAAACATTTTAGATGGAAAATAATTGAGACCTGTTCATGAATTAAAGAACTTAGGTAGAGATTTAGCTCTTTACTATGAATATTTTGTCAAACTATAGTTATTAGAATGAATTTTTGTCAATATAAAAATAAGAGGAAAAAAGCTTATTACCTGCAGTATTGATTTGATGGCACTGACATTTTTTATCGAAGCCTTTTTCCCCTCTAATATTTCTTAATATTACAAAGCTTCACTTAGCTAAATAGTGAACAAACCCTTTTTTATTCTCTAATTTACATTTTTTGTTTTCTTCTGTATGTTTTTATTAGATGCATTATAATCTTGTCTGCATTTCTAAGTTTTAGAATTTTATTAAAGGAGAATTTGGTGTTTGTCTTATGTGTAAAGAAAACTTGTTAGTGCGATAAAGGCACCCTGTCTGAAAAGTGCGATGTAGTTTTGTGTGGCACAATAAAACAATTAGTATAATTTTTCTTGCTGTTTGCAAACTTTACAAACATTTTCAACTTTTTCTGCAACTTTGCTCTAGCTCAGCTAATTCCTCTGTAACTGACTCTCATGGGCTGGTCATCTTGAACAAACTGTAAAATAAATTGAAGTTTAAGTCCCCAAAAAGAAAGTTAATGGCCAGTCATTTCTGTAAATGTTGTTTGTTCTGATTCTGCATTTTTAAACATTTCAAGTGAGATAAGAGTAGTATGATGCTGACTCTTATGTACTGTCACAACCATGATGCCTCTTTGTATTCCTGGGAGTTGCTCTGTGATCAACTACTAAATGAAATATTGAAAGGTTAAAACCTTTAACCTAAAAACAATTCATTACTATTGCTATGCTTCACAGATTTTTTTTTTTCTTCATTGCTTGTGCAAATAGGCCAATTTAGTAACTCTTACCTTTCTGTGTATACAATTTTTTTAATATATCTTTGCATTGTAAGTCCAAAGTGCATTTTGTATTAATGGATATACTTTTGATTATAAGTATAATAACATTAAATTATTTTGATAGATTTAGGCTGATCCCGAGGTGTTTTGTGCCTTTGCCCCCGAGAAAATGATGGTGGCATTTTCCAGAGAAAACGCCCTCAGAATCTATCAGTACCACTGACGTTCTGTTCTCTGGCTAATGTATGATCACTAGATAACTGATGACGAGATATTGTACCCACAGGCTGTGACACTTTCTTTTGTGACAACATGAAAAATCAGCCATGAATATAAGATATACAGATATCTGAGCTGGGCTTTGCAGCCTGACTTGTTTGTGTAAATGTGTGCAGTATTCATATTTTGTTGGATGTTATAAAAGCTTAAAGGTCATCAAAGTTTCATAAGAACTGTATTAAGTATGTTTAGTTTGTTTTCCTCAAAGAACAAAGTGTATCTCTGTCTCCATATTCCTGTGGTGGTGTGTGTTTTTTTTTTTTTTCCTTAAGATCATGAAGTAATTTCACTTTGAAATTTAACAAGCAAGATATTTTTAAAAAAGTCATTCGTGTCTCATGAAAATATATTGGTTAGTGGAAGGAGTATAGCATAAGCACAAGTCTAATTAGGTACCAAGGAATCCACAAAGGAATGAACTGTGTCTCACAGCTGAGTTGTTGAAATGCAGTTTTTCACCTTGCCTACTTGTACACTGCAAATCCAAGTTGAGGTCATAAATCCATAAAGAAACGAAGCTTCACTTACTCTGTTTTCCTGTAACTTGTTGCTCTCTCTTTTTGAAGACTGAATTTCCTCTATGCAATGCACGTTGCTCCAACTTGCGCTGACCAGCAGAGGTTCCGCTGTATCTTGGGACAGCGCGCAGGATATCAACCTGAACAGAAATATTGTCCCTTCTGTCAGTCTTACAAGCACAGTTTAGTTCTGCAAGAAGATGCAATGAAACATCTATTGCAATTACCTCTTTGCGTGAGTGTTACTTCTAATAAGAAGGGTTGCCCTTTATGACAAGGACTCTGATCTTCCTTGCATCACAAGGTCATGGGAGCTATACCAATTCTGCTCCCGAGTGTGGAGGAGGAGATGAGAGGAAGGGCAATCCTGATGTTTCTATCAGGTGTGGGCTGTAGAAGGCTTGAAAGTGCCCATGGAAGGGCGGAAGGAGAGCTGACTCTTCTTTCACTGTGTTTGCACTCTCACTGGATTTTTACTATTTCCATCATGCCAGCAACAGTGGTTTTGGTACTTCTTCAAAGTTGAAAAGGCTGGATTGAATTGAATTTCATAACCTGGGAGTCTATACCATGCAGGAACAATAATGTCTTGGGCTAAACCATAAATAATATATTCTAAAAAGATATTCCTTAGTTTAATTGTTAGGAGATAATCTCTAGTTTCATTAATTTTGCCAGTGTAATAATTGTACAAGTCACCATGAGGGAAAAATAACCTTAAAATGCTTCTAGTGTGAATAAGTCTCTCACTTTTATTTTTTTGAAGTAAATATCGCAGGGAAATCGGAGCCAGTATTTGCAGGGGAGGGGGCAGGGGAAGCTGGATTTTGTGTTTGGTTTTGTTTTTTTTCCCCTGTACTCTGATCAAGTGGCAGAGAAAGCTTGGAAGGAATTATAGTGTCTAAGCCTTGAGGTCATGGAAGCATAAGCTGGTGACAGAAAGTAGTCATAAGAAAAGTAAAGACACAACTGAAAACTTCTAACTAATCTTTCCTTGAAAAAGGCATGGTTGAAAATAATACTAGAATTTAAGGCAACTCATTGTCTTTATGAATACCCTATAAATACCATAAGGAATAGAAAAATAACTGGATATCAGATAAGTCCTGAAAAACAGAAGTAAGCTATCTGTTTGAAATTGTTACCAATCCTGTCTAATTTTAAACTTCAGTTGCTTAAAATACACCTTTCCAACCATTCAAATATTCTGGCAAATTACCTAGGTCAGTAAGTTTGCCTAGAGAAGGTGTAAGTCAGTGCAAAGTTCACTTGATTCTAGGCTTTTATTCCAACTATATCTTGTTCAAAATCAAGACTCTATTATTAGATTTCACTTCTAAGGGTTTTTTTCTCTGATTCAGCCCTATGTTCATCTCGTATTTCATTGGAAAACAAAATATAGGTTAGATTGTTTGGGGCTTTTTTTCACATTTCACATCATTTAGTAGCAGTTTCTCTTATTTCTGGAATTTTCCTAACTAGTGAAGTGATATTTTGAAACTTTAGTAACTATAATTTGTTCTCAGCAGGGAACAAGCTATCTGTATAGTTTTAATCATTCTTTTTTATAGTATGAAGATCAGCTAGTTAGCAATAAATAATATGGCCTTCTATGAAGTTCATAAAAGTTTTAGAAAAATACAGTAGAGGCAATGTAGTTAACATCTGGTTTTCATGTATTGGATTGGATTTTTCTTAATTTTTTATCTATACCTTTTCACTGCAGGGCTGTGTGGGAAATTTACAGTTTGTAGCAATTGCTATATATGCACTTAGACTGTACAACAAAGAATGATATAAGGAAGAAGTTGGTAACTTAAGTGAGACCAGGGGGAGGTCACCAAAATGGTGAAGGGGCTGGAGTGAGTGCAAAGAGGCTGTGGGAAGTGAGTTTGTTTAGCCTGGAGTAGGGGACATTTGGGGACACCTAATAGTGGGCTTCTAATACCTATGAGGAGGTTACTAGTAAGGTGAATCCAGGCTCTTCAGAGGTCCATGGTGGGAGAATGAAAGACAAATATCATGAAATCTCCTCTTTCAGTTCATGACTAAAGATGAAAAATATTGCCTTTAAGGATGGTTAAGCATTGGAATAAGGTGCCAAAAGAGTTACGGAATCTCCATCCTTGGAGGTTTTCAAGATCTGAAAGGAGTAAGCACTGAACAACTAGGTTTGAATTCAGTGGTGACCCTGCTCTGAACAGGGTTTGAGATGAACTCCTAAGGGCTCTTGTGACATGAATGATTCACTGATTTAATTTATTTTTTTCCTTTGTAACAAAAGCCTTACAGAAGCATTTTCTTGATGAAACAATGTAGCTGATGTGAGTCTACATTTCACTCTAGTCTTCCTACTCTGCTACAATGCAAATGGAATAAAACAGCTTCTTGTGACATACCTTTAACTGCACTGCCTTACTAGTCAACAATTATCCCTGTTTTTCCGTTCTCTTAACTGACAGCAGAGGGAGCATATTCAAATGAGAGTTCATATTCAAATTCTGGAGAGAGAAGGGTCGAGACAGGATCTCTGATACAGCCAGAACCAAGTTATTGGCTAGCTCAGAGTAATAATTTTATTTCTTGGCAGGCATCCTGTTGGACATGATGGAAACTGTAGGGAAAACTACTACTGCTGTCCTATTTTTAACTTACCCTCATTGAACCATATAGCACAATGTGATGCCATAAATTGCAAATGCTACGAATGCTAAGCTAATTCCTGAGGAAAAGGAGAAAACTGCATTTTACCACTTTATTGTGCCTTTTAATTGAGAACAAATATATTCAACTTTTTAGAAAGCTTAGAAAAATCTTGGAATATGTACTTGTGAAGATCAGAACAGCTTGGATTCAACAAAAAAAAATAGAGTATATCTTAAAAATATTTCTACATGAAAAATGGGTGATATTTCAGTATAAAACTAAAACACTTTTGTGATACACTTTTTTAAAGTGTATTACATACCAGATATTACTGAAGCCTTGCTTAGCCCACAGTTACATGCCAGAGACCTATTATTGATGTTCTGAATACTAATTGCTTCCACCACATTATCTTTGTTGTGAAGCTTCACCTCTTGATGAATGTAGCCAGTCGCTGAATGCCAAATCAGCCCTATCAAGTTCAAGTCAAAGGTCTGGCAACAACAAAGCCTTTCCACACTCATCGAGTACATTAGCATATTGCCAACTTTATTGCTAAATGTGAACTACTTGTACTGTGCAGATTTATGTGAGAGGAGATGGTGATACTGTAAGTAGCACATCATTCAGTCAGCAGAAGGAGTATTTACCCAATTAGTTGGTTTAGCCTGGCATAGTGTTATACTAACTGTTTGTAATTCTGACTTCTGACAAGAATTACAGGACAAATTATACAAATAGCTCATTCTGGGGGGGTGGGGTGGGTTTCACTTTAAATTCTGTGTTGAAGTGATTTAGAGAGTCTAGTTCAACTCAAATTTAGTTATTTCTGCTATTCATAGACTGTGTTTACTGATACACCTAAATGGAAACTTTCTCCTTGTTCACCCCACCCACATACCTGTGACCATCCAAAGTCCATTCCTGAGATCTCAGTGTATGCCTTTTCTAAAATTTACTGGCTTGGAGATATTTTTTCCTATGGCTTATGGGAGAGATTCATGATACACTTCAAACATGTACAAGCAAACTGGATTAGTTTTTAATAATCCTATCAAATCTGGATGTTGATAGACTTTTGAAGTAACCTTTTGAAGTCGCTTTACTGCAAAGGAAGAAGCATATACTAAAGTGTCTAATTCTACTGTGTGGCAAAATGAACGGAATGCATTTTAATAGACCTTTTATGATATAAATTTGTCTGAGTAAGAGCTTATCTTGTAATACAAGTCTTGTTATGGTTCCAAGATACACGATAAACAGCATAATGCCTCAATTCTCCAACTGTTATCCTTATCGTATTTGAGTAAGGGTCAATGGCCTTTGTGTAATGAAAATACTAATATTTGTGATTTAAAAGCCTTTTCTTGTTTCTTGCTCATTCTTTCAAGACACACAGGTCTGCCTTTGCATCTTAATCAAAAATCAGGTTCACCTGCGTATAACTGGAAGCCAAGATTGAATGTAAGACCCTTAGAAATTCAGTTAAGTAAGCACAGGGCAGTCTGAAAGCTACTCTGAGTCCATATAAATGTGCTTTTGCATGGAAAGCTCATGCAACTGGCATTTTTATGATTTCCAGTATTTTCTGTTGCAGTCAAGCCAGTAGTTCAGGAAAAACTTATCTCATGGTGTTTCCATTTCTGGCCTCAAGTAGCAGAAGAAAATGCAACACCTGTGAAAGTTCAGATATAAAACTTTATCAGAGCTTATAAAATCATTCAGTCCAGTTTTTGGATATGCTGCTGAAACATTTATTTTCATGCTTAATTGAATCAAATAATGTTTTGCTGACATTCTACAGTACACAGGTAAACTTCAATTATCATTTGTTTATCCCTTGCTGTTCTGTACCATAATGTTGTCTGAAACGTTTCCAGGTATTAAGCTATATTCATACAGCAGGTTGTTCTTAGAAATTATAAACCATCTTTGCAGACCGGTGTCTTTAATGTTATCTCTTAATCAGTAGTTCAGAATGATTATTTACGGTTGCGCACAAAGATGTACAAGCAGAAAATGTTCATAGAAATATGTATAGAAAGCCTATCAATATTTCCAATCTAGAATAGCTGTTAGTGGCACTTGCTACTATAAGTCTTTAAGAAGGTATAAAGTTTGCAATGACGACAGTCACTGTAAATTATGTCCTTTACAGAACAATTCCCTCCATTCCTAATTTTTTCTTATCCTATAGCCAGTGTATTAAAATATTGAAAACAAAATACTTTAATGATATTATTAATATAGACGTTGCTATGTTGAAGTGGAGTTTAATGAAAGAATATTTTTGAACCACAGATTTCTAGGAAAGCTTTAAGCAATCTGTTTCTGTAGTAAATGCACGCATTGGAAGCAAAAGCAGTTCAAACTACTTTTGGTATGTTTAACCAGCATTGTTTCAGAGTTGGAGTAAAACTTTATATTGGCTCAAAGACTGTAGATTTGTTGCAATCTTTGCAGTTCACTGAACTTTTTTTTCCTGTGCATACATATTTCAAGTAAACTCTGTAGTTATAAGTATAACAAGTGACACGTTATGGACCCTAAATCGTTGCACTGTGAAATATGCACAGAAAAAGGACAAATGAAGATATCAAGGGTCTGTTCCATTTTGCACTGAACTGTAAAATGCCACCCTTGTTGTACAGAAGATCACTGGTTCTGAGCAGGGCTCATTGACTGCTAAGTTGTGGATAGTGTTTCACTTTCTGCAACTGTTAATATCCTGGGTTATCCAGGCATAATGACCTCTCTATTTGTGACACATTGTTGAATTTTCTGGTTCTTTTAACTTATTCAAACCTTTTTTTTTTTTTTTTCAATCATTCATTGGAAGGCTGGAAGGATTCTGAATTGAGCTGTGGTACAGAGCTGCCTTGCTGCTGGTCAGCCAATTACAGTTGAAATCGGTGGTGGTGGCACATCTGTAGACAAATATAAACTAAAGTATATAGGAAAGGTACTCTACAGCTGCACTAGCTTTTCTCTATATAAGATAATGCATGTATTTTGGATAATACTGGAATATCTGCAATATTGTTTGATTTTGGTAGTTGTTAAATATGATAGAGTAAGTAATCCATGATGTAATAATCCATATTATGTTAAAGCTGATATTTGATAAAACTGGTATTTAATTCCAGTCAGAATTTAAATATAACTAGTCACTAAATTACAGGTGAATCATAAGACATTATCAGCATTTAAAATATTTAATAAAGATTTATATATTTTAAGAACTTTGTAACTTCAAAATATTAAGAGAAAAAAGGTTTACGTATAGTGTACAGCATTTGATTTCCAGACTTGAATGCCTCCTCTGATCTTGTAAGGATCTGAAGTTAGTGGAAGTGTACCATTTTATCTCAGATTAGGACCCATGTCTATATTTCTTTTCTTATCTTTGTTCCCCACCAAAAGAGCAGTGTTTCTTTTGGTTTTATTTGCATAGAATATTCTGGATAGTTCCAACTTTATTCTGGCCCTATGGTGAGTAAATAGCATTTTTGGAGGGCTGTTTTAGCTGCCTCCAACCGTAAGTAGACTATGTTTATGTATACCTGGAATATATCAGGCATATAAATGTTTTGTTTATCTTCAACATTGCTGTGTCTCTTTTATACTGTTTTCTATGACTCACTCCCTTATAAGATTTGTAAATCTTGCCAAGCGTCAGTGACATAATAGAAAAAATATTTTCTAATTTCAGAGGACTTTGAAACCCAGGTCCTGTATAGCGAACAATATGGTGGCTCCAATATTCAATACTGAAGCCTTTTCTCCTAGTATCAATCCATATTTTTGTCTCAGTCATTGAAATGTTCTGAACTTCTGTGTTGGTAAACTGAAGCCTCTATGATGTGATGAGATTATACCAGAAAAGGTTTATATTAGATTTAGGTATTAATGATAGTCTTCTGTATCTTTCAAGAACCTTAAAAGAATCCACTTATTTTCTTTCTGTGTGGCCTGTGTAAAAGCACCTGCAAATATTTATGATGTTCACTATAACTAGGCCTAGGCCACCACAGAAGAATCAAGGATAAAGTTCTTTTAATAGATTATACCTATTAACTTGTTCAGCATGAGAGATCATTTGCTGAGATGGATATGTTCCCAGTGGCATAGCTCCGAGCGTCACTGTGCCTTTTACGCCTGGACTTCACAGAAAAGAAATGACTGCCCAGGATAGGGTGAATGTTTTACTAGACCATTGGGCACATTGATTTTTATTTTCATGGATATGTAGATCAAATTGAAATAACCTAAAGGGGCTGATGTGATACCCTGGGACTGTTAGAGATGTCAAGATCTGTAGTAAGTCTGTATATTTCTACTTCTTGGTACTCCCTGTAGAAAAATAGCATGGAGTGTCACTGAGATCTGTCACTCGCTGACACTTAGGGGAAAAATAACCCCTATCTCTGATAGACATTCCCAAGACATGTCCCAGATGAATAAGACTGCATACTGAACCTAGTTTTGATTTATTTACATTTAAAGTAAGTGTTATGCAAGACAGACACCATGATCCTGGCTGGCTGATATATCCTTAAGCAACTGTCTGTATATTGGCATGCAAAGAATTCTTTCTTGCCTGATGTAGGATGCTACTTCAGAAATGTGTTTTTGTAAACACCCTGAAACTACAGAGCAGGAATAGCTTCTATTTCAAGACTTGATAAAACTGCATCTATTGAATCAACCTCTGTTCAACTGTCACATTAAAAATAAACTATTTAGACCACGATAAAATGTCAAAATTGAGAATGAAGAAATCTGGAAAACTGAAATTAAGAAAAACAAAACAGCATAAGCTAAAACTTATTTGAAATTTTGACTTTTGAACTTGCCAGAAATAGTATGCTTTCAACGAATGTAAAGATTTTAAGATGAACTTTTTTAGCTAAGGCTCAAGGAAAGACTGTTATGGGTTATTTAAATTTCAGAGAAAGTAGGAATATAAACTGTATTATAAGTATCAGGATCATATTTTTTTCTGTATGTGTGCAGTGCCTTTTGTTTTTTGAAGTTGTTCTTGAGTTTCAAAAAACTGTATCAAACTTCAGTAAAGATAAATTTATCTTTATATCATAAAACTTTAGCAGTTCTACCTGTGGAATATAGATTTAAAGTTTTGTGACTATTTGATTTTTGTTTAGCTAATACAGATAACTTAAAATTTATTTAATGTTGTAAAGCTTGCCAGACTGAGAGGGGGATATTGCCGTTCTTGTCTTAGTTACAGGAATACAAACTTCTTTTCTTCTTAGCATGTGTTGTTCCCAACTGTTGTATCTGGCATGAAAATGTTCAGTGTCTCTCTTGATATGTAAAGAAAGGTTGGTGGTAATGAAAAAGTGACCACAAGAAAGTAGTCAGGGACAATTTATTGATTTATATAGTTTGAATCACGAGCTGATTTTCAACTTTTAGTTATTTATGGGTTAAAAAAAAATAATTCAGACTGGCTTCAAGACTCTTACTATGAAGGCTTGACTTCCAATACTTTAGACTTTCAAAGATCCATAATAGTTTTTTTGTAAACCCTCAGAAGTGGAGGCAATTTGGAGACTGAAAATCAGGTTTAGATTTATTATTCTAGGGAAATATACTTTCTGATGTATTTGAGTATTTTATTAATACAGCTAGTGAAATAAAATGTTACATATGTACATATAGATATCTGTCTTGGGATTCACAAGTAAAATAATATATATATGTCTTGGGAAAATGAATGGGATTACATCTGACCGGCAACTGGTCACCAGTGGTGTTCCTCAGGGTTCAATTCTAGGGCCAGTTCTTTTCAACATCTTTATGAATGATCTGGATGCAGGATTTGAATGCACCATTAACAAGTTTACTGATGATGCCAAACTAGGAGGTCCTGTTGACTCTTGAGGGATGAGAGGCCTTGCAGAGGGATCTAGATAGACTGGAGTGTTGGACAATGATTAATGGGATGAAATTTAACAAGTCCAAATGCTGGATTCTACACCTGGGATGGAGTAACATGAGGCGTAAGTATAAACTGGGAGGAGAGTGGCTGGAGAGCAGCCCTGCAGGAAAGGATCTGGGGGTGCTGGTCAGCAGCAGGCTCAATATGAGTCAGCAGTGTGCCCTGGCAGCCAGGAAAGCGAACTGCATCTGGGGTGTATCCAGCACAGCATGACCAGCCAGTCACAAGAGGTTATTGTCCTGCTGTATTCAATGTTGGTGTGGTCTCACCTGGAGTACTGCGTGCAGTTCTGGGCCCCACAGTTTAAGAATGATGTGAAGGTCCTTGAATACACCCAGAGGAGGGCAACAAAGCTGGTGACAGGGCTGGAAGGCATGTCCTGTGGGGAGTGGCTGAGGACTCTGGACTTGTCTAGTTTGGAGAAAAGGAGGCTGAGGGGTGACTGCTCTCTACAGCTTCCTGAGGAAGTGCTGAGCTCCTCTCACTGTATCCAGTGACCGGACACATGGGAATGGTTCAGAGCTGCACCAGAGAAGGTTCAGACTGGACATTAGGAAGCATTTCTTTACGGAGAGGGTGGTCAAACACTGGAACAGCCTTCTTAGAGAGGTGGTTGATGCCCCAGGCCTGTCAGTGCTTAAGTGGCATTTGAACAATGCCCTTAATAACATGCTTTATCTTTTGATCAGCTCTGAAATTGTCAGGCAGTTGGACTAGATGATCATTGTAGGTTCCTTCCAACTGAAATATTCTGTTCTATTCTAGATAGGGAAAAAAAGTATTTTTATAAATCTACTCTCTTTCTTAATGAATGTGTTCTGGGTTCAAATGCTGTTAAACATTAATGGGAAATGTAATAATTTGGGACATGATTTAAAAATTCCAATGTCTTCAGTATCATATAGAGATGGAAGACTGTTCAGGTTGAGGTAGCTTTTCTGAGTCGGTTTGCATTATTATAAAAATTAATTAATTCCCTTTCACTAATGTATGGCTCATTTCCCATTCTTTTTATCCAATAGAATAAGCTGCAAAGGACTTATTATTTCTTTTCCACATCCTTATTTACTGCATTAAATTCTTATTCATGGTGTTAGCTTCAGAAATCAAGTGGTTTTTTTCCTTGTGAAATCATGCTATTTGAAGTGTAAATGCCATTTTCTCTGCTAATTTATTTTTGTGTTTTGGTAAAATGAGATATAACTCAAATGAGATATAACTCTTCAAATCACTCATTTTGTTAGAGACAAAAGCAGTATCTATAAACAGTGGGTTTAGGAAATAATGACTCCACCTACTGTAAAGTACAGCATTATATCTGCATTTGCTGAATGCTGGATTTATGTGGTTTTTTTTTTCTTCAGTGTGCTCCCTTTTTCTATGTGAAAACTTCAATGGATGATGTCTGCTATTTTGATGCTCTGATATCACTACATTATTTCCTGTTCATGTTATTTTTATAAATATTTTCTATTTAGTGAACAAATAGAAACATACTGTATTTTATTAAAACCGTTTTAAAATTAATGGAACTAGTTCATGATTTTACTTGTGAATTTTGATTTTTATTTCATTTTTAAGGCTTTTTTTCTTGAATTATAGTGCACACTTATTTCAATTATGTAGCAAAAATAGATCTTATTCTTTAATCAGTATAGTAACCTGGGATGACTAGAAATCAGTGTTTAGAAGTGAGGCAACTCTAAAAAATCTAAAGAACTATTGGCATCTAAAATGAGCTGTATGCTTCACTGATCCTATATAAATTTGTTAACAGAAACTTAAAACACATTCTGGGAAAGAAATTAAGTCCCTTAAGGTCAAGCTTGATATGTTACTAGCACATTCTGCTAACATTTACCAGGCACAAAATACAAAGAATTTGCTTATAGAACAAACATGGCAAAAACTTTAGTAAATAGTGAAATGTTCTTTGATTAAAGTTAGAGCCATGCAGGTTTTATTGCAAATCAGCAACACCTTTGTGCAAAATTAATGTGCTGTGGGGAGAATTTTACAATACAGTCCTTAATGTTGTTGTGGATGAATCTCAATGAGTCTTAATAATATCTTCTGTCAAAGCAGATGTCCTAAAAACTAGCAGTGAATAACAACAACATTTTTTTTTCTCTTCAGGTCTAAGCAGAAATGCCAAATTTAGAAACACCCCTCCCTCCAATGAAGTAGAAAAAGTAATTGCAACAGAAGTTTTTTCAAAATAATATTGAATTACTGTTTGGCTGTGCTTACTCTTACATAGCTAAAGAAAACATCCCTTTTAAAATAGATTTTTGACTAAAATAAAACATATTTTCCTGGAAAAATATATTACTGAGAGGTTTCTTTCTAGTAAGTTTGGACAGATCAAGTGTTTGAATAACAACAAAAATCTGGATGGTGCGAGGGCAATGTCTTCAGTGCACAGTGTTGACAGAGGAGCTGTTCTGTTTCTATTTGTTATGGCCAGGGATCTTGGTCAGCAGCTTGTTTGAAGTCTGATGTTTTGTAGGTCAGCTGGTTAATACAAGTTACTATCAGGAATCCATGGACAGCGATGGAAGGGTGGTGGAGCACTCACAGAAGTGTGGTTTTATCCCCAGCAGCCTTGACTTCTTCAAATAAATAAGAGGTGGTTTGCATTAGCATACCCCATTGGGTTATATCCAGTGATTTGTGCCTCTGAAGGTTCTTTAATTTGTACCTTTTTCTGAGCATTTGAACACTTTGAAGATACTCACTGAAGAGTTGGGAACATCTGTAGCATTGTATACTGTTAACCTTGGGAAAATTGCAGAGCCATTGTCCAGCGGGAAGTCAATACTAGACGTGCCTCTCTAGCACCAACCCTCCTTTTTCATCCTTTCATCTGGACATTACTCTATTACTCTATTCTATTACTCGCACAGCTCCAACAGTCTGATGAAATGGAGACCGTGTTCCCATTGTTTTGTCTGTTATCTGGAATTATGCTGGAATGATTCAGATCATCATTAAGTAAAAATATAGTTGTCAGCTGTACCATTCTTTATTTCATTATGCATGCTGATTGTTATTTATATACAAATTATTTTAGTTTGTATATCATGAGGAGAGAGGTTTCTAAAGTTTCTGAGAATTAATAACTATAACACTGTTCAGCTCTAGCCTGTACTTTTTATCAGGAGAAATACCAGTAGTTAGTAGTAGATCTCTTTGGAAAGTGTTATTTCTCTATATATTTCCTATCACATTTACCTTATCTGTAGTGTCATGTTATTTTAAGTTGCAGCATATGTAGGCCAACAAAAACTGACATAAAGGAAAGCAGCATAATACAGTGTAATGATACGTGACACATTCAGATTGAGAAAGAAACTCGCTTTCTGTGCCATTAACATTTTTCTTTATGTATACGCTTTCCCCTATACAATCAAGGTATGGTTTACTTATGTCAGAGAATACTAGCTTGTTCTGAAAAACTAGTAAAATCATCAAGTATTTTTTAAGATGTTGATTCATAATTGAATCCTGATATTGCTTTCCTGATTGCCAAGCTATTCTTATGCAGAAACAACAAATTAGTCTTGATATTTTTTTCCCTTTAAATATTTAGTTAATAGACTAATATTTAATTATGCCTATATTTGTGATAGGTCAGGTTATGTACTCTTATTCATGTAAACCTTATGGATAAAAAATTAAAAGTGTAAGGCAACAAAAAGTATAAGTAAATTTTAAAAAGTATAAGTAAATAAAAGTGTAAGTCAATTATCAATTCTAGAAAGTAATCAAGATAAGCTAATAGTGTTCTTTAACATGGTCTGAGTTTTGAACATGTATTTTACAATAGATTTCAGCAGAGGTGACATGCACAGAAAACAAAATGTATCCTAGACATGGTGAAACACATTTTGGACTAGAAATAAAACTTTCAAAGTATTGTAGTTGCTTAATGGTTGAACAAGTTGGGAAATAATTTTTCTTGTCCTGGGAAGGTTTGAGGCTTTTGTTGCATTCTGCACTGAGAGTTTGTTTTGTTCCTTCACTTTCCTGAAGAAGAGAGGTTCCCTGGAATACCTACCAAAGTTGTTCAGCGTAAAGGAAATGCTCTTATAGCCCTTGAGCTGAATCAAGCAGGCATGGGGATGCCAACACCAGCTTCCACACTGCCTGGAATTCTGGCACAAGGTGCAACACAGTGAACTGGATTTGAGTACAAATATGGATAATAACTATAATTTTAGAGTGTTAATTTTAACTTAAGTCAGTTCTCTGCTTGTATTCATTACATGGCTGCCAAATGCTTTCTTCTGGCACAGAAGCAGCAATGGCATGGGGTCAGGCAGAAAAGGTGAAAAGTGAGAGAGAAAGAAGCCAGAATCACTTTACATAGCAGCACTGGTAAATAAAGTGAGCGTGAAGTGCTTGTAGAGGAAGAAATTATGATTTAAAGAAATGGAATCTTAGCTCATTAATCATGCAGCCAAGTCTGAAAAATATATCAGAAATCTAAGTTAGTTATTACATCAGAATTAAAATAAAGAACTACGAAGCAGGAGAGAAAAGTTTCATAATGTATTGTCTATACAAGGTGGTAAACAGCAGGAGAGTTAGTAGTATTGATTGGTGAAGAATTTTTTTCCTTAAGAAATAAAAGCACCCCGCTGTGTGTTGTACTCTTGCTATTGCAGGGATTTATTTTAAAGTAAAACATAAGTGGTCCTAAATTGTAAATATCTTCACTTGTAGGAAAAGTCTGACAGAAGGCTAAAGAAAAAGTGATGCAACTGAAGCTAAAACCAGAGCTTTATTGTTTGGAATGTCTAGTAAAAATCAAGATCCAAACAAAAAAAATTTTAATATTATAAAGTATTCTTAAGGTATGAGCAAAAAATCTTCTCCAAACTTGAGGATAGGTTTCAGTTTTTGTATTCTACTTTTCCCTTTGAGCTTAGAAGTTTCACTTGAATCTGTGGGATGTCCATGCAGAACTGGCTTTGGAAAATATGCCCAAGTGTTTAAATACTGTAGTATTACCTGCCTTATAAATGAAATTGCTTACATTTCTTTACTAATGAGTGATGGAACAGAAAAAGATGGCTTTTTTGTACTTATGAGACACTTCATTCTGTAACAATAAGGGTTTACTAGATTATTGATTTATTTGTGTCAAATAGATTTGTCAAAGTATTTGAATAGCTCCTATTTTTGGTCCAATTTAGTGTAGTTAATATCTATACATTTTCTATGAAAAATAGTACAGGTGCTCACATAACTTCAAACTACAATTTTCATTATAAATAAAAAATATTTCATATAAAGGAAGATTCTGCCCTTTTCATCATGAGGACAGCAGACTGATTACTGCTTGATTTGAGTAGTAAGAAACTGCCATGCAGTCATTTCACAGACTGAACTAAAGAAATAAATTGATCATTTTACCATGGTACAAGGTCTGGGTATTATAAGGTTAAGTAGTTGAGATGTTAATGTCTCAAATTCCACAGAATGTAATTGTTAAGTTGTGATTGCTTCTTTTTTTTTTTTTTATTTTGTACATTTTCCCATGTAATCAAGGATCAAAGGAGTATCAAGAAGCAAATTGACTTCATTAATGAATTAAAGCAGTAACAATGTATTTAGTTTCAAAAGCATCAGGAAGACTTTTTCTGTATGTGATGTGTCTTGATTTCAGAATGTGCTGTTTTAAAATCTTTTAATATCTTACATGGAAATGCCTACCTAAATGTCACCTATATTTAAATATTACCTAAAGACAGGGATACAAAATTTTGTTTCTTCCTATTTATAAGAATTTTCATTTTGAGAGCTGTTAGTCTTTATTTTTAGAAAATATATTAATATTGTATATCAGTTTGTTTTTCACTTTAGTGCATACAAAAAGCTCACTATCTAGCATTGACTTTGAAAACTTTGTGAAATACAGAGTTATTTACATGCAATAACTTTTGTGACATTGCGTACATCAACAGCCACTTTTCCCATCGTTCCTGGTGTTTAGACTGTTGTGTTTCTGCTGATATAGCTGATGTTTTTCTTCATTATTCCTCTGCCTTTGTCCTTTCCTACAGGCTTACCCTGAGTTTGTCCTGACCTACCTAGAGGAACTAAATGAAAGAGGAGATGACCCAGACAGAAAACCGCATTCACCATGGGGCCTGGTCTGCAGCTCATCAGGAGATAGACAGCAGCTCAGCAGAAGAGGTCACAGTATTAAGCCAGAGGCAGGTCAGAGACAGTCCTTTCAAAAACACATTTTGAAAAGAGAAATATCAGTGTGGAAGTCAACTTATTTCCTTAAATAGATAACCTCATTTGATTTCTTAATTTAATAAGATATTCATATATTAGACAAATAACAGTTATATACAGGATTTTAATGAATAAGAATTTATATATATTTGTATCTCAGAACACTGGATGCTTATAGCCCATGTAGGACAAATTTTTGAAATTCCTTATTTCCTATGTGGAAAAATTCAAGGAAGGAAGGGAAACAAGTAAAAAATCACTGGATCTCTAGATTTATGCTCCTTGATGCATCTTGACATAGCTATTTGTATTTCTGACATTTTCTGCTAATCAACAGCCTTACTTGAAAAAGTAGACACACATTATTTTAATTAGCAATATATAAATTACATGGTTGTACTTTCAGCTCTTAGGTTCTGCAAAAGAATGTCAGTAACCCCAATCAGAAACAACTTTCAGGACCTTTGGACGCCCATCTAATGCCTGCAGATCCCCTAGGGGAGACTACACAGCTGACAGTGGCACTGGTGAGGAAACTAGAAGAGAAACATCCTAAGGCCTCAGCTCAAAGGTAAGCCACTGACAGAACTGATATTTATTGTTCAATGACATTAGATGTTTTCCTTCAGTTTCATGTAAGATTGATTTCCTGGATATTATTGAAATATCTCAGAAACCCTCTGGCTGATAAGCAAACAGGGATTTTGACCAAAATTAATGAAAAGGGGTGACATTTATGTGCTTTTCTTTTTTTAAAATTTTTTTTATTTTGAAGATTGATGTGGATGATATTTGGTGGTAATTGCAAATTTTCTTTTTAATTTTTATCTACAAACCTCACATTACGCAATTTATGTAAAGAAATAGGACTTGTATCAACATTGTGACACATCTTGTGCCACAAGATTTAAGTTTAAATGGTAAAGGTTTTGCGAGAAACCTGAAAGTCATCCTGAGCCAAAACACAAAGTAAGGCAGTTGCTTTCAATATAGGACTGTATTTTAATTTCAGTAAAAGTTAAATAGTAGTGTTAATTGCTTCTACTTACAGCAGTCAGAAGACTGCCTTTAGATAACTGAAGGTCTTGTTTACAAATGGCATTTGGATAGTAATTTTTAAGCTTTTGGGTATTTTTAGATCAAAACACTTTTAAAATGGGCCTCCCATTCAGATGAAAGACCATGAGATATCACTTGCTATTAGAATGAAAGTTGAACTAGTTAATGTTGTTGTTACTACTGGCAATAAGTCGATAACAGTAATTTACAGGTGACTGCAAGCCACAACCAGATTTGGTTTATCTAGGTTATTTTAACTCTTCCCTTAGAAGTATTGCCCTTAGGGGACCCATAGATTTGCTCATCTAGTTCTCCTTCAAGGACTGGTATTTCTGGTGTTTAATTTATGATATCATCTTGCAAATATTTAATCTTTGAGTATCGAAAATATTTCTCAAATGTGTCTGAAGGCTATGACATGACTGAGGTATCTGAAGGTATTGACTATTGGTAGCTTTTGGAGAAATGCATACGTAAATGTAGATTATCTGTATTTTGGGTAATTTTGTTTTTTGATGAATCAAATTTTAAGCTTTGTTAAAAAAAATGATTTAACTACTAGTAAATACTGTTGTATGTTTACGACATAATCAGTATTAACTTTGGTACTTAATATTTATTGGTTCTTTTCAAAGATGCCTTCTGCAATCTAAGGTGAAGGTTTATACAAGATCATTTTCTCCACAGTGCTTTGGATATGAATTGTTACACTCTAAATATGCAATGTGATGGCAGGGTCACTACAAAGTATTTTAGTTAATTTGAGTACAATGGGATAAGTGAGATTTCTTCAACTAAATGTCCCTGCTTTTAGCCTCAGATAACAGTATATAAATATTAAGCTAAAAATCTCTTCTTGCAAAACACAGACATTTTGATTTAGAAAGGTATCTGCAGTTAAGATAACCTTTAAGCACTGAACGCTTGACTATGTGTATCTCTTCCCACCAAAAGTGGAGTTATGCAGTCTAAAGAATTTTCCTGAACTAGAATTAAATATAGAAAAAAATACATTTTAATACTAAAATAACATTATTTTACTGTCAGAAATATTTGGCATTAAATAACAATGTTAACTAATTCGAAACTTCTGCAGTTATCTCTGTTATGGGATTTAAATTTTTTGCTGCAACTTTCCACTAGACTGTGATAAATACTAATGTATTCTGTTAAATAGCTGCCACACTTCACTCTGTAGTTTCACTCTGTAGTTTGTGGAATGCTTTCAGTACCTGAAAGGTGATGTAAGAAATAGGAGACAGGATTTTATTTATCCTTTGTGATTTGAAAAGCTGTTTGATTTTTGAAGTAGCAATAAAATTTGCCTTCCTTCACAAAATAACATGAAAACCTGTCATCAGCACAAATGAGGTATGAATTGTGTGTTAGAGGAAACTGTATCTGTGTCCTAGAATTTTTGTTTCAGGAGTTGGTCCAGTTATATGGGTTGATAAATGGAAAGTTGTGATCACTGCTCTTCCAAAGAAGTTCAACTGGTTTTATAAAACTTTTTGGTTAACTGCCCCTCTCAACACACTTGTAGATTTTTGTAAAACTTTGGCTTGCTGAAAAGGGAAGGGAACTGTATCTCTAAAAGAAGATTCAACTGCCCAAACATAGGTTTTAAGGGTAATTTTTAGGTGTTGAGGGGTATATCACCAGGCTTCCAGCTGCTTCAGATTACTGCAAGTCTCCTGCCAGTCCTGTGTTGTATCTGTGAGAACTGTGCAGATCCTTTGGGTACATTGGCAGTCTCAAATACTAGCAAATGTCTATCTTTAAGCTATTGAGTCCTGCCCTAAATGTTTCCTTTTCCAGCTTAGTGTTTTGGACGAATATGCATTTCAGAGCTGTCATTCTTAGTGTTTTTCTGGTTTGGCTTCTGAGAAACAGTCACATTTTCATGGTGAGCCACAAGAGCATGAAATTAGCCCCATGTTGAAAGAAAACCTTATTCCATAGGATGTTGTAGGAAGAGCCTTATGAAAAAGGCTGTTTCAAAGAATGTGGTTAATTAGAACGCAACTTTGCAATAATTGTCATACAATCAGACTTTCTTTCCTTACTTATTCTTGCTGGTTAAAGGCTGCAGTCAGTCCCTTTCTTACCTGCATATTGTTTAGCAGTTGCACATTATCTTATGATACATGATAGTAAAAATGATGAGGAAATGAGCAATTTGTTGTGTCCTATCTTAGTGGTATCATCAAGTCCTTTGTGTATCTTTGAGTACATCTTATTCAGTGTTCTTTCCAATGCTATTTTTCAATGCATCTCATACTTTTACCAATTTACATAATACATGATGCCTATAAGGTATGAAAACCTGAACCTCATCTTTGATTTACCTGACTGAATCCCTGAGTTTCTATGTCCATCCCAGCAAATACCACTGAGGAAAAAATCCTTTCTAAATGATAAGTATTGCCCCAAACAGACTAAAATCCAATTATAAGCTAGTTGCTAGACACAGAAATTTCAAGTTGCTGAGAAGACATGGCCTTTAGGATATGGATGAGAGGTGAACTGTATGACTGATTTATGTACTTCCAGCAATGCACAAGAACTAGTGACTTAACTAAGTAACTAATGGCCACCTGTTTTCTTCTCATCCTTATTCTCATCCTCCCTGTTTATGAATGGGAAACAGCAAATCCATTGCCTCCTTTTTTTTTGAATGGACACTTGTAGAAAGACGTTACACAGTATTGTCTTTGCCTGGGTCAAGATAATAAGTTAATGTTTTAGGTGTTGCCTTATGGAAATGTAACCCCTGTAACTTCTGACATAATTTTAAATGACTTCTCTTGTTCTTATGACCTTAATTGTTGGGCTCAACTAGGAAAATAAGAGAATGCTCTTGTATCATCAACTGTAACAGATTTGTGCTGTCCTAGCGGTACATTCGATTTGTGAATTGTTCCTTTAAAAGGCACTAGTCACTATTCCTAAAATTAATCACCTGTTTCAATGCAGTTTTGGTTTTGGGCCTTATTGGATCACCTTGCTTCCATAAGTAAGCTTGATTTCACAAGTTTCTGAACACTTTGTCTCCAAACGAGATATGCATTTAAGTACGTTCCAAGTTAAGTACATGCTAGGTACAAGCATTCTTGGATCTGACTCAGAATGCTTATGACCTTGTCATATTTAATACTAAGACAGACACATCTGGGATAGTTGGTTTCATTTTAATTTTTCTGAATCACTTGGACAAATTCAGTTATTACATTTTTATAACACTTATTAGTGTAGGAAATATGACTAAGTAATACCCCTAAGGAGATGGAAATGTTCTCCCAATTCCATCAGTGGCACAGCTATGAATTGGTACAATTGTTTGTAACAGCTAAGCAAATGTTTGACCTTGATTCTTTATACACTGTCCATTCATTTTGAATTCCAAGTAGGCAAAACATAGGTAAAAGTCATAATCTACATCTGTATTGTAAATTGATTATTCCACGAAGACAGATGAGAATGTATTAAAAAGATTATTACAGGACTGGATTATTTTTAAAATCTACTTATACATGTTCCACAAAACCCCCCAATGCTTTAGACTGTATTTTCTGCATTTAAAAAGTCTATTCATTTTAAGTACCCCCTCAGATTTCTATTTGTGAAAATTCCTCTATGACAAAAACATCTTTTTGCTAAGTTGCAATGATTTTCCATGATATATCTGCCATGTAAGTGTTCTAAAGGTTAAAGCTTTGAATTGGTGACAAATTAGCTTTCATTATCTGCTTTAGTCACATCTTGACAAAATTATTCTAATAGCTGTATCTGCTACAGATACAAATCCAGTTCTCTGCTCATCACAGAGAGGAAATGTTATATATACCTCTGAAAATGAAAGGAAGCTATAATAAGCATTACATTCCCATTTTCAGAAAGCATTTGAAAGTATGTTTACATTAATATACCAATTTGAGTGGTTTACCTTTATTTAAATGGAATGAGAACTGGGGAGGTGGGGGGGGGGTGGGGTAGGGAAGACTGTAGCAGCCGACAAAGCACGGTGACCCAGCTTGTCACCCAGTGACCTGTGAGAAGGAAATAATGAACTGTGAGTAGCTGTCATCTTAACTGTTTCTGACAGTTTGGCTATGGGCACATCTGTGTTAGTTGCATGGAAAGGCCTTTGTTGTTTTCCCACTAGTGACTTTGCAGACTGCTGTGGGGTTTGCTGGCTGCCCTGCTCTTACACTTCCCCTCCTTTTTTAGTAGTAAGAGCAGCTGCCACTGATAGAGCTGACATTTCTTTTAATGATTTAGCTGGCATTTATACCATTAAAAACAAGAAATTAATTTGAAATAGAACTTTTGGTTATTGTAAATGAAAATATTCTCTAATTTTGTATAAGACCTGTTGTAAGTATGCCTATAATCATTCTGTCTGCTCCATAACTGGCAGCAGTGTTCAGTGTCTGTTGGTACCCTTCCTTCCTAATATCTTGTCATACTTAACTATTTTGAATGAATTACTGAGTCTACTGGTAATAACATTTTAAATAACTCAGTGTACGATGAAACTAGGCAGATTTTCATGGTTAAATGATATATTACAAAACAAACACCACCACCCCACCCCCACCCCACCCCACCCCCCCCTTATTTAGTATTATAGGAAACAATTGCTTCCTTTTCCAGATTGACCGAAGTATGCATGTCTTATCTGGTACAGTAGTGCTATATCTTGGATAACTTCACTCACACTATTATTAGCATTTTCAGCTAGGAGACTGTTAAATATAGGCATGCCTGCTCTCATAATAGAGTTCTTAGCTGATTTGTGAAAGATGATTGTTAAGAAAAACTTGAAATCATGACTTATGAAAAATGAATGACTAACAATAACTTATAAAGTGTAAAGCTATCTATTTTAACAGAGTGTAAATATTTTACATGGTTGATATAACTTACTGTTTTTATGTTATAATATGCTTGGAGTAGGTTATTACAAATTGCTTTACAGGAATTGAATATTAAACACTTCACTCACTAGATTTCAGCTTCAGCGTGCTGTACTTTCAATCTTTTTTGTGCTAATTGTTTCCTGCTGTAGGTTTTGGGGAGCTGAAATTTGACTTCTCATATTTACACGTTTTTGCTCATTCTTTTAAGCTGCTTCATGTTCCAAGTTCAAGCTATACTCGATAGTATTCACATGCAAGGGAAAATAAATTTATGTTTTAACTCTGGGGACACAGATTTATGAGTTGGTTCCTTTGAAGGCTGTAGTACAGCATGCAACATGTTCTAGAATACAGGCCACAGTCTCTTGCCTAACTGTGTGGCAATGGGGCTATTAGATGTACATAGTAAAGATCCCGTTGTTCCATTCCTATTGCTATATCACTAGTGTGATCCTCTGCCATTTAAAAGTGGTGCAAAGACGTGGTGAACAAGGGATGTGCAAATACAGCACAATTCTCTACTGTGTCATGTATAGTTCAGAGAAGCATTGTAGGTGCCTTCTGAATCCATGTTTACATGTATGTGTAACATGAAATAAGTAAAAAACCAAAAAACCCAAACCCAACACTTTCTTGAATGCCAGTGCTGCTGTTCTAATCACCATGAGATGCTACTTTCCTGAAGATGTAGAAAAAGATTGTATGTTCTCTGAGTAGATATGCAATCTCTTGATTTATATACATAAAGCAAGCAAGGGTTAGATAGAGATGATGCCGCCATAGAGAGGGGAGGTGACCTGCCTGGGTTTGTTTAGCAGTGACTAGTGGAGTGGGGTGCTCCAAGGGGATGCTCCAGTTCCCTGCCTGGTACCTGCTGGACCAGCGTGCCTCAGCTGTTAAAAATTCTCTTGTACCTCCAGGTAGCGTGTGTCTTCTGGATATGATGAAAGGGCCAGGACAGCTTGTACCCCATCCCAGCTGTATAACTCCCTCACCAGGGCAACACACCTTACAGACTGGGAAGTGCAGCAACACTTGCCACTGAACTAATGATTTAATGCCACTTTTTATTATGGTTGGGTAAATATGCAGGCCAGTCCACAGAAGACGTATGAAATTATGCAACTTATGAAATTTCTCTATATTGTATGAAACAGTTAATCACTTCAACACCTCTGCATTAAGTTATTAATCTCTGAAAACACATGTGAAAGGAGGGTGAATGCATTGACAAAAGCCTGAAATTATATATTACTTTTACTTCCACCAGGAAATGAGAGGCATGCCACTAAGCTTTTTTTCAAATTCACTGAAGTCTGTTATTTCTCTTAACAAATGTTGATGCCATAGAGAAACTTATATATTGGTTGAAGCCATGGAGTTGCACAGAAACATCCACCAAATTCTAGTGCTTGATTACTTTTTGCAGAGACATTGCCCTGCTATCATATTTTTATATATATATCTCTGTATGCATTTAAGACAGTTTTGCTGGGTTAAAAGCATTATTTTTCTCACTAAACTATTGTTTAAAAAATAATAATTGTATATTAATACGTATTACAAAGTTGCAGAGATAGTGTGCCTCAACTTTTTTCTAAGAAAACGTTTACTGTTGTTATCTGTGCTACTTGGAAAAACAAAATACATATACTGTAAGTGATGTCTTTATCACTGGGTGTCAAGGCAAAAGAAGAGGCTTATGGATCTTAGGACCCTAGCCTGAGACTTTTGGGGATTCAAACACCTCATTGGAGAAATGACTAATTTGGGTTTTTTTTTAATTGGAGAAAAGGGTTTCAAATTCATCAGCCCTCTAGGTATGTTCATGCTTCACAAAAAGATTTAATGAGAACCAGTTTAAAAAAATAAAAATAAAAATCCATCCCCTATGGGTTATTTGTTTTCTAAGGTGAAATTCAGAACAATCTGCTAGGTAGCTTGCAGTATCTTGGTAAGGGTGTCTGTTTGGTTAATACAATCTTAGTTATGTGGTTGGAGATTTTCAGGTTTTCTCTGGTTGTGATGAATTGCTAAACCTGACTTTAGGGAGAAATTTGCTGTATGAAGTATGCTGATTGACTGATTGCTGATTGATGCAAGTAGAGTGCAGCACAGCCAGAAAGTACAGGGACCCTTGCTGGGAACTAACAGTCTCTTTACAACTCCTGTTGGGTTTAGCGTCTTCACTGTTTTTGTTGCAATTTAAGAGTGAGGAGTTCTGTTAAATTTGTTGTATGTCATTGTCAAAAACTTTATTTCAGCAAGTAATTGAATAGTACACACACATTTTGGCAGAGTTTTATTTGGAAGCCATAGCCCTTCTCTTTCAGAGCTTTTTAATGTTCATTTGGGTTGAGAGTTCAATAGACCCATGGAAACAAAGATGTATATTAATATGAAGTCTTACTATGAGCAACAAATTATTATATGGACAATGAAATTGAAAGGAAAATGAATGGAATTTTTATTTGTTTTTAGATGGACACTCGCTCATATAGCTGTTGCTGCTTGCAATCATTGTCTTGATAGAACACTCATAATTAACCAGCAGCTTTTTGAAAAGTGATAAATTGATTTTAAAGTCCCAAGACAGTGCAACACCTGCCTCTTTCATCAGTCAGTTTTGAAGGATTGAAAACTTCTGTTTTCTTTAAATGAAAAATCTGACACATTTTTTCAGAAAAATTAGGCAAATTTCTACATTATATATATGTATGTTTTCATATAAAATGCCAGCTTTACATTTTTCCTGTATTTTAAAATTATGAAGAAGGTAGAATCTGAGGTGCTATAAAAATTTGGAGAGTGAAATAATAAATTCGTAATATTTAACAAAATGAAATGTGTCACATAGGTATTTTATTATATTTTTACAGGGTACAGTTTACCCATATATAAATGTATGTCTACATAAACTAGAATATGACTTGATTAAGTAGCAACCCAATTTTTTAACCTTCAAAATATTTTTCATCGCAGTTCTGTACAGAGCTCAATCATGTTCACGATTGCTAGTTAAGAGATAATTTACTTACATCATATGAGGTACTCTTCTTCCAAATTAGCTTAAAATAGGCAAAGAAATTCATAAAGTCAGCTTTTATAGGTAGATCATGCTTGAAAACGTACACCTATCTTCTTCCAGGTTCATGTATTTATCAAGTGCTTATTATCAACTGATAATAAAAACAAACTGAATGAGTTAATGAACTTGAATGAGCAAGACCACAGCAGGAACTGAGTCACTGACAACATAACTATGGTTAGCAAAGGTTGCAGCTTTTTTAATGCTTAACATGTTGGAATAGGAGACAAAAGGAAAAAAAAACAGTCTCCTAGACAGCCAACGTGTCAGGTATAAGTCAAGTCACTGTTTGTAATCCTTACCGATTTGTCAAGACTGAAAGGGACATGCTATTTTTCCTTTGGTGGTTATGGAGTAGAAATAAGCTCACAAACAATCTAACTCTGGTCTGGTCTTTTTTTATGTGAGTTATAGCCTCTTAGCCCATGCCAGATTTCATGATTTCAGTTTTCTTTCCTCACCCTGTTCTTGGATTTGAGACACTTCATTAACCAATAACAGCAATATCAAGTTATTTAGTTGCATTTAAAGGAATTCTGCTTTTCAAAAACAACTTCTTCTAAAGACATAGAGAGAGCATAGAAAATACTGGAGAAATTTTATTATTAAGAAATATGGGGTCTACACAATAAAAAAACTAAAGAAATAGTAAAGAAACTTAAGAGCAGTGGACACTCGTTGTTTTTTTTTTTTTGTCACAAGTAGTAGTTTAAGAGGGTTTTTTTTTTTAGTTTGTTGGTGTTTTGTGGGTTGTTTTTGCTGGTTTTGTGTGGGTTGGGGAGTGTGTTTGGGGTGTTCTGTGTTTTGAGGGTTTTTTCAAAATAGGTTTATTTCTGGATAAAGTGAAACACAGGAGTGAAGAAAGGAAGTGTGTTACTACTTAGCTTATGCTTTGAAATAATCATAATCCAAATATAATTTAATTAATAAAGGTAAAAGGTGAGAATTTCTCCTGAATTACAGGACAAAGTAGTTGATATTAGGTTGAATAATACTTACATAATCCATGTTTCTTGCTAAAAGTAGGTGTGTCTGGAAGTCATGGTGAAACTGTTGTATCTGAGGAATGGGGCTGAATTTCTTTTGGGATCAGTTTTTAAACGTAACAGATGGGGTGGTGTGGGTTTTGGGGTTTTGGTTGGTTTTTTGTTTTTTATTCATAGTTTGTGAAAATTCTGAGCCTTAAGGTTAACAAAGATTAGAAAATGTGTCAGTGATTCTGAAATGGAGAAAATCTGATAGAATTGTAATGGAGTATGTGACAAAAGAATTTTGTAAGAAAGCTTCATGCCAGTAATCCTCATGTCAGTGAAAAGTCTTAGGATATTAAAATTGAGAAATGTTTTACTTACTTATATTATTATACTGAGCATACGACCCCCCTGACAAAGATAAAACTGACAAATGTGCAACCAATCTTCCCACTCCCAAAGACAAGAAAATTAGCTCAATGTGCTGTTGGAGCACAACTCCAGGCTTTTGCAACAGTAATAGAGATTAATTTGTAATTGTGTGTTGCCCCCTGCTCCTCTAGCCATCTGTAGATGATGGAAATGGTTGTGAATGGCAAGAAATGAGGAGGCTAGCAGGGAGGAAAACCAATGACAGACTGAGATTTCTCTCCTTGCTATGCATGGTCTATTCTCTTCCATTCATATTCATAAAATGACAGAAATTAGAGATGAGAAAGATGTAATCGGTCATATTAAGAATCTTTCAACGAGGACAGGGTTGTTTCCTACAGTATCTTTCTTCTTGTGCATTACCTAATTCATTTTTAAAGCACTGAAGGAATGAGACTTCTATCGCTTCCCTTGGGGTGTCTTTTCTACAGTATAATAGTCGTCCTCTCTGTTAGGAATATTTTTTCTGACATTCAGCCAAAAAATATTGTCTGCTCAATTTACTCCCATCACTCCCTTTGCACTGCATAGGTTTGCACCTCTCCCATATTTTTGATAGGAATTTATCCCACTTGATTCAATAGTGAAGTACATTGTTACTTTGCTAGCCTATTTAAATGAGAAATGCATAGTTTGACTCACCTGAGATCTAGGGAAATCTTACACTTTGTTGCAAGGGTGCTTACCAGGAAAAAGTTTGGTCTCCAAAATATTGTAACCACTTCTTTTTCTGCACTCCAACTCGCATGCCTTTCCTGAGGCTGTTTTATGCTATGAGCCTATTTAAGAGGCGATTCTGGCGTTTAAGAGCCTGACGGCAAATGCTTTTTTTAATTAAGCTTGTGCTCAGGTTTCCAAATGTGCTTGGAAAATGTAGGATCCAAAATTCAGTACTGGGAAGTGGCTTCAATGCACTTATGCACAGCTCTAATGAGCTTTCAACATGGCCCGTATAGGTCTTACATACTATAGTCAAAGCAAAAGGCAAATGGTAAGCACTGGCGACTACTTGTACCACTTCTGATTAAAGGGACTGGGCCAATATATTATTGTTCTAATGCAGTTTAATAGTGTCTTTATGTTGATGGAAAAAATTCAGTTAATCTAAAGTTTGTTCTAACACATCTTGTGTTTCTATCATTAATACTTCGTATGAGACTACTGTTCATACTAGGACAGTATTCCTAGTGCAAACACATTTACATCAACTAATTTAAGCTTTGTGTCGACATAGCAGTGCTTTTTTTCTGTTTCTACCTACCCTCAAATAAAAAGTTACACCGATGAAAGTATATTTTCTATTTTAATTTCAATGTTGCTGTGTTTGTTAAAGATCCTGCCTTTTCTCGTTTTTGAGTGAGTGACTATGCGTCAGAACTTTGTAGTGTAGATGTGGTCTTACAGATCACAGGGATCACTGTTCTTGGTACAGTGGATAGAGGTGTCTAAGTAGCACTCTTCTGACAGTGACCACATATTGAGTCATGGTATTACTCATAATGGTTTTTCACACAAAAACATTTAGAAATTATAAAGTCAGTGGATAGGTTTTTTGGTAGTTTTATTTTTCAGAACTCTAAAACTTTGCCTGTACTACATAGAATAAAACTAAGAATAAAATGGTGATTTTTTTTTTTTCCTTCTATAAAATAATATTAGATTTTCACCAACTTTAAGGATTTCAACATCTCTTTTAGTTGTTGACCAACATCATTACAGCTGTTTATAAATGTATTAAAGGTTAAACTGTGTTTTCAGATGCACTTGTATTTGACTGTTAGGATATGGAATTGTATTTAAAAGTTAGTGTGGTATTTGTAGAAATAAAGAAGTCCAAAAGCCCAATACTAAAGGATCCACACACTTACAAAATTACCTATTAAAATGAGTGTGTATATGTGTTGCCATCTCTGGGTGTATGGGTGAATAGGTGTATATAAAAGTGCCAGGTCTGTAAACGTTTGTCACCATAGGTGGCTTGATTGGGTGTGTGTGTATGTGGATGGACCAAAAAAACCCTACATCCCCCTGCCAACCAAAAACCTCCCTGCTCAGAATCCTGCAAGATCCAGTCCTTCAGCTGCTGGTTCCCTGTATGTTGTCACCTTGGGACAATAGCATAGCGACTGGATTTTACAAGTCTATACAAAAGGAATGTGTATCTGCAGTCTCGTACATCTTTATAAACAAGCAAGGATTTGTGAATTTAAATTATCATTTTCTAATCCAGATTTTTCAATCTGGTTACTCACTTCCAAGGCTTTCTAGGATGAATGGGGAAGCGAACATTTCACAGGGTGTAACTTCCATTTATGTCTTTGAAACATTTCCCACTTGAAAAAAACCTGACAGGTCTCATTAAAGACAGCCAATAGGGCATTTTCAAAATATCATTATGGCACCTGAAGAGGACTGTAAACTTTTCAGGAAATAGAAAATATTATAGAAGACTCAGCCTTTGTAAGTGGCATATGTCTCACTGTTTCTTCTGATCAGGTTAATTTTTGTTCTGACTCTTTCCTTTTGACGTTTTATCTTGTACATCTAACTACTGAAGTTGCCCCTGAACTGTCATGCACTGCTCCTTCTTTCTGCTGTGTATCTTTTCCAAAATATATCAGCAAGAATGATTACTGGTATTATTTCCTACTTAATGTATTTCATCCATCTTTTTTCTTCTTTTAGCTTAATATTATGGACTTCGAAATAATGCTAGTTGTTTGCTTTCAGATAAGCTTTGTTCTTAATTTAGTGCTCACTGAATTAATTTACTTTTAGATATCTTTCACCAGACTTTTGAAATAATTTTCTTATAAACTGAAACACTCATTCACTAATAACCCACTGCCAACATGAAGAGAGTAAGTTAAACATTTTAAAATGTGACAACTAAGAGTCCCTTCTAATCTGGTTCCAAAAAAGCAAAAATAAGTTACTTAATTTTTACTCAGTTATAAACCTTGATTTGTATTAAAGCCATATGACTCTAAGATGCAGATTTTGTATCCGGTTATTCTAATATGAATTGATAATGAGACATGAAACTGATAACAGAAATATTTTTCTTTTGCCAGACCTCCATACATCTTGAAGATGTATGTAAAACAAATTTTTATTAGCTAAATAACAAAATGGTCAGAACTTTAACTTTCTTTCTGAACTCTATGGCAGTAATTTTAAAAATACATTTCTTACAGTGGAGCTTTTATTCCTTTTTCATTTGACTTTGCCAGCAGGGACCTTTGTTCAGTGTTTCATCCAAAGAAGACACCTTTGACAGCACGGTTGCTCTTCCCCTGTGAGCACTGTGCCTCTGTGTCATTGCTGAATTGGAGACTAAGTTTTCATGTTGTCCTTCAACCCTTGACCTTCTGGCCTGAAGGCAAGAATATTACTGGCACAGCTATGCTGAAACAGAAAGCAGAGAGCATGCAAAGATGAAACAGTGTGGAACCAGTAAAAACTAACCATTTCTGAACATTTTCCTCTTTACAAAAAAAAAGCGAAACCTTCTTTCTTTTCTCTTGAAGCTTGAGTCTGACTTTAGGCAGCTTTGGCTTGTTCACTGACCCAGGAACAAGTACCATCATCCTATTAGTACCCTGAATGTGAGATAACCATACCATGACAGTCTCTTGAACTACAGTGTATATGAATGTTTTGAGACAGATGAAGAATAATGTATTTGGATTTTTGATGGAGTGGTGGTGTTTCTTCATGGTGACAGTTATGATTATTCCAATCCATTAAAATTATTTTTTTAAAAAGTCTTATGTGGTACACATATGAATCCACAGTAGAAATCATTCAAAAGAACATTACAGTAGTATGTGTTAGAACACACATCTTTCAATTTGCTTCTTATTGTTGAAATGAACCTTTACAAGGATTTATCAGCATAATGAAGGTAGCATGGACTCTTAAAAGCCCAAGAAAAGTTTTACTCCATGACTTAATTAAAAAAACATAATCCTTTAGTAGCTACAACATTATATGTCAAATTATTCCACAGGTTAATTAGGCATTTGTTAAGAAGTGTTCCTCTGTTCTGAAACCTGTAATGGCTTGCTCCATCTGATGACCTCCTACTTAGATTGAAATAGATGGTGAACAGTCAGGCAGGCATCCCTTGGTCCCTTCTCCATGCTTATCTACTAGATTTTCATCATACTCCCTGCTTTCTCTTCCCAAATTGAAGAATCATATTCTACTCTGTTCCTTGCTTAGAAACCACTACACACCTTTGATTATACTTGTGGTTGTGCCTCTTCACACTGTTTTCTAGTTTTTCTCTACATTCTTTTTCATATGGCAAGAACCAGAACTGCTTGTGGTTTTTTTAAGATGCTGATTCCTTATGATGTAACAATGGCATAGGGATATTTTTACTTTTGTTCAGTGGTCTTTTTCTAATAATGCTTAAGATATGATCTGCTGTCCTGACATTGATCTGCTGTGCAGATGAGATTTCCATAGGGCCACCTTTTTTTGCAGTATCTTGTTCTTCAGCAGGCAACTGGAGTTAATTACTGTGTAGAGAGAACAGTAAGGTAATATTCTACAGAAACATAAGCCTCAGCAAAGAACAGAAAACTTATTTTTGTTTTTTCCCCTTTATGTATGAAGGATAATTTAATAAGGATGGTAAAGTTCAGTAAACACTGCAGAAGTATCTCTGCACTGTCTAGTCAAACTACAACTGTGATGGCTGTGATATGCAGAGGTGTACTAGTGGAAGCTGGGAGGGGAGTGGTATGAGATACTGCTGTAAGTATTCCCTTCTATTTGCAGCATCTCAGAGACTACTCCAGTGTTTAGTGTTTTGGAAATACTTCAGTCAGATGAGCAGTAGCAGATTTACAGGACAGCAGAGCAGTCTCCTGGAATCTAAATCCTCCAGCACATCTAAAGTGCCAGAAAAATTATAAGATATGTAAGTTAAGGAAGAAATATTTAAGTAATCAAAGTATCTAGACTAAACTTATCATTGGTGTCTTTCAACTGATTGGGAAGGATTTGTCTTACTGTAAATGAATAAGGTTAAAATCAGTTATATAAAACAAAGGAGCTGAAAGTTGGAATTCAGATTCAGCCTTAGTTTCCTAACTGTTATTTGTTTAATTGTGTGGTCTTATTTTTCAAAACATTTGTTTTTCATAGGTTGTAGATGACACTTTACATCAACAGATGAACCTTGCAAGAATTTAGTGTTATCCTAATAAAAGTAAACCACAAGATCTCGGTCTTTTCCTTTCTGCTCTAGCCTACTCTGGTACTGCAAAACAGTTGTAAAGCTGGTGAATTTGATTCTTGGGGGCTCCTAACATTACTGGAACACTGGATGTTTGCATCAAGACTGCTCTGGCATTTTACCCATGTTCTATGGTATCACTTGACTGAATTCAAGGGACTGAACATGGTTCTTGATTGAAATTGAAAAGTGGTAGTGAGATGGAGAAGGATGAGGCCCTTCTTAATTTCTATTCTAACTTTTTATGTCTCCCTTTCAGCAAGTAAACAAGCTAATGATACCAGACACTTAAACACTCCCTATAGCTTTAAGTTAGGGTTAATGTAACAAGACATATTTTCTTCTTTCAAACCCTTTGGAAAGACTGAGTTCCTGGGGCATTCCCTTCTTTCTTCCCTGATTTTTGGTATCAAGTGTACTTATTTTGGACTTTGAAATTTATTTGTGATAGCACAAGTTTTTTCTTAAAATACTTATTCCATAATCTGAAAGAATTTTTACTCCTCCTCCCTCTAATCCCATCACTTAGAGGAGTGGGAGGCTGGGATGAAAGAGAAGCAGGGAAAGGAAGGCATCCATTTCACAAGGTCCTGGTTTTTAATAGAAATTTTCCCAAGAAAAGATTGATTCCTTGCTAGATTATGTAATTTCAAAAATGGGATCCATCAGTCATTTAATGAAGACATTTATCAAATACTTTATGAAGCATTGCTAATAATTAGGTGCAAAATAACACAGTTATAAGAAAACAAGTAATGTTTCTTCACATACGTTTATACAGTAAAGATTAGAACCAGGTAATTTATCTGAGGAAGAAATACAATATAGTTAACGCTTTCTGTACTTTTGTACCTAGGTACATATATTTGCAATAAATAGTGGAATTTATTGCAATTCCAAATTCTTATTAATTTTTAAAATTTATTTCTGAGAAGACGTTCCTTTCACGTTTTGCTTAAATGCAATTTTTAAAGAACCCTATGTATGTCAAAAAAAAGTTCAAATATGTTAAAAAAAACCCCCTAAGTTTAGGGTTTGAATAGATACAGCACTTATATGTGTATTTAAAATGAAACAATTTTATAAAATTACTTCTGAGACAACAAAAAAAATGAATCTAATGCTTAACTAGGTTTTTTTTGTTTGCTTTATATTTAAAGAACTGCTCCATTTTCCACTGTAGTGTTTTTTTATTCAGACAGATAATTTCCTGGAATGCCACAATACCTTGCACAGATTCTGTCCATTTAGTTTAAATGAAAATTCTATGTATCATATAATCTTCTTATTTAAAATGTTGATGGAAATGGTTTGCTCAACTGTTATGACCTTTATCCTTATGAAATGTATAGTGTCTAAATGATTAATCTGAAGGCACATCCATTCTGCATGTTTTCTACTGTACACTAGCAATGTAAATGCCTGAAGAGATATGAGTCTTCCTCTACCAATCATAATTTTTAATATAAAATATATAACATGTACACTGTAAGATTACTTTTTTAATGAATTTAAGTCCTTGGGTTTTTTTCCCCTAGGGAAAAAAAAAAAAGGTTGGTTACTGCATTTTCCTTAAGAATTCAGTAGCACCTTATTACTTTCAAGCTTGGTTGGAAATAATGTGTAGCCAACATATACAGATGTTATTTTTGTACGTAACAGAAAAATTATATAGATTAGAAGGAAAATTACCTAGGAAATACTCAGTGTTCATTTTGTTCCAGTGTGGTTGAATATTTAGATTACAACTTTAGTTCTGGATTTAATGGCAACTTCATAAAAATAATTGTATAAATAAATTGGATTCTAGGAAAATCCTTTTTTTTACTATACGCAAGGTAACCTTGCACATGAAAAAAATCTTACTAACCATGCTATTGATCTGTGGGCTTTACCTTGCAAGATTCTCAACATTTTATTTTTTTTATATATAGCAAATCCTTTATGCATCTGTCTAGCTGAATGGCATTGTTTGATTTTTAGGGAGAATTTTCAGATGCATGTATTTTCTTTGCTTAATGATGCCTGTTTGCTCAGTATCCAGCACTCTTTGTAGGACTAGTCTCTGATTTGTCAGAGTACACAACTGCAGGGTAGAAGGAGACTCCAAATAGAGGGAACTTTTAACTGTAGAAAACAGTGCCTAGGTCTGATTCTTCTCTCCTTTATTTGCCTTTGCCCATGAACCTCATCTGCCTAATTTAAGTCAGAGACCCAGGTTACTACTTTTGTTGTATTGCTAATATAGCTTTTCATTATGGAATGTTAGAAGTCTTGGATCACCCTTCTGCATATTAAATATTTCTGTCTTTGCTAATTAAACAAGTTTTTATACATATATTTTGGGTGTTTGATGGATTTAACTCTATATTCATAACATTATAAGCAGAATGTCTGCTGTAGGACTGAGATTATCCTAACTTTTGATTTGTAAGAGCAACCTTAAAACCTGCCTTTTTCCTGAGTACTGGTAGAACTAAATTATTTTTGGTATGTCCACAAGAGAAGGTAACTAGAGATTTTCTGTTAACTAACACACAACAAGTATGATCAGTAATCCTTCTGTAAGAGAGACAGCATTCCAATATTTTCGTTATTCATAATGGACTCATCGGTATGTCAAATGAATATGGAAGTAGGAAGGAGGGAATTGCATTTTACACTTTTAATGCATAATACATCATCATACTGCATTATAATTTTGTTTTGCTTAAGCTCATAAGAACCCAGGTAAAAATAACTGCGTTCAGAAGTAGTTTCCTCTGCTTAACAGACTCCAAGGGAGGAATTTCTAAATTAGTTTCTTCCCCCCGCAAGCAAACGCACAGCCCTTTATGTTATTCCCATTAACGTTTGGTAATAAGTTAGTCTTCAAATATCAATAAGATGATGTGGTCTTGATGGAAGTTAAATGTCCCTAAATCCTATGAATTGATCTGCAGGAGCTGTTTTCCACATGAGTGGTGCCTTCACCCAGGCACACATCCGCAGAGCAGCGGAGGTCAGGGTGAGGAAGGAGGAGCGGGCTTGGCAGCACACATGCACTCTATTCCTGACAGTGTCTTGCTTCAGCAAAGGGAAGTGAAGCGCGTATACCATGCTCAGTGGCATTTCCAAATGCAGCTCAGCTGGGGGCCTTTGCTTATTGCATCAGTGGCACATACTGAGAAAAAAAGGAAATACATAATTTTGTCAAAGTAGTAGATCACAATCTCCCCCTCCTCCTTCAAAATCATCACCAGCACACACTAATAGCTCTAATAGATACAGATTTTATGCATATTTCAGTCACAGCAGTATTTCTAATGCATATGTGAAAGGGTCCTTAATTTATGTCTACCAACTGTGTGGTGCCCTTCTTTTGGGTAATGTCATCATCCTAATGGTGTTTCTATTATACTCAAAGGTAGCAAATGAGGCTTATTGCAGGAAGGTAATTGATTTTCACTGAGTGAAAATGTAAATAGCCATAAGAAATCCTATGAAAGACAAGCAGTTCAGAATTGCCAGAAAAAAATTATTCATATACATTACTTATTGGTGTTAGTACCTGTAAAATGTTTCTTATTATAAGAAACCCACAATGACTGTATTTCACATTATTTTATTTCAAATTGAAGTAAAAATTGGAGAATTTAGATCATCTTGTCTTTACCAGTTTGACTATGCGTTTTATGAAAATTACCATCCTGTTCAGTAAGGGTGCTTCATTTTGTCAGGTTTCTCTCAAGTGGAAGTGAATAAAATTCCTGATATAGACATGTAAAGAAAAATGGTTCTTTGGGATTTCAGTAGTAAGAGGTAGTCATTTAATGCACCCTCTTTGTGTATTGTCAGTGTGAGCTTTCCTTTGCATCTTGAAGGGTTATTGGGGATGGTGCGGTTTACTCAGACCTCAGGATTCCAGAAGAATGCGTGAGTTAAAAAGAAAGCATGCCCTTCATGTTCTGACTGCATCACAGCCACCGTTTTAGGGAATTGTTTTAGGTCAGCAAAAATAGCCACCTGTGGTTATAGTCTTTCTGTGTATTTTGCAAAGTGTGTAGGTTTTTTTTCCATGCAGAATATTGTCTTTCCATTATTTTTGCTATCCACAGTGTGCTCCTGATTGCCAAAGTGATACCTGCTATGAAGGGCAAAGCTGATTAAATGAACATTTATCTCCTTTCAATATTGCACCGAGAGTTTAAAGTTCTGTGTGTTTTATGATCAAGGACTGATGGCAATAGGTTATTTTTCTCCCATGAATAAACTGATTTTCAAATCTTCCAGTGAGTAAATGACCAGGAAATCCTGCACATTTTAATCCCTGCTGGCTCTATCCATTATCTCCTAAGTCATAGTTTTGTCCCAGCATAATTGTTTGGAGGTTTTTGCCATGTAATTATTGTTTTAATAACAAAACCTCACTCTACAAATAATTTATTTTGTTTAGAATTTGAACGCTTTTGTCTTCTTATCGAATGAGTATTTATCCTTCCACAGTTTGCTTGAAGGAAAATAAAAAGCCCAATAGAGATTTCACTTAAACTATGGAGTTGAGAATGCTCCGACTTGTAATATGGAATAACAATATTGGTGTTAAGATGAATGTAAAAGGCCTCATATTCAAAAGTTACAGATGTTGTTGTTAGTTCCTTTAGCTTTAACTGGCCTCTGCATTTAGTATTTTTCTGTACATCTATCTCGTATGTTCTGGCTGGTATATATAAACATAGGTCAAGCTTTGGAATGTGTGTAAGTGCAAAGAAAATCAGAAAGCTCTCTAATATTACAATAACAGAAAGCAAAAATTATGTGGGTGTTTTCAATGTCAAGTACCTGCCTCCAGTTTTATGCAACCCATTGCTTGGCTCTTACAAGTACCTACAGATTTATTTTTAAAAATAACTCCAGTATTCTTACAAACAACTTTTCACCTTCTAATAAAAACATATTACACCTTGACTTTCAGAAACACCCCATAGATGTAACAGTATTGCAGTCTTAACTCTTGATAGAGGTAAACTGTAGTTGAATGTCTTAGATGTATGGAGTACATGCCCATTATTGCCTGTTTCAATTTGATATTAATCTATGAAGTGTGAAAACAAAATAAAAATATCCATGAACATTGCTTAAATCTTCATATGTGGTGTTACCAAAGCAGCAGGTCTGGTGCTTTTTAGAAATATTTTTACAGGGAGTCTCTTTTTTGTCTCTGAAATAAATCTGCAGGTTGTCTGATACACTTGTTTATGGTGCACTTAATAAACTTAATTTGCAGGTCTTCATATAAAAAAATAAAAAAGCCTTTTACAAAAATAAATAAAAGGGCACATGGGAACAACTCTGAATTGCTTGTTCTGTCTCCATAGTTTTGGTAGTGTGGCCTGTTCAGGCAGGTCTCTACAAATAAAGCTACACAGGGATCAAATAAAGGGCAAAAGGAAAACTTCTGTGCAGAAACATTCCACTGTTCAGCAGAGAAAAACAACTTGGATAAGCGAATATTTAGCAAAATGCTTTATCTGTCCAGTCAGTACATAAATACATGACTGTATTATATAGCCATAGGTTTTATTGCTCTAATTATTACACTCTAACAATAAAGTTCAACATCCTATATATTTTTTTCTTAAAACTGGAAGAATAGCTGTCAGTGTGTAATTCTATAGGAGAGATTTGAATCTAAAAACTCAAATACTGGTTAATTGAGAGTATTTGAAACTTGAATCCAAATGCTTTTAAAAAAATCATGCCATTTTGTTGTTTGACACTAATTTTCTACCCAGCATGTATTAGCAATGACTGAAATTAGCTCCCAGTGAATTGTAGTTAAGCTATTTTATGCCATCTGCAAGGAGTTTCTGATGGCAGCACTATCTGTTGTGGATTTTTTTTTTTTTTAATTTAATTCTCTGAGAATTTAGAGCTCATGGAAGGTGAAGTTGACAGCCTTGTAGAATTCCAGCTTCACAATACCAACACAGCATCATTAGTGGAGTTTCCACTGTTACAGGTCTTAGGCCTGACCTAGAGATACAGATTTACACTCTGACTTGGTACTAATTCTTACAGTTTCACTGAACTTGGTTAATTCAATGAACTGGGAGTTTACACCAGACCACCACGTCAAAGTGGAAGTAGGCTTTACGAGGTGATGGGTGAAATTGTAACCAGACCAAGATCAATGCAGGTTAGTTTGCCTTTGACTTCTGTGGGACCAAGATTTCACCCCTCAGAACCTTCCTACTGAACTGTTAGCGGTAACAAGAATGTCAGTACTGTGGGTTGATGGCAGGTTTGTCTGATGGCAGGTTTCATGATACCAGTCTTCACTGGGATTTGCTCTGAATCTATTTATCTCACCAAATCTATTCTTTATACTTAACTGACTTTTCTCAGGAAGTATCAAAGTACTACTTAAGTTTTAAAGAGTAGATGGAAAAAAACCCCACAGAAATAGATTTCTGAGTTGGTAGTTGCGTGCTTACCGTTTGTAAGTTGTTTCTTCTAGCCTTAGGCTTCAGAAGTTTAACGTTTCTATAAAACCTACATGTGCTAAATTATCATGTACTAGATTATACTTAGTGTGCACACATTTTGAACCATATTGCATACTATGATCTAATAATTCTCTAATGGATATGGAAAATATCCATATCTCCTGGAAAAGAGGGATGATTCTTTGAGCTTTGGATTTGATGGGTTTTATTTCAGGAATTTGAATCTGAAACATTACAGTATAAAATTACGAAAGTTCTGTGTTTTCAGATCAGGACCTTTATCAGGCAAATGAATTTGCAGTGGTAAGATAAAGGCAGTATTTGACCTTCTCCACCATTCTCCACCCCTTATAAAGAAAATAAATTATGGTGGCTAGTTAGTATTCAGAAGAAGTCACCAAAGAGATGATTTGACTTAGAATAAATATGATTGAATTAGAAATGCACAGTACTGATACCCTGACCTCAAGTAAATGGGTTCCTTATTTATAAAAATGTACTTAGATATATTTCTGTTAGTCTTCTAATTGTGTCCATACATTAGGTAAATATGTAATTCAATTCCAAACTTAATTGAAAGGTTTTTTATAAGAAGAAAGGAATGGCATATGAAAGAGAAATGGCAGTTCACTCAGACTTTTGAAGAAACTAGTGAGAATAATCTGAAAATTAATACATATTTGCATTTTAAAATATGAAATGGGCCTGCTTTTTATAGAGTAGATCTATTATTTTTAGGACTTCAGTTAAATGATTGCAGATTATTTTAAACCTTCGTAAGGAATTTATGTTAAACTTTGGCAATGCTGTTTCTTTAATATTGTTCTGCAGTTAACATTTCTAAGCTCTGAAACAACTGATAAAGTAGTTGAAGTAAGTAAATAAGTAATAAAAAGCACATCAAAGTAGTTATGATGAGACAGCCAGATGGCAGAGAATTGCAGTTCTTGCTGTAATTTTATCAAAATTACTATTGTCATGGCATGTTAGTTTTCATAAGAATTTGTACAGTCACTGATCTTATACAGACAAATTAATTTCAGGTTCTCTCATGTGTAGTCACATAACAGCTATACTTGAGCACGCACAAAGGAAAATTAAATAATCATAGTCACATAAACTTGAAAAGCGGCACAATTTAAGTTTACTATTCCATAACGTCTTGGGATCAGTGATCATTTTTCTTATGGTAGACTCAATTTGATCTACAGCAGTTCTGCCATTATATAGTTTCTGCTGCATTTAATCTTCATTATGAAGAGATATAGTATCATCTAATAGGGTGGAATTAGTAGTAATGCACAAGCGTTGTAATAATTCCTGGGAGTTATATCATTTCATGGAGTTTCATACTTTTTCTTCTCTCATAAAGCTACTGGGATGAAAATAATTTGAACCATTTAAGTTTCATAAATATGTTATTACACGTTCTCTTCTCTGGTAAAGGATACCCTGTGCCCTATAAATGCTTGCAGAGGAGGAAAGATTGAGAATTGCATACAGTGAGTGTGTAAACCTATTTTGATCTGAATCCCAGATAGGCTAATGGTAGGCTTGAACCCGTTTGTTTCCTTACCACCATGCATCCCAAAGGAGGAAGCCCTGTGGCAGATCAGGAGGGGATTCCTCTCCCGAAGCTGGGCTTTTTAAGCAACTGTTTTTTCCTACTGTTTCTATTGCTATATGCCTTCCATGTGAATCCCTCTCCATTAAGAAATTGTGGGTAAATAGGTGTGTAGGCATATAGCATTTAATCTGGTTTTAAAGATTCCCATAGTCTGACTGCAGTAGATACATTTGTATCCTTAGTCAATTTAAGGCAGCTTAACTAAAGTCTGCCATTTTTTTGAGCTGCTAGTCCTGAGGCTTTGGCACTAACTTTTTATTGACATATTTCTCTCTGTTGCAACATGATCTCCTCAATAAAAAAAGCTGAAAAACCTTATGGAGAAATAATCAGGCTGATGGTGATAGACCTTGATGGTGCTGGAAGCTCATCAACTTTCTTAGTAGTGCCAAGAAAAACAGTAGATGTAGAGGAAACTGAAATCTCGGTTACACTTTGGTGAAATTTTATTTACTACAGTAATTACTAAGTATTAAGTAAATTATCTAAAGTATATTCTTATTGTCGTAAAATTACTAAATTAAAGAGTTTTGAATGTTTCTTTAAACATCTATGCCAAAGTTAGGTTTTTGTACGTATACTCCTTATTTTTATTTCTTTCTAACAAGTATAGAAGCATCTCAGTGCAAGATTCAGTTGTTTGATGTGATGGTCATAGGATTTGTCCCAGAAGGTAGCACCAATGAATTAAAATTGAGGGTGTCTCAGTATAATTATGCTATGCTGATAGTGTGAAGATACAAATGTATCCGCCTCAGAAATCCACATGTTATTTGTGCTGGCCTTTTTAGTTGTATTTTTGGCTAACTCCTATTCCCATTGCTTCAGAGACATTCTTTATCTACAGAGATTATTGGTGGGTTTTGAGGCTTTACTGTACAAAGAGAAATGATTAAGAGCATCAGCAGGTCTCCTAGAGAATGATTTTTAAAAAAAAACCTCCAAACACTAAAACACTCCAAGTAAGCATGAAATATTAAATAAAAACAAAAATGTGGTTATCAACAGATCACTCCTTATGGCATTAATGTTTGAAATGTACAAGAAATGTCTCTCTATATATAAAGACATAAGTATATATAAATGTATATGAATACATACCTTTAAAATTTTTATTTACATATATAAAAATGAGAAAATGTTATGCTGTCATTCTAAGTGTAAAATCAGTGTAAGGATGTTCTTCTCTGATCAGGTGGGGTTTTTTTCCATCCCTGTGTAGCTCCCCAATTATAAAAACATATCTATGCAAACAGTTAAATTAGGTTCTGAGATTTGTGCCTGTGGTTCCCATCGATGTCAAAATACTTTAACTAGGAGATTATTTAAATCACTGAGATATGTTAAGTTCTAGTGGCTGTTTAGTGAATGTGTCATCACAAGAATGAGGCAAAATACAATGGAAATATATTGGAAAATCAGATTATTTCTACATAAACAGTTTGTTATCAACACATCTGAGAGAGTACATTTGACATGGGAAGTAATTATTCACATAATTTTAAGAGAAATTGTCCTTTGGTGGGTAGGTTGCTTCATTTTAGTCCATGACTGGCTTCATTTGTGAAACTGAGTGACAGAAGTTCTGCTGGACCACTATAAAACTGCAGAGCTGGCTTGTATTACTCCCTAGAGTACCAAGCTGCAGGAAGATTACATAAGTAGGCTTAGGCTGAAGCTGAAGGCTTGGCCACTGAATGGTTTTTCCCACTGCTACAGGATGAAATGGCTTTTATAGAAAGCAGCTTTGTCATGTACCTGGTGCAGTTTTCATTCTGCTTGTGGCATTTACTTAACGTGAATATGGTTTCCAGTCTGCAGATCACCTGCAACTTACATGTGCAGAGAGAAAGATTATTTGCTACCATTTTTAAAGCCCACAAACAGAATGAGAGGTAATGTTAATGTAATTCGTCCTGAATATAAATTCCAACAGTATATTGATTTTGATGAGCTGATGGTATGTTTTATTGAGATTGTAACCAATAAATACAAAGCTGAAATTATACTGTAAAATGAAGCTATGTTCAGCCACACAATAATCTCATGTATATTTATGCAAAAAAAAAAATCACTATAACAGGAATGACAATGATCTGATAAGATTATTTTAATTTAAAAAGGCAACAATAAACACACAAAACCTACAGACATCATGGAAACAAATCCCTGCTTGAGAAATTTACCACAAAATAGAATAGTTGAAAACCAGCATTGAAACACCTGGAGGGAGGGAAGATCGAAAGAGAAAAAGGAAAAATTAAGCAAGTAATAACATGAGCAGCTGGAGACAAAAAGAGAAACAAAATAGCAGTTGATGAAAGAAAAGAAAAAAAAAAAGAAGCATTTTGTTGAAAACCTATTATTACCAAGAAACAATTTTCAATGTGGCTAAAAATCATGTTTAACAACAAAACCAAGACTTAATTCATTAAATACCCAAAAGCCATGAACTGCTTTTCTTGCAGGTTAGTGAAAATAGTTTTAATCCTGTACTTTTTCCTGTTAAATTTTGTAAAATTGAAATAATGTGTATTTCAAACAAATGCTTACATTTATCTGTTGTTTGATTTGTAAATTATTGGTAATAATGGAAAATAAACAACAGTGAACAAATAATCTTAGTACATGGGACAGTGTCCCCAGCATGTTCCTGGATACTGTTTCAATATACTTTTACTTGTATAGTCAAGACAAATATATCGCATATTTTACTCTATTAATTTAGCTATATTTTTAATAATTAATAGTTGAGCTCATAAATATGATCTAAAAAAATTAGATAAAAGATCTGTAATGTAACTGACTTTTACTGTCTCCCAAAGAATCCTGAAGTCAAGGTAGATCAATGACTGAACAGCCATTCACCTGCAGGACACACATTGCAGGATTATGGTTTACATCTCATAGAATTGTATCATAGAATGGTTTGGGTTGGAAGGGACCTTGAAGATCGTCTAGTTCTGTCAGTCTTAGACCAGCCAGGACTGGGGTGACGTGTTAAGTAATAACAAACTCACACCAGTTTATTGAAGGGGGAGCATTGTCAAGAACAAATGCCACTGCACTGTCTGTAAGCTCCCAATTTATTCCCACTTGTTTACATAGGTTTGTACTTCTACATCCTACTGACCTTCAGGTTTTATCTGTTTATTGCTCATACACTGACCATGTATTCTGCAGGTGCTGTTCCAGCCTGCTGTTTCTGACGCTCGCAAATCGGGGTTCCGAATGTTGCCTCAGTTATCCACAATCATTCTTTGAACCTTAAGGTCAGTTTACATTTTGCTAATGACCAGTTCTTAACTCCCACATCATTCCAACCCCCCTGCCCCGGACAGGGACACCTTCCACTAGACCAGGTTGCTCAAAGCCCCGTCCAACCTGCCCCTGAACACTTCCAGGGAGGGGGCAGCCACAGCTTCTCTGGGCACAGGAGTGCCTCACTACCCTCACAGTAAAAAATTTCTTCCTTACGTCTAATCTAAATCTATCTACCCTCTTTCAGTTTAAAACTGTTTCAGTTTTAAACCCCTCATCCTATCCCTACACTCCCGGATCAAGAGTCCCTCCCCATCTTTCCTGTAGCCCCTTTAAGTACTGGAAGGCCACTGTAAGGTCTCCCCGGAGCCTTCTCTTCTCCAGCTGAACAACCCCAACTCTCCCAGCCTGTCCTCATCAGGGAGGTGCTCCAGCCCCCTGATCATCTCCGTGGCCTCCTCTGGACACACCCGAGCAGGTCTGTGTCCTTCTTATGTTGGGGGCCCCAGAGCTGGACACAGCACTGCAGGTGGGGTCTCACAAGAGCAGAGTAGAGGCGGAGAATTCCCTCCCTCGACCTGCTGGCCACACTTCTCTTGATGCAGTCCAGGACACAGTTGGCTTTCTGGGCTGTGAGCACACATTGCTGGCTCACAGTCAGTTTTCCATCCACTAATAGCCCCAAGTCCTTCTCTGCGGTGCTGCTCTCAACCCACTTATTGCCTAGGCTGTATTTGTGCTTGGGATTGCCCTGACCCACATGCAGGACCTTGCACTTGGCCTTGTTGAACTTCATGAGGCTCACACAGGCCCATCTCTCCAGACTGTCCAGGTCCCTCTGGATGGCACATCCCTTCCCTCCAGCCTGTCGACCGCACCACGCAGCTTGGTGTTGTCAGCAGACTTTGAGGGTGCACTCTTTGCATATCTCCTTTGTATGGGTATATATGTTTAGTAGTTTGATGACTACTACTAAATCCTGTTAAAATTGCTCTTATATTCCACTTTTCTATTCTCTACATTGTTATGTTGTTGCTCTGAGACTGGATACATATGGTTTTGCTTTCTTTAAGGGTAAGATTGCAGTGCATTGCCAGTCCATTTGAAATTAGTTGAAACAAACTTAGCAATAGGGTAGAGCGTGTCTGATGTACTTTAGGAGATCTGAAGCAGATATTTCCTGCTATTTCCTGTTGAGTAGCTCCTCATGGAGAATCTATGTCCTGTTTTGAAGACTTCTCAGGGAAGTTTCTTGGTGATTCTTCTGATTTGATTTATTTAAAAAAAATACATATTTTCTGTTTTTTCTTCCTTTAGGAGTAATTGCACATCCTAAGTATGGCTCAGGGTGACTGGAATATTTGAAACATCTTTATGCAGTTCTATTCAGTAGCTTAGTTATCTTAGATTTTTGTTTCAAACAGTGTTATTGCAAATACCTGATTAGGTGCTGTCTGAATAGCAGGAAAATTTCTCCTACAAAACATGTAGCTTAAAGAGGGAGAACTCTTCCAAAACGTGTTTAAAAAAACAAACATCACCCTCAAAAACCTCAATAAACCAAAACCAAAAAACCCCAAAAAACCCCAACCAGACTAAAACCAGTCACAAGGTAATTGTAATGAATTTCTAACACAAGAAATTGAGAGGCAAAATTGATGATAAACAAGTACGTGTTGTCTTCCTCATATAAAAGCTGTGTTAGTTCTATAGGTGTTGCACTGCTCGTGTTTCTAGAGAGGCAGGATTCATGGCTATCATTTATGGAAATGGCTTTGCATCTGTAAGTTGTCCCTCAGCCCTGCCTCCTGGCATTTTTGAGAGCAGCAGGGCAACTGTCAACGATGATCAAACTTTCATCAGGAGAGGCCGTATAGAGAATCTCATGTTCACAAAAGGAACAGCCAGCCTCTGCCAATGGATGGTGCCCTGAAGGAGAACACCGGAAGGAGCAACAAATAATGTTAGTAATGAGGAAGTGAATGAAACTGTGGAAGGTATGTTTTAACATACTTAGGTATTGCTTGTTGGCATGTTCTATGTCAGAAAACTATATGAGCAGTTTTCTTTACACACAACATAAACTTCTATATGATCTTTTTGCCTTTTATATACAAATATGTATTTAATTTACTACATTGAGGGTTAAAAAAGTAATTTAAAATGTTTCAGTTTGTTTTTTGGTTTTTTTTTTAGTAAAGGACCTCATTCAGGAAAACAGCCAAGTTAAATTGCTATTTTATGTCAAAATGACTACTGCTGTCTAGATTTATATAGTCACAGTACCCAATACTGATTATTAATTAGTGGAATAACCAGTTCCCAGTGTGGTAGAGCTTTAAGCAGAAGCCAGAGATCATAGCAATGGACAGTGAGATGTAGAGAGGCAATCCTCACTGTCTCTGTGCATTACACTTTATTGGTCTTGTGGCCAGCTACAGAGTGCCTGCTTGCTGTTCCTGGGGGAAAAATATTTTTAGATATGTTAAATGAAGCATACTAGTGTTGTTTATTTTTTTAAAGGACCAGAAGTACACATAGCACTTTACAAATGTGTACCAAAGCAAAGTTCCTGCCCTTGTAAGCACCTGATGAACAATCTTTTAACTGTATGGACTAACTAGCAACAACCACTAGGAAACAGCAGAGAGGGAGAAAGAAAAACACTTTCTTTCATTAGCTAAGCTAAAATAACACATAATTCTACTATGTATGTATTTATCATACTAGGTTATCTGTAGCAGGACCAAAGGACTCTCTTCTGGCCCTTGTCCTGGTTTGGTTTTTTCCACAAATAATAATAATTTTAAAAACTACCTCCGTAGGCTACACGTGAGATTGGCCATTATATTCTTTGCAACAAGGCTTTATCACCAAATTAAGTGACAATTCATGTATCTTTTCATCCACAGAGACAACACCCTGAGTGAATCATTTATGAGGAGGTACATGCCATCCTTAAATAAGATCTTGATGCACAGATATGCACTTTAGAGTACATATAGAATACACTTTTAAATTTTATTTTAGACTCTCATGAGTACCTGTGCTGACTCACTTGTGTTGCTTTATAGTTTGTGTGACAGCATGAATTCTGGGCCCTTCTGGAGAATTCAGACAACTGCTTATCCTTAATTTACTGTCAACAGGGTCTGTTTCCTAAGAATTCCCCAATCAGTTGTTTAGACACTTGGATTCTTCAGTTTAGTATTTCTAACTTTAAAAGTGGGATGTAGTTTTTTTGAAAGTATCAGAAGCATGTTAACTTCTGAGTAGAATACTCCATGATGTGCAATGTCCTCCTAATTTGGAGTCATGAGACAACACAGCAAAGCACTCCTACTGCTGTGATGGTATGTCGTAATGACAATTTCTAAGGAGTCCCTCAGAAATGTTTAGGTCCTACTCCAATATCTATACCATATATTTTTATGCATGCTTACAAATTGGTTTTTACATAATTTACTTTATTGTTTTCATAAAGTAATCATACTTTATTAATAGAAAGTATCTACCGTTCCTTCCAATGCTTTCTTATTGATTTTGTAGTGAACACTAATTGTTTCGTCAGATATTTTAATTAAGAAAAGAAAATGTGCAATTACTTTTGGAAAATCTAGATAATTTAGTATAAAGATATTCCAAAAAGTTTCTCTTATGCTTTTTAGCCCTTTTGGGTCAACAGAATAGAAAAAATATCAAGTAGAGGAACATTACTGTCAAAATATCCTTGAAGGAGGGAGAATTTCATGCAGGCACAAAGCAGACATAGTGGTGATAAGGCTACATTTTCTGCAGTGTTTTATAAACAGTTAAGTATGAGGACTACATGTATATTTATTCTGTAAATACGAAATTTCTTCTAAGCCTAACCTACTTCTTATTTCATTAGCAAAAACAAGGTATAGAGCCATTAAGTTATTTCTTAGGACTCTTCTATTTCTGTTTTGCAAAGAGACAACCAGATGCTTATTAAAGTATACATCTCCCTCTTTGTGGTTTCTCTTAAAGTTCCTGATAGATAAATATATATAATTTGTAGTACTTTTCTATATTGAAAGTAAATTTAAAAAATATATTTTAAAATGAAAACTCTTTTCAAGCTTCTTAACAACTTTTGACTGTTGCACATGAGAACAGAAGGCTACATACAGAGAAGGCTCTTCTTGGAGATCAGTCTTGGATATCTTGATTCTGATTTTGTAGTTCAGAGAATTGAATCTGACACAGGAAAAAGTCTGTGGATCTGCTAAAACATAATCTTCATACAGAGCTGCTAATAACATGTTGTCCTCCTTTCATTAAAAACTGCTAAATCTATAGGGACTGTAATCCGTGAACATTAGGAAACTTGTCAGATGGAGGTATTTGTATAAAACTACTATTTCCTTCTAGATTTTGGTGAGCTCCAGGTCTCAGACTTCTACCAGGCAAAGGTCCCCTCATAGTGGAAGCCCTGATCTGTACCTGTCTTCTTGCAGCCAAAGCAAGGAATTATCAGATGGAAATAATTTTCTTCTTGCTTTTATTACAAGACCATAGCTATCATTAATAAACTGGTTAAACTTTTGCCATGTTTGATAAAGGACACTTGTCTACTCCTCTTACCAAATATATATCATCTCTGCTCAGGTTCTACAGAATGTTCCCAAACTTGTAGAGACCCTCTCTCAAACATATAAGGACTTGCCTGTGTAGAGCTGCCCAATGCTGCTTAAAACAACTGGCCCTGTGTCTAAGGAGGAATGAATGAATAGCTTTTCTTCCAGGGATCAGTATGAAAAAGTGGAAAAGGAGCTACTGTTTGAAGCAGATTTTTCATCTTACTCTGTATGTCTGGAGTAACCTCAGAGTAACTGAATCACTGGGCTATATTAGTCATTTTCTTTTGTAATTATTTGTAATTTTCACTTCTTTTAATTTTCATCCTTCTGTGAACATTGCCTTGCTGGCTAGTCACATTAATCAAGAAGAACTCATGATGTCTTTGTTGGTGACACGGACAGTGGGATCAAGGCACCCTCAGCAAGTTTGCCAACGACACCAAGCTGTGTGGTGCGGTCAACAGGCTGGAGGGAAAGGATGTGCCATCCAGAGGGACCCGGACAGTCTGGGGAGATGGGCCTGTGTGAGCCTCATGAAGTTCAACAAGGCCAAGTGCAAGGTCCTGCACGTGGGTCAGGGCAATCCCAAGCACAAATACAGCCTAGGCAATAAGTGGGTTGAGAGCAGCACCGCAGAGAAGGACTTGGGGCTATTAGTGGATGGAAAACTGACTATGAGCCAGCAATGTGTGCTCACAGCCCAGAAAGCCAACTGTGTCCTGGACTGCATCAAGAGAAGTGTGGCCAGCAGGTCGAGGGAGGGAATTCTCCGCCTCTACTCTGCTCTTGTGAGAGTGCTGTGTCCAGCTCCGGGGCCCCCAACATAAGAAGGACACAGACCTGCTCGGGCGGGTCCAGAGAAGGCCACGAAGATGATCAGGGGTCACATCCCTGATGAGGACAGGCTGAGAGAGTTGGGGTTGTTCAGCTGGAGAAGAGAAGGCTCCAGGAGCCCTTAGAGCGGCCTTCCAGGACTTCAAGGGGGCTACAAGAGAGATGGGGAGGGACTCTTGATCCGGGAGTGTAGGGATAGGATGAGGGGTAACAGTTTTAAACTGAAAGAGGGTAGATTTAGACTAGATGTAAGGAAGAAATTTTTTACTGTGAGGGTGGTGAGGCACTCCTGTGCCCGGAGAAGCTGTGGCTGCCCCCTCCCTGGAAGTGTTCAGGGGCAGGTTGGACGGGGCTTTGAGCAACCTGGTCTAGTGGAAGTTGTCTCTGCCATGGCAGGGGCTTGGGACTAGATGATCTTTAAAGTCCCTTTGGTCCCAGACTGTTCTATGATTCTGTATTCAGGTGCTCATGATATAATGATTGCCCAGAGACCGGGCAGCTCATTTGATTATAGAAAGAGATTATTATTATTATTATTTCTAAATCATCCAACCGTTCATTTAATCTGAAAGGTCCAAAGCCTAAGTGCTCTCAAGTTCAGGGTCTGCCTGGATGAATTAAACTGCATACCAAGTTTGAGGTACTAGATTTCTGGAATCATCAAGGGTTTGGTTATTTTTTTTAGGTCTGATTTTTCTTGGTCACTTTCTCATAATTTCTCTTTGTCCCTTTTGTTAAGGATATATCATTCCCCAACTTTTCAGATTGCTTGTTGATTTCCCTAGCAGAGATCTGAAGAGTTTGTAAGAAGAAATGGGGAAATAACTTGGCAAAATATATGGCTGTTGCAAACAATGCTTTTTCTCCTCTTGGTTCTTCAGACTTCTTTTAAAGAAACAGAAATGGACTGTAGGTCTTTCATAACCTCAGGCAGGACACTCAACTCTACACATGATGTGCATGACTGGCCCCCAAGTCTAACTGCTTTTAAATTGTTCATAAATTGTGTGACACTACTGTTACTGTATCAGTGAGCAGAGATGTTAACTTTGAAGGAGTTGTCTAAAACAGCTACAGTAAGGTACATCTCCATATAGTAAGCACAGTCTTGCTAACTAGACTTTTAAGGACAAATTATTACTGCTAACAAAGAATTTGATTTCCCATAAAATACTTTAGCTTAGAACAGAATAACATTCCAACAACAAAAATTAGTTACTCTGTGTGGTATGAAGGCTAAAAGAACAAATTTATTGTAGAACTATATAACTGGGAACTACTGCTGGCAATATAGTTCTAGCTATAATCCCTAGTGCTAGCTCTAATCCATAGAAATATTTATCAGAGAGTATTGTAAAAATTAGGTAATTTAGAGAATTATGTAAGTTATAGCATTGTTCCAGTGTGAGAGGTACTACATCCCAAGCCACATAAATTTAATTATGACTAAAGCCAATATTTTACACAGAAATCAGTGTGATACCCAGAAAAGAATGCTATAAAATCAACTGACTCCAACAAGAAGACACTTAAATATTATTTTCCAGATTCATTCTCTAGCACAATATCAAGTGAAATGTGTTGCAACAGTCATTTTAGTAATGGTAAAGGTAGAGATCAATACTGCAAATCCACAGTATTAAACAATCATTAATGTCTTTCCTAAAAATGTTAGAGGGAGGAATAGAAACATAAAGGAAATCTGGAGTCCAAAATAACTTTAACACAGGGTGAACATGCTCTGTCTGTAATGCTTGATGATTGTTTACTTGCTTCTCCTGTTTACAGTCCTCCCTCTTTCATCTGTGGTAATTATCAGTGTGTATATCCCATTCTGCTAAAAGAAATATTTAGAAATTAATGCCTCATTCACCTCCAGTGTCTTAATGATACCACAGGGTAAGCAAGCATGCTTCACATTCTCTGTTTAGTTTTTAAGGTTGGAAAATACTGGTCTTCAGCAAAAGTGGTATTTGTAATGCTAGTCAGTAAAGCCCCAGAACTTCCCTAGGGGTTTTCACGGGCCATTGGGAGCAAATGCCCAGCTTGCAGGTCAAAATCCACAGCACTGCTAGAACTTATGTATATAAAATCTGACGTGCTCCATTGAACACTGCATTTCTCCTGTCTTGTTTTGACATTATTCACAGTAAAACAGCCAAATCAATCTAGATCAATTCAATCCTTTCTGGGTGGAAAGCAAGAAAACTGTTCATATCTTGTACTTTGCAGAGATTTGCAACACTCAAAAATGCATATAATTTCCTTTAACTTGGAGATCATGGTTTTTGTAGAGGAAGGTCAAAAATTCTGTTTCAAATCTAATAACCAAATTATCTGCTAGGATTCAGCTGGTGCATTTCCTAGGAAATTATGTTTGTCTTGCAGTGGAAACGATGTTGGCAGTTATAACCAGGTTTTATCTTTTTGCTAAGTTTCCTTTTTAGGGTGATGCAACTTCTCTAAAGTTTCCACATAGTCCTGTGAAGTTTCTTCATGCCATAACTATATGTTGTGAAGCTGACACTTCACTTCTACGAGCAAGTTGGAAGTGTTTAGGAAATGAAGAATGATTAGAAAGAAGTAGGACAATCTTCTACAACCCCATAGATAAGCAGTAGAGGTTTCCTAATACCTCCAAAGAGAAAGCAAGCATAGAAGAACTTGCTAACCATTGTGCATTGAGCTGTCACCTTCAATGTACCTTTGAAATACTGGCTGTTTCTTAAAGGGGAAGATGGGAAACAGAAAGTGTATAGTTTCATTTGCGTAGACTTTGTCAGAAAGTGCGGCTGTGATATGATTTCTGTCAGAAACAATCTGCTTGAAATTTTTCTGTCTTTACTTTTGAACACGGAGTTGCTTGTCTGTATTCTAACCCTAGGTGATGGGATCTGCTGCCTTGTCAGATAACATTTGAGTTCACTCACTACCTGCTTGTTGACTAGCGCACAGACTCACTGTGGTGGCAGGGAAAGCCTTAAGGCTACTCAGCATCTGTCTCTTCTTGTAATTAGTTGCAGCCTTGTGTACAGAGCAAAACAGAGATTTTTATTTTTTTTTTTTTTCTGTGAAAGAGTAATGTGCACAGACAAGAGTTTTTAAACCGCAAAAGAGTTTGCTAGTGTTTGTCATTCTTCTTTCTCAAGAATAGCTTTTTACCTACTGATTATAAAGCATTGATATCCTTTTTTTGAACTTACACCAAGGACATAGGCTTTTGGGAAAGTTAACTCCAATTGTAGATCTGAATAACCACTATTTCTGCTTTTACATCTGATAGAGTCCATGTTTGTGGGAGACTCCTGCTCAAGTGATTTTGTTGCCCCATGTAAGAGTATGCTTTGCTTAGTAGTCAAGATTTGCGTTCTTTGAGCAACCACCACATGCTGTCCTCACTGAATGCTACTCTGGAGAGGCCTTCTTGAAGCAAACTTCAAGAAAAAAAAAAACTATTAGAAGAAAAAGACAGTTTTGAATATTTAAATGTCTGTTTCATATATTAAGAAGAAAATTTTATAAAGTTAGCAAGTAAATATATGTATGTATTCCTGGGAATGATTATGGTCTTCATACAGGGTCATAATTAATTCCTCACAAAGCTGTTACTTGTGGTAGTTTGCTGTGAGAGCAGGAGACATACACTGGATTTTTAGAAGAATTTGACCTATTGCTGTAGATTTGAATCTCTTGCAGCGTTGTATTTTCTTTTTTTAATGTAAAAAATTACCAAGGAAAAATGCTGTGCATTGTGATAATGCTTAAAATTTATAAAAAAGGTGAGCAGTAGCTAGGTGTTACACACACACATATAAGTCATCATTCAAGACATGAATCACTCCTAACTAATAAAGATGGGAACAAAATTTCTGGAGGGGCAAATCGTTCTCTAATTGTCTGTAGCTGAATATCTTCTACAGCAACCACCATCAGCAGTGGGACTTGATGGATCGAAGTGGTGCTATGGCAGTGCCTAAATATCAGGATTTTAAAGACCTTATCCTCATCATTAACAGTAGTGAAGTTTATGACATAAAAAAAAATCCCATTTCTTCCATATTACACTGTTTCACTTTTTCAGATTAATCCTACATGAGCCATAATTTAGGTACTTTCTCTTATTTTCCATTCTTATTTAAATGGACACAGTGCCATTGGGTCTGCATAAGTAATGCCAAAGCCTCTGCATTATTTTAAAAATCTGTTCTCCAGATTAAAATATGTTACAAAGATATTTCTAACTTTATTATTCATTTTTTTATCCGAGGGCTGAGTTGAACTAGACTTTTCACTTAGAATTTTGAGGTGAATTAAGCTAGATTTTTGATGTGCTGCAGCAAAGACAAACATATTAGATCTCTAGATTGGCACTATGTAGATACCAGATTAAGTAATTAATTATACAAGAATAATAAAATGAAGATGTTTGATGTCCTTTTAAGATAGTAGGTGACATTTGCTAAATTTCTTAGAATTTAATGAGTGTTTTCAAAAGGTGGTTTAGGCACGTGGGAGCCAAGACTCAAGTCAGTGGAAAACTTCGGAGAGTTTTAATCTGTACTGACTTCTTACTGTGTTCTGAATTGTGGCACTAGCAGCAGGCTGGTTAGACGAATATGGCTTTGTGGTTAGACAAATAAGATTTCAAATAACTGGTTGTGATCCCTTGCCTCTCCTGTACTACTAAACAAACAGGAGATTCACACTAGATGTTCTGGAGAAATGGTTCCCAATGTGTGGAATGCTGAGGATTACTGCAGTAGCATATTTTTCTTTCTTTTCTTTCTTAAAATAAATTAAAAAAAAAAAATTAATCCAGATTACTTTGGCAACGAGTGAACGTTTATTCTTCTAATTCAGATCTGCTAAATATATGAAATTGATTTGGTGGTCTTAATATAGCTTGCACTGGACAAATAGAAGAAACAGAGCTCTCAGCAACATACCAGAAATAGTGGTGACCACTTGTTTCAGAGAAGGAACAATATTGTTTGTTCAACATGCTCATCTCCCTGTTCAATGCCTGTATTCTAGTTTAGTTTCTGTGACCTTATCCCGTGAAGCTCACACACTTTCCCTGGGAGTTTCCTACACAGACTTATTAGATTTCATTGCCAGAGCATTTTTTCTTTTATTATTTACAATGAATTTTGACATTCCTTATTTCAAGTTGTTGTTGTTGTTCGTCATATCTCATGCAACACTCGGATAATTCTGTGTGGGTTGTTATAGTCTGCAAGGACTGATAGATTTATGGCCACTTTTGTCATCTCTGCTTAAAAGTCTCTAAGGAGGATGAAAAGCATTGAATAGGCAGAGGAAATGAATTCTGTTCTACTATCTGCTGATCTGAACAGACACATGGGCAAATGTTCTGTTATGCAGAACTGCCCATCCTGCACCATTTTAGGCAACTGCACTTTTTTTTTTTTTTTCCAGATTATATAGTACCAGGTAGAGAGCAATCCAGTGATATGCAGCATCAGAGCATTGATTATTAGCACAAGATGGGTGAGGATCTTGGCATTTTGGAAAACAGAACATTAAGGCAATACTATCAACACTGAGAGAAATTTTGAGGAAGTGCAAGGAAACACCCAGACTTTTCTCCCTATTCAATGGCTACACCTTAAATTTTTTTCAAAGATTCTTATTTTAAATAAATATATTCCTACCTTTGATCACAAGTGACATTTAAATGAATAATATAGCCTATTTTAATATTTTAAATATTTTTCCATTTTTAGGCTTTTTAGTTTTAAATTGAGAACATAGCCTCCTTAGGTTTTTTTTCATAGCTTATAATGAAGACCTCCTTCACTCAATAAGTCAGTATCTGTAATGTAAATGTTATTCATAGTACAGGTAGCCCCACTGGGCAACTGCTTTATAGAAACCAAAGCTTTAAATGTTATTTGTACTAAGTAGTGGTTTACAATTGAACCAGAATTTGGTTTTGACATATGTGGAGTTATTAGAACTTTGTAGATGTATTAAATTAACTGTGATTCTAGACATCTCTTGAATTGGTGCAAATAGAAGATGTGGTACATGATACAGGCTTTGGATTGGACAAATTGCAATCATGTTCTGTATTCTGTTGTGCAATAACTAATTGGAGATATGAGGTTATTTCCTATTCTTGGTAATATAGATTTCCAGGGGAGATGCAGCTCTGATGCCAAAATTGATCCATGTGTTATTCTGAACGATTACAGAAACAGCATATGGCCACTGAAATGCAGAGTCTGAATGCCATGGTTTGTGTATGACTGATTTCATAATAACCAGGAACCTCCTACTTCCATGATAACCAGGGTCCATTTCATAAAAAACAATGCCAGTGACTGACAGACACAAGCAGATTTGCATTGCTGGAGTGCAGTTTTAAAGACATATTTAGTCTAAAGGCTGTAATAAGTACATTTGTTTCTCTGGATCTTGCTTCTTAGAATAACTTCTCCTAGTATTTGCTGCTGAGAAGCTCAGCCATGATGGGTTCAGAAGTTCATCCTGAACTACGGAGAGATTTAAATTGTTAGCAAGAACTGAGTAAAAGAAGGGTAGAGAGAGCAGAGCTAAGAAATCAGAGACTGACAAAAATGGATCTAAGACCAAGCAAAACGGAAGATGAGTACAGGGAGACAGTATTTACAAAAAACAAACCAAACCCAAAGCCACTAAATAAAAACAATCCATATGTAATTTGTGCAATACTCTGTACCATTCATCATGGCAGCCTAGCTCTTCAAGGATGCTGTGTCAGTAGTAGGGACATCTCTTTGGCTCACTAAATGGAAAAAGAGGAAATATTAAAACTCAGAGTTGTGTGTGGTTTACTCTGGACTAGTTAAATGATTCTCTCTTTTTTTTTTTTTTTTTTTTAATGTGACTTCCTTTAGAGATTATCATACCAATATTTTATAGTATGTACTTTCTGGGCAAAATGATTCTATGTGATTATATAGTTAGAAGTAAATATGTAGAAAATGATAAATATCTACTTTGCCTGACATTCTTTCTCAATATCACTCCATTTTTAAATATAGCCACAGAGCTCTTTGCTATGTATTAGCATCTGTCTCCCTCATTTCAAAGAAAATATTTCTGTCATATTATGAATATTAATTTTATCTTCCTGATATTTTGACAGTAATACTTAGCTTTCAATAGAACTTTTCACTCTACGATTGCAAAGGACTTTACAAATCAAGGTAGTGCTTTCTTTTTACAGAGGGGAAAACTGAGGCATAGATATATTAAATGACTTGTTAAAGGCTAGCAAGAAACAATCTGTATTTCTTAACTTGGAGCCTAGCAGTGAGTACAGATGTCTGCATAGAGAAGCCTGCATTTAAATTATGCTAAATTTTTCTTTCTAATATATCAAACTATATTTTACATTTATTTTTCCAAGACTATTTTGATTATAACATGGAGTCCAAGAGTATATACTTCATCACTTCAGTTGCTAAGATGATTATGGGGTTGGAGTATCCCTTCTATGAGGAGAGGCTGAGAGAGCTGGTGCTCTGCAGCCCAGAGAAGAGAAAGTGAAGGAGTATATCTCATCAATGTGTACAAATATTTGAAGAGAGGCTGTAAAGGAGACAGAGCCAGGCTCTTTCCAGTGGTGCCCAGCGACAGGGCAAGAGGCAATGAGCACAAACTGAAACACAGAGGTTCCTCCTAAACATAAAGAGAGGCTCTCTTACTGTGAGAGTGACTGAGCACTGGTGCAGGTTGCCCAGGGAGGTTGTGGAGTCTCCATCCCTGGAGATATTCAAAAGCCATCTGGACATGGTCCTGGGCAGCTGCTCTAAGTGGCCCTGCTTGAGCTGGGGGGTTGGACAAGGCGACCTCCAGAGGTCCCTCCCAACCTCAGACATTCTGTCATTCCACAATTTATGGTCAATAGTAAAGAAATGAAGAATGATATTTTTCTTCTCAGTTACTCAGTTATCAATAAATGTTTTCATCAGTAAACACTGTTTTCCCCATCATCTTCCCCCTCTCCTTTTTAATTCTTGGACCTATTCTGTTTTGGTGGGGTAAGAATACTTTTATTGTCCGTTAAAATATTCCTGTCAATAGTATGTAAGAAAATTGAAAAATACTGGCATATGTGAAGTAATACCACTCTGAGCTTGAACTGACAGTGTGCATTTGGAGAATCCAGAGAACTCAACAAAACACCATCATGAAGGGGACCATGGAAGCACTGTTACCAGGAGTACAAAGGTCAGTTCAGATCGAGTGCGTTTAACTAAAGAACTTGAACTATATTTGGGTTCTAGATATATCTAAAAATCATAATTATTTAGTTTATGGTAGGTTGTACACTAATCTTTGCAACATGCTTGTTGCATCCATTTGAATATCCTTCAATAACAGATGTCCCAAAAAGTTCAGGAATAACATGATAGAGGAAACATGTAAATTACCCTCTTATATTATCAGGGGCTACCAGCATAAATTTTACATTCAATATTCATGTTCCTGTCACTTTACTCTCTAGTAGTGTTTACACTGGTATCCTTACACAAAAGATGCAAAGTGTAAGCTAAGTAAGGAACCATGTTATAAAGAGGAATAGATTTTTTGTGTCTCTCTGTTTCAGCTTGGCACTGCAGGAATAATAATGATGCTCACAGGTAGGAATCCAGTGTTGTTCCAGATAGGCCTAAGGTATCCTGTGGGCTTCTGGCTGCAGCTCCAGAATGGTATTGGGTGTCTCATAGACTGTGTTACATCTTCTAACCTTGTGCAGGTGTCTTGGCACAACATAACTATGTTTATGCTCCCAAGTTACTCAGTGTTTTTCCTGACCACAATAAAACTCTAATAGCAGTATGTTAATTTATATATTCTGCTGCAGGAATCTCTGTGTATGTTATTACCGAAAGAACTAAGCCATCTTTGAGCTCTTTCGTATTTTCCATAGACTTCAACCTAACAGAGAAGGATTAGCTGAAGTTTCTAGATGTGAAAAGTAATGCTAGTATTTATTCTTTAAATAACCCATAAAATACAGTTCTTAGATGGTCTGTGACAAAGCAGATGAGTCCTGAGTAATTGTCTATATGGATTAAATTTTATGTACATATCAATTATTACCTGCAGGTCCTGGTATTCTTAGAAAATATATTCCTGTCTAAATCAGCATTCACAGGATATTTGAGAAATCTCCCTCACAGAACTATGTAAGGCTGCCAAGCAGAGTCTGAATCCTTGCCCTCTGAATACTAATGATCAGTGTTCTGACCATTAAGACTTCTCATTTGTGACATCAAAACCATCTGAGATTTCCTACCTCAATCTTCAAGCTTTGTTTGACTAATAGATGTTTGGAGTCTTTTTTTGACTCCGGTGAGTGGGTGATACTTTGGATCCTTAGGGCTTTAGCTGCTGGGTCAAATTTTGCAGTACCAGCATGTATCTGGTAACCAGCAGTTCTGCATTGCAGGAAGTTCTGGCCCCCTTTTGGAGTGCACGTTGGTCTTGACAGGGCACTGAAGCATGGGAACCTTCTGATGAGTAGCTAGATGTGGGTTGATTAGGATTATATTTGGAATATAGGGGTATTTTACAATTTAGAAAAAGAATTCAAAATTATATTTTGATTAAGATTGACCCTATTATGTTTTTTCAAAGGTAAAAAAAGGGGAGAGTGAAGGAGCGGGAATTAGACCATCTGAAAACAACTAAGCATTTAATTTATAGTCATATAGAATGTTTGAAAATAACATTTCCTTCCTTTAATCTGAAAAGTATGAATGAAAGCATGATGATTTTTTCCATAATTTTGCAATGTGAGTACCAAACAAAAAAAGTTACTTGAACAGTACAAAAGTACTCTGACAAGTCTGTTCTTCTAATAACAGCCATCCTTGTTATTTTTGCCTCATTATCTTGGCTGAGCTCATGGTAATGTCTGTATATACGATATCTGTTAAATATTAGTATCTCCACCAAAATAAACATTTAAGATTCCAGGTAACAACAGAGGTTCAAGAAGATGTGTGAAAGGAGCAAAAGAGAAATAGTTAAGCCAAATATTTATCTCAGTAAGAATTACATGCAAATAGATTTTTTTGTCCAGATTCATAAAGTTCCATTTCCAAGTTATTCCTGTTTATTCTCTCCAACAAATATTGTACCTTAGTTCCAAAATCTTTCTTTTCCATGATACCCGTATTTTTGTGAGCATAAAATCTCAGTAAAAGATATTTTTCTGCACATCCACCACAGTAAAAGATATTTTAAGTACATTTAAGTTCAAACCTCTGCATCTGGGTCACTCATACCCAGAAATGAAAGTCTCTTGTCTTCCATGCAGTGTTTCCCTCTGAGCATTGTGGTTTCAGTGCATGGGCCTAATGTCAAAGGTTGGTACCTCAGCAGCAAAAATGGAGCAACTTGCCACCTGACTTCTGGAAGGAGGGACATGTCATAACAGTATTGCTTTGATCTTCTTTTCTTTTACTCTTTTTAATTGCTTTTCATAATACCTCTGTTTTCCTGCACTATTAGAAAATTTTTGTATTTTTCAAAGCTTGATCCCTGTGCTTGGAGTCCAGCTGTCCCCTCATGCCTGTTCTGCAGTTGAGAGCATCGCTCTGAGCTAAGGGTGCCAGTGTACTACTGTGAGGGACACGCTGCTACTTCTATATTAGTGGCAATTGTCTTTGACTTTAAACTGCAGCTGAACCTGTTGAATCAGCTCATCTGACAGCCCTTTGGATTCTGACAGTATACCTTAACATACCTGTTAACAGTTCCTCATCTGCTTCCTAGATTGCCAAAAAAGGGACCTTGTAATCCATATATATGTTATAGGAAATCTGCGTATGTGTTTATATATAATCCTTTTTAATTATATTACTCACTTCGTTTAAATTAAAAGGTACATATGGACTTCCTTTTTAGGCTGAAATTATTGGGCTGACAAGATTTTTGCTTCTTTCTGTTCTCCACATTTTATTATAATGGGCAATACAGGCATTTATGTTATATAAATGTGGGGTTTTTTATTATTTTAGCACTGTTTTACATTCCCATGACAAGTGAAGTACCAGTCTTTGAAAGGAGAGATATGCATACATTGTGTTTTCTAATCCTTCCAATTCTTGCTATGAAATGTGTTCAGTATGATCACGTGCTATTAAACAACTGATATTTTCCATCCTAGAATGTGTGCCAGTGGCTGGTAAAATAATCTCTTTATACCTCTCATATCCCATAAGATTACTGTAGTAAGTATTTGGAATTAAACACCAGGATATCACTTTCAACATTTTCAGTTGATTCAGAATCCTTATTGTAAGCTGCTACATAGTACTTTTTCATATATTACTTATTATAATAGCAGAACTATTCCAGTAGGACATCATGACTACAGCTTATAAGAAATTATATGGATATCTGTGACACAGAGTAATATGTAGAAACCTGTCATACAGAGAAGGTGGACTTGATAGATCTCTCATTGCATTTCTGTATTAATGCGATCACAGAGGATGTTTTCTACAGAAGATGCTAACTCTTGTTGAAAGACACTGAATGGTAATTCTTTTAACCTTGGTTTCATTACTAGGATTCTAAATAGGTCAACTGATCTTGTAATATTTTAAACAGGTTTTGCTGTCTTTATAACCTGGTCGCCTTTAATCTTTTTTTCAGGGAAGAAAGTATTAAAAAAAACAAACAAACAAACAAAAAAAACAAAAACCAAAAACCATTAACTGTCTTCACTCTTAATGCTTTAGGTTTCACTTTTTTTTTTTCTGAATTTTATCATTTATGTAGTAAACCTGTTAGATATGATCCAAACTTTTCACAGTACAGTCTTTCTCAAAACTCCTAACTGGGGAAGACAGAGAAATGATTATATAAACATTAAAAACGATGGGTTAACATATTGCCTGAGGTATTTAAGAGCATCAGTTGTGGCCTTCTTGGCTGCAGGATGGAGGCTGGACGGAGGTCTAGATTCGTTGAGAACAGTATCAGGACTCTTGTTGGCTTTGCTACAGTTATGATCTCACCCATTATGTCGATGGTTTAATAAGTGATATGGGACTTGCAGGATTTAAGGCCAAGGTCTGAGCACAAAATTGATCATGTCCGCATGTGTGCAAACATATAATCTATTTGGATATGAAATAATGTACATTCAGCTGTACAGTTTAATGAAAGGTAACTCATTAAATTGTGGGTTAATCAAACCTATAAAATTACAGCTTTCATGTGTGTAATACGTAAGGGGACATCTTTGCTCTAACGCCATAAGATTGTCTGGTACATGGGCCTCTTTTTTTCAAACTCTGAGAGAAGACAGTCTTTTCTCCATTACACATCACATTTACTCCTCTGAGATTAACTTTAGGGATATCAATTTGTGGAAAGACTTGTAAAATGAGTCTCTGAACTGACATTACGTATTACAATTTTCAGAACATGGTGCTGAAGAGAAACTGCATTTTCAAAATTTGGCTTCTTTATAAGAGAATGCTTTTCATGAGAACATGTTCCTACACCTGGATACAAATTTCAAGTCCAAATTATATGTTCATATTTCTGAGCGCTATTTATCTTACAGCTATATAAATTACAATTGTGACTGATAATATTGCCTTATTCCCTGATGCCATAAAGAAACAGTTTTGTTGCTTTCCTAAAGGAAGAGAAATATAAATTTAAGTAATAACAAGATTAGTTTTTCATGCCTGTATTCTTCATTATTAGCATCAATAATTATAAAAATATTCATCAGTGTAACCTGCTAATACTAATTACTTGTAAAAGCCTGTTGTTTAGCAAAGTCTAAATTTCCAATTTTATGATAGGCAGACACATTCATATAGAGAGATATATATGTATAATAATGCAGAATGTATTAATCTTAAACAGAACTTACCTACTTGTATGTCTTAACAGCTTTTACTCTAACATTATAAGATTGTTTATGTAAGGCCTTTTCCACTATGGTATACTACTGGATGATTTCTTGAATTCTATCTAAAAATGTAAATAAACTATACACTTTAAGTATGCTAACCAATACAATTTTTTTCATCACTAAGCAATGTATTTTTTTGCAAGTATATTTGTTTGTATTCTGAAATTGGAAAAATTCCCTTATGTAGCATTCCCATAGTCAGATGTTTACAAGGGCATAAGGAATATAAAACAAGGACAATTTTTAGGATTTTGTTAAGATTCATGTTTATCACAGTGTGGACAAAAATGCAAAAAGAAGCATTTTCTTATCTATTCCTGTTACATTAGAAAAGTTCATGCCCTGCTCTTAGCATTTTCCAACACAGCTGTAGAGTAGTTTAAAGCCTATTTTTTAAATAAGTGATGCTCAATTTGTCTTTGATGATCCGCATGATTCAGGTGAGATGGGAGCACGGTCGGGCCCTTATTTGCATAAAAATTAATCACAGAAAAATGTAAATTGATAAAATTTTGCCTGGCTTTTCCCCCCTATTCGAGAACCCATGGATGGCTCCCAGAAGCAATCATCTCAGTATGGTGCCGCATTGGATGCTATACAAATGATCACATTTGTGTTGAATACTCACTCATTTAAATGTCAGCACTGATGGGGCAGTACATCACTAGAAAAAATGAAAAATAAATACACAGCAGCTGAAGACCATCAAATCTGTGGGCACTCTTTAGAGATATATGATCTAATGTGAAAAAATTGTAGATTAATTATCCTTTTTCAAAATGGTAATTGTTTTAGTATCACATCAGAAAAAAATCTGCAATCTATTTGGAATCAAACAAAAAACAGTAATGTTAAATACGTCATTACATCATTGTGTTTATTAGAAGGCTACAATTAATTCCTGAGGCTCCTTTGGTCTCCAGAACTGCATAAAATGAAACAAAAGAACATTGCTATTAATTTTCAGACACACTCTAATCCTGTAAGTGATTTACCCAACAAAAATAAAGTAGTAGCAATTCAGAAGTACAAACTTTGTAGTTTTATCTGCAATGTATTTTTTATTTTTCCAAACTACATATTTACATGACATTGCTGTTGTATAATAGCATCTCACAATCCTTAATGAATTTGTCATCTTTTCAAAGGAAGGAGATAATTTTCCTCATTTCATATATGTGTAACTGGAGCATAGGTATTGTAGAAAGATTGCAAAAGCTCCCAAGAGCAGGCAGCACAGATTCTAGCCCCTCTTGAAATTTTACATTAGAGAACTAAACTTGCTTCTGCTTCCTTATGGTAGAAATTTCTTATGGGAGAGCAAATAAATTGGATACCCTGGTTATGGCTCCAAATTTGTATTTCTAACAGCTAAATCCAGCATAGACAGAAGAAATGGTAGTTTACACTTTTTTTTTTTTCCACCTTCTGGCTTTAAGAAGCAATCTCTAGAAAATTATAGCAACACAAGGAGTTCTCTAATTTATAATCATCTGTAATGTGACAGCCACAGTGCATTAGATTAGTGCATTAGATCTTCAGGGGCTGGAATTCAGTGTTTCCTCAATGCATCTTGAGTCTGAACTGGAAGGACAAATTTTAAATGCTGTTTACGGTGTGTGCATTGGAGAGCTCAATATTAGTATAATAAACGTTGTAGGCTAAAAGAAAAAAATTTTTTCTCTTTAATTTTTTTTAGAGGGATCTGGCAGTAGTTGCATGTGTGAATTGTCAGGGACACACCCCCACTTTAATTCACATGCCTTGCCTTCCCTACCACTTACTGTGCCAGTATATTAAAAAATTTATGTAATGCAAATTTAAAAAAATACCTTACCATAATTTCACAGAACTACATCTGACTTTTTGCAACTATATCAAATGCAGAGCAATAGTTCTGCTTATAGATAAAGTAATATATTTTATGTTTTCTGTCTTTTGTTGTTGAAGTCCATGACTCAAATCCTGGCTGCACCGAAACCAATGGGAGTTTTGCTCACGGTTTCAGTTCAGCGAGAATTTCAGTAAGGGTATATATTATTTTATTTTCTGAAAAAGTAAGGTAGTTGTAGTTTTGCATGTGAGTAATTTTATTTATATACTGTAAATGATACTGTGTGGGAACAGAGCATATGGCTCATGAAGGCGACTTGAAGAGTGATAGCGTGTGTGAGGATGCTGACTTAGTGCCTTTTGTTATTGTTTGGGGGGTTTGTAGGGTTTTATGGATGGGAATTTAACCCCGTACTGGAGAGCTGGGGATTTTTTGAGATTACTGTCCTTTACATTGCTCATGTATATAGCTGTCAGCGTTGGCACTGTTGTTGTATCCTTATTTTTCATATATTTCAGTTGAGCATTTAGACTGCTTTTGTCCCCACTGGTCTATCTGTCACACAGATACTCCTCTTACACTCCATTGTATAACAACCATTCTTCTTTTGACCTCATGCCTATGTATTCTCTGATCATTCTTCTGTCCCTTACTATTTCCTGCTACATTTAACTCTTAAATATTGATTGATATGAACAAATGGCTACATACGTAATCTCAAAATAATCTGCAAGAAAAACCAGTTCAGACTATATGCAGAATGCAGAAATAAGTGTGTGTAGGAGACTGAGTGGGAGCAGGAACGTGACCGTATGAGAAGGATGTGATTAGCACGTAAGTGATGCATGGGTAGCATATGTGCCATGCATATGTACTTGAGAGTATCTGCACCCCAGATAACTATTTGAGATTCTGCATACTGGGTTTGTTTTCCAAATTCCGTCAGCTCTCACTGTTTGATACCTCCTTTCAACCTTACAGAAGTGGGTACGTCATCACCTCTTTGGGTCACCTCCCCACCCCAACTTTGAGTGGTAAACAGAACACAACCACACACAAGGCTTTTCTGCCAACCCCAGGAAATCAGGAATGTCAACCCTGATATCCCTGGTAAGTACTTACAGAACTGTATCCTTCAGGGCAGGGCTGTGGATGCCACATATCACTTGCAGATCTGCAACCTAATTCAGTGTCTCTCCCTCAGCTATATTGGACTTCTCTAGTGGAGGTTGACTCATAGCTGTGGCAAGAAGTAAAAGGAAGATCTCAAAAAGCAATGGCCTTTCCTAAAGGTTTTCTTTATAGGTAAAAGGAAAAGGATGTTTTTTTTTCTCTCCTTCTCCCTCAGCCCCTGCATGTAATGTCCAGAATACCTTACTTAGTAAAGTATATTTGGAGAGATATTTATAAGTAGCATAATACCAGACACAGGAAAAATACCATGGCTTACAAGTGGAAGGGGAAGTATTAGTTTCCATTAGATTTCATGAAAAGTCTATATTATTAAACATAAAAAAAGTTACTGTATTTTCCAGAGCACCTACAGTTCCTGCTGGCTTCTAGGCTCCTCGCTAAAGAGTCTTTGAATTCTGTAGTGAAGTGTAATCAGATTTTCAGAGTGCAACTTTAAATATCAAGGTTTGAAAACTTTAGTCTGTATTAAACACAAAGAAACTAAAGACGGAAAAAGAAAAAAATGTGCACTGCTGTGTGCAAGCTAAACATCTGAAGAAAAACATTTGTCCTTGTCGATAACAAAGTCCTAATCTGTTAATTTTTTCATACTTGTTTATTAAAGACATGCTGATTGGGCTACTTTGGGTTCACCGACGTAATTATTATATACAGTATCATATTCAAACTACTGCACTGTAGTTTGCTTCACTGTAGTGTTAGAAAGAATATAATTGTTTCTTGATAGAAGATGGAAGCATCCTCTTTTTATACTTTAAAAGCTTTTATATTTAATCCTTCATTTCATGTCTGTCTTTCCACATAAGAAGAAATTCATGTTACTCTCCCCATGTAAGGGGAGCCTTCTCAGAAAATATGGGAGAGAAGTGTTGTGTATCTTTTTTAAAGTACTTATTTCATAGCTGGCTTTAAAAGGGTTCATCCTACCAAACAGGCATATCTATGTCTTATTCAGAGTGCTTAAGCTCAAATTACTAAGGGGAAAAATACTGCTCTGAAATTCATTCTTCTGTCACCAAAATCAAGTCCAAAGCATGTGGTTACCCTGATACTCTTCATATCCTATCATGGATTTTCTGATGGTCTTTTAACCCCCCTTTCCTCTGGTTGTTGTGAATATATGTACCCAGCATGGCTTGTGGAAATTTATTATCATCAGGAAGACAGATTGCATGTAATTACCTCATCCTCTTTGAAAATGAAGTAAAGGAAGGTACTGTGAGTGCATCAGGAATAGCCATAATTCAGAAACAGGCTAAAAAAAAAGACAAACACAAACTACCTACTCTAACAGGGACTCTGGCAATGCAAAATCACTGCAAATTATAAATAAACACTGTAGTTGCTTGAATATAGTAAACCACTCACTACAGGTGGGTGGCTGAATAGGTATCTACTTGTTTCCCCCAAGCTACTCAGTCTGTAACACTTCCCCCTAGAAAAGTAGAACCAGATTCAAGTTTTTTAGTAATAAGTAGTCTACTTATATGAAATATGAAATATATGAATGAGTCACTGAAAAAAAAATGGAACTAAGACAAAAAGTTAGGTTTTTTGTTGTTGTTCATTTGCCAGGCACTGAAGACTGAAATAAGCTGGTGGTAAAATATTCTGGAAGGACAGCCTGGATTTTTTTCTGTATGTATCACAAGCTATAAACACAAATCCTCCATGCCCTGACTAGGACCTTCAGAAGTCCTCTTTGGTCCATTTCATGTGATCAGGTACACTTAGGCATTTATTTTCAGGTTAGATGTCAGTACTGATAATATGTTTTAAAAACAACAAAAAAATTTAATTAAAACTGGTAGGAGCCTTCTCATTTCCAAAATATCCAGAAAAATTCATAATCCTCATTAAGCTATAGCTATGAGTACTTAGAAGGAATTAGAGGAAATCAGATGGAAGACCATATTAATGATGGAAATTCTTTACCTCCAGTAGTAAATTATATTACAGATAATTTTGGTGAATGATTACCAGGGAGGTCAATGTATATTAACTTACCTCAGCCACTGACTTTCTGACCCTCAAGCAGCCTGCCCAACTCTCTTTTTCCCCTCACGCTAGGCAAAAAGTTACAGATCACAGCATCATGTTCTCTGGGAACTGTTACCACTGCTTGCATGAAGAACAACCTTGCATTTTCTCAGTTTGGATGTGCTGTGTGTCATAACAACAAGCATATTTTACTATGTTCACTTCTTAGAGAGAACTGGACACCCTGAAGGAGTCTCAGGTGAAGACAATTCATCTTTCTTGCTGTTGAACAAGTGTCATGAGGAGCTTCTACCAGAACAGTAATAATCAATACTTTTTTTTCTCTTTGAAAGATGCAATAGTGCAAACAACCCCAAAGAAATCAGCCCAGGCTGTATTAATTCCAGGCAGTTTGTGATCACGTCAGCAGTCTGCTAGTGAAATTTGCCAAATGCCTACTATGGCTCTGCTAACTGGAGCAGATGTTTTCAAGAGAATCCTTTTGGATGCATTGTCCCAATGTAGCTGCGTAGACCGCAGTCAGCTACATCTAGGCTCAGCCAAATTCAAAATTTGAAGTTTGATTGCCATTGGGAAATTAGCCCACACTCCAGTTCAGTGTGTTTAAATGATTTTTAAGTCAAAACAACGTCACTGCCAGGAGGTCCCATCTTTCAGACAATAGGGAGAAAGTACACCAGCACAAGAACTCCAGCTGCTTTTATCTCAAACAGCAGCCTACATAAAAGGACTTACTATATGCCTGGTTTTTAACTTTTTATAATTCAAACATGTCAGATTTGCAGACTGTACTGTGTAGTTACTTTCTGCTAATTACATGCTGTCTCACACTGATGCCATATACATTCTTAAATCACTAGCCACTTCTTAAATTTCAACCCAAAGTATCTGCAAAATGATTTCTTGGCAGTTGTTTAGTTGCATGCCATTATCTTTCCCTGTTGGTTTTTCTCTTTTAGTGTCCCTTAACTGTTCAAAACTAGTTCATATGAAGTTAAAGAAAGGGACGGGTTGTGTGATATCAATCATTGTTCCTGAGTGGCGTGTGAGAACTCTCTCTAGCTGCTAATTGGGAGACTGTTTTGTGGTAAGGACAACTAAATACACTATGGTGGGTTCAATATATTGACTTCAGTGGGAAAAACAAACTAACATGTATGGATTTATTTTTTTGTTTATTTTCAGGAATTTCAAAAGAATCCTCGATTTCATAAAGGCTTGATTTAATCGAATATGAGAACGTATTTTCTAGTTCAAAAAGTAAATTTCAAAACATGGGTAAGGATTTTTCTTATGTATCAAATAAAAATATGATCAGAGTTACTGTTACTAAATAAATTTCACACATATTAAACCTGGAAATAAAACTCTGGTACTTTGTTTATAGTTTGCCTTGAGTTTTGTGATTTACATATGCACACAAGTGTGTGAAAGAGATTCAGGGAGACCTGCTAGCTATTCAAAGCGTAATTTTATTTCACTTTCTTCGAGACAACTACTAAAAAATAACCCTAAATAACTGTAACCCTGCAATCTGTAATAAACTGAATACAATGAAATAATGTTAGCTGGCAGTAGCTGTGGTTCAGCAGCTAGAAGTGTCTGTTAGGAAGCATTGTGTGAATCACTGTCTCCATCTAGTGCTGGCTGCAAGAAATTAGACTTCTTAAACCCCCAGTGGCAGGTGACACCACAAACATAAGAGATTCTGTAATTATATAATTTTTTTTGCATATATATAGTTACTATAACTGCAGTCATTAATTCATTATAGTTTAAAATGTCAGCTTTTGATGTGTAACACACAAGCTTTATAAATTGGCTATAAAAATTCACCAGGTGTTGAATTTTGCCAGCCTCATAGGGTTTTCTGCAAAGACCTTTTGGCATATGTTCTTTAATATGTTCGTTATTATTAATATGTTCATTAATAATAGCGCAGAAAACTTGGCAGAAACTTCACAGAACCATGGAGTACACTCATTGCTATTGAGTGTCTGGTTTGAGACCCTCTTTTTAGTCTTGTTAGGAACAGAAGAAACAAAAAGATAAGGACTAATTTTCAGCTGACGAAGTATGTAAATCAATGAGTGGCTGATACATTACAGGCAGTGCTCTGGGTCAGGAGAAATGGGGGTCAGCACACAACTTAGTTCATGGAATTAAAACTGACACGTTAAACTACAACAGCTTCCTGACAGTGAAACAAATATATTTTCTTTTTTTTACAACATCTTTTACTCCAATACCAGACCAAAAAACAATTGCAAATTCAGTGTTGCCTACATTACCTTCTCTACCTACCTAAGGAACCTTCAAGCCCGAAAGAAAATTGTTGTGAAATAGCATTCATTCCTATGAATAAAGCATCCACAAAGCATAACTTCAGTTTTCTTCTTAGCTCAAAAGATATTTTGCAGTAATTCCAGAACTGATAGAAATATGAAGACAAACAGTGACTTCAATTGGCAACGTGTTTTAGGCTTTTAAACACTTGCTATAAATTCTTACTACAAATTTCAGTCTTGGCTCTGTATTACTGAACCAAGCACGAGTAATTAGCTGATCCCCTTTTAAGGAATTAGACATGCAAATAAGTGGGACTGCTGGACTTGTGTGAATTTCTGTGCATTGAGATAATAGTCAACAGACTCTATTATTTAGTGCAAGAGAGGACTGAGAGCTGTTATAAAAAGCTGTAGTGCTTTAAACGGTTCAAAACCAAACTAAGCTTTATGGATTTTTTTGGTGGGTATATTGTTTTGGGGTTTTATTTAATTGTAAAAGTTATAACAATGAGGAAAATTCATTATAACTATGATTTTTATCTAACCCACTTTTATCTCTTTGGATAATTCTAAACTCATGTTTTTTCCTGATTATGAACTGTAACTGATCTATCTAATCTTGCTCAAATTAGATACTGTCACATCTCACCAGTTTTGTAGGATAGTTTATAAACTGGTATATTAACAATTTAAACCAAGAATAAGATTATAGATCTTTGCTATGAGTTATAATGGGTAGGTTAAATAAGTTAGGAAGATAAATTAATGGCTTTTTGTCATTTAAATCAGACTTTGAACATTGTTTGGATGTAGTTTTACTATATGTTTATAATATAAAATATATGTATTAAGCGGAAAGATTTTGTCCTCATGTTATCCAGACATTAGAGAGAAAAAATTTGGGACAACTCTGTTTTACTGAGTCTGAGCTATGATTCATCAGGAATGTGTAATCCAAGCCTCTGAGTGTTATGCTGGGTACTTTTCTCCTTCTTCCACCCAAAGACAAGTGTGTAAAAACAATTAGCTATCAAAATGAATATAAACTAAAAATTGACATAATAGTTTCAAATAATTCAAATAACTTGCAAGGTTCATTTAAGTTTCACTGTGCTGTCATGTGGATCTTTGGATTTCTCAGAGACTGTCAGGTAATGATACGTAGATTAGTCTTCATTTTGTCTGGGCTGAGGATGCAGCTGTTAAATCCTATTGCAATTCTTGCTAGTTTTCTGGAATGAAACAACTAGGTCAGAGACCCATCTATCCCCCTTTCTGGGATTTGAAGAAAGTGCCGCTTATTTTCCATAGTGTGTTTGAGATAATAACCATAGGACTGTCTTCTAACCATGTTTGTGACTGATGCGTCCTATTGTAAACACGTACAACATCAAAGTTTGGGCAGTCTCTAGCAACCCAACTTGGCTAAAGTCTAGCTCTCTGCCTTTCTGTATATTGGAAACTAGGGTATAAAAATTAAAATCCCCTAACAGAAGTTAGACAATGCCTTTCATTTCTGTTGCCTGAGAGTTAGAATTGCTCATCCAACTCTATCCCATATACACACCTCCTTCCTTTGCATTCTGTGACCAAAGTTCTCAACTGTTCATAAACCAGAAGTAGCAGCCTTGTAGCTACTGTAGTAAGGGTGTGTAAGAGAAAACAGGATGAGTAACTATATGTTAACAGTCTTGTCATACCAGGGTCTTAAAAACTCATGACAATAACCTAGGCAAGAATAGTTTCTAAGAAACTTTCAATGAATCAGTGAATGGGTGTTTCATATGGCTTTCCAAATCACACCTTCAGGAGCAGACTCCTCTCTAGAGAGAAAGAGAAAATGGTTTAATACTGCAGCTGGTGATCTGGGTCCTCACCTGGGTCCTCCACACCAAAACTAGTGGGCTAGGCTCAGCAGAATGCTCCATGGACTGATTTTTTTAAAAAAGATGTTTATATGTCTAATTCTCATTGATTGCAATGGATTTTCTTTAAAAGTCAAGCCATAAATCAATCAATTGAAGCAATAAATCCACATAATGAGATCAGCATGCAGTATTCATAACCTCACATAGATCAGTTTCTTGTCCATCACACTGAAGCCTGCAGTATATTAATATGCATTATATACATTGCTATCAACAACCACCAGATATCTAAAATAAGCTTGAATATCTCCACTGCACACAGAAAAAAATCTGAAGGTCTGAATTTCAGTTGCCCTTCTGTAGACAAATTTTTTTTAGTTGCTGCAAAACTTTATTTTTAAACAGTTTACACTTATTTGAGTCTAATGTTACCAACATTCAAACTAAGGAGAATTGAAGTACAGTCACTTCCAAAGGCATTTATTTCAAGTGAATTTTATCCGAGAGTTAGATTTTATGTTCATTTCAATTACTGACTTTCATTTCTTGCCAAATCTCTTCTGAATTTTGCAAATATATTTGATCAAATTCAACAAAAAATTAATAGGATAACCAAACTCCCATTTTCTCGATTATTTCTTTCTGCTTCCAGAACAGATTTCTTTTACTTCTCTAGAAGCAAAGTTGTCCTAGTTCTAGTTACTCTGACCTGTAGTCAAATGTCAAGATAAAAATAAACAGAAAACAAAGAAAAATGAAATCTCTTATCTGTTTTGCTAAGGCAATCTAAAGAAATAAAATATATCACAAAATTTCGCTTCTTTTTTGTACCTAAATTGCACAGAAGCAACGCTTGTTAGTAGAGTGCAGCATCTTTCAGCTGTTCTGTTTGATCTGCACTGTTGGAATGTTCTTTTACAAGGCTTTGTGAACATCCTTGACCCCTTCATACCATGTAAATGTCATAGAAGTCTACAGGATCTTCTCGAGTTTTTCTTTGATATTTGCTAGCAGAAAGCATTTTAATTGACATTTCCTTAAGATTCTTTACTTTAGACTGCCTTTTACTTTAAACATGAGATGATGTTAAATTAACATGATAATTTGACTATCACTCTGTTTATTTCTCTACAGCTTTCTTTAAAAAATTTGAATGTCTGGTGTCACAGATAAACTATATTCTGATTTGGAGATCTTACAATTTCTGAGGATTTAACTGAAAGTCTTATGTACCTAAATTATATTTCAGTGACGAAAAGTGAGACTCTTAAATCTTGTAGAATTTCACAGAAACTTATGGACGATAGGGAAACCTCACTATTAGTAAAAAACATGTATCTCAAAGAAAAATATGCCTCAACTTCAATTTTGATTCCAGGGATTTCAAGGTGATCCAGGATGAGTAACTGAGGTACATCTAACATTCAGTGAGCTTTTACGAGCCTGAGATCTATAAGGAATGTGAAGCAAAAGTTTAATATGCTGAATCTATCTGTAAGTGGTCAGTATAGGTGGCATTATAAGACAACTCTGGCAGAACATTCTATTAAGTCATTTAAGTGATATATATATATTTAAGCACATGTATGAAAATAAGTATACTTCCATGAAATTTCTAAATCAGTTCTATATTTGTGTATCTAAGAAAGGGGGGGTCTCTTTTAAATAGGTACTGTAGTTGAAGTACATTATGTTATTGTTAAATTGTTATTAGTGGTATTTCTAGCCAATCATTTTCTTTACTATACAATTTAATATTTACTATTTAACACTTACTTTAACATTTGCTATTTAATCCATTAACATTTATTTTAAGATGTCATGTATTTTCACATCTCAGTGGTACATAATGTCAAGAAGCTGTTTAAAGTGAAGCTCAAAAATCAAAGCTTGAATGATAGAACTAGATCAAAATGTGACGCGTGTTCTTGCAAGTAAGTTCAAGTGCACGTGATCAGCTGAATCAGAGTGTTGTTACAGTTCAGGTTATGTTTTCGAACTATCTGTGCAAGCTGTATCAACATCTCCTTCAGCATGTAATGCAGACTTCAAGCCTCAGAATCCAGACATTCAACTTGCCCACCTGTAGTTTCACAATGCATCTGATGAAATAATGGAAGAAATTTAACTTCAGCTACTTAATAATCATCTTCCATTGTAATTTTCTAAGATTTAAATATATTTTCAGATGGCCGTGAGGGGAGAAGCATGAAGAGGCATCAAAATGTGGCCAGTGGACACATTCCAAAGCAGAGAATCCCTTGTGGAACAAGGTAACATACATGTGGTCTGTCCTTCCAAATGGAGAATTTAATGCAGTAATTGCAGCACAAGAAGAGATAGTGTTTATGGTAGTTTGTTTAGTTTATGCTAAATCTAACAAAGTGGAGTAGGTTTGATTTGCTGTGCAGATATGTGAAAAAGAATAAATTAAAATAGTCTGTGGTTTTGATAAATCATAAGAAATATAATGAAGATTTGGGATTTGCTCTGTTTCAGCCTTAATGCTGAAACACTGAGTTTTCAGAGACTGCTATTTCCATAACAGCATGATACTCAGTGTTTAGCTTTTTAGAGAAACTTTTTGTTTATTTCATCAATGTTCACCTGTAAATCAGATAAAGTCACCAGTAAGAGGTACTTTATTAGCACAGGATGAATGTAGCCCAATAATATCCTTTCATACCTGTAGTATTTACTTACATTTAACAACTTTATATGTTTTTTTAAAATATACTCAGTAATCTTAAATTACAGCAAACAGCAGTTTTATTGCTTGAAAAATACAGCTCCAGTCTTAGTCACATTTACATACTTGTTGCAATTAGCAATCAGTAAGTACACCCTGGAGTGTTTTATGGTGACATAACTGGGCTCTAAATTATGAACTTTTACAACTGTATTAAATCTAGACTTGATAGATTAACTTTGCTCAATAAAATAATTAATCAGGAATTGAATCAAAATTTGTCTGCTTGAGTAGGTGACTGTTATCTGTCAGGCTGTGTAGTTTTAGTAGCCTTCACATGCCAATACATCTATTCAAATAGAGAAAAAAAACCACATGAGAGGAAGGAAAGGAGACAGTAATAATTTATGTATGCTCAACGCTCATTGAAGAAGGAGGAAAATGCCAGTCACATCAAAAACTGTTTAAAATAGCCGGATGCATTTCTAATAGTACTTCCCACAAGGGATGTTGTACAGTCACCTCTGATCATAAAATTAGAAGGCAAAGTATTCTGCAAGACAGTAAACCCTAATCCTGAAAAGACTTAGTTATGCTTGATTTCTGCAAGCCAAGGGAACTCTTCGTGGTAGTGATGTTTAAAAGGCATTTGCTGTGTTTGCAGAATGAAGGTCATATGTAAGATGTAACAGATCCTGTGGAATACTTATTTTGAAACTTCAGATGGTTTTGCATGTTCATTGCTTCCAAGGTTGAGAAGCTAGAAATATTTTCCTTTGTCTGTCAGCCTGTATGTTCTTGTATATCAGATGTCATTGCTCTGTATAAACATTTACAATGTACTTGTGTGAGGTTAACTTTAAATATACACAGTTTTCTCTGCAACATGCTAATAAGTCAAAGCTGAAATTGAGAAGGTTTGTTGAAACAAATGTATGAAATTCAGGTAATGTTTTCCTCTTTCTCTGAAAGCATTTTTACTAGCCACTTGACGTACTGTTCGTTCTTAATAGCCTATTCACTGTAGAAGTCCCCAGTCAAGAAGTCTTATTGCTTTATGTTTGTGAAACTGCAAGTTTGATATCATGGAGTTAAAGAAAAAGCAAAGCCATCAGCTATTGTTGAATGAGGTATCACAAATGTGTTAAAAAGACAATAAGACCGTAATTCATTTTAATAGTGGTATAAAATTAATTTTTTTGAACAGAGTTTAACTTGAGTACATCTTCAACTAGGAAAAAACATAATTGAATCAGAAACTTACTCCGAAAGCCACAGTGAAAAAGTCACTACTTTTTTATTATGTAATGAGTTAATTTCTTAGTTCAAACACACATTGAAAATCACCCTTTGAGCATATCTTACCTTTTCAACGGTTTGTATGAGCATAGTCTCTTCCTTCAAGTCCCTTCTGTTCATTTCAGAAGTAACTTCGGGACTTCTGAGTTAGAGTTGATGCCTTCCTTGACTTAGAAAGCACAAGCCATATAGGATTTGGGAGGATTTTATTATTTTTTTTTAATATTTATTGCTCCATTACTGTTTATACAACCCATGTGTGTGAGGCAGTGAATATGGAAAATAAATCTTTCCAGTTCAAATTAGTCAAAAAAGTGTTGCCTGTTGGCACAGCTCTTGTTCCTTTGTGCAGTGATTTTTCCAGCTGGCATGGTGTGTCTTCCACACTAACCTAACCCACTGAGGTTAAATCTCTACTGACTTTGAGAGAGTTCTGGCTTTATATCCACAAGATTTTAACCTATGGCACTCACCATGAAAATGCTCTTAGAAGGTGGTTGGACATGGACTGAAATCCCATTTGCACTTTACACGGAGCAATGCTGGACAATGGGGTTGGAACTGCTGGCTTGGAAATGAATGTTTTTCTCACTCACAACTTTTGGAAAAATAGTTTCTCATGTCTAGCTGTCTTGGTCAAAACTAAGACAACATATTTGTCATTGTGTTGGTGGCCCTGAAAAGATTAAAAAGGATAAAATAGAAGGTCACTTGATGGTTTTATTAAGATCTGCTTTGTATCTTAATAAAGACGGGTTTGCAATATTTGCAGTAATGTGAGTTATTGAAATAACTGTCCTTGTTGGAAATTACCTTATTCTATAATAACTAACACACTGACAAATGATTTAGTGATGACCACAAAGACTGTCCTGTCAAAGGTTATTAAAATGCACGTTTAAAACACACATCAACTCTAAAATAGTTATTTAAATATCTTAGGAAAAAATTGAAAACTCATTTGATCCACTATATATATGATATTTTTAATCAACAGGATAAAACCCCACATTTTACATTGTAATTTTATGTAAAAAATGGTAACGTATATGCCATGAAAAACTCAGATGTAAAGAATAAGTTAAATACATTGTTTCTCATATTATTAGCAGAGATGTTACCTTTTGACCTTCCTTTTGAGATTTTTTAGAACATTTGATGCTTCTGATAATAGTTTAATATTACTTTCTTCACATTGATTAAATACACTTCATACATCACTGAACAATGAGTAACATTCAAATAAGACTGTCCACTGAACTGCCTGCAAAAATGATAAAGTAAAAAATTAATCTCCAAAGTAAAGTCAAGCCTGAAATTGAAATCTTTGATGCATACATTTCATAATTAGTTCATTCTGCTATATCTAAAATGCAAATACAGTGCTCTTAAAATAATTCAGTTCTTCTTGCCTGGAGCATTAATGAATTGTTCTAGCTTCTGCACCTCTGACTTCAACAGATTCTGGAGTTGTTTGACTTTGTTGTCATTTTCTTTGTTAAGTTGTTGAATTTTCTTTTTATAGGGTTACTTAAAATAGCCCTCCTTATCTCTTGTGTTGCTCTAACATTTGTTTCAGTCAGTGGATCCACCTACATGTCAAGGGAAAAGAATTTCACAGAATATGTGCAGAGTCAAGGCATAAGGATAGTCAAAAAAGTCCCCCTGTTGCTCTGTCATCAGCCAATGTGACCATTTTTTAATGGTCAACTGTTTGTAGGACTATTGTCTAAACTAGAGCAGTGAAATTATCCTGTCATGGGGTGTTTTGTTGTTTGTTGTTTTTTGTTTTTGTTTTTGTTTTAATGTGTGCATGGTTTTTGTTTTGTTTTATATTTACATATTTTAGCTTGGGTCATTTTCCTCAAACAATTTATGTGGCGACCAGAACAGCATTAAGCAGGTAGAAGCAAGTGTTTGAGAATGGGCAGAAATATTGCCACAGTGTGTCTTACCAGAAATCTTCTGGCAGGTACGATGCTCTGTTTGTATTCCCACAGCAATGATCTTGAGTGATAATGTAAAAAATAGGACATATTTGTTGTCTTTTGGCTTTTATAGGCTTAATTTGCATGGAGGTTTTCAAGATCAAGTTTTGAACATATGTCCCTGAATCTCACTTAGATGTCTACATCATCCTCTGGATCTGGCTGAGTTCCCATTTTATGGGAAAGTGATGACTAGATATCAGGCTAAAACCTTGCAAGATATTGGGAACTGAAGGGTTAAGTCATACACAGTATCTGTGTTTAAAATAAGCAGATAATAATATTCTTTGTGTGTCACTTCTAAGACAATAAATTGTTACATTTAAGGGTGACAAAACTGCAAATATATGTTACAATTTTACTGATGAGCTGAAGGAAAATAAATCCTTACATTTTACCCCAAAGGACATGGCCTTCTTCACCACACAAAAATAAGTCTTCTGAAGAAAATGTTAAAATTCAGCTTATGAATAAGAAAAATCTTTGTTTCATAACGTGTAATCTAAGCAAGAAAAGTAATTACTAAAAGTAATTTTTAATGCTTATGAAATATCAACACTCTCATATATTCTGAGAAAACCCACACATAAGCTGATTAAAGCAGAAAGCCAGAAGACTGATTTTCACTCAGCTACAGGACAAATGTGCTATCTTACTTTACATGTCTGTTTCTTATTTACCCTGGCTGTAAAATGAGCATTTATTTCACGGATGTTTTCATGCAACTTAACAAAACAGTGTTCAAGATCATGGCAGAAAGCTATGCATAACAGGCCGTATAAAATTGTTCTTTTAAATATATGTGTAACTCTCATACAGTCAGTAAGAGAAAAGGTAAGGATATCAACAGAGTACAGGCACAGCAGCAAATTACAATGAAAATACTTAACAGAGATGGATAAAATAGATTCAGATCTCACGATGTACACCTAGAATAATTCTGTAATTTTGCTAGCATCTGTGTCTCAGAATTAGTCTTTAGGTCTGGGGTTGAGGATACAGACAGTCAAAAAGGTACAATCATAACTACATCATAAAAGTTCAGAAAGCATTCTGGAGAATGTGTAGTTGGGATAAATGTTCAAAATTGTCATATTTCCTTCAAAAAGTAAGATTCATACTGATTTTTATACAGTAATACAAGTTCTTTTTTGTCAGTGCTCTATCAATGTTTTGTAGCTAACCCTTTACAATGGTAACAAAATAGCACCCAGTGACAACTGTTATGTATTTTTGTGTTCATAGCCAGTTGTAGAAGTACGTGGCAAGTACGGCTGGAGCCAGACTTTCTGTGGAGGGGTGTTCTACTTTTGAAGAAGAAAAAAATAAATAAGGAGCTGGAGGAAGAAACAGAAGAAAAAAGTGACGACATGGAAAATTATTTAGATCATTATTTGTAAGTAACCTGGAACTGTCATATTAGCAGCTGTGATCCATAAATTTTAGCATAACAGCGAAAGATATATAAAATACTTTAAAAGCAGATACCATGATTGTATGTAGTCTGTATGTATTTCTACAGTGACTATCCACAAAAAGTAGCTTTAATCTAATGAGGCTGATCTTCCTAGACTGCCTCTATGGTTAATGCAGTAATTCAGTGCCCAATGGACAAATTTTAGTAGGAAGCCCATTTTTGTTGGTTTTAGATTAGCATCTATAAATTTAGTCTTTGTGAATCAAAGCCTTGTGGATACTCTGACAAGACTGTGCTGCCCATATTTGTAAACAAGGCATTTTGCTTGTGCCTTTTGGAAATATTATGAACAAAAAATGACAAGACCAAGCTGGCATCAGTGTTGAACTATTTGTAGTTTCACATGCTAAGAGATACTGTTTGTCAAGTTTTCAAGAAGATATAGATCAAAACTAGAGGGAATGAAATAGGATATGATTTGGAGTCAGGAACTAGCAGAAGACTGAGAAAGAACAGGAAGGATGAGGATAGAAAAGTTAAAGTGGGAGATGTTTAATCAGAAAATCAGAACTGGAATAAGAGTAAAAAGTGTTTTTGAGAGAACAGGTTAAACTTGCACTGATCACAGGGTTTTGCTTTCCTCTTGTGAAATCTAGTTTGCTTCATCTCATGTCTCATCAGATGTGTGTCTGTAAGAATTCCAGAGCAAAGTTTCAAATGCAGATGGTTGAGTTTGAAAGACCCATGGTCCTCCTAAATGCAACCAAATTTCTCTAGCCTTCTATACCTTCATATACTACTTGTGTGTGGCTTTTATTGGTAAAGCAAGCATAGAGTACAACTTGACCTGAGAAATCAGAAGTGTGCAAACTAATTGGACTAAACTGTGAATAAAGCAGAAGACTGTAGGCACCATACATCTTATCTGGATTTGAAGGATTTTTGTTTTGCATGGAATTTTTTGTTTTGCTTATTTTCTTGGCCATTAAAAGATTAAATCGTGACTCTAACTATCCAAGTGAAAAAAAGAAACAGGAAAATTTTAATATATAAAAATATAAAAGCCTTTCTCAGATATTGCTTACTAGAAATTTAGAAAGATGACATGTTAGAATAACGTTATCATTCTTTCCAGGTTCTTCTGTTCCCACAACAGTCACATCAGGCCATTTGTTTCATTAGCATCAAGGTAAGAGACAAGGATTTTTAAGTAACAGTGACAGCACTAAATGCACTGCTTTTTCTCAGCAGTCTGGTGGTTAGCCACCCCAACAGTTAATCTCTAACAATTAAAGAAATCACCCTTTGCTCAATAACATAATTCCCATAAATCCTTAACCAACCCCATTATTGAAAAATAAAAGTATTATGCTTGTTTCCCCATTTTACCATGTAATTTCATTGAAATTCATTAAGCTACTCTAGTGTGAAACAGGAATAGCCCATCTTTTTCTGAAAACAGTTGAATTCTTGTTAACAGCAGACATAGGCAGAAGGCAATGTAAATTGGTTGAACAGCAACTGTAGAAAGTAGCTGCAATTACTACATGGAGCAACAGATGGCGATATTTTCTTAGAGTTAAATACGGTATTACTAAAACAATTGTAATTCATCTATTGACAGTTATTGAAATCCAGCATAAAAACCGTTTTTCAGAAACAGTGCATATGTCACTTATGGATAAATGTTAATTTTAGAAGCAGATTACACTGTAAAAAGCCCTCTTTTACATACCCAGGATTTAAATATAAAAACATCCTAAAGCCTTTCCCTGCTAAGGTACTCTGAGTTTAATTACTGCATGGCCTTTGAGCCCAGATGATGATATGATGTGAAAGAGTACCAGGAAAGGGATGCTCCCCAAGGAACACTGTTAATGCAAAGGGTTTTACCTGTTTAGAAGAGATGCAGCACACAGGTCTGCGAAAGGTGAAGGGGCTAATTTTGCTACTTGCTGAAAAAGACTCCATAAATTTCCTGTGCAGCAACTGCACATGTACTTGGCCTTTGCATGTGAATGTGAGGAGGTAGCTCTTAGCAAAATGAAAGACCTTGCACTGAGTGCCAAGCCCTTGGAGTGCCCATAGGAACACATGGCAAGCTATGAGACCGTGACTTCCTTGAATATTTGTTGGTAGGTGACCATGTAAATTACCATAATTTTTGCTGGTTTGTCCATAAAGCAGATCAACTGGGAGATCAATCTTTTAGCCAGTTTTTCTCTAGTATTTAAAATTAATAAAAAGTGAGTTTCTCCTTCCTCTAACATAGAGAGGGTAGTAAATCATACATGGGACTACAGCTTCTCCACAGTCAACTTCCTACCACATCAGAAAATATACTGGATTCTAGTTCTTAGGAAGGAGTATTCATGCATTAACATACTACTACTGGAGGAAAAAAAAATTAATCTTTATATGAAATCCTGAGTGTACTATAGAGAATGAAAACCCTGCCATTCACTGTAGAATACATATTTCACCACTTTGCATAAGATATAGATATACCTTTTCTTTTTCTTTTTTTTTTAAGCAGTTCCAATACAAAGCTAAACCATAAAGCAGATTCTTGCTTTTTAAAATACAAATATTCCTGGCAAGAAAGTGTTGATGCATTTGATGATAGGATGTATCCCCAAAAGACGAGAATTAAGAATCAATTGAAGAAGATGAACTGCTAAAAATCACAAAACAATGATATCTTTATACTTCCTTTGGAATATTTTCCCATCCAGTTCCCCTTCCTCTGCTTTTTCTAGTTTTCTTTTTAAATCAATGTTCCCATTCTATCTCCTTGTCCACAATTATGCATTATACTTACTTTTCTAATTTAGTTCTCATAAGGAAGTTAAAAACCTGGGCCGTAAAAAGTAGAGATTTTGAAGACTAATGTTTGTATATAACACTCAATATTTTAAGTTCACAGAGCATTTTATCAACCTGAAATTCAGCTGTTTATTCAGGCCTCAACCAGAGCTCTCTGCAGGATTCAGGCAAGTGCAACCCAGCAGTCTGAGTTCAGACAGAGACCAGCACATTATAAACCATGCCTTCCCAGGCCCTGGTTTTGGGAGTGTGTGATTCTGACCTGATGTTAGGACTGAACTTACATTAGTGGAAGAGTCACTAGATGACAGCAGTCACACCAGCTATGGAAAGAGAGTGACAACTGAAAGTGTTACATTAGCTTGTGGTTTAAAGGCTCAGTGTTATGAATGCAAACTCTCTTTATTATTTCTTAGAAAATATATGCAACTTCATAGATGGTTGTCCAGTTGTCCTTTATTGTGTTTGAGAAAGAATTGGGTCTAATTGCCTTATCAGGGCCTCAATATTCTTCCGTCATTTCCTTGCTTTATTAGCCACTATTTCCTGAGAAGAATCTCGCAAATGAATTTGAGGAAAGCTAATGGGCTGGTCTAATGACAGATTGCTTTCAAGGCTGATCTCGAGGAACTTTCTTCCCATCCAGTGAACGAATCATCATCATTCAATAGTGGACTGTTGGACAGATACATGAAGTCCTCTTTGCTTTATCGCTTTCCCAACATGAGGAGTGATCTTAGGACCACAATATCATCAAATAAAAATACTATACTGTTACAGATTGGTATTAATATCATAAACACAGACACTGTGCCCTTCAAAACCTGAGCGAAAGCATCAGCATGTATGCACCATTTGCCTTTAATCACAGAGACATACTGAACATGCTCGAAATGCCAATAGTTTTATAGATTGCTGTGCAGTTTGCTACTCTTTTCTCTACTTCTCTCCCTTAAGAGATGAAATCCACAGCAGCAGTATGACAGAAGATACATTAAATCAGTCAGTGGACCCATGAAGAGAGAAGCTCCATCTTTCTGCAGTAACAACAAAAATTCAAAGTAGGTTTCTTGAATAGAGAAAGGTGTCTGACTCCAACAGCAGCATTCCCTTTGCATCTCCTGTAAATCAAAACACGTCCACAATACTGAAGATTTATATGTCCAGGACTATATTTTCAAATTCTTCTATACATTTCTGATAACCTAACTTTTCATCGTATCTCAACTTGTGCAACCATTTCACATGAAAATTAAAATCCAAAGAAAATTCAGCTGAGTTCACCTTTTTAATACTCATTTATTAATTTTAATAAGAAAATGTTTTTACTTTCCTGAAACCCTTTTGATTCTTATCCTCAAAAATAGAACCACATGCTCTTAGGTTTTTCTTCTGTAGGATCCAACATCTTTTAGTCTTCATATCAAATCTTTTGTTTTTCAGAGACAGTGCTCTATGGCTGTTATTACCAAAATATTTAGTTTTAACCTGCCTGCAACTGTATGTGTTGTATGAACTGTATTGCTGCAGAACTGCTACTGCAATTACACTGTGGATGCAGTTTGTATTTAGCAAGGCAAACTTCCATCATGTTATAGAATCATAGAATTGTTTTGGTTGGAAAAGATCTTTGAGATCATTGAGTCCAACCATTATACTCCAAACCATTCTGGTGGCCTCTTTTTGAGAAATTGAGTACAGTTGGGTTGCTCTTACAGTTAATATTAGTAGAAATGAATGTTAATAGGAATATTGGAATGTACAAATAACATTAATAAAAATGTAAAAATGCTTTCTTGTTCACATCAGGCAGAAGCAGATGTAATATGTATGCTATCAGGATGTAAAGAATAAGAACTAACCTCGTTTAAAGTAGTTTTTTCATGTTAATATGGGAAACAATGCCACCTTCTCAAGCTGTTGATGACACTCCAAAGTATTCATTGCTCAGAGACCGGGTGGGCATCGGTCTCCTGGTAGGAGGTGGTGAATGATTGCTTTTGCATCACTTGATTTTGTGTTTGTTGGATTTTTTTTCTTTACTTAGTATAGCGCCTTTATCTCAACCCACAAGGTTTTTCTCATTTTTGCCCTTGCAATTCTCCCCATCCAATCCTGCTGGGTGGGTGTAAGTGAGCAACTGGGTAGGGGCTTAACTGCTGTCTGGGGTCAACCTACCACAACATGTTTCAGATGTGGTAGAAGAATATAAGCCACTCCAACTTAAATTCCCTTTAGGCTCACTTAGATATACCTCTGAATTGACCTAGTAATTTATTTTTTTTGTTTGGTTTAGTCCTAAAGCAGTAGGTTGCATTTTGCGAAGTCCTAAATTCCATATGGTTACCTATTCATGTTTCACAGAACAGGCTGTCAGGCAAGATGAAGGTGGTGTTCAAATGGCTTTTTTATCCCTTGAGGGTCTGATGTTATTTTGAAATGTGAACTATATCATTTTATATAGTAGTATTTTATTTAATTTCTGTTATTGTATAACACTTAAAGAATGCTTTCCATGGTAGAAGCAGACTCTTCTATGGCAGTATAAATATTGTGCCTTGAAAAATAATAACTGAGAATACCAAGAAAAATAGTCAGGGGTTACATTTTTTTCAGTATAGTAATATGATATGGTATGGGCATGGATCACATGTATCTAACACAATGATATAGAGCACAGAGTCCATGACAATTACTTCTTTCTCTTCTAGTCTGTAAAGATAGCCACTACTTGGTAATTGTGAAAATTCCAGACACTGAAAACCCGTGAACTTCTGGGGAGACTCAAACAAGAAACTTTTTAGGCCAGACTATCTTTTCAAATTTGTTCATTCCATAAAAAAATTGAAACTCCTTCTAATTCCTTAACTTTATAATGTATTGACATTTTAACATTTTTTTTACTGTAGGAAATAGAAGGCATGCTCATTAATCTGGAGGTGAACTGGGAAAGCAGTAGATAGAGATGATATAGAGATATTCCAGAACTGCATTTTAGAAACTTCCTTGTGCAGTAAAAAAGAAAATAACTGCTCCTACCATTATACAATTCAGATTCTCCAGAGCAAAGACAGCAAATACTCATATTGCATCCAGAGAACACACTTTTACCTACATTAAGTAACCCTTCAAAGGACAAGAAGACAGAGAAAAGAGTATGTGTGTTTTGCTAAAGACAGTCAAAGAGAATTGGATGTGTTAGCATTCCTTTTTGCACCTGAGATTGTACTGCAGTGATGACCAAAACCTAATGATAGAGGATTCATGAATGCAGAACACAGAATGAGTTTTTGTCTTTAAAAAAATTTAGCTGAACCAATGGGAACTTCATTGGCAGTCACTTTGGGTGTCACTTTGGGCTACACCAAATTTGTTGCTGTTTTCCTCTTAATTTTTCTTTTCCTCTTAATATTAAAAAGGATTTATGTCAGAAGGTGTAACATCCTCTTTACTGCAAACATTACGTTCTTCTAGTGCTATCTGTCCAATAAACTAAATAATAGTAACTTGAAATAAAGAACAATACGTTAGGAAAGCTAATTCAGCTGTAGCCACACATATGTACAGGAACATTCATCAAATGTTAAAATAGGTATTTCATTAGCAAGAAATGCCAAATTTTGCAGAACTGAAACTTCCTATCAAATTTAAAGAATGGCTAAAATCTTGGTTCCTAGGTCATGAACAGCATCTATGTGCACAACAGATATGAATACAGCCACCATTTCAATAAATTGTATGTTTGACTGAATTAATTTTAAATTAAATTTTGGATTTGATTTTATAAATTTAATGTTTGTATAGTATCCAAATTACAAAATATGGAGCCTGATGATATTTCTTTCTCTTTTTTTATTCAAGATTGACTTTGGAAGATGAAAATACGTTGCACCTTCTACAAGTTCTGTCCTCTTTGTGGACTGAAACCTTCTCACAGACTCTCAGAAAAGACCTCTGCAGCTGTGAAGCAGAATGCAGTAAATATAATTGCACATAGAGACGGAGTTGTCTACCAAAACAGGCAGTTCATATTGACCAAGGTGTTCCCTTTGGGAGGTAACAATCCCCAAAGTCAACTGAAAGGCCCAGTCACTGCTGCTACCTACACAATCCTTGTCTATTTTTCCACATTCTTACACATGCTCTTTAAAATTTTCTTCTCAACTTAAATACTTGCATTATTCTTGACAAGCTCACTAAGGAGAAATACATGATCAGTATTAAAGAGCTTACCAGCTCATCTCTCTCAGGATGTAAAGAAGCCCAAGCTATGAAACATTTCAGACAGTTCAGAGAACTGACTGCGTGGAAATGTGCCTGTGGAGGGCTTACCTACCATTGAGGGTGCGGTGACTTGGCTTGGTCAGGAGCAGAGGCCACAGATTTACTCTGTAAACACTAGTAATTTCATGGAATTGTCCAGGAACAGACCCAGTTATTGCAAAGGTGACTCAGTAACTTTTAAGCTGTTTTTTGGTGGCTGTGTGCCTCTTAGCCGTAAAGTCCATCCCCTGATTCCTCTTCATAATCACTGATTTCATGAATTTAAAAATAGTCTCTTAAGTGGGAACTCACTGTAAACAAACTCAAGGTTGTCCATCTGAACATTAATCAACTTCTGAGAAGTATGAATTGTCCCTTAGTTTTCAACAGAATATTTGAATGCTCGAGAGAGTATCAGTATGTCAGCTAAAGCAGGGCTAATCACTGTAACAACCACGTCAAGCAAGTGTGCTTCTCCCTGTTCGTTAAATATAGGCAGATATTGAGCTGAGTAGGAAAAGCATTAGAACATCTAGTTCTGAATGTCCATGAGGTGACAAAACCACAGACTTTAACTTCTCTTCAACGACAGCCCACGGTAGTGTCATGGGCTGTGAATGAGCAATAGAAACATTCAGGAGAGGAGTGTGAAGAAAAAGCTAAAATCTGCCATGCTGCTGAAGGAATGACTGTAATGGACACTGCAGGTAAAAAGACAATCTTAAAAAGTCTCAGTAAACTCTTTTTTTGTGAAATTGCATATAGATTGTTTTTCATACACCTACGGTATTTTGTTATGGAGCTAAAAGAAGACCCTTTCCAAATAACTGCTTAAAACTATCTTTAGAAATCCTTTACCTTTATTTTCACTTTCTTACAGCAAAATTAACGCTATTAGAAAAAATATTACCATTGAATAAACATGGTCTTTATTTTTGTGTTTTAACAGGCTTTTTTTAGTTTAATCTTTATCTCAAAAAATAGCTCTTTTGGACTAAGAATGAATTGCACTACATATAGATATTATTTTAAAATGTTTGTGAAAAGTTGAAGGGAATACACCTGTAAGGTCAGAATTCTACACCATCCAGAGCAATGATGTGCCTAATTTGAGAGCATAATTAATGTCACTGTATGTACAAATTATACTAGTTGCTGCCTAACTGACCATTACTTTTACAAATTTTTAATCTATGTACACAACTCCAGTCATTGCGCAGGTTAATTAAATGCTATTGAAAATCAGACTTAGTGTAAAGGTTATACTAAATAAATATCAGGCTACTTAAAAATTATTAATTGATCAGTATTGCATGCAAGATGATATACATTTCAGAGTAAGCTTCTGAGGTATTTTTATTATATTACTATTAATCATTTTCATTGCTTACTTGACACATCTGTGAGTATGTAAAGATTGATTGTTCTTAATACCTTTAAAATAATTGCAAGAAAAAAAAGACTATTGGGACTGTGAATCCATTTTCTATACTAGTCAATTGAGAGAGTACGAAAAAATAAATAAAGATTTGAGATTAGCTCAAAGATATAACAAACATAAAAAATGTAAAGGAATTTCATGTTAAATTCATAATTATATTTTTGTATCATTAATTATTAGATGGATGTCAGTCTCATAAATTCAGATCAGATCAGAATTACGACCATCCCAAAATATCATTGGGTTTGTTGAAAGTTTTAAAATTGAAGTAATGAAATCAATGACAGGAATTAGATACCAGGAATAGGTGGCTCAAAAATCAGCAACTTGCTCCCTGCTTCAAAAAATACTAGTTAATTAATTAATTATTCTTAAGGCAACATGGACAAACAGTATGGGAGAAGAGGGACCAGAAATGCTGTTTTTCCATCTTTGCTAAATACATAACTACTCTGCATGAGAATAGACCTTTTTGGGTTTTGCCTCTTTGTCCTCATTAGTTTTAAATGTGTAATGACCTGTTTCCACAGAGGGCGATGAGATTTCTGAGTAACTGTGCTCTAGTTTGCGTTATAAGAGGCTCCTGAGAGTGGGACAACCAGAATCAGGTCACCTGACTTCTTCAATGACTCTCTTAACAGCTAAGCTATGTAAAAATGGAGGATGCAAGCCACCTATCCTGCTTTTGAATAAAAGTAGCATGGCTGATTTATCTTGTGCTCCACTCTGCTGTCCATTTGTAAAAAGCCTGCTCAGATACACATAACTAGGACCTGCTAGGTTTGACCTGGAGATTAGATCTTATCTTAGGACTGAAGAAAGCTGAAGGGGAAGTTACTTCCGTGCACATACTGAAGCCTGATTGTAGGGACTCAGGAGAAAAAAATCACTCTAAAAGATATAAACTGAATTAAATCAAGGACCTATGAAGTGAAGTACCCAGTGAAAAGTATGTCACTTTCTTGGTTTATGGGTGACTTCCTTAGTTTTCAGTGCCTTCCATCTTCAATCCCTTTTATATGCACCAAAACAAATATCTTGATATTGTCCACGATTTCTGTTGCAGTGCAGTGACTGCTGCACACCTGAATTCCTCCCGTAACTGTGAAATTCTCCACTAAAAGTTATTTTTTAACCTACCAATAATTTCTGCTTTTTAGTGATTAGATCCATGCCTACCTCATTAATATTCTTTTTTATTTTCTTCATTTCTTCTTCTTCCAGTTCATAACCGATATTCTCCTTTGTCCATCTGTAGGCAGCCTTTACCTTGTTGCAGCTGTACTCTCACCCTCGGGTAATCAACACCACTTATCTCTATATTATCATTATAATAATAAAGATGAATAAAAGGTAATTAAATAAAGGGATGCTCACATGGTAGTTATCTCTCTGTAGATATAAATAGTAACAGTAGGGATTCCTAATATATCATCCTTTCTTCAAAAACTTCTTTTTTATGCTTTTGCTAGCAAAACTGAAATGATGTACTAAGAATGTATACACTTCAGCTAAATGTAACGAGTGGCATAAATGCTAGTATGATGCTTGGAGAATTAATAGAAAGAAGGTAAACCAGGTATGTCTCTTTTGCAAAGCTGTGATGTTGGAAAGAATTGTGATTCACTGTATCAAAAATAAATTTTAAAAAAGATATCTAAAAAGGGAAAAACAAAAAAAATGAGGAAAAGGAACACTTTAAAAACTGGGGGGGGAAATCTCTTTTTAATTTTAGAATGTTGAAAAGTTTGTCTGGCATCCATGTGCTGTATAAAATGAATGTAAACCCCATTTGTTACTACTTCAAACAAAAATGGCGGTGCAGTTTTCAAACTGTGAATTTAACATCGTGCGTGCTTTGAGTGGTTTTAAATGTTATTCTGTGTGTTAATAGGAGACAGATCCTACAGATGATAAAACACATGTATAGTGTATTGTTCCACCCTTTTGGTAGCAGTGAAAATTTTTTTGCTAATGTTCAAATACAAATTTTCTCATTCCTAGAAGAATTTTTGAGACTCCTTAGTAGTGCGTATTATTAAATCTTGAATTCTAGGTAATTTAAAAATGAATTGCTCAATTAAGCACAAATTCCTGCATTGATGTTCTTTAAAACTTCAGGTTAAATTCATTGTATTGGCATTAATAGTGTGTAACTTGGTTACTTGAAAGACTCCTGTTCTTTGCATACTTTGTTATAGCACAAAGAATATAAGTTTAAGATGAGGTCATGCTGACTTATCTAGCATTTACTCTTAAAACATCCTACCAGAGCTATCTAAGCTATGGTTTAAGAATACAAATCCCAGAATTGACCAAATCCTAGAATTTGTGTGCTAAAGAGAAGATCCAACATTTTTATTTTGACTGTATGTAATGCGAATTTGGATGATTGTGGTGGTTACCTGTTTGGATCTACTAGTTTGTGTAGTTAAATATTTTTTATTTTTCTTTGTGATAAGCATAATGAGAGAAGAAGTAGACTTGGCACAATTAATTCCCAATCTCTCATTTGTTTTAAATCTTCTTTCATTGTTGGTATAACAGTATCACTATATAGTTACAGTAAAAACATTGTGATTCAGAATCAAGTATCAAAAAGTTAGCTCTAGCCAAACTACAGAGAAATTACACCTTTTAATCTGCTTCTGTGATGTTAATTTTCTAAAGTTTCATTAACATAGGAAACTCTGAAATGTTATATTTGATGCTTTTGTACTTGCACATACCGTTCTGTATACCATATATATAAAATATAACTCTGAATTAAAATGCCAAAAAGAAGTATAGATTTAAAAGCTGCCATTTTCATACTATAAACAGCCACTGCTGTCACTGAAAAGTAGTCAATGAACAAATCTGAGTCTTTTAATCTCCCTGTTGTTAAAGCCAAGGTTTTAAAACAGTGTTTACCTAGCAGTATAATATCAAATGCTCTGTACAAAAAAAAAATCAGTTGGGAATTACTGCACATTATGTTTCCGTCTTTTATGTATTTAATGGAATGGTAAGATAGTAGTCTTTGTTGTTACTGTTAATGCACAAAATCCCCACAGTGTGCTTGAATTAAGGTTGCTATGTACATCAGAAGTGAAATTCAAAATCCCATTGAAATGCATGGGATCTTCAAAACCTAAAGAACACAGAAATTAAAGGATTTGACTATCAATAATAGTTTTCTTGTACTGTATAACAGACACAAAGAGGCTATATGGAACAGAAACACACTGCAGGAAATACACTATATAATTCATAGGCATGCTGTTATTCCACACTGTCTTCACCTAGTGAAATCCATGATTTTGTGCCAGAACAGGCCTGTTCCCAAATTACATCATTGCTCCCTTACTGAGAGTGTATATGCTGGAGTTGGAAAGGCATTTCTAAAATGTTATCCTTTACATGAAATAAACAAAGTACAGTACGTGTCTGACTGTGGACAGGGGGTCATTAGCAGTCTGTGACTTGGTGGTAGGGAAGCATGTGTAATGCTGATGTTTTTCAGTTTTCATTTTCTTCCTCTTCTTGCCTTTGTACTAAGTATAGTATAATCCAGATAACCCAAATGGATGGACAATAAAGTGATTTTGGGGAGGTAATTAAATAGATTCTTTTTATAAGACACTGAACAATGGTTCAGGTTCATGTATATCAGAGAAACCCACATCTTAAGCCCTTCAGACAGGTGAAGAACAAAATGGCTGAACAGTTTTATGGAGAGTACAAAAGAAAAGGTAACTTTTTTCCTTTGTTAAAGATCCTCAGTGTTGTCCATTCATCAGCGGTTTCCTAGGCAGGTTTAATAATTTCCAGAATTTCCTAGTCTTTCACGAAGTAATTTCTGATTCGTCAAAGACCATCTTCATCTAAAAAACTAAGATTCATGACCTAAACAAAATCCATTCTCAAGGCCCCTCAGTCGTTTCAGAAAACATTACTGAAGGCATATATCAAAAGGCAGTCTTATATTCTAGTCTTGATCTTTAAAAAAAACCCACCCTTTTTTCTCAAAGTTTTTTTTTTTCTATAAAGAATTATAGTAATTTTTTTCCTTCCTGTAATTAACCAAGCAATTATAAAAGCCTGGAGAGAAAATGAGACTTTCACGATACTAGATACAAAAATTTACATTTCTGTAATTTTAGATTAATTCAAATGAGTTTCAGTAAAAATCTTACTAAGCTTTTTTGCCCAAATTTTCTTCTCTAATCCTTTAAGATTTCAGTGGTGCACCTCCTTTATCTTCCAGCAGTAATGGTTCAGACTTTACGATATTTGTATTCCCATATACAGCTCAGTTTTAGTACAAAAACTTTTTTTAAACCTCCACAGAGAGAGGGGCACCTTGCACTTCTTACTGTTTTTGCATCATGGACCATTCTGAAATGTTACCACCTACCCCTGGGGTATTATTATTGTTGTTGTTATTATTATTGTTGTTGTTGTTTTCTTCTTCTGTGATGTAACTATTATAAAAACATTTTATTTAAGTTGTGATTTATCAGCATCTAATATATGAACAAATGGATGAACTAGAGTGTAAGTAGTTTAAAGTACTAAGATAAGAATAAATTATTTATTCTAGCATGTCATGAACTTTGTCTTTGCTTCTCTGAAAATACAAGAAAAGCAAGAATGAAAGGAGTGGAAACAAAATCACCATTATCCTTAATGACTCTGGGCACTTTAAACATCATAGCTGCTTCTTTATGTACATCCTCACAAAGCTAACAGGAGTCTGAGTTTCCTATGGAGAACTTCTTTTTGGCCGAATTGTATGTATTTGCTGTGCACCTTTCCTCCTCTCTACAGTATAGAAAGAAAAGATGGGGACAGAACTGCTCTTGTGTTAAATATCTGGCCCGTGTGTAAGTGGCTGCCTCTGGGAATGGAAAAGCAATGAGTAATGATTGCCTGTCCTCAGGGAAAAATCTAGGTCTGTCTTATCTACCCTATGTCCATTTTTATGTAATTTTTAGGAAGGTTATATACCTGAGTCCTTTATTTGTCTGTCAGGTTGGATTGAAATTAGCCATCAGATCTGAAAGATGTGATGGGAAGGACCAACAGACAGAAAACCAGACCTACTGCTCCTGCATAAGCCTTATTTCTATAGGTAAGGAGGCTGATTTTCTGATAGTTTTCAGTTATAAGAGCTTTAAGTGATGGGTACATGTTAATAAGATGGCATAATTCCATCTTTACTGCCTTACGGAAGTGTGTAATACTAGAAAAGTAAATGTAATTAAAGTATTTAAAATAAATGCAGATATTTTCATTTATTATTTACCTTTAAGGTCCTTTTATTTATTTAAGGTGTTTTATTTATTCTTTATCTTTAAGGTCCCTTCCAACCCAAACCATTCTATGATTTTTTTTTTTTTTCACTTTCAAATATTTGTGTAAATCTGCATTGTTTCTAGAACTTCCTTAGGACATTTACTTTCAATTATTTTTCACTCTTCATCTTTTTAAAAGGTATTTTCCATGATAGTTCTGATTATACTGATTAGTATAAATCCATATGAATCTATTTATGCAATCAGTATAAGAAATATGAGCTATAGAAATACTGTATGTATTTTATGTTGCATTTGGAAAAAAAGAAAGATATTTATGTGGAAAAGAAAACATTTTTGACTGATCTAGATGCCACAAAACTCAGGAGAAAGCTACAATATTGATATCATTAAGCATTCTGTAATGCACTGTTACTTGTGTATCTAGGAATTTTTGTTGTAAGGTATTATGAGGTGTAAGTATTTTTGCAATTCCAAATTTGTTCATACAGTTCGGTGTTTGGGCATGTACATTTTTCGTCCTAGAGAAGCTGTACTGGGTCTGGCTCTGCCCATACAGATTTTTGGCAAAAGGGATCCCTTAAGAGGCGTTGGGAGAATAGCACGTCTGTGTTGAGGAAATGAACTGTTAGAAAGAAAGCTAAATTATGTGTTTTCACAAATGAGGTATAATGTTTGGGCTTGGTAAAAACAGAAGAATAAAATTCACTGTGGTCTTTATAAACACATTAGGTAACTCAAGGGAACTGACAGGCACTTAACATTAAAGTGTAGTAGATAAACCAGTGTGGCAAAACCCAGCAGTTTAATACTGTGCACCAAAACGGTTGTCATGCAATAGGTACCCTCCTAGGCTAATATTAGATAGAAAACACAGGCAACATGAAGTGGGTTATTTTCAAGCAATCCCTATCCAGAAATATTTCTTTGAATAGTGGGAAAAGCTTGTTGGAGAACAAGACAGATGTTAAACACAATATGAAAATAAAATGACAGAGGCTGTTTTTGCTTTAACATATAAACAATTTTTTTGTACATATGAACCCTTGGACTAATTCAGATACAAATCAGATGAATAGATTATTTGTTCTTTTTACTTGGTCTGAAGAGAATGATATCTCTGCATTTACTAGAGTTTTATATTCCTGAATGTTTATTTTTAGTTTTTCCTTGCAAATCACTCTTTTAGTATTTCAGGCTCAATAACCTGAAGATATTATTTCCATTTTAGGGAAATGAGTAACAGCCTTTAAACCAGCTACACTGGCTCACACAAGGAGCCCTGTTGGTAGTGAAAGCCTGTGAAGGATGGACTAAAAAGCTCAGGAATTAATGAAACCAATTGCAAACATACAGTATACAGAGGTATTTCAATACACTTTGTGTGAATATATAAAATATTTTTCATGTTATTCAAGAACTTTTATCAAAGACTTTGATTTTTAAAGACCCAAAGAGATACTGATCAGATAAATTAAACAGATGCTATATTACGTTATCTGTGAAGGCCTTAACAAGATACTCAAATATACATGCAATTTAGGCATAAATACATTTTGACTGGTTAGAAGTCAAGAACTATGACCTTTACAGAGATTAAAAAATAGTGATATGGACATGTGCATGAATAATTACATATAGGACAGTAAAACAGGCCTGATGGTTTCACTACTAATAACTCCTTAGGGTAACTGTCAAAAGATGAAAAGAGCAAAGAGTGAGGTACTGTTTACTTTAGAGGCATTCAGAATTTAAAAAGTAATTTTCATCCATATGGATAAGCAGTCAATATTTTAGCACCTGGTCATGCAGAGGATATGTGATCAGATCTTAAGATATGATGTATGTAGTAGAACTGGAGAGGATCCTTTTTTCTTGCCTTTGGAAACATTTTCATCAAAACTGTATTGAAATTACATGGATTATAAAAAAACAAAACAACAACTGGTGCTAATAACCTTAATACTACGTAGCTTGTTGATGTGTTATGTAGTTTGTTGATGGTGTTGACATCATGAAATAAAGCCCAACTAAAGATAACAAGTAATGCTTCAAGATCAGACTGGAGAGATTATCTAAGCATATGTTGTACAGCACAAACTGTGCACAATTCTATTCTGAATATGGAAGACACAGGAAAACCAGCAATTTTTAGTTGAGCTTTATGGCAGGAATAGCTGTTTTCTCCAGTATAAGATGCATAAAGATCTAACCATGAAATAGAAATTAAAAATAAAATATCTTAATTATATGTAAGCAATATTTGGACCATCTGTTGGCCATAATCAACTCCTGTATCAGCTGAATTAAATATCACTCAGGAAGATGCAGTCAGCTAAGCATATGTACCTTGGTTTTTTTTAAGATACTACTGAAGTATTTAAAATTGATTGTTTTATTTATTTACCAAACCTAAAATCCTGTGAGAAATTTGTGATCATTTTATTCTCTGAATTTTTTGCCACATAGGCATATTACTCAGAGTTGCAATTCAAAAGAAATTTTTCATTATTACTTAAACTGCCATCACCTGAACAGAGATGTCTGTATGATCAACCAGCTGCAAAAAGAATTGTGCTTATCTGAATGCTTATAAACCTGACCAAGGAACTTATGCCTCGGGAAAAATAATTGCAGAGGTAAAGGTACTAAAAAAAAGAGATCTGACTGTCAGAAGATGTGCCTTGTATGACTGAGCAGCTTACAAGACTCAAAGCCCACTGCGTAAGCATGGACATTCAAGGACTGATTTCTTTATGAGATTATTTCCACAAATTTCTATAGCACAGTCAATCTGATGAAGACTTGACTAGAGAATCAGTGTTTCTAATTCTGTTGTTTATAAAGAGCTATTCTATGTATTGCCTATATATTATATTTATTATATCTATTATATTGCATATGTGTTTATCATATAATTAATGCAGTAATGGTCAAAATTATTTTCTCGTTGTCTACTTTCCTTGGGTTCATCTGGTACATCTTTCATGTGTACAACCTATCAGTGACCCAAAATGAAAAATTGTGTAATTACCAAAACAACAGTGAAAAAAAAATTAACATCTTCAGTATATCACGGAAAGTAGTATCATGAAAAAAAAAATTAATATCTTCAGTAATATCATGGAAAGTATCAGGGAAAATACTTGTAGTGCTCTTCAAACAAATACAGTAACTGCCTATAGCTCTCCAGTTTACATGGACTACCGAGTTCTCACCACTGTTGTTCTTGTAGCTGACCACAGGCATGTCTTGGCAACTGCAAGAAGTTCAAGTAGTCTGTTCCAAGTACTGCAAAGAAATGACTTTAAAAAACCTTTGCTCAAGATATTACCTATGCAATGCAGCAAAGGAATGAAGAATAGTGCACCATAACTACATATTAAATGACATACATAGGCTTAATTTGTAATAGATTTAATGGAAACATTTTTGTTTGTTATGAAAAATCATTCAGTCCTGTTGTTTTGAATCCAGGGTAAAGTGAACTATATGGACTATAAGGTATAGACTATAAGGTATACTCTGAATATTATTCCAAAAATCTCTTGCCAGTATATTTTTTTCCGGGTCATTCTATCCGTATTACTGTGTCTAATACCGTCTTGTTGCTTTCTATGTCAGTTTTATGATGGTCTTACAGTTTTCTGCCCTCCCTCATCCTTTTATTATGATACGTCCAATAAAATCTCTCCTTATAGATGAAATTGTTCCTATTTGCAAAGATATGCTTATTAAGTGAGAGTCTTCTATTGCTTATGACATCTCATTCTACAAAGGAGCTTAATGACTTTTTATATTTATCTTAAATGTATACCAGGGCTTGTACCTTTTCATCCTACTTCAGGGAGTCAAACTATAATAGTGTACTCATATTCATTTTCATTGTCATAAAACACTGTGGTTTATATGTTTTGTTAAACATATTATATGAAAGGTTAAAGGAGACCCTTAAGTAGCAACACCTTAATTAATAGTTATAAAATTTTAAAATTTTGTGATTATTTTATATTGTGAGCAGGATTCATCCACATGATCCAGAAAATAAGGCTGTGATAAATTGAAGTTGCCTGCTAGAAGAAAATAGAAGAAACAAGTCACAATTCTTTTTCCACCTGGTAGATCACATCTAGTTACAGTTCTCAAGTGTTGGTGAGTTCCCACAGGTTGTGTTAGAAAGTAAATATGACTTTGCTGGCCAAGTATGCAAGATAAAACTGCCCCAGCCAGCAGATTGTGCTGTGTCTGATGAAGTGGAACAAGAACAAATATTTGTAGCTCTGGGCCTCCTGTGTAAATCAAGGGACTTTGCAAGTTTGTCATCTTTTCTGATATTTTGACCACCTCTGTCTTTTACATTGCCATATCTGTGAATTTCTTATATTTATTTCTTTTGAGGATTTTTGAGGGAAAATCCTAGCCTTTCTTTGTGGTGTGAGAGTTTTAAAATATAAGAAAACTGCAGCAGCAAAGGTCAATTTTTTGTGTATGCATCAGAATGAAATATCACCTTTGATGTTTGCTGAGTTATTTTACTGTATTTAATGCATAGATCTGAGACCTGGGTCATCAGGGTCACCCCCATCGTCAAGAGTCACATATAGCTACCCTTGAAATCACTGCTGTCTTTTCCTCCGACATAACTTATGGTCTCGCCCTGACCTGCAGCTGTCTCCTCCTCCTCCCCGGACTGCTGTACGCTTGCCTGCCAGCCCCGCTCTGCTTGGTGCCTGCAGGTCCGCCAAAAGTAACTCCCAACCTGCATTAAAGCTTTTCTTCTTCTGTTCTGATGCCGAGGGGCTTAGGAGGAGCTCTTGTGCCCAAGTGTCCCTCAGCTGGCCCCAGTGAGCTGCCCAGGGGCTGGGCAGCAGGACCCCATGGGGGAGCTGACTCTTGTCAGGTCCAGAAGAATATTTCTGCATGTTTGGCACATTCCATTAGTTTGGCTTTATTTAACAGATCACATCTAATGCCTGTTAGGAATTACTGAAAAAAATATTAAAGAGCAACTTTTTATTCTTTATGTCAATACATACATGCATGTGTGTTCACATGCTTACATGGTTCAAGCATTCTCTGCTTATCCCTTTCTTGGTTATCAGTTTCATTAACTTTGGGGGGTAATATGTGATGTTGCAAGATTGTGATGGACTATTCCCAGAATTTGTCAAATAATGAGCTAGATCACCTTTCAAGTCTGAACAAACTAAGCCAAAAAGTCTAAACTAGTATAAAAGAATTCATGTTAACATGTTATTTGAAAAACATTTACTCTTAAAAATATGTTAGATGCCTCTGTCTACAGTGGTAAGTCTACTAGAATATCTTCAATGACTCAATGATTTCTGCTAATACTATGTGGCATGAATCACATCCAAAATTAATTATTTTTTTTTTTTTTATCCAGACTCTCATTAACAACTGTAAAAGATTTCTGTAAGACTAAGTGTGAGCCTCGACTGAGAGTCTGTAGCCAGAGGTACTGTAACATTTCTTTTACTGGAGTGTGTTCTGTTCTATCATTATACACCAGTATTTTTTTAAAATTCATGGTACTTATAGACTTGAGGTAAAGACTATATTTTAAGTTGCTACACCAGAACATATAATGGTTAGCTTCATATTTTCTTTATTTTATCTACTAGATAACTGGACCTTCCAGCTAAATGTGCAACAGCCTGCTAAAGCTCTTTGTACACCAGGCAGTGAACTGCACAAGCCATGGGATGAAATAGAGAGGGGCATGGTTCTATTTCTTCAGGAAAACCTTTTATGAACAGAGAAGGTAATTAATCAGATGTATCCTTCTACAACAATTGAACAAGTTGCCAAGTCTTGCCAGATGGCCAATGCCTGTTATTGAGAAAGAATAGATTTAACTGTACGCTGTGGGTAAAACCCAAACCCTTTGGAAGCCAGGACTTCATCTAAATTTAAAATATCAGTAAGACCCCAATCCACTTTTGTATAAAACTCTCTTTTTTAACAAACTCAGTTTTAAATGATAATTTGTTTTAAACCAATGAACTCCCCAGTTTTAATTTGATCTTTCTGTTTTCCTTTAATGCTTATTTCTGAGATTATTGACATTTGCCTGATAAAATATCCTTATTGCAAGCAATTTATCAGTTTGGCTGCTGGTTTCTAAACTCCTAAATTTATGTTGTCCTCAACTGGATTGAACATCTGATAAGACAAATATTATAGATGAAGGAAGCTGCTCACCTCATGATTCTTTAGCTTTTGAAAGGCAATACCATCATTCATCAATTTGGATATTCCTGAATTATGTTGTAATTTGACTTAATGGAGAAATAATGAGAAATTGAGTGGGAGCAAAGGATGCATACTCATCATCTGAAATAAAAAATAAACAGTATAGGAATTAAATAGTAAGGGATACAGAAATTACAACAGATTTCATTGATGTCTTATTCTCTAATAAAATGAAATATATTCCATTCAACCGATATGCCTGTGGTAATTGGCATCACCAATCATATTTCAAAGGAGCCCTGTGAATGAGATTTACCAGAAAAGAATAGTGAATTAAATGACTGCATGTGAGGAGCACAGACAGACTTTCCCCCTCATTTATTCAAGACTGAACATAATAACCAAGGAAAACTGATGTAGCTAACCACTTCTGACTTCTGTAAATTGATATGGGATGGAGCTGTCATCTCCTAATCAGATTAAGTCCTTTCTTTAGGCCATTTTTAATCCAAGTTCTACCATGAGGTTTTACTTTAGGGGAAAATAAACTGCTAGGTGTTCAGCTCCCAAACATTATTAATTTAATAAGATGACGAAAAGATAGTATTCCGCTGGTAACCAAACATTTTATTTGTAGTGTGTATTTTGCGAATGCCTTTTCACTTGTCTTTTACAGTATTTTGGATACTAAAAGTAAAATGGGAACCGATCAACTAGATTGCTTTAAACTTGAATTTAATATCATAGCATGGTTTTTCTTTTGAATTGCTTTGATACAGGAAAGCTTGGAACATAGTCATTAATATAAAAAGAAGCACACATAGGTTATTTTTATTAGGTGCCTTACAAGGTAGCCTCTTATTGCATATGCAATTGAAAGGGCTCATACTAGAAAATGCAGGAAATGCAGCAGTAATAATTACAAACAATTAAGAAAGTAGACTGACCTTTACTGTGGTCAGAAACTTCACAGAGCTCCACATTGTACTCAGACCCAATTATAAAATTTTCACTCATCCTAAATTATCAGTGATAGTTCTCAATTATCATTTATGTTACAATGAATTAATTTACATTCCTCATGCATTACAGATGTCAGCATTTTTCTGCGTTTACTGCTTCATACTTCAACTGGAGCTTACAGTTTTATATCTCCTTGGTTTTTCAACCTCTATAGCTTATAGTATTACAATCCCCTTTTGCTAACTTAAATCTACCTAATATCCCAATAATGCTTGAATTCTAAAACCTGATTATCCCTTCCACTTCTGCAAGGGATGAAATGATGATCCTCTTTCAAGAGGTGATGAAGGAGCAATAGCAATAATCCTAGTTTTTTTAGGATTCCAGTGGAGCAGTCAGAGGTCTCCAAGATTTTGGAAAAAATGGGCAAAACTAGAACAAAACATGTGAAAGTGATTTCATGTAGTTTAAAATGTTTGAACAGCAAATCATGTTATTTGCTACACAGATCTCCTATGGCTCTTCTGTTGTAGCTGTTCTGCAGAGATGATTAGTCTTTGGGAATGGCATGAGTGATCGCTTAGGAAAGAGATGCTCCACTGAGTTGTTAGGGTAGGGCCAAACAGCACTGACTGCCTTCTCTCCTAAACTGGGCCTACTTTTTGATGATATTTGGGACCAAGAGCCATATCTCCTTTCCATTGCTTTTCAAGCACCTTGCATGTGACAAAGACAACAATTTAGAAATTCCAAAAGCCAATTTGATCTGTTTTTATAATCATCTTTTCTACTGTGATTTATTTCTCCTTATGTATCAGCTTGTTTCTGTTTGCATGCAGCTGTCAAAAAATACAAAATTGTTTAATATTAAAATGATCAATAGACATGCTACCAGTCTGAAATTCTGATTAATTTCCTTTAAATTCTATAGCTGTTTTTAGTCTGCAATCTGTAGGATGAAGCCAGATAGTTTATGTTTATATGTATTCTTGATATTTTCTTTCATCTTGTTACATTTTTATTTATACAACTCTGCATGTTATTGGACAGAATACAAACTAACTGCATATAATAAATGCAACTCTTTATACATTTCTATTTTAAAATGTACAAATTTTAATTGTTATTCCAGCATCCAAAAGCAGCAAGATCCAGCTGCCACAGATACTGTCATTTCTCCTCCAGAGAAATGTAAGTCAGGTGTTTTCATATAGGTAGTTTACACAAAATCTAGAAAACATATGTGGCTCCTATTTTCTTTTTTTAATTAGAAATTATTTATTCCATCACCGTGGCACATCAGTAGTAGCTTTATACAGTTCATTGCTATACCCTCTTACTTCAAATTAATACAGAATTGATCTCTAAAAGAATTCAGAAACAGTAATTTAACATGTTTGAATTTTACCCTAGAATAAACACAGCGGTACTTCTGATAATCAAAGATTTATATTTGACTTTATTAGAAATAGGTTTTCCATTCTATAAAAGCAATAGATGCTTTAAAATTGTTACATGTATGATAACAACCATTCATTTGTTCAACACACTCAGGTGAATCTAAAAGAAACTTCAGTGACACTGTTTTAGAATTAAATTCATTTGTGATTAAATTCATTGTGTCCATGTCCTAGGAACTTTTGTCATCTATTATGTGACTGTAACTTCAAGGGACTGATGTCACTTGTAATATTTTTATTTTAATGTGGTATAGGCTGCTTTCTCTTCAGTAGAAATTAAGCAATAAAACTGTCAAGACAAATACAACACAAGAACCAAAGAAGTTCTCAGAATAAGTAAAAGAGTCTGGTATCTAGTTTTTGGGAAGTGTATGTGAAACCTAAAATGCATGAGAAACTTGGTTTTAATGCACTAGTTCATTAAAAACATGTAAATAAGGAGTCATAGTGAGTTAGGATTAATAATCAAAACCTGACTGTTACTAGTTCATTACTCTTCCCTCATTTTTCCATCTCATCTGCAAGTAAATTGCAGGCCTGCTGGATGGGTCTCATTTAGCTGGAATGCTCACTCACAAATCTCATCTACTTTCTTTCTCTAGATAAATTATTCCATAATGCTATTTTCCAGTGTGGTTGAACTAGACTAACATTTTGAGTGTAAATGGAATCCCCAAACTCTCTCTCGCTACCCACAACACGAGCAGTAGTAATTCCTACAGAATAACAAGTAAGTATCTCTCATTTCTGAAGTCATAAAAATCATCCCAGCTGTATGAAATAATTCTTCCCTTTCTCCCAGCATGGTTAGGAAGAAATCCCAACTTGCAAGGTAACATCTGTTGATTCTCCTCATTGATTTTCTCTAGTTTCATTAAATTTCCCATTAATACTCTGAAACCAAAAAGAGTAGAAATGTGTGTTGTGACCAGTTATACAGTAATCCCATGCTTAAGGGAAATGTAACTGCCTAAAACTCTAGAAAGGTGTTTTAAGTCAAGTCTGAATAATATTTCCATAATGAAACAAACAAATTTGAAGGCAAATTTGTATTCATTCTTAAGTGAATACTTCTCAAGTAAGTTGCATATTTTTCTTTCATAAATGCTTCAATTTCTGGGTGTGGAAATATCCCCCGTGGCTAAATCCTTTATGGACTTTTTGATTAAACCTTGACTTGAGGGCATGATTGTCAAGTATCACAACTTTTTAACAAACCTAGTAATTTCTGGAAGGCTTTTAAAAATTTGCATCAGCTATTGAAAGCCACAAATCAGATTCCAGTATTTTTAAATGAATGAGAAACCACTTTGTTATTAAACTTGGAGAATACCAACATCTCTGAGCTTGACAGCATCCCATGGAAGATATATTTCCTGCTGCTACAGAAACATTAAGGTGATCCAAAGGTAAATCAGCAGTGACAGATCAGTGACCATATTGCACACTCAGCATCCTCAAGAGAACTGTATTTGTCTGCATCTCTCATGCTTTTCTTGTCTAAAGAGTTTTCTTATCCATAATTAACATGAGGATTTGATAACCATAAAGCGTTTATTTGCAAGGTGTTTTCAAGCAAAATAAAAAATAGCTCATGCTGTGACTGCCTCCCTTTCTGTAACTGGACTACAGGTTTGGGCAGAGTGGTATATAAATTGAAATCTCTGACACTTTAATGTTGCTGTAGCCGCTTCAAAACAAAATACATTGAAATCAATTATAGAAGAAGCCAAGATATGCATAGCAATATTGCAAAATATGCATATACAGCTCAGGAGTTTGTTGCTTCTCTTATCTCTATAGACTTTATATGCTTGTATTTCTACTGATAGAATAACTCCATATTTATACGTATAAATGAGATTTAAAATTATTCATAATTTTAAAGGGATTATATGGGTAGCCTTATGCCTTTCTTTGGATTGTTTTATAGCCTTTAGCCTTTCTTTGGATTGTTTTATAAAGAATATATGATTACTTACACAGGGGTAGAAGCTGTTTAATTTCCTTAATAAATCATGAGTGTTTTGGGATGGTTTTCTAATAATAAGATGTTAGCCTCTACATGTATTCTGAAAGAAGTTAAGAAAATAATGTTGTTCCAAATGACTGATTTTTACTTTTATTTTAAACAGTGTCTAATTTAAGAATATGCAAAATATTTATTAATCTTATGTCACAATTATTATTGTATTTTTCTATTAATGCCAAAACTCGCAGTTTACTTCTAGCTCTTACTAGCAGTGCCTGTCTGTGCTTGAAGAACTAGGTAAGCAGCAGATGTGGCTGCTGCTTTGTGACAGATTGCTCAATATGTGATTAGCTAAGCAACCGATAGCTTTCCAAGTCTGTGCATAAGGTCTTCAGTAATTTTACCAAGCTTAGTATCACGTTGGAAACGATATTTGTGAGAAAGTTTGGACAGAAGCAGAAATAGAGTTGGTGTCATGATTATCACATATTTAACAGCTATGACGCAGTCTATAGAATGTGATAGCAACATGAAAACTGCTATATTCTCAAGGACTTCATTTTCATAAAATTGTTAAAGAGGAGGACCTTCTCTGTAACTAACAAGCAGGTGCAAACTTTAGAAGGAGAAAGGATTTGCTCAGTGCTGAGGACCTTATCTAGCAAAGTTATGTGTCCATTGTGCAACGCAATGAGATTAAGCTCACATACTTTGCTAAATTGAAGCCTAAGCCTATTACCAGCACCTGAGCAAGCAAAAAAAAAGCATGGTAGAAAGAACAGCAGCTATAATGTACATTTTTACACCCAGGGAAAAAGGAAAATACAAAAATCAGTACTGTTAAGTAGCTGTGTAAAAACAGAGGTTCATACAGAGTTTACACAACAGATTTTAGGAGAATTACTTTGCTGCCCTCAGTAGAATGTATCTCAGAACTGCACATGATTGCACAGGATTTCCTCAGAGAATATTTCGCATTGAGGGACAAATGACTCTTAACTTTTTTTCAGTGTTGATGAACTGTACACTACCACAAGATGAAAAAAATTGTTACAGTGCAAGAAAAACTGATATGCAATGTGAATACAACACAAATGCAAACCCTCTTACAATTTCTGAGGAAATATTCTGTTTTTTCTAGCTAAACCAAATTGTCATGCTCAGGGCCAAAGCATGATGCAACAGAACCATTAAGAACAGCTGTATCTTTAGTCAACTTGAAATGCCAGTTGTCTTCAGTTGGGACTCTTTTCTGCTTAAAATTAAGGAAATTTTTAAGTCTTGGAGAATAAAAAACTAATCTTAGCTGTTTATGTAATTTTTCAGTACCATAATGGTTAAGCACTTCATAGTTGTTAATGTTGTTACGGCCTTGCTCCAAGACAGATTACTGGCTACATGAGGCTTGATAATTCAGTTAGAAACCCACCTTATCACAATGAGATTCTGCCTGTCATGGTAAAGTATTATATTAAGAACTCCCTCCCCACTGGGACATTAGCCTGGCATCTCAGGACTCTTGGAAAGCTACATATTGAGGGATCAGCATCCTGTTCATTATTGCATCATTTTATGAAAGTAGCTTCCCCGTAGCTGCTACCTTTTCTATAAGAATACAAGCGATACAAATAGGTATGAATGATTCGTCATATACCATGCTCTTGGGGGAGAAAGTACACTGTAGAAATCTTTCTGAAGTAATGTTTGAGTTTCACTTGATGTCAGGAGCATGTCTGTAGTCATTCCATGCAGCTGTTCCTGACACAGCCATCTAAGGAAATGGTTATCTCTGTGCACAGATTGTTAGAGGGGATAGTAGGTGTGCTAGAACATTGCTAAGGCAGAGCCTTTCAGGCACTGTGGCCCATGTATCTAGAGCACAAGTTAAGCCAGACAGGGCTCAATCCACATTTTCACCAGCTGCAACACTATTGCAGAAGAATCTAGTACAGATGTTGCACATAATAGAGCAGTCCTGCAATGACAGTTCTTCAGGTCATGTTCTCTCTCTCCTTCCCCTCCTTCTTGGAGCAACAAAAATGCTGTGTATTCTCATCCAAAGTAGTACTAGTAGAGCATAATTGGTTTGAGCATCACATTTAATTAAAATTCCAAACCCTCCCAGTGTATTCTCTTGTAAAGGAAACATTATGTCCAAGGTACATTATATTTTCAAAAGACAGAAAAAAAGAAAAGTTGACATTATCCCCTTAAAGTATTAATCTTGTTCTTATTCATTATTATTAGATACTGAAAAAAGTAAAGATACTGCATTAGATGACTTTAAAGGGCCTAAAATACATCAGTAGTTTCTTCTTCAAAGATGAGATTGAAAAAGTTACCATGGTCATACCTACAAGAAAAAGCAGTATAACACTAAAAAGTTACCAGTTAGAATTTTTACTTGTCTTTCTTCCTTTGATGTAAAAATACCTTTTGAGAGATGAATGTAGACTTAAAAACAGTGAAATTACTTAGGAAATATAGTGGAAGACTTAACCTTTTGACTTCTGCCCAATGTCCCAAAACCTACTGAAAATGTTCAAGGTGATTCAGTGAAATGACTTCAAAGCACTAACATCTCATCTGCAACTAAGAGTTGAAGTAGCCCTTTTGAAAAACTTTCCCCTTCCATTTCCATATTCTTCCTCTTTCTTTCTATGAGGTTCCATTCTTTCTCTTAAACTTACGTCATTTCCCCCATCTTTCCCACCTTTCAATGTGGAAATTCCTGATGGCACTGCTAGATCAGTTGTTTCCTTCTGAGCTGAGTTAATACTTTCTCAGCTGCAATTCCCAATAGTGAACGAGGAAGTTCTGCTTGCAGAAATGCCATGTCCGTTGAGAGAGACCCTACTTACTAGAATCTTGGAAATTATGCAAAAAAGATGAAAAAGATGAAAGCAAAACACTGTCAACACCATACACAAAAATGGGCCATTTTTATACCAGTTGTGGCCTCTGTACTGAGATGTGTATTAAATACTGAAACTGGGCAAAAATGCAATATTATGAAATCCTTTTAAGATTTTTGGAAGTGGTTTTTGATTAAGAATCTGACATTTGAAAAAAAAAAAAGTAAGGAGCTCTATTATATATTAGACCTTATATTTCCATAACATGGTAAACATATTTATCACAATTACAGATAGCATCATAAAAATCTGCTGAAACCTGTAAATAAACAATATAGAGGGAAATAACTGTCATATGTTTCCCTTCTAATTATTAAAGTATCACAGTTAATGAACTGAGGATACTGTCTTATCATAATGTTTTATCTAAAATTGGAGCTCTCTGGTGTTTGTTAGTTATTATCTATTTTCAGGTTTTATTTTTTAAAATAAAGGTCCTTCCTTGTGAAGTTTACAGTACAAAGGCATAAGGCCTTTTTACACTGAATTCAGTGGCTGGAAGATGAGAAGGAAATAGAGCATAAAGAAGCAATAAAGTACTCTTGTCTACATTGCTATTGAACTTAGGAACATTTAGTGAGGAAACCAAAGATTAATAAAGAGATTGTTTATCAATAATCAAATACTAATAACTGTGTTGATATTTCTTATAAAGACTCTGTCAGCTACAACTGCATTGAATCAGTTATCATAAGCTCCAAAATATACAAATAGATTCAAATATAATGGCTTGAGTTACTATTACTACAGCTTTCATTTTAACATGCTTCAAGCTAGTCACCTCCTTGTAAAAGCTTTCTAGCATATAATCAATCCCCTCTGGCCTTTGCTTGGATGTACAAAATAGATTTTAACTCTGTCAGCAGAATAATTGAGTAAAAATATCTGAAGGAAAAATATTTTGGTGGTTACAGAAAAATGAAACTCAAGACCTCTTATGAAAGAAGAATGAACCAGCTTTGTAGATCAGGTGGATCCAGACTTCTTCATTACCCCCCCTCATCTACCAAGCACTTTGTGTAACCTGCTTCTGGACATGCTGCGTAGGTAACATCTGCAAAGAACATGGGCGTCACTGAAAAAACAGCTACAGTTCTTTGTTGTGTGCTGACTGCAAAGAGTTTCCAATTAGAATTACAGCTCATCAAGACAGTGCCAGCAGGCTTCTGGGTGGTTAAGCCTCCAATTTTAATTGAACTGCCTTTAGCTGGTGATAAAATCTGTCTTTTTAAACAGGCAAACTGCATAGTTCCTGTAGGAAGTTAAATTCAAGTTGAGTTTGCATTCAAGATAATTACATGGAGTTGGATCTAATTGATTTAGTTGAAATGTGTATTTTATTCAACAAAGTCCTACCAAATGCAATTCTTTTCTTTAGAGTATCCCGCTTTTTTCCATTTCCTATTTCTCTCCTCCTCGATTTTTCATTTTTGTCATCATGTTGTTCCTTTCAGAATAATTAATATGGAGGGAATAAGACATGAGAAGAGTTCTCTGTTTGAAAATCAAGGTTCTTCAGAATTTCCATACATATGGAAAATTAAAGACTAAACTTAATTCACATTATCCATTTTGTACTGCTAAAACCATTCAGCACTGTATGAAATTTAGAGAAATATATTGCGCTGATTTATAAGACGGTAATGCCAGCCATCACTGGAGTTTTTCCAGCTTCCTATGCAACAAAAGAAGGAACAAGACAAAATGTATTTTTGCAAGACATTCATTAACTAAAGCATATTTTTAAAACAAGTCCTTTCCAAGAATAGCATGGCAATCTTTACAGGAATGAAATCATTCCACCATAATAAACACATCAGCCATGTATAAACAGAAGCATAAAATGATCTGGGGTTGGGGGGAAGAGTGAAAATGGAAGCAATACATTCTTTAAATCTCATCATATGAATGAAGTTATAGCTATTAATAAAACAAAATTCTTAATTAAAGAGGTAGAATAAGGATATCTTTTGACTATTACAGGTTATTTTTAAAATTCACGTGGTGTGATTGGGACAATATGAAGCTGGCCACAAGTGGTGTAGTTAAGCTATTAGTGTTAAGAAATCAGTCTACCCCTATCCAGCAAAACAGGTAAGCATGACATTACTTGGAGTGCTCTAGTAATCTCCTCAGTAATGTTTATTATATTCATAAAGAAAAGAGGAGATGACCAAAAAAGTATGTTTTGCTTTCTGTCTGCATTGCTGTGCAGGCGTGTCTGACAGCAAAATAATCTGCCTGTTATATCTTGGCTCACTCGTCCAAGGAATGCCATTTAGCTAGAGGCCTAATTTGTAGCTGATCAAATACGTGGACATGTCATTATTTTTCAATGGTAGTGAGAAAGTAATTATTGATCTTCAGTTGTAAAAGCAATATTCAGAGCGAAAGAAGTGACATTCAGCAACAAAAGCTAACAAATGTAGCAAATTATTCTTTAAAGCGTGCACATTCTTTATTAAAAACATTTTAAAAATCAGATTTTTCTATCCAAAACAATCAGCAATTGAAAATATGACTAATGATCAGTGTTGTAATCTTTTCAGGACGGAGGTGTTCAGGGGAGGCAGCCAGAAGTAATTTTGAGTGCACACGCCTAGAATACTGCACGAGAGTTTATTTTCTTAGAATCATAGTCTCCTTTCCAAGTTTGTATCTCAGGTGATATCGGATCTACCACTCAGGATTATCCCAGCATAAGGACGGTCAAACTGCTTTTACAACTCTTTTGCAATGCTGAATGCAGCCCAGAGTTACGGTGCCCATTCTAATGCATAAGAAATGAGAGCAACAAAACCTATTGCAAAGTTAGAACACATCATCAGAGATTACTAAGCTTTTTCTTGACTATTTATCGCTCTTCTTTTTTATGTTTGCCTTCTTTTTGCCAGCAGTTAAGTTAGGTGTTAATGGAAAAAACATTAAAAAACCCTATTATCCTATGAAGAAAAAAAATGAATGCACTCAAGTGGAAAAGGAAGACTTATCGATCAATTTTCAGGTAAACCTTCTTGTCTGACACTTAGCAACGAAGGAATGCTTTTTTATTACTTGGCCAGATAGTTCAGATTTCTGTTCACTCTTAGTAAAACCCTTTTTTATAACATTTATAAAACTTTATTACAGCGTTATGAGAATAAAATTAGATTTCATAACTCACATGAGATCTTGAGGGATCTGCATCTATAAGCTTTAAAATAATTATTATACTTAATGCATCTATTCTGATAAAATGTGTGTTTTTTTCTAATTTCTCTGAAAGAAAAAATTCCTTGGACAGGTGAGATTGCCTTTGGCAATCATTTTAAGTTATTTTATTAAAAAAAAAATCCAATAATTATAATTAGTTTATATTATAGATCAGTTGGAAATTACAGGCAAATTCTTTTGAGGAACTTAAAAATTAAGCTAAATCCCTGTATAGTTGATGTCACCTGAACTCTCCTATGCAATGAGCATGTTTTAGGAAGCTAGTTGTTATTTATGGTTATTTACTGTACATACAGCTGAAGGACACTAGCTGCAGAAGTTAGATTTTTGAAGTAGGTACCTAAATCTAGGTGGTATGAGTATCTCCTTATGGTGAATTTTCAGTCTTCTTGCAAATCCTGTCTCACATGTTTTGAAGTTTAGTAGAAGCATTTAAATTGTATATTCTAAAAGACACGTCTTCTGACAAACGGGTGATGTATTCTAGCTCTAGATTTTAAAAGTGCAAGTAAATTAGGACGAATTATGTAATTTACCTACTAATAAAAAACTTTACTCATTAAACATGGTTTAAAATATTTTGAACCTCATTTAGAACTACGTATTGGGCTAACATTCACAGAGATAGCCTTATGAGGAGCAGTACCACTCTTACTCCTGTTGAATAGATTAGTATCTTCCTTGAGCTAGCTAGAGAAAGCTAAATAGCCAAAGTTTCAGTGACAAAAAAATATAATTATAAACTTCATTGGAAAGGGAAGAAATGTTATAAAATCAGCATCATCATATCCAAAAGTATTTCTAAATTAGAGATACTAGGCAAGATCCTCACCAGAGGTAAATTAGAAATGTTCCAATTAAGTCAGCTATGCTATGACTCTAAAACTTGTACTTGAAAACAAGTTTATTCCTTTTTCAGGCTGTTTTTCTGGAATGAGGGTTTTAGGATCCATTTACTACATTATTCTGAAAATTCCCTTCTCTTCAGGTTATCTCTGAGTTTAAAGACTCTCTTTCAAATTCAGTTCAAACTATGACTCATCAGGTAGTTTGTTCTTCTCTCAACTTTCTGCTGTTGACACTTCGTGGTTTTTTTCCCCTAGAATTCCCACTCATCACACTTCCATTGCAAAGCCTTATTTCCAAAAGCAGGAAAATCCTAAGGTTATACTAAATGGATGAAGGTGGAATTTCTTTTCTTTTGAAAATACTGGAAATCCAGTAGTGTTTTAGAGAACAGATCATAGCCAAATTCCTGTTGTTCTGACTACTCGTGGGTTGCTTTTTTAAATTATTCCAGATCATTTTTTAATTATTCTCATAGATAGCATAATTTCTACACTGAAGCTATCTATGTATTTATGTTACCATAGAGTCCTAGCAACAGATGCAATCTTGGAAATAACTATGAATTTACAAAGCTAATGTTCTTGTTTTCTCTTAAGTAATTAAAAGTTTTCTGCACAAAACTGGTTATCCAGGGGGGAATATACAGATATTTATTTCCAGAATCCATAGCTGAAATGATTTGTTCCCCAAATAGGACTGCTGAACCAGAAAGTTAAAATTCAGAGTCATGGCTATGCCAGCCTCCTCCATTACAAGTTTCTTCAAGCAATACAGAGAAACAGCACAAGATTCTGTGTAGGGATTATTCAGATCAAAAAATAAATTAAAAAAAAAAAAGGGAAGAAGAATTAAAAAAAAAAAGAAAAGACTAATAAGGGATCAGGAACAAAATTTTCTAACCATTTTCCATACTGTCTGAAAAGACTGAAGGAGATCACATCCAAAGGTAAGACTAAACCTTGAAAAACCAAAATAGACATTCTCTGTAGTTGTGGATGTCTGGATACACCTGCCTATAACTGGTTTCAGATCACAGCCCACTTTCCAGCTGCAGTTCGAGTCTTCCTTTATTTATTTATTTATTTATTTAGCAGGCTACTTTTGTGAGTTTTCTCAAAATCATCTATTAGCATGAGAAAACAGTTTTCAACATGTAACATGATATATCCTTACACTAAAGACTGAAGAACTAGGACTTACTAATATGGCAAATTTAATTACTGTGGATAACACATAGATTTTCAAAACACAACTGAAATGTGGTAAGGGAATGGCATAATTGGTTTTATGCATTAGGAATAAAATTTTCATGTAGTTTAAAGAAATTTTTAACATAGGCGTGATAAAGTTTTTCCAAATACACAAACGACTTGTCTGGAAGCTATGGTTCTTCAGCCTGCGTTGCTTAGTATGATTTGAGAAGACGTAACTCAATAGTCTAGACATGCTGTGTTTTAATTTAAATAGTTTTGATCTCATTATTTTATATTTTGGTTAAAGTTGTGAAGGTATATTAGGAAAAAAATCAAAAGGGAACAAATAAGAAGTTCTTAAAAGTCACTTTGATTCTTACTATGTTAGATCTCATTATTAAAAGTACTAAAGAGAAATCATTTTCTGCAGAAAAAAGCTAAACTTGATGCCCACAGTGTTCTATTACATAGACAGCAGCAAGTGGACAATGGTAAGTCTCTGATCTCATACTATTATAAGATAACTGAAGTTGATGGGGTTATTCTAATGTAACTGAGAGGAGAGTGAGGCTGTCTTTTGAACTGTCTATTTAAAAATCATGAATGAGAGTAGTTTTAATAAGAGGAGTTTCTGTAATGAAACATAGTTTTGATTATTCAGAAGGCTGGGCCCCCTGACAGACAAGAGATTTCCTGAAATTTCCCAGGCATAAAACTAGAAACGTTACATACACGTGCCAGGAGGAAGTGTGGCTTCTCATTTTGGAAAAATTGTAGTCTTGCAGTCTTTTTAAAACACTTGATTTCAAGGCAGTGATGATAGAGAGATTTGTACTTTATTGGACATAAACATTTATACCAGGCTGACATAATGGCAAGATACAGATTTCTCTACAGAAAATAGGAGCCACCAATACAAACCAAATAAGTAAAAGCATGAGTAAGTTTTTAGAGTCTGTTATTGTCTACCCTGAGGTGTGGGCAGAGAAGACCCTGGCACACTTGTATGCACATTCAAGAGTATTCTACAGGTACTTTATTTACATCAGTTAAACAAAAGTGGTTAAGAGAATGACTCCCACCAGAAAGAGAACACGAGTATATGACTTGTCAATAGAGTTAAACTAGGAAGCTGCTTAAAAGCTTTACTTTAATTTTCCTGTGTTTTATTAATTGAATAATTGTTTAATGATTTTTTTCAAATAACCATACATAATATGTGCTGTTTAATGAATGCACAATGAAAACTATCCTTTATTTTTTTTTCCACATAATTAACTTTTATTTATAGAAGTAATTCTATTTAAATCAAGAGAAGCAGTAGTGCACTTTCCCCTATGAGCAAGGCTTTCAAGGATAAATGGAAAATTATCAATAAATGCATGCTTTTTATATTGGGGAATAATTTCAATATATTAATATGTGTCATTTCTGTATGTTTGCCATATACCACCTAGAGTTACTGCAGGATCTATAGATAGTAATTTCTAGCTTTTAAAAAACATTATACAAGACAGAATAAATGTGATTGGTTTCTTTGCCACAAAATTGAATTCTCTATTATGTCTTGATTACACGATTATTAATTCCAGTGATAACTAAATTTGGCATGGATGTACCATGTATTTCTGTGCTATTGTTGCTATATATATTCTTTACTATTTAAACTTTTTTTTTCTTTTGAGATGGAGCTTTGGAAAGCTTAGCTTATAAAGTTGACTCTGACTCCAGATGCAAAGCATACAGTATTTGCAAAGTAAAACTAGAAAGATATAATAAAGTGATATAAAGCAATGGTGTCGTGGACCAAGCAGCCAAGTAATAGTTGAGTCACACTGATAACATCAGCCTGAGTCATGCCCAAGCACTCTTTTGAACCAGCTGTTACCTTAATGCCTTTGCATAGGAAAGTATTTTTATCTAAGAAAATATTGGACTTGTTTATATACAATGAACCAGTGAGAACAGTAAGATCACGCATTTGCTGTTAAGCATGTAGCTACCTAGACCTCAAATTTTAAGTGTCTTAAAATCAAATGCAGGTTCAAATGCAGGATCAGTGCCTCTGTCAGAAAAAATTTACAGATCTGGTTAATACTGTACAGAATAGGTGTAATTTAAAGCCCACTGAAATAAATCGGAGGGAGGGTTATTGGTTCATTGGATTTAGATCTAGTTCCAGAAACAGTTGCACTAGAAACAGTTCATACTGTGTAAAGCACGTGCATGTCCTTACACAGTCAGGGTCTGAGCTTGAAGCTCAAATTATGAGTTTAAAAAATTTGGGAGACTTACTGAACTTTCCAAAAAATATCAGTGTACATCTCAATCACTACATATAGCAATTAATGCAGGAACAAAGTTAAAATAGAGGAGGCAGTGTAGCCAAGAAGCAAGATGTTTGGCAGAACCTCTGGTGGATTTTTATTTACAGTACTTGACTACTTTGGATACACTAAATTAATGCAAAATCTTAAATGCAAAGAAGAGTCCCATGATATAAAAGGCCATGGCTTCTTTTACTTCTTTTTTCTCTTACTTAAATCACAAAAATTAATCATTTATCAAGTTCAAGCAGGAATTGAACCTTTCTTCAGAGTTCCAGCTACTCTGATTTAGTGTCTGATTCCATACCTCTTTAAAGAAATGTTAAGTCTTAACATATTGGCAGGTTTAATACATCTATATGTAACAGAGATTCTGAACATTATTTGATTCATACAGTAGCTTTTATTAAATTAAAGCTATCTTATTAATTTTATTAAATTAAAGCTATTGCTTTAAAGGTGCTATTACAACTTGTTTCTGAAAATAACTAGTTTTTTTCTGTAGAAAGAGCATGCTCTTAGTCCTAGGTACCTACAAGAAGTTGGTAAATTGTACCAATTCCTTCTGATATTTTTGTTACGTCTTTTATGGTAATGATGCCTGAATAGACAGAGATTAGTTCCTTTAACTCCTTTCCATTTCAGTCTTCAGAGGTTCTGCCATTCAGCAACTTGTAGGAGTGGGCTCAGGAGGAAGTCCCCAAGATATGAAAGGTTTAAAATTTTTTTTTTTCTTTAAAAAAAGGACTGATGTGATTCAAGCTGCTCTTGTATCAATCATAGTACTTATAAGATTCTCTGTAGTGTATTAAAAGCTACGCTTGTTATTAAGACAGAAAATGCACTAGTGCATTTCTGAAACACACCTATCATATCAAGGGGGAGTACAACAGAACACAAGCATATCGCATGTAAATATTTTAAAATAGAAGTGTCAGAAAATAGTATTTGCTACTCTTAATATTTCACTTCTGTAACAGCACACACAAAATGCCAAGAATGCTTAGAGGCCCTAAGCTAAATAATGTGACACCAGACTTTCTGTTAACAGTCCTTAAGATACAGAATAGTGATCATTATAGATTTTTGCCTTATGCTAACATCTAAAACTCACATGGAACATACACCAGAGTGGCCTATGATGTTCATACAGAGAAAGGAGACTTTTCAAACCAAAAAGAAAGTACTGTCAGGAGCCAACCCAAATATTTTTTTTTAATTACTATGAGGTGAATAGGGAGGCCGTGCCATGCTATATCTCCATCCTGCACAAGACTGATGCAGCGTTTAAATAATGCTTCACACCTAATTAGTAATTTTTTATTATTGTAAAAGGAACATGTCCCAGCTGATATCAAGGCCAAAGCCTGCAGAGTGCTAGAGTATGTGAAACGTACAACCTTGGAGAACATCTCTTTGGACTCCAGAAATTAGGTACATGCCATAACTCTACTAAAGTAGTTGATAAAATTATTGTGCTGCTCCAATGTGTTGCTGTTGTATTTCTTACACCTCAGACCTCTCTCTCGTTTCACAGCCGGACCCTCCCCACACACCATGCACACAGCTCCCTGGGCAGCTCAGGACTTTCTTCCCTTTAAATAATGTCTTTATCGTAATACCTCTTGCTTTTGTGGTTGATCTATAAGTAGCCAGAGCAATTGGGTAGATGTGGGCCAGGGAGCAGGGTAATTGTTCGCAAAATGACACTCATTCCCCAAAATCTTCTGTTCTTGCCCAATATTTTGTTGGACCATTCAACTGATGGGAAGACCCAATAATTTCAGAGAAGTGTCAGAAATAGCACTTTTCTGAGCTGTAGTGATGCCAAGCCTCGACAGCTGGCATGAACCTGCCATTTGCATGCTACTGCCCGCTGCTGCTGAGGCAAGGGCAGGCCCCTGCTGGCCTTTTCCCTTCCCTTGGAAGAGGTAAGGAAACGCGTTCCATTTAGCTGGATCTTAATCTGCCCGAAGGATTTCTTTTTGTCAATTACGGGGAAGGGGGGGTTCCCCCTAATTAGGGACGAGTCGCTTACGCGAGGCCCGACGCCGCCAGGTGGCGTCTCGGCGCCGGCCACCACCGCCCCCCCGGGCCTGAACCGCCGCCCCCAGCCTGCCCCGGGGCTCAGGTGAGCCGGGCCCGGGGTTTGGCTTGGCCCTGGCCGGCCTCTGGTGTGAGGGCTGGGACCCCTCGATCGGGGCCCGTGCCCTGCTCTGGGCGCTCCGCAGCCCGGTAGGGGTGAGGGGAGGGAGGCCCCGGCGGAGGCTGCCTCCTGCGGGCGGGCCCGGAGGGACGCTGCCAGGTTTTCACTGACGGTTCCTGCGGCTTTTCAAGCAGCTGCCAAACTGCTGGCCAAATGCAGGCTTGCAATTGCTGCGTTAGGAGGGGAGAAAACTAAAAAATCTGTAGGTTCTTCTGGTAGAGTTCATGAGTATCCAGTTTATGGCCAGGGCTGCTCGCTTTTTTTCTGCAAACTCCCGCAAGTCTTGGGTTGCTTATGGTGAGTTGTGGTAGAGGGAAGTTGAATGATGGTACAGAGATTGATTCTGTGTGTCTGAGGGAGGACTGCTTTCAGGTACTTGCTAACACCCTTCCATACTTGCTGAGAAGATTTAGTCCTTAAAGTGTGGGAGTCCCCGGTTCATATAGTTCAGTTGGCATTTTCTGACTTGTTAGTTGTGGTTTTGAAGTCTTCACCAGATTTATCCTAATTGTTCCCAAATGCATAAATATAGCTACTCTCCTAGGTGGGTGCACACTTACATATTCTTTGGCATGAGCTATGTAATTCCCTTGGGAGTTTAACGAGCGCTGCAATGGGCTGTGACAGTGCAGAGGGCAGAGCGCGCTGTGTACGCAGGCAGGTGCGCAGCAACTCCGCTGCCCAGTTAATAAAGGTTTTATGGTTTAATGTCTTGTGTGTTGAAGTCTTCTTGGCCAGAAGACAATATACTGGTATCTTAATATACGGTTGCACTAAAGTTTCGATGACTTAGAGTTATTTCAAATGTGAGTTCATTAGCCCCTTTGAATACAGTGAAAGATACATCGATCGTATTTTTTTCTCAGACATTGCTTTTGGAGTAGTAAGGCTGGAGGGCGCAGATGGGCTGGGCATTGGTTGTGGGTTGGCATAGTCATACATCAAATATTACTTCTCAGAAGAAGTGGCCTACTTCCAAGTGTCTATGTCTTTTGTTGTGATGCTTTTTTTTTTTTTTTCCTTGGAATAAAGAAACATCTGCTTGTGGTGTAAGCCCTTCCTTAAAATGATGCATTTGGAGTACAATATGGCTCCACTACAGTCAGCAAACACATAAACAAACCTTTGTATTTTTGGGCTGAAGGACTGATTAGGAGGCAGGGAGCTAAGCTGGACATTCTCCATTCATATGATACTCAGGCACTCCATTTTCCTAATCTCTTTTCTTTTCTCTGCCTGTTATAGGAAGTAGCCTGCAATTTGTGTCCTATGAGTGCTCTCCATTGACTCAAGCATGATCTCGTCTTCTATTTACAATTTCTAGTGAAGTGAATACACATGAATACATATGGCTAAATTGTTTTGCATTGCTGAAGTCGACAGTAGGTATCATTCTCAAATCGCTCTTTACTCAGTGTGATGAGACCTTTCTTCTCTCTCTTTGCCTCTCAGGCACACCAAAGTTATTAACCATGGGTAAATGGTATCACCACCATGTGATTTCTTTAAAAATCATCCAGCCAAGGAGGTCACTCTTCTTATGGTAATAAGAGACAAGTACATCCCCTGATGTTCTTTTCATAAGCCTAATTTAACTGCTTGAGGGGAGACAGGGGCGCATTTTAATAAAACTATTTTAACTAGCTTGTGCCATTAAATTGTTTGAATTTTAGCTTTTTTCTGTTTTGGGGGAGCTTCATTGGTAGTGAGCTAGATTTTAGACTGACCATATAAATATACCTTGCATTGTTTAAGCTTTCTCACATGTTTAGTCATTTTTCATGTAAATAAACTCTAGATCAGATCAGCTACTGAAATGGAGCATAACTGTGCTGACATCAAGATAGCTGTGCTCATTTGTACCAGCTGAACATGTGTCCCTGTATGGTCAAAACCTACATATGATTTATTTTTAAGTAGAGAACAGAATGTCTTCTTGGTCAGATACAGGAGTCATTGTCAGGAAACACAAGCTTTTATTTCTGCCCCATTCCTGACTTCTTGGGTAACCTGGGGCAAGCACATAATTCCCTTACACTTTTTCTGTAAATTGAGAACAATTCTTTCCCGTCTCACATGGATATTATTAAGTTTAATTTAGTGATGCATAAAATGGGATAAATACTTTGAATAAAGTTGGTGTGCAGAGTGTCAGAGTATGAAAATACATTTTAAAGCTATGGGCCATTTCCTCAGCCAGGTTAAGTTGAAATGGTTTCCTGAAGATATGTAGGTTCATGCAAGCTGAAGGTCTGATCCATATGTATTTCTTGAGAAGTGTTCTGTGGTTCAGCCTATACAGGGAATACCAGGTTTTGCGTATTGGAGATGCTGTGAAGGCTGGAAGGACTCTGTAAATGTTACTTATTAATGGTCTCTATTAATAGAAGGAAAAAAGCTTGTGTTAAATTTTACAAATTGGGAGTGCATTTAAAGCTGAAGTAAATTTGATTCTGCTGGCTGCACATAAGTGAAATAGGTCACCATCAGTACTCCTCTGGTGGGCTTTTTTCCTCCTTTGGTTTGACGACACTTTGCAAAGCTTGGAGAGAAAAATTATACACAGCTCCAGTATACTTACTTTATTAAAAAAAAAAATAAAAATCAATGTGTGTATATTCTAAAGGAAGGGAATAATAAAGCTGAGGAAACACAAAAGTATCTGCAGGCTACTTTGCTGTGGTAAAATGACTTTCCTTTGAATTCATATATACTGTACTTGCACAATAGAATGTAAAACAGCATTTATTTACTCCATGATGCTGGGTGACCCACTTATTTCTGTTCCATATTAAATGGCGAGGGGGATGAACACTATCTCTAGGTGAATATTTCACTGTTCTCCAAGGATTTTGTCCTTTTCAAATTGCACAGCTTCTGTATATGACTGAGGTATTCTCACTAGATGTGGTTGGATGAGAAAATTAGTTTTGGCCCATGCCATGTAGACCTTTAAAAGAATAGGCCTGAGGGGGAGATTTTATTTAATAACCCTTTACACCCCTGCATAGCAATCAAGTCCTTCAGCACAGCCAGAAATGGATTTGTGCAGCTGTGAAAGGTATTGGCTGGTGTGCAAAGGACAGTCCAGCTCAGAGAGACGTAGGCTAACAGCAGCACACCCCTCTGGTCCTGGAATGGCAGAACTGGATGGAGAGTCTATACAACGCCTCTGCTCTGGGGGCTGTGCTGTGTCACGCACTGCAGGTATCTACAGCCCTTTGGGTTTTTGCCTGTTGCACTTTTATCCAGCTCAGGGCACCTAGCTGCTATTTCATAATCTGTATAAAAATGGATGGTAGGGATGCCACTCAGCAGAGTGTTTTGTGTTCAGCTTCATGCTCTGCACGTACACGGGGCACCTGTCTTCTATTTCTTAGTTTACTTATGTCCGCTGCTATTTCTTTGTATTTGATCAGTCCATTTCTCTTCAGTCACTGTGACCGACAAAAGGTGTCTGGATGACAGAGTAGTGGAGATCATTTGCTTCACAGAAATGTGTTGCCTGTTACTAATACAGGCTACTGATACTGCAAACATCAGGGTATTAAGAGTGAATAATGAAAGAGGATGAATACACTCCATTTTCATATAGACTGGTGGATTGTGCTGGCATTAGGCACTCAGCAGTCTTTAGCTTTAGGATATCAGTGTTGGAATACACGTAGCAAGATGTTGTCTCCAGACATCTTGTCTATAGGCGGGTATCCACAGCAAATGAGGAAAGAGTAGGAGGGAGAATAAGGTGGAAACTGCAAGTCTATCCCAGGCAATAATAGAAAAGCATGTAAGCTATGCTAATTGATACTCTGAGAGAATCTAATTAATTTTCCCCCCCTTGTACTGTAGGTGATGACAAACAGTGAGCCTGGTTCTATTCCCTCACCCCAAGGGTTTATATAAATATATCCACGCAGCTTGACTCCGAGGACCAGTTTACTTTCCCCCCTCTGTTCTTTATACTTAGTCTATTTACAACTCTCTCTGACATTTTTCTAGGACTTCTATTGCTTCTCTTTGATCAGTAAATATATTTTTTATTTACAATATTCTCCTTTTCCTCCCCTGCATCCTCAAGAAAGATACAAATTTGCATTTTGCTAAACCTTTTGCTCTATGTTGGTTACCTTCTCTCATAGAAGGGTAAGTTAGGTGAAAAGAAAGCTACTACTTTGTGCTTTCTCCTATTTTGTGTCATTTTGTTCTTCTAGACAAACTATCTTTGATTTAATGGGGTTGAAGTATGAGTGCATAATAGATTATCTGTCACTGGACCAAATCAATCATGGTTAACAGTGTATTGACAGAGCATATAGCAAGTATCCTTGACCTGAGGTTGAAAATACCTGTTATCAACGTCCTGTGGTTCTTGCTGCTGCTTGGCATGACCTTTGAGGAAGAATATTTTTTTATCACCTTTTTTATTTTAGTATATGTACTAGTTTTCTCTCTGAGCTTTTTTGAACTAATGTAGGCCTCCTCCTTCATTTGAGGAGCACAGAAGAATCCGACCAGGCACGTCTCAGAGTTTTAAAAGTAAAAGGGTGAGAAACTCGTGCTTTTAAATAGAAGCCAGCCCTTAAAACCAGTTGAGATTACAGTGAGATTGTCACTCTAGTTAGTCTGCCATTTAATTGCCCAGGCCAGGGTATTTTACATATTCATTTGTGGCATCTAACACTGTATGTTGTTGGAGGGAAAGTATGTAATTGGTCTTGTCCATTATGGCAGTTCCTGTGCTCCTTTATTCATTTTAAGCATTTATGCATAAGCATTCTTTCACACAGCCCTGAGCACTTCTAATAGCATTTTTTTAATGTTACAGCAAAATGTTCCTGCTGTTAGTTGTATAGCATCAGTGCTGTAGTAGCTTCTGGTGGAGGAGGAGTGTCTTTTTTCTCCTCAGTGAGGGTGTTTTGGTATTTGCCCTATGCTTCTGCACAAATGAGTGTGCTTAGCTATTTGCAGAAGCAGTCGGGAGGTGACAGGGTCAGACCGAACCATTGCTCTCAGTTGAGATGAACAGGTGAGGTATGTGCTGAATGAAATCTTGTTCCCAGTGATACTGCTGTTTATGTCTGAATTCAGAAATGAGAAGGGTGATTTGCGCATATGAACAGCCTACCTGAACTTGCTGGTACTTAACAGGTGCTTAAATGCTGTGCTAAAGTAGGAGCTTATTTTGGGTCTGTGTCTTCACAAAGATGAAACGGTGATACGGAGTAAGTAAAGTAATTACTACCAAGTGAGAAATAAAAGACTTGGAAGAATATTATTGATGTACTTTGCTACTTCAGGAAAAATGTATTTGGTAAGCTTCCAGGCAAGCAATGTCTTTGCTCTAGTTTGGCTTGCAGTTTATGGACAAATGAAAATATATTCTGCCTATGAACAATATAACTGAATCTTCTTTATCTTGCTTATCAAAACATACGTATATTCATGCAAGAATGACTGAACTTCTACCAGAATGGATTTTTCTTCATTGTTACCTATTTTGTTTTATATTTTATGAAAATGCTTTCTGGTATTGTCTCCTAATCCTGGCATCTGAACACCTTCTGTTTGTGTAATCAATGATATGTTAATATCGTGTCTGTTCCGTATCTCTCAAACAAAGAATATATGTTTTTTTGAAGGGAAAGGTGAAATGTTTTCTTCTGTTGGCAAGGACAAGGTTATAGTTTGCTTTCTATTTGGGTCAGAAGTGAGGAGTTTTATGGTGATTCTTAGCTCCTGTTCTTCTGTATTTGTTTCAATTTCTTGTTTGATCTGTGCACCAAAGAGAAGCTCGTGACACAAAGTTGTGAGCATGGCACTATTAGCCCAAGTACAGTCTCTCTCAGTGCCAGGACATGACAAATGTTGAATCTTGAAAGGTCTGCGCAACATCTGCAGCCCTGCTGCACAACTGTTCTGTAACGTACTCTGTAATGGGCTCAAGCTATACATGCAATATTTAGCATTTTACTACATAACAGAGCATCTTTGGTTTCTTGGCTAGTATTAGGGTCCTGGCCTCTGAAATACCTGGGTTTGTGACAAATGAAATTCACAGATGATTATGGGAAGCAGAAGTTCCCCCATGCTGGTCTTTCTTCAGTCTGTCATTGCAGGCTGACGTGGAGAAAATTCTGTCCCCAAGTTGTTCATCGGTTTAAACATCACCATGAAGGCACAGCCAGGCACTGGTGGGTTGATCTCCACCCATGTATCCTGCTCTTACTGGCAGTCATGTTCCTGCTCCGTTCTTTAACAGAAATGCTGACAGCATGCCCAGTTGTCTGTGTGCTGCGGCGGGGAAGTTAAACTGGGGGTGGTGGAATGCCTGTCTGTTGAGTAAGCAGATGATGGTTTGCATCTGGAGCCCCATGTGATGAGGAGAGCCCCAGCTCCTGCTGCTATGAAAACAGGTGGAAACCCTGAGCTTTTCTCACTGTTTGAAAATGTCGAGATGTGAAATATGTTTTGTTCCCACAGGTATTGCTAATTGGCTCATTTTTGTGAGAATTCCTGTGTGCATGCAAAAGGGTAATTATGTGAACTGTATTCCTAGAAAAGTTTCAGACATAATTCTTAGGTGAAACAATATCAGGCAATATCAGTTGATTTGTATGTGGACATCTAAGCAATAGATCATGCTGTAAGAGGACCATGTATTGGAAAACTGCAGGGTTCCAGCAGATTTATACCTTGGGACAAAGCTGTGAAATTAGGTAATTCTGTGTCCTCCTGCGTTTCTCATGATATAAGTGCTGAGCTTCTGCAAGTAGACAAAACTTAAAGGAACTTCAAGCAACATCATAGAAAGACTTCAGACTACTGTTTTTGCCAAAAACTCCTAATGAATGAATGAATTCAAAACAAAATATCATTTATCATCATAACCTGTAGTCAAGCGTAGAGTAGTAAAGAAACTGCATTTTACATACTTTATATTCTTCTCATGGCAAGAATTTGAAGATACCCATCTGTTTGAGTTTGGGGTTTTGGTTTTTTTTTTTTCCTTAGCTAGATTTGTAGTATCCATATATTCCTCATGTCCAGACCAGTGGAACTGAAATACAGACCTGGCTCTGTGTGGGAGCTGTGATGGATTTTATAACTCTGTTGCAAAATTTCACATCTCTAGATGCTAGACCAGGGACCTACATATCCATTTCAGAAAAATGAGCTCACAGCACGCCTACTGTGTGATTTGTGTACCAATCACACCTATCATCACTGTGTTCAGCACACACGCAATGCACCTCTGTATTTTGCTTGGCTCAAGCCTGAGGGAAGCCAGGTTATAAGAAAGTTTAAAGTTTTTATTAATGCATTTATTATAGTATAGTATTGGAATATCATCTAACTGTTCCTACTAGCCCTGCAGGAGCCCAAACATGAAAACAGTTTTGCGACATCCAAATACTGCAGCACTGGTTTCAGAACAAAAGATGAAGGAGCTCAAGTGGAGAACCCTGATCATTCTTTATAGTAAATATGAAATAAATAAGCAGTTATTGGAGGGCAAACAGATAATATGGTAAAAAATGCCACTGATCTTTGTTTTGTTCAGGACAAAATAATGAAGCCCTTATTTTTTTACATCTGTATAAAGCAAAGACAGAATTGGTGTAAAATATGCAGATCTAACTTCACTACTTACTTACAGTGACATGACCTTATACTTTTTATCCTTTCTTTCTTTAGGTGAAATGCCTGTGGTACTGATACAAGTAAGGTAGAGGCTGGTTGTTTTAAATTTTCCACCTTCCCTAAACAGAAAAATACTTCTTAATGTAGCATTCAAACAGCTGCTTCCTCTCATTGCTGTAAAGGTAAATCAGAGCTTGGTGGAGGTTTCAATAGGAGAGAAAGAAGTGGATATATAAGTAGTAAGTAATGTCATTATCTGGGTTTATGACAGAGGTGGTCTACATGCATACAAAGTTACAGAAGGGCATAAGCTGTAGACAAAAAGAAGGTGTCTCTGAAAAGCACAGCTTTCTTTTACGGGATTTTTTTAGATGCTGGAGCTTTGGCACCAGTTGCTGTTGTAGAGAGGATGGTATGTTAGGTCACAGATTTGATCCAGAATTTACCTATTTCTTTTGTGTTAATATTGGAGATAGCCAAGAACTGAAATGTGGGCTGCTTTTCCACATTTCCTTTTCATGCATCACTGATGACCTGTTCCACTGTTGATTCCATTGTTGTCCATTCACTAATAATCTCACAGGAGGCTTTATGAAGACCTCAGCCATTTTTCATTGTGATTTCCATGATTGCTGAACTTTGTCTATATATGAAGTACTAATGCATCTCCTTCCCTTCACTCCATCTCTTCTGGCATCTGCTTGTTCCTCTAATGACATGCATTGTCATACTACCTGTTCCAGCCACCACTGTTTCTCCTTTCAAGAGCTCAGAATACTCTCATTCAGCCCATTCTTCCAGACTTGAGTGTGAACACATGTTCCTTTCCCAATAGCTTCCCTACATGATTGTGTTTACATACAGCCACTTTCTGTATTACAAATATTTGGTAATGGCACATTTACCATTTCTGAAAGAAAATGTTTGGTCTGACCTTGGCTCAACTGAAATGCCACTGGGAAGCAGACTGTTCACTCCAGCCTGGAATCAGCAAAGTCATTGTTAGGAAAAAAAAAAAAAAAAATCAGAAAATGGGAAAAGCAAAACTGCAGTGGGGTAACTGTCATCCAACCTAAACCACAGAAAACTTTGTCAGTTTTCATCTGAGCCACATATGGTTAAAGTTTCTTTTAGGTTAAAAGGGAGAAAATAATAACTCACTATATTAACTTGTAGGGCACTAAACACTTGTAACAATAACATTCCAAAGTAGTGAGAGTGCCAAAGATGTGAACAAATGCTAATCCTCAGGCTTAACCCAAAATGTAGTACTGAAATGCTGCCTCTTTGTCATCCTTTGGGGTTAGTGGAGGGGGAGGTTTGTATTGATGGGAGATTTTTTTTTTTGTTTGGCCGGGGTTTGGGGATACAGGGATGCTCTACTGGAACTGAAGGAGCAACCATCTGATAACGTTTCCAGATTTTCTTTCTGTTTTCTGACCTAGAATGATGGCTACTTTAATGAGATATTAGTTTTCTTCAGACTTAAGGATGAGGCTTAATTCTGGGTTTTCTTTTATTTTACCTCTACTGATCTGTTTTAAGCTGTGTTCTGGTTCAGCCCTAGCTAAATTAGGGCAAGTTTTAAGTTTAAAAATCAAGCAAAACAAAGCTCTGAATACAATATATTTTCCTTTTTCTAACTGCTTGCCTTGAAATGCCTTTGCCTGAATGTCTGATTGTTATATGGTATTACAAGGGAGATGTAAACCCAATGCTAATAGAGTTTAACTTCTGTGAAGTTTTTGCCTTAAGTCAGAACTATAAACAACGCTAAACGGAAAGTCTAGCTGTGCGTGGGACAGGGAGAATCCTGATGAATGTGGTGAGCTGAAGGAACCAAAGCACAGTAAGTGGGGAGAGGAGAGGGGCTGAGTTGGGAGGAAGTCACTGTATTTCTGGAATGGATGGCCACATTGCCTGTTAAAACATTGCCTCAAAGCACAGGGAAGCTGGTGTGAGATTGTCATTGTCATCTTCACGCACACAGCTGCTTAGCATGTCCTATTGTTATGAGCATCTGTGGTGGGCTTGTGGTTTTATTTTGTGTTGTTTGATGTTACCATTCTGTTATGGTTGAATATTCTTCACAATTAACGTCGGCTGAAGTTTTCCAAGTGTGGTGGTAGAAACAGACTGATTATGGAGAAGCAATCTGGGCTGCTGCAGTTCCTGGCATAAGGTCTAGGGAAGAGGAGATGTAAGAAGATGAGAGAAGGCTTTGGGGTCTTTTCTTTTCCTGTGGTGGTTAAATACCAAGGCTTTCAACAACTTCAGTTCCAGCTGGGTCATTGGGATTCTGAACTATGTACTTCAGCAGAGCTTATGGATTTTAAACCTGTCACATTGTACTTTTATTATAGATATGGTCCTGCACTTGCAAGCTGTTTTCTTGATCTTTTGCCAGCAAGGCTTTTGTAGCAGTTCTTGGAAGATATACTGTAGCAGTTCCCTTTTATAATATCTATCATTAACACCTCTTTGGCATCTGTAAGAGTTTCTTCTTTGCTGGAGATTGGAGCAGTTGATTAAGCAGCCTTTTGCTGTCCACAGGCAATTTCTTAGATTTCCACCTTGTTTCAAATCTACCTTTCTAGCAAAGGTCCTGGAAAAAGGTTGTGGCAGGGCAACTGCAGCCCTTACCTTCATGGTAATAATAAACTGTTTGAAAAATTTCAATCAGGCCAAAGCAGTGAGACAGCTTTAATGAGGATTTGTAGTGACCTTCTGTTTTATAGTAGGTGGATTCTGGCACATTGTCAATTTTAATTCTTACTGATCTTCCTGTGGCTTTTGATACCAGAGATCATAGGTTTCTCTTAAAATACCTGTAGAAGATCCCGAGCCCTGTGGGCACTGTTCTGACATTGCTTCATTAGTATTTGCCTCAGTGGTGCCAGTTTGTCACTGTAAATATCTCCTCTTCTGATACTGCCCCTGTGAACTGTCAAGTTCCCCAGGGCTATGAATTGGGCGGGTCCCTGGGGTTCCTCTATGTATATGTGAGCTGCAGCTTGCATTTTCAAAACTTATAATGACATGCAGAAAATTCTTGGACATATTTATTTCTCACACGTATTTCTGTGTATATGACAGCAGCGCTTGCCTGCCAAAGTTTAGACTAAAATGTTGCAAAAGTAAATGCAAACAAAATGGGGCTATGACTGTTATCTCCTTGGGATTGAATCACATTGTTTTACTCTTGATTTGGTATCATAAATCACAGAAGTAGTCTAGGCATGGGGGTGAATTTTAGTCTGTTTCTAGTTAGTCATGTAATGCTGGAGAAGTGTTTCTGGATGCCAAGAGGCAGTAGAGACTGACTGCTGTTGCTGTTTGAGGTAGTAATGACAGTAAGACTTGCTGATGGAAAAGATCTGCTAAATCATCAGTTTTTCCTGTCTAGCAGAACTTTACTTATGGGCCATCTGTTAGAGGCTTCTGCCTAATCCTTAAAAAAAAAAAAAAAAAAAGTAATTGAAGATGTGGCACCTTTATTTCATGTATAGCAGGAACTTTTTTTAGAGTTAATCTGATATTCTTTTTTGCTTTACCCCTATTTATTCTTCGAGTGACTTGAGGCAGAGTTAATCTCGTATTGAAGGTATCAATAATTAGATAAACAGCTACCACTGGGCTAGATATCTCAATTGTGGATTTATGTCTGTGGAAAGACAGAATAAATCCGTGCTGTGATTCATTTCATCCATAGGAAGGCTTGTACAGTGTAGACATTTAAATCCTTGGCCTCAGCGAAGAAACTGAACCATCATAGTTTGGAGGGTGGATGTATATAGAAGATTGTGGTCTGAAGAGATGTAGGCTTGGGAAAGAAAAGCACGAAAAAGCAAAATGTCAAGGGACCCACAACTAGTTTGTGCGCTCTTTGCACGTCACAGACTTTTTGGCACTACTACTTTTGGTAATCTTGCCCACCCAGGGTGTGCAGCACATCTGCTGGCAGCTGTACTGTGGACTGGCTTAGTGAAGTGGTTGGGCTCATGTCTGAGGGAGTTATTTTTTGATGTGAGGAAAGAGACATGGGGAGAATTAGTTCCCTGAGGGGCTGCTGTGTTGCAATGCAGAAGTCAGGACAAGTGTCCAAAACATGGAAGGTGCTCCTATTGCTGCTGGCTGCCATGGCCTCATTTCACCGCTGCCACACAACACTGTGTGTCTGAGCTCCTGGTTCATCATGGTATCCATTCAATTAAACTGTCACTGTCCTTCTTAGAAGAAGAGCTAGTTGATAATTTATCTTGTGATTCGGTGTATATATTCTCAAATTGTACTTGCCTATTTGGGTCATATTTCACTTTGAAATGGTTTCTAAGGTCTCTTTACAACCTCTGTGGATTTAGCTGTGGCAGCTAAATCTGACAGGGATTATGAATTGGAGCCCTCCACCACCACAGTTCACAGTCCAGAGTATTAAAGTGAACTGAAATCAATAGTGGTTTACATTATAATGTGCCTGGCTCTGAACTGGAAACTGAAGAATGGACACATCACCTGGTTTTGCCTCTTCAGCTTTCAGCAGAAGGTAAGGTGGCCAACACCTCAGTACTTCAAAGCACTTGAACTTTGCTTAATAGGACTTGGAAGAGCTCACAAGGAAATGTTCTTCTTTAATAGTTTGCTTTCTGTGTTGATTGTTCAATTCCTTCCTCTGTGCTTTGGGTTATATTTGCTATGTATTAAGTTTGCATGTGTTTCTAATTTACCTAGTTTCTTCAAATTTTGTAATCTCATTCATTTTTGCCATTTATCTCAAATCGCTACCAGCTGTAAATATCACAAGTATGTTTTTTCACACTGTTTTCCTAATTACAAATGAAAATGCTAGCTAAAACCAAAATAACAACCCTCCTATTTCACATGAGGCAACTTCTATATTTAATACCCTGCTTCAAGTCACTTGTACAGTGCTAGATCTATTATCTGTATATGGAGACATATTCTGTCTCCACCAGTGGTCATCAGTAGAAAGGACAAGGCAGCAACTTGCTTAAGTACACATCTAGAAATCGTGTAATGATTTCAAGTTATTTTTACTGTTTCTATTTTTATCTAGCTGGCTTTTAATTCCTTATTGTCTAATTAAATGTAAAAGAGAGGCTAGTATTAGGTGCTTCACTTAAAGAAAAAAAGTTACATTCACCTAATAGAACATTATCAGATGAACAGAATGGATTAGTAATGTAATTAGATTTGAAATAGTCTTTGTAAACCAATGGTATTCAGTAGATGTTGTTCTGTTTCTTCTCCAAGTTCTTTTAAAGCTTGAAAGTCCGTAAATGTTCGTACACAATGACACTTTCGTAAGAGAGATTATTAGGAGCATGTCTGTCTTTCTGGTTCTACCAAACAATGCTGTGTTTTCTTTTTTCTAGTTTCTCAGTCTCTCCCAGCTGGCTACAAGTTTTCAAAAATCCCTGTCAGTGCTGTGGTAAGCGTGTCAGTGAAATCCCTCCAAGCCCTACGATGTGGCCATCTGAACCAACAGGTATGCTTATGCTCTGTTTTCAAGGGCTGCCTTACCTGCTCTTTTCTGTAGTTGTTTTTGATGAATCCAGGACACTGTGACCATCAGATAGCATTGTTGAGCAGTAATGTTAAGGTCCTGTTTTATTTCCATGAAGCAGAAAGACAGCAGTAAATCTTATCACCTGAACTAAATATTCACAGCATAGCTCCTCTCCCCCTGGGCCTGCACTGGCTTTGTGTTAAACAGCATATTGATTACAAGATTGCAGCGTTTTGTGTATAAAAAGTGTATGGTCATGGGCCTTTAGATTTCAATTGCCTGTTTATCTCTGTGGAAAATTGTATATATTCACAGAGGAACTGCTTGGGGTGGTTCAAAACAATGGGGGAGAAAATGAGTTGAGACAAAGAAGATACATGCTCTTCTGGGGACTCTGTTCTTCAGTAGTTCCCTGTACCTTAGTGTGTGAACATCTGTGGCAGCAGAAAAGGTGTCAAGGCTTTGCCTGTGTTATCACTGATGCACAATGTGGTCTCTCCTCATTCCTTCCTCTCCCCACCTAGCCACTAAGGGTGATGTGTAAGACACGGAGGATTTCTTCATCCAAGGGGCTATATATGCAGTTGTGAGGCATTTCTATGGTCCTAGGTAGGGAAAGTGCCATTATCTTTCCAGTGGCTACACCCACTTTCATAGAAGGAATCAAGTGCTGGGTTACAGTTACCTCTAACATAGTGTGTTTTGTGAATGACTGGGTAAAGCAATTTCCTGCACAACTTGGGAATGCCCAAGTGGAGTGTCTTGCATGTGGATCTGCACTGGTACGAGTAATGTATATATGCATAATTTGCAATAGACCATGGTCCATTTCATCTTATAGTTGTAATCTAGTCTGTTTGGCTGCTCAGTTTATAGATGAGTTAAGTATGGCTGCTTCCTGGATAGTATAATATTTCACACTGTGGTGAATTAACTTAAAATCCCGTTGCTGAAAAGTGCCTGCCTCGCTTTCTTTAAAGTGTTCTGAGGTCTGTCTGCCTGCAGCAGTGTATCTACTTTAATTTTAAACATAATTATTTAATTTCATATTATGTGAGCATATTTGGTCATTCAGGGCAAGTAATAATAATGTAATTTCTCACTCTATTTCTCAGGTTTTAACTCTTTGCTTAATTTTCATGCTATTCCTCCAAATTTTCATTAAAACTTTGAAAGGCTAACCTAATATTAAGAACTGGATGCTAGTATAAGTGTTAGAAATAGTGATGAAAACTTGAATCTGTACAGAAAAACTGTGTTGTTAATGAAAAGTGGAGACTGGCAGATATTGAGAATTTCCTGATGATTTGGATGCATTTAAAGTGTTCTCTTGATTCTTGTACACCATCCATGTTAAGAATGTTTATTTGGTCATACAAAGGTCAACTACAGTTCAGTGGCCATGAGGAGTGAAGAATAGGCCCGTATTTGCTAGAAGAAATATATTTAGAGACTTTTGCACCAGGAGACGCTGATCCATTATGATCCCAGTAGAAAAGGCACTCAGATGCTGTAAAGTGTCATTTAAATGGTACTTATTAAAGCTAACACTGAAAAGAGAAAGAGAACGGTAAAATCTTACATCCCTTTAGATGCTGTGAACCTCGAGCTCTGCAGCATCAAAATGGGTCTCTGATCCACATACAGCACACCGTGTGGACCTGTCTGTGGAAAGTGTTACCCCATTTTGGTCATTCAAGCTATTATAGCACTTTCTAACAAGAAAGCAACTCTATTCATCATTCCTGCTGTCAAACAGAAAGGATGTTCACATGAGAACTTGTTGCTGCACTTGTCAGATAAAGGCAAGGCCAGTCAGGTGACATAATTGCCAGTACCAAGTGGGAGCTGCCCACAGGCTCCTCTGTTACAATTAGCACTGTTTAGCCTAAGTTTATCCTGCAGCCAAGGGGTAGCAGCACATCCCAGGCCTGAGGGCCAGGCTGTACAGGCAGCACAGCACAAGCCTGGGACTGCTCAGGTTAACTGTTAGGTGGCTCACTAACTCCTGAGCGTACGGTGGTGTTCTGGTTAGGATCACTGCAGAGACCACATCCCTTTCATTCACAACTGAAAAGTGTTGAAATGGGAAATAGAAATCACTGACCAGATGGTATCCACTGTTGCTCACCTTTTGGAAGCTCCAGTGTTAGACTAGCACAAATTCTTGCTCTATCCCTTTGAATGAAAGTTGGGATCCCAACAATGTGTGTATCTGGTCTGCAAAATTGATTTCTAGTATTTTGAAATCATCATCAGGATTATTAAAAAACAATTGCAGTTCTTGGATGCAGCTCTAGAGTTTTATATGCTTTATGTCAGCAATACCTCTTTAAGGAAAGGCAAGGCAGTCACCAGCTATTGATATACTAGAAAGAAAAGCTTCATTAATGTATTTTATGAGTGGGAAGAATTCAAATATGTCTCAGTATGATCAATCTTGATGTTACTGCTTTGCCACAGCTTGAAATGGGGAGAATGTAGAATTAATTGAGTCTGAACTAAGTTTTTGGAAAAAGTCACAAAAAGAATTGTGCACATTAAATCTTGGTGCTGACCTTACTCAGGAACTCTACCTGCTCAGTCTGTGCTGCCTCTTCACAGTATAACCTGAACTCCTTCATTATGCAAAATATTTGGAATTTATAACACTACATTTTTCCAGACATCATCTGCTGATTTACAGATCAGCTACTGAGCAGTATTAGTAGCAGAATATTTGTAAATATTTCAGATTACCAATTCCAACCAGACTAAATGTGAAATATGTAATTTACAAGAACATAACAGGAGTCAGCTGCAAAGTTGTGAAGGTAGGGAAACTTGAATTTCCTTAACAGATACTCTGCTAAAATCTTGATCACGTTTGATATACTTATTACCAAAAAAGGCTGATTTTAAAAAAATATAAATTTTAGTTGAAGATGTAAAATTGTTCTTTTGCATGCATAATTCAAATCATCAGGTAACTTGTGCAAAAATCAAGGCAGAGGCAAAGGAGATATTAGAAAATTTGAACCTGGGAACCATTGGAGAAGTGTGACTCTTGGTTAAACTTTTGTATAACCTGCACTGATGCTTGTTATGAGATATTGTGGGGAAGCATTTTGTTTTGTCACTTAAGATAATCTGCAGGTTATATGTATGAAAATAGAAGAATTGTGACTACTGCACTGAGTATCCTTCAGCCATAAACCTCAAGTGATTGTGCATATACACACACACACACACTTGTATGTGCCATATGCAGCTGTTTGGTTTGTATTCTCAAATGGGTTTTGTAGCCATGCTTGTTGCCAGTTTTTACTGCCTGTATTGCTGTTCATCATGCTCTGTTGCCTAGTGTAACATCAAATGTAGTGTGCTATCTAGCCTGTAAATGCCAATGAGTAATTAGTGTTTTAAGGATCAAGTCTTGTGATAAGAACTACAGTGCCCTAAACTGTGTCAGGTCTCAGAGTGGCAGGTAAAACAAATAGGGTGATCCATAAGGGAAAGAGCTGTATCCTTCTGATTACACTGAATTACCTGAATTTCAAATCTTAAAGATTTAGGGTTTTTTAAAATACAGTATGTTTAACCAGATCAAATCCTTCTTCTGCTTCAAGGTGTTTAAGGATATTTTACTTTGGAAGGACTCCACAAAGTAATTATTACCCAGTTCTATAACTGTTACAGAATGCAGGGAACTCAAGAGAAACTAATAATTAAAATGTTAAATGAGTGTGGTTTTGGTGCTAGGTTATTTTTCTTCTTCCTTCCTAGAAAATTCAATTGTTCGAATGCCTGCTAATTAGAGTAGGGATGGTCTATATTAGATTACCTTCTCTCCTCCTCATTTCTGGTATATTTGGAGAGGTATGTTTCAAATTATTTACAGTCTTGAACTGGTGAGATATTCCCAAATGTTTCACTGATTTTCTTTTTTTATCCTCCTGTTGCCTTAGATTTAATATAATTAGTTCTCTCCTTTTCATTAGGTCACTCAGGCTGATGTATATCCTGAATGAAATACTCTTATTTTATATTTAACAAGTAGTTATAACATACTTAACCCAATAGGATATGATATTTATCTTGCTGTTTTAAATCTCTATCTCCTGTATTTCAAAAATGTGGGGTTAAATTTGTAATGATACCTTAATTATTTAGTTTGATTTTTATCAAATATGTTGCTTTGTGGCTCTATGCAGTATTTTAACATCCTCTTAAACTGTTCAGGAGTTTTTTTGTCATCTGGACCATATTGTTTTAAACTTACTCTGAACATACACCCAAGCCATGCACAGTGCTGTTGAATCTGGTCCATTTTTATGAGATGTATGAAGCTTTGATTCCTGGTTTGTTTGTTTGTTTGTCTGGTGTGAAGATTCCCTCTCTTCCTCCCTCCTTTGTCAGTCTGGTCCCTTTCACTCCTTGTGGGGAGTAGGGAATAATCCTACTATTAAGATGAGGATATACGACCTCTATTTTTTTCCTGCCATGTCCACAGCAGTCTCCCATCCAGTTGCTAAATGTTTTGTCCTGTTGGCTCTTTTGTAGACCAGGTTATTAGGAAGTAGAATATTGATTATTTGGGATGACAGTTCCAAAGCTTGCCTAGAGGGTTGGGGTGTCCAATTAGAAATTAATGACCCAGAGGCAGCTTTGAAAATCCCACCTGTAGAGTTGAAGCTTTTAAATGAGTCTGAAGTTAAGAGTGCAGCCATAATGAGTGCACAAATGGTGTGGTATTTTCCTGTGATTGGAAGGAGTGTGAAATAGCAGCTCTCTGTCTTAATGTCAAATAATTAAGGAAGTTACCGGAAGTAGACTTTAGATCAGTAAACTGATTCTCTGTTCTTTGGAACAGGCTAACAGGCAGTTATCTAAAAATACCGACGCACAGTACAGCCCCAGTAATGACAAGTTTTGTCTAGGAAGTCTGTTGTATCTGTTTTGTGAAGATAGTTAATCAGAAACTTTGAAATAAGCCTAGAGCAAGAACAAAAGCAGGAAACATAGATGTAGATTTTTTTTTTTCCAATAGAGTGAGTGAAAGTGATTTTTTAGTTTTTTAAGAAGTTAAAGAAATAGTACATCAGCTATAAGAATAAAACTAAAGCAAGGCTCTTGTGTGCCAAAGATTTTTTTTCCTGTTTTTAATGATTCCAAGGGTATGGCAGGTGAATCCATTTAGCAAGTCTAATGACTGGAAAGTGGAATGTTTTTCAAATAGCATGGATGAAACGATCTGTAGCCCATCAGTGTACAGCTGGAATGATGTCATACATGGTTATGCTTTAATTCTTCCTGCATTGCTAAAGGGGGAACGGGGTCTATAATATCCTCAGACTGCCTTGTTGAATGCAAATCCTCAAGCTGGAAATGGAGAGCCTTCTCTCTCTCCACATGACTAATGTTAATTTCTTTAGCAGAAAAAATTTAATATGTCTCTCTAATGGTAAATTACCATTTATTGTAAATGTGCCACATAAAGGAAGTAATAAGTCATTATTATTGACCTATTACTGTTCTTTCTGTTTTACCTTTAATTAAATAAAAATGTGCACTTTGAGTTAATATGCTTTTTTGTTTGAATATTCTTTTATTAGTCCAGAACTGGTGCTGGTGTTCCAACACACTGTAGTAATTAAAACTTCCTCTTAGATTTTACTTAAGCTGGGAGTGAAGTTTTCATCTTAGTTTTTCTCCTTTAATTGGATTCCTCCACCTCATTTCTCTCTTTCTGAGCCTTCCAGTCCCAATATCATATTATTAGGTGGCGTTTCTATTCACTTGTTTGCTCCTCAAGCACAAAGGTGAAAGTTTTTCTGTGGGGAGATAGTGCCCTACTGAGCTGATGATAAAATATGTTAGTGCTTAAAAGAGTGGATTATAAATAGATAAATAAGTGAGAGTCATTATAAAGGAAAGCCAGAAATTTGCAGGGTGTGAATGATGTTACAGTGCAGCTGGTAGAACAGCTGAATGATTGAGGTGTTGGAGTAGCATGTGTGCTGGACAGTGTTAGAAAAGAGCCTCAATTCTGTCTTCTCAGGACAACTTATGCATTTACAGAAAACTGCAACTAGAATAGAAGTTATCCCAAAATAGGCTCAGGAATGGAGATCATAGTCCGGGAACCTAGAGGCTAAGTACACTATCTCTAAAACTAGCTATGCTCATTCTTTCTCATGTTTTGGTTGTTGGCTTTTGTTTTTTTCCCCTTGGGTCAGTATTTCTTTCTGCATAATAACACGGTTAGCAGGAGGAATCACAGGAATCACTCTGTAGCTTGATAAACACCCTGGGGGAGACGCACTTTCCTTGGAGCTGGAAAGCATAGACTTGAACCTCATTAGGTAAGGAAGGCTTTGAGCCTGAGTTCTTACACCCTAAGCAAAGGTATGAATGTTGTGATAGATGAACAGTGCAATCACCACCTTGTTATCAGTCGCATTTAGAAAACCCCTAAAATAAAATGGGAAACCCTGATCAGATCTCATAAAGAACAGATGCAAACCCCTACTCTCAGAAAAAGATCCAGTACTCGGTGTGCTAGCACTTTACATCTCTGAACAAATGTATTCACTATGGCATTTAAGATGCTCTGTGCACTCAGATTTTTTCTCTGGACTTCAGTGCACTGGTTGTTTTGAATCCCACTCTGAAATGCCAAGTTCCTCCATGCATTACAGACATCAGACTCTGAAATCTGAATTCCCTCCTTGGGATCAGAAGCCTAGAAGTTAAATGTCATTGCTCATTCTTTATGGAGCCCTATGTCTTTTATTGGACATATGTAATCCCAAGTGTGTAGGCAGAGTGCAAAGACAATATGTTACCTCATGTCTCTTTAGTGATCCTGTTGCAGTAATTGTCACTAGGGGTACTCCAGGGTCACCCTTGTTCAACTCAATGTTGGCAACAATACTGTAGCTACAGTAGGGCCAAATCGTTGCTCTGTAGGTCTGTTAACTCTAATTAAAATATGCTGATGTAAAAGTAACAGTGCACCAAAATTATCACAGTATGATAGAAATGCAACCACTTAAAATTGATTTTCAGCTGGCTGGTAATGAGCATGTTGTTAAATGTTGGTACTTCCTAAGTCAAAATTTAGAACAGAGCCCAGTCTTTGTTCTCCAATGTACATGACTAATCCCACTCAATGTGACTCAATATTATCTCTCTAGCTCCTTGGCATTTTTTAAAAAAAGATATTACAAAGTTTGGAAGTCAAAAAATTGCTGCTATTATTTGAATGAGAGATGCTAAAGAACATTGCTAACTGAGGCCTGTAAGTCCTCACAGACCGTTATGACTGTTGATAAGTATGGCAGTCTGTGGATATTGCTGAAGGAGTAAGAAAACCTGTTGAACCACCTGTGACTTTGAATTTTTCCTTGCACATAGATATTTTTCTGAACTGCGAAGTCTTCTGAAGTGCTGAATTTATTAAATTTGGTTTCCTGGTAGCCGTAGTTTCCTTTGTCACCTCTCCTGCAGCCTTTCTATTGCTTCCCCAGTCTTCCTATACATACTCTGCTCCTTCCTTTGCCTCTGACCTTGATCTCTTTTCCCAGAGTTCAGCCTTTTCTTTCCCCCAGTCCCCTGGTACCCTTCACTCTGTGCATTTGTTCTTTCCTTCCTTCATGATGCCTTCGCTTACCTGAACTTTATGTGAGAAATACTTTGAAGAACACAAGTAACTGAGACCAGGTAGTAATGGAATAATGCATTTTAGCTAATTGCCTCTATACAAGGAAATAAAACCACATCCTTTCTGGCACAAGGGGCATTGCCCTAGAGTAAGAACTTAGAAGAAAAACTTCCTAGAATTCTTGCATGTTGATCTATTCAGCTCAAACTTTTAAATCACTAGTGACTGTATTGGTAGTCTTCAGCAATGGTCCTTAATAAGATGAAGAAAAAATAGAAAGTCTAATTTCTCTTTTAATGCTCTTTGTATAAGAGTTCTGATGTAGAAAATCAATACTTGCTATTCAAGGGAAAGCTATTGAAACAAATAATATTACTGCTTGGCAGGCTCAGTGGGCTGTTTGCTTTGATTACATTCTTGCTGACATAGTACTGCACTGGCGTTTAGAAACCCAAAAAACAATTTTAAGTGCTTATGCTCTGAAACAATTTAAGCAATTTAGTGTTTGGGATATAGTTGAAATAAACCTCAGGAACAGATGAGAATTTGTTCTTATTTGTGCTCAAAAATGTTTGTATTACTGAGCAAATAGATTCTGTATATCAATTGAATGACAGCTACTGTCCTACAAACCCTTTATTTTGGTAGTTCATGTGTTGGGGTTTTTTTAAAGTTTGTTCTTTGTTGAATTCTTAAGTAAAAAGTAAGATACTTGGATTTTTTTAAAAATATCTTTTAGCCCATACTTAATCACAGGCATTTTCCTTGTTATATCTGGAACATAGATTACTCAGCGGTCTTTCTTTGTCTGTGCCAGCTCATATAATTCACATTTTTATTACCCTGATCAATTGAAACATTTTATTAAAGGTCAAAAGAAAAGAAAAATTGTAAAATTAGAAATGGAAATGGATTTGATTAACAATTGAAAGCATAAATATGGAAGCAAATGATCCAATTTATTACCTTTTTCTGTTTAATAAGTATCTTTGTCTTTGATTCTAGTTCTATGTTTTACTCCAGCTGCTTTGACTATACAACTATCTGTTCTTTTTCTATCTAGCCATTTGTAAGCATGGGAGAAGTCTGCATTGACCTCTGCACGTAAAATGGGTGGTAACAACAGCAGTATATGACGTAGTGTTAGATGCGGTCAAATGTGTTAAGCATTCCTTTTTTGATTTGCAAATTCAATACAGTACTGAAACTGTGTGTGTGTGAGATTTTTTTCTCTGAGAATTTAGTTGTAATGCTAGGAATTTATTACTATTGAAAGGCTATTTTGCAAACAGACTGTGTATGCACAGTGCTTAGAACAGCAGTCACTAGGATTGCGTCTACTCTGCGGAGCGAGTATATTCAGTGGTGCTTTGTGACACTGGTGCTGGCTGTGCATGCTGGCTGCAGATACCGAGACTTCTGCTGACAGTCAGTCCTGATCTGAGCACCCATCATCTCCCGTTGCTCTTGCTTTCCTCTGGAAGGAGATGGGGTGTTTGAGCAAGAAGGGAGCTGAAGTACAGTAGGTCAACAAATCTGGTGATGGGGTGACTGGGACTGGGGAGTCAGCTGCATGTCTGAGCATACAGTGTATATCACAGAACCATTCAGATTGGAAAAGACCCTTGGGATCATCGAGTCCAACCATCAGCTCTACTCTACAAAGTCTCCCCTACACCACATCCCCCAACATCTCATCCAAACGACCCTTAAACACATCCAGGGATGGTGACTCCACCCCCTCCCTGGGCAGCCTATTCCACTCTCTGACCACTCTTTCTGTGAAAAATATTTTCCTAATGTCCAGTCTGAACCTCCCCTGTTGCGGTTTAAAGCCGTTCCCCCTTGTTCTGTCACTAATCACCTGTGAGAAGAGACCAGCACCAACCTCTCTACAATGTCCTTTCAGGTAGGTGTAGAGAGTGATGAGGTCTCCCCTCAGCCTTCTTTTCCTCAAACTAAACAGTCCCAGCTCCTTCAATCGCTCCTCATAGGATTTATTCTCCAGGCCCTTCACAATGGGACCCTTGAGTCCCTTTGGGAAAAGGAAGCCCTCTAAGCAGTCAGTGGCCAAGGCATCAAGCAGGAGAAGGTGCACCCTGTGCACGCTGTCTGAAGTGCAACCAGGCTACATCAGAAACCTGGCAGGGAGCAGCTGATGAGGACAGTTGGGCTTAGAGAAGGAAGCTGGGCTGACAGTACAGCTGGGTGCTCCCCAGGAAGCTGACCTGGCAAGGCTTCATTCCCCATCGTGACCCAGCTGAGATTATTTGGAGGGATGAGAGTCCAGCCATCCCTGTGTCAGAGGCTGGGAGAGGTGTCTCTTCACAGATCTTCAAATGTCCAGCAGACAAGTGGGTGACCATTTTTATGTTCATTGTGTAAATAAGGCAGTAGTACATAAAATATAATGTAAAGAAAGCGCAGATAAGCACTTCCTGGACTCTTAATTATGCAAAACAAATTGATGGGTATAAATGTTAGCTGAAGACCAAAATAGACTCAAGTCTTTTATCAGTGATGACTGTATTCAAAAGAGAAGGAAACTGAAGGTATTTTTTTTCTGGAGTAGTAGTAGTGGATTTTTGGGTTTGTTTAGGAATCACGGTACATCATTTTTAACACTATAAGCTCATGTCCCTTATAGCTTGTATAAATATATTTGTATATAGTAGTTTGTCTTGTAGTATGAAGTGTTTATCTTGGTGCCCACTGCTTCTACCCTGAATTAACAACTTTCTCATAAGCTTTTCATTGATGATTACAGATACATTATCCAACACAACTATGCCTCCAGCAGTGACTATGGCTCCAGTGGTCCTCTTTGGCTGCAGTAATACTGCCATTTATGCTCCCAAGCCTCAGTGAGCTGTGGTCTTTCCAGCTGGTCAAGTGTTGATGGTAGAGGTGAGGTGGGGAGCACAGAGAATGTCCAGTGGGAAAGTAAAAATGATGAAAGTTGGGAATGAGTAGGATGGGAAGACAGTGCTTACAAGGATTGTTCCAGAAGAGCTGGGAACCACTGCGCTGATTTTTGGATACTGAATGTAAGATGCCTAGGACATCCACTTTAGAATACTTAGTGGCAACAAGCACTTCATGTATTTGAAAGCTCAGCTTGCATTGAGGCCACTTTTGAATGTGCTCTATTTGCAGAACTGTATTCACACTTCTGTAAATCAAACCCCATGCCTAAAGTCAGACTGACAAAAAGAAAATTGAGGAATTAGTGATCTTCTGAGGGCAAAAAAGTGATTCAAGTGATTTATGTAGCATCACATAGCACCCGTGGCAGGTGAAGAAGTTGTATACATTTTCCAGGTCAGCTTATCAACTGACATATCTTTCTTTTTGTATCATCCTGATCTCTTTCATAACAACTTCCCCCCCCCACCCCCACCCCCAACAACCACAGTACATGTTCCATTAGTTACAGCTCAGTTCCCTCCTCAAAAAACTCTACCATATGCAATGAATGAGGCAAGACACTTGTTAAAATATCATTACAGTCAGTTTTGTACATGTTGCGTCATTACACACAAGGGAGTGAATGCAATTGTATGGTTAGCCCCAGTTTGATATTTCTCAGGTTTAGAATTCTGGATTTTTAAAAACTCTGTTGTAACAGATCATACTGTTGTAACACAAGGGGTTTTTTGTGTGCAATTATACAGTACTCCAAATATGTTAATATAGGGTGGTTGAGAAGATTGATGGATTCTAAATATATCAACAGGGAATTAGCTGAGGGTATCTCAAGGGGTTATTTTAGAGACAAACAAGACAAGACAGTTATTTTGAGCAACAGTCGTATAATTCTTTTACATGGAACAACTCTTTGAGAGATGTCTGATTCACTGATAATTAAAATTATAAATGAGTCTTGTTTGGCCTGAGTGATTATGTTCATGCTCCAGTGACCATGGCCTCTAAATACTAAGGCATATAATTAGACCCTTCTTTGACCTTTCAATATCACGTTGACCATATCTAGACTATAACAGATCCATAGCCTAGATAGTTGTTTAGGACCAGATGGTGTTTTCATGCAAAATTAACACAAGAGGTTGCTTCAAAGCTCCTTGTTCCATGCATAGCACAAGAATGGATTATTGAAACAGGGGCTCTGGTATGATATGATGAACTGTAACTGAACTTACTGAGGATGGGCACTTTGTATGTATCATCTTCCTTCCTGTCCAGTATTCTCCATGTCATTCTAGGTGATTTAACTTGTAATTTTCTAAACAATTTCTCTCCACTCAGCAGGAAGATGTAGGCTTTAATCTGACTGTAGAAATAATGAATATATTTACCAATAACAAGCTTTTACGTGTTTAGCTAAATATAATAATTCTACTTTCAGAATAGCGTGACGAGGTACATGATTTGCAGGAAGCATCTATGTACTTTGTACATCCAAAGTAAGCATTACCTTCCCAAACTGCAGGAAGAAGAAGGGTTTTTAATTCAAATGTAATTATATAGTGTGGGAGACTTTCACATATTAAATCCGATTATTAATTCCTGTTCCTGAAATTTTAGTTTGGCCATTTCCACTTCAAGCATTTTAAATTTTGACAATTTTTGTAGGATGAAGGATCATACTAAGGAAGATGACAAAACAGAGGACACTAACTACTTTCTGAAAGTTCAGGCTCATCAGGATATTTCAAGGGAATGTTTATCTTGGCTGTCAGCTTCTAACTTGAGGAAATTCTCAGCAATGTCTGACAGACTTCTTGGTGTCCTGTGTATGAACACAGTGCTTCTTTTAGGTACCCAAGAATACAAATAATCATTCTGGAAATTGTTTTAGATATCCAAGAATACAAATAATCATTATGGGAATTATAATAATTATGGAAATTATATAATCATTGTGGAAATAAAATGAAGTTATGAAGTAGAAACTAGGGAGATGTACCTATCAGTTCTACATCTTGACTGCAGCTGTTACTTCACCTTACCTACTTAGGAATTCATCAAGAAATAATGAAACAATCCTTAATATTCCATTCAGTCTTTAAATCTGTGCATAGGAAGGCATAAGACACACAATTTTTATATATACATTGATTTGATGCTAACAAGTTGACAAGATATTGGACTAAACTGTACCCTAGTGTAGCTTTAGTACTGCTTTATGGAGAATTAATATTGCCTGTTTTTTTCCAGTCAGCTGTGAGAATTTCTGTAGCGCACAGTCTCCTTTTAATGCACTCAGGCAGACTTTGGAAATGAGGTCCAGCAGTAACTTTTTCTGGCAGTCTCTCCATTTTCCACATGTTCATGTAAATGATTTACATCATCTTCTACCCTGTCCCCGGCCAAAGTCTGTGTTCTGTACCTACTGCTGCAGGTAATGGGCCCAAGATGTATTTAGAAGCCCAGATGAGGGGTTATTGAATTTACATACTTTGTGTATGAGGCATATGAAAGTCATATAAAATAGTCTGACTGATGTCAACAGCGTAAAGGAGTATAATACTTCTCAATTGTTGATTTTAAACTAGCCTTTTAGTAAACGCGTCTTTGGTTCTGATGTTTCTGGCTTTTAACTGTGAAAGAAATTGGTGTGGGGTTTTTGTTTGTTTTTTGTCCCCTTCATCTGTTTAAACTGGGCTGCTACATATGCTGTCTTTACAATCAAGGGTTTTCTGTTTCCTTTTGTTGGTTCCATGCATAAGTCAGGAGTAACCCACTGACTTAACAGAGTTAGAGTAGCTTTGTGTGGTTATGAAATAGATAAAGATTTGATCTCTGTGTTAAGTATCATTCAGTTCTGTTGGGTGTAATTTCTTTCATAAGTATTTATTATAAAGTCTGACTTGCTGGAAGTGGTTCATGGCATAGAATTGTTTCATAAGCCCAGTTCCTCTTTCCCCTGAAACTTATATAAAACACGTACTGTGCAAATCATTGCTCTACTGGAAAAGTACTTGTAGGCTAAGGTTGTACTAAAAGGGCTGAATAAACTGTAATTCTTCATTTATGGGGGTGAAGGTACTGGAAAGTGTAATCTGAATTTGAACCTTTTTTTAATTACTAGGGAAGAATGCTCCCGGTCGTTGTTTAATGTAATCTTTAATTCTAAACCGTTGCCAGGAGGTTGTGTCATCCACTGCTGAAATAGATCTAACACTTTTATTTAAACCATGTTAGCAGCGAGAAAAGGGCATTGGTAGGAGAGCAGTGGAGAGATGACCCTTTATATAACTGGGTCTTCTTTTTTGGAGTTTACCTTTCTTAGGAAGGAGATGATAGGGAAAGGATGGATGCATAGATGGGTGGGGAAGGGCTTCCTATTGTCCTTTTGGAAATCAGTGCATGTTACTTGTGTGTGCCTGGGGAGCTGTGGTGTGGTGGGAGCTGTTGGAGCTACAGCTCCAGGAAGCAGCATATGGGAGAGGTTGGGACCTGAGTGGCTCCAGAAAACACTGAGCCTCAGGCAGTGAGTGCCTGGGAAGTCACTCAGGATTTGAGGTCTGGCCAGTTCTGTAAAGGATGGATTTGATCCTCCTATGTTTCTCATTCCCTTTCTGTCACCTCTCATAACTCCTGTCAGCTCCCCTGACTTTTACTTTGAAAGGGACAACTCCTGTTCATCCTTCTGTTCTGCAGGGAAGAGATGCTGTTTGGCCTGGTAGCCCAGGAAATTTTGAAGCACTTCTGAGAAACAGAAGATCTAATATAGGAGTCCCTAAGAAACATGAGTAAGGTGGCTTAGGATATAATTTTCTAAGAGGTTTTTTACTAGTGCAGAACCTGCTTTAATAACCATGTGGTTTCTTTTATTCTGTTATATTTTATCTAGTTGTACTGGTACTGTCATTCAGTTTTTCAAAATATGAACATTCCCTTTTTATTGTAAAAAGAGGGTTATAAAAAGATGCTGCTCAAGTAAAGAGAGCACACCTACTGTGTTAAGGCCTTGCCCTCTTTGTGGTTACTTGGGAGAATGCTGTCCTAAAATAACCCCTCTTCCAAGGCAAGCATATCAAAAGCATCTCCTTTCAATTGTTCGTATTTTAACTATTGGCTATGAAATCCTGATTTAAATATGAATAGGTGTAATTTTTTTTTTTCCTGGAGTTAAATTCTTCTATTTGATGTTGGGTCTTTGCTTGTGTATTCTCATTTGTAAGGCAGCTGTTTAGGCTTATGCAATACTAGATAATGCTGACTGAACCTCCTGTGTTTGTTTGCATTATGCTTTTGTTTTACTCTACAGTTCCAAATGATAGGTTGCAGTAAGTATTCAATTTTCTGATGAGGCTTAAAAGAACTTTGGCTCTCCAATGCATCGGCACATGACTCCTGTTTCACCATGATAAGAAAGTGTTTGCCTTTAGGGAAAAGGAAAATGATTGAATGCGTGTGTTTTACATTACTTGAACCATGAGCATTTTACTGAAACAGGCCAAGACATTAACAAGGGTTTGGCCATGAGGGAATTAAGAGTCAGTTGTGTATCTTATATCCCAGTCAGATGTTGCTTTCCTTTTCTTTAAAAAAAGCCCCAAAACAACAGTGCTGGAGTTGAATGCAGTTGGTTCTATATAAACATACGTAGATAAGAGCATATGTGTGTCCTTCCACATGCACAAGTGGCCTGTTTGCAACATTTGTATGTAAAGTACAGCATTATCACTGAACATTAACAGTGATCCTCAACTAGCAAAATGTATTTTGAGAAGAAAATACCATTTTAGTATTTACATAGTGGTCAGAAGTAATGAAGAACAAGATGTGGTTATACCAAGTTCGGTGCCATTATTCATATAGATTTGAATATAAATCAAAGGTATGTAAAACTGTGTTCTTTGTTTTATATTTATTGTGTTATAATTCCTTGGTAATTATTTTAGCCTTCATCTAGACTTTATACCATTTTCAGACCTTAGATCCACTCTCCTTTGGGACTTGTCTGGCCACAGTCTTCCTTCCTTGAAAAATTTTGGGTTGTATCTTTGAAGACTCCCCTGAGCTGTATCCAGAAGTGTCATTGGGATTCCACTTGTCACTCTATTCCCTGAAAGGTTGGGAAGCCACTTGGATAGCAGTTCAGATGATAATCTAGATGTTGTAGCACGATCCTTTGTGCTGTATCACTACTGATGTTCATCCATTCACTTTCTTTCAAACAGTAGCTGCATTGATGTCCTCTTGTACAGCATGATGTAAGGGGCAACCACTGGACCTTTTGCTGATATTTTGTAAGAAGTTATGTTCTAAAAGATGAGAATTGTTTGCAACAGTACTTCATAACCAAGTTGCTTCCATAGACTAAGCCACACCAATGAATAGGGCATGGAAAAGAAAAATCCTGAAATCTTCCTACCAAAAATAGAATGGCACAATTCACAGTGCCTTATCATTTCAAACAGTGATATGATAAAAATGAATCTTCATTTGATGCAATTCAGCCTTCCTCCTGAAGCTGGTAGAGCACTAGTGGTTTATTGTAGAATCGTAGAATCATCTAGATTGGAAAAGACCCTTAAGATCATTGAGTCCAATCATTAACCTAACACTGCTAACTTAAGTTTAAAACTCTGGAAATGCTTACCTCATTGTTTAAAGAATGATACTGCAAACTCTTGGAGGTACGGGGTTGCTGGCCCTCAGGGAATCACCATATAGACCACTGAAGCTTGTGCCAACTCCGTTCCTGGGCAGCTCTAGGATTAAGCCCTTGGCCAAGCCTTGTTATTTCATGCATCCTGGTGAGACAGTGGGGACAATGTGTTTCAGAAACTGAAATGATTGCAGTCTGCATGTTTATACTCATTAATTGCATGGACCAGATCCTCCGGCTGTTTATGTCAGCCTGTGCTGATACAGCGTATGTGTCTATTTATCTTTCCTGTAGATTTTGTTTCATTCTAATGATAGACCTTACAAGACCACAGCTCTTAAGACGCTTCCTTATATGTGCCCAGAGTTTCACGCTGATCTACAAGATAAACTGTTTAGACTCCAGCCAGTCTTTCTGGTGGTAGATTTGGGTAGTTTCTGAGGCCTGTTATTTTTCTTGTGCTGCCAGGATTTCCTGAGGGGGACACAGGAACTTTAGGCCTCATGGAACATGCAGCATTAACCTGTAAAATCAAGATTTTCACTGCAACATAAGCTGTCACCCAGGAAAGCAGTGTACAATGCATTTGTGAAATGTATGAAAAGAAGTCCAGGAATTCAGTTAATTAACCACATCAGTTTCTTAACGTGATCAATTTTAATTAAACTGAATTTTAATAGAGATCTGTGTAGTCTGTAGAGAGCAATTGCTAATTCTACAAAGCATGTGCTGCTTTTCACTTCAGATTTGCTCCCATCTAATTAATATGGATAGGGCATTAAGCCTTTTTGGACTCTGGTGGTTTTCATTTCATGACTATTAATGATTTTAATGAACTGGACTAATTCAGTAGTTTTCATCCTAGTGTTTCAGAGCTTTGTTCATCACAAATTTCAGGTTTATAATTGGTTTCCAGGTCTTAACAGTGGTCATTGATCAGCTTCAGCAGTTTCTTTTACAACCCAGTAGGAACGTAAGAAAAGTTTTTAACCCTTTGCTAGCACAAGGGCACATCAAAACTGCCTCAGTATCTAGAGAAAGAAGATGGGATCTATGAGTTCATTGAACGTGCCAAATTGTGTCTGAATGCAAGTTGTGTAGAAATGTTTCCATTTAAGACGTAAGACAAATGAAAAAGCAAACATGCAAGGTGAAAGTCTGTCAGTCTTAATGTATAATTATGTCACACAGTTTACAACAGAGGACCTGATTCTGCACTGTTCCTCATGCTATTTTTTTATACCAATACAGAACTAAAAGCATTGCTATTCTAAATGTGTATTACCTATCTGGTTTTATATATGTGTGTATGTATATATAATATATATAATGGTTATGAGAAGTGTGGAGACTACTTGTTCATACAGGACCATGTGTATTCAAAATTTTGCCTTAATAAATCAATAGATCTTTTTAACTCTTTCTGTACCTTATGTGTGTAGATTAAAAACCCTCATAGATTCATCCCTCTGGCTGCACAAAGACTGTCACAAAGTGTATTTCTCTCAGCAGAGGCCTTTAGTGTGCTGTGTATTATTACTAAGAGCAAACACCTTCTTTCAGTATGACTTAACTCTGCTGTTGAGCTAAGTAAAAATGCATATATATTATTTTTACATTTAAAAATATTAAATATTTTCAGTGGGATTTGAGCAAGAAACCTTGTTACCTGTAAGGCAAGTTTTATTGATTCCTGCATAAAACATTAATGCTGGAAGTTCTCTTTCAACAAACAAGCAAAGCCCCTGGTTTTGTTCATTCTTGTAGCTACCTGCACTGCCTTCGTGGTCCTTGAGAACCGTAGGACAACCAATTCAGAGGAAGCAAATAGTATCAAGCTTCATTTTTAAGTTCGTTATTCATCTTAGACTTGGGAAAATAAAAAATTTTAAAAAAACTTCTGCAAATTTGTTTTAGATGTAAACACTTATTTCATTTACAAGCTACACAGAATGCTTTGCAGTTGATACAGACATTGTGCTGAGCTGTGGAAATAAGAAGCAGCCATATGTGTCCTGGTGTCATGGTGATGGTATTGGTGTTTTGTTTGTTGAATATCTCGACCATTGATCAAGACTGAGTGTAGAAGGTAAAACAGAGTTAGCTCGCTACACGGTGTACTCAGCAGGTACTTGGCTGTTTGCAGATGGCCATCTGCAGAAGGACACAGCTTGCTGTGGGACCACTTCTTATTGGCATGGGAAGGCAACATGGTCTGGTGAACTGAGCTACTGGTGGGCATTGACTTCCTTTCAGATGAGTCAGGAAGGAGCTGTGCTCTACAAGGCCCTTGTTCAGTTGTGTACCAAACTTTTTATTTCTCTTTCTCATGGGCCATGCATATTTGGAGTCAGCGAAGATGTAGCATTTCACACCAGCAATTTCCTAATGTTTATATATATTTCTAGTCTTCAATTACTTAATTTCTAAGTGTTAATGACAGCTTGGAATGGTATTTGCAGTCTGGAGAAAAAAAGTACACATCTTGTCTAGAGGCAAGTATCAGAGATCCCAGATCTGAACCTTCAGTAAAGCATCAGTAGGCTATGAGTTAAGGCTGAAAAGTAATGTGGTGTGGGTTTTTTTGAATTTTCATTTGAATTCTGCCAGAAGAAATAATAGCAACTTTGATACAACACTAGAGATACTGTTTATAGGTTTGGTGCTGAATGGAACTGTATTTGTGCCACTTCACCGGTATCGGTGCTATTTGCCCATCATCTACCACTGCACATTGCATAATTGTGTTCAAGTTCTGAATGCATAAGAGCAAGTTATGAGAGAAAGGCTTATGTTTATTTAGAAGTTTAAACAGTGATCATAACTATTCCTTCTGGTCCTGTAATCTCTGCAGGCATTTAGCACAGGGTTCCCATTCCTTCAGAAAGATACCTTGCTCCCTGACAGAAGGATCTCTTTCCTACTGCTGCCAGCTGTAATCTCTTTGGTTGTACCTGAGATGAGAAGATTCTTATCCAGCTGTGCTGTGGTTTGGAAATATCTGTTTCAGCACTGATGTATGCAACTCTATCAGCTGCAGTAAAGATCCATCACATTTTCCAACTGTCTGTTCATCCTGCTTCAGTCCTTGTGAGGGTTTTGTTTTTTAGCTAGTCTGCCCTCAGACTATGCCACTTCTTAAGAATATGACAAGGATATAAAGTATGGATGTGTAAGACCAAAACTGTTGGATTGTTAAATAACAGTGGTGAAAAAGATGCTAATGACTTTCATTATTCTCTGAAACAATGCGCTTTTTTTTTAAGCTCCCTTTTTTCATTCACCTATCATTTTTAGCACTTTTAATGTTTGTAAAACAGTGCTGTCTGAGTCAAAGCTAAGAAACATGCTGAAGTAGTAGGATCTAGCAAGTAGGGTAGTGAAAGATGGTGAATGGCATTTGACACTTAATGGTTCAATATTTTCACTGAAAAGTGAATAGAAGCTCTAATTTACTTGCTGTTTGTGAGGTTTGAGCTTGTCTGTAGTATAGCAAGCTTCTGTTATAAAGCGCTGTGATGATTTCTTGGAGTGAAGGTATGGGGGGAGATCTGACCATATGCTTATTACATTTCAAGAAAGAGGACTTATCCTTGGATTTCTACTTTGTCTTGAATACATTTTGAGACCACTGGAAAAATGCATGAGAAAACCCTTCTGGACAAAATTAACAAAGTAGAGTGCCTCTGACTCCTGGTCCCTTTCCCTGTTTGCTCCGTCTGCCTTCCAGAACAGACTCCTGGGAGGTGAGCAGTATTCTGACTTTATGATGACTTGCAGCAAGATTTGCACGACACTCTGTGTGTGTGTGTGTGCGTGCGCGCATGCGCCCCAGGCAGGATTTATTCATTTCATCTAGTTTACAGTATGCTGCAATGATTTCGTAAAGTCTGAAAGCATTCTATACAGAAAGGATTAAGAGCTAGGTTTAGAGCTGTAAGAAATACAGATATGTAACCATGTTTTATAATCTATTAATTCCCTTTCAGTGATGAGCGTGAATGTTAATGTGCTAACATAAAATCCATTGACACTGAGACACCACTGTTAAAGATATCGTATAGGTAAATTCTTCATCTTATAGTGTGGTCCACAAGGATTGTCTGGAAGGTGTTTTAGGGAGAGTGTATCTAAGGAAAGGTATGGTCTCATTTAGAAGCAGTTTGCCAACCAGATTTTAACCATTATGATTGGTTGGCTGTTTTCATGTCAGTAGGCCAAGAATGTGTTAAAAAAGCAGATGCCAATTCATTCCTTTAAGTTGGAAGTGGCTTCTTCAGTTTGCAGTTTTTCTCCCTTTGATATAATGCAAATGCTACTGAAGACAGTAGAACAAAAGGAGAATAAATAATGGGGAAATAAAAACAAAATAACATTAAAATACAACAGACTGCAATCTGTTTTATTTAAGGATGTGGTTTTGTAATCAAGGGTCAGAGGGGAGGAAAAATGTTAAGAACAGTGCCAGAAAGGGACAGAACTATGTTATGTTGTATATCTAATACAGTCCTGAACACAGTGTTGCCGCACCACAAAAAACAGCTGTGATTTAGAAAATGGTCACGTTTGAAATGTCTAGATCCCAGTTTTCCTTTTTCTTTCATCATTGCAGTCAGCATAGTAACAAAAAATAGCTCTCATGATGTCATAAACTTTACTGAAGAAAGCAGTGTCTTTCTTGAATTATTTATTTTACATAAAACATTTATAAAGTGCTACCAGATAACATGTAAGAGCAGTATAATAAAATCAATAAGCATTAAAATCAGAATTAATTTAGGCACCTCGTACATTCTGTGGGATTATACTTCAACTGTGCCCTATATGTGGCTACAAAACACCTTTTCTGCCATCCTTGATCCTGTGGCCTCTCTGGGGAGCCTCTTGATATTTGAACAATGTTGCTAGACTGTCCTCAGCCAGTTCCCAACTATTGCCAAGGGACTGTTTCCTAGCTGGGAGCTGCATGTCATGGTTTGTGCTGGCTTTACCATTCTCCCCCTCCCCAACTCCTGTGCCTCCTTATGCTGTTGAGCACCAGTATTCTAGAAGAAGTTTAAAGTGTGGCACAGAGTTGGTTGACTTGGCCCATGAAGCACTTCCCCTATAGCTGAGCTTCAGGTCCCATGAACTCCCTTGGAACAGCAGAATAAGGACCAAGGAAATGACCTATTCCAATGAACGGTGATCCTTAATACCAATCTTGGAAAGATGATTAAACTCTCAATGTAAGAAATAAAAAGCAGCTAAGTAGTTCTGTAATGTGGAAAGGAGATAAGATAGCTTTTGTTCTTACTGAATAAATACATTTGTCGTTATCTGAATTAATAATGTCATACAAATATGGGACTTCTAAGAAATGACAGCATTATATTGAGCATATAAGTGTAACATAAATGACACCACTTTGTTTAAAAGCCAAGTATGTACATGTGTACAAGACAGAGGCACTGGACTTTGCAAATACAGTTTGGCAAGTGAAATTACATTATTTTGTCACACAAACAAAAGTTTTGCAGAGTACACTCTGGTGTCATAATTCTGTCACAAAATTTATTTTTTAAATTGCTGAGTGATAGTTTTGTTGTGAGGTGGTGCTGGTGCAGCCAAATACCTCTTTGAGAGTGCTGCTTCATCCCTCCATATAGTTCCCAGGTGCATCTCTTTAGTTCATCCTCTGGTGAGACTCATATCCTGGTGAGGTAGGTTATCATGCTACCAACTCTTCATGTGCTCAGTATTTCTCATCTGCTGTGTCATCTGTTTGTTTCAGAGCTATCTCTCTGGCTTTCCTGAATTAGTACAGTGTAGTTCCCCTGAGAAAGTATTGGTATTTCTTGCTGATAAGCTCTCAATAGGTTTCCCAATAACAACCTGTCAGATGCTCTATGCTCTGGTGTGATTTCTTGGCATGTAATTTGATGGTGGTGTGTAACAGGTCCCATCTAGTTTCTAGACAATCTCAGCCAACAGATGGTCCTCATACTCGTACCTCTTCTTGGTAATTCTCTTGGTTCAAGATCGCAATTGCAATTAAGTGTCTGGAAATAATTTATTTTGTTTTTATAGAGTCTTTACGTCAGCTGCTGTAGGGAAAAAAAGTCTGGCAGAAAACTTACTTTGATTTGGAGCAAATATTAACAATTTATTTTCTCATCTCAGTGAAGGAGGGGAAAATTGAACAAAGCATATCATTCAAACCTAAATGAGCACAAAAAGATGACTGCTGCTTCACTACTTTTCCCACAAGAACTTGAACTTGTGTCTCTCAGAAAATTGACTGTAAGACCAGGCAATAGAGTCCCTTTCTTTCAGATGCTGGGGGTTTTGTTTGGTTTGGTTTGGTTTTGTCTCTGTAAATATTTACATAATTTGTACTAACTGAAGGAGTATCAACAGCAGAAGCTGAGCGCACGTGGACAGAGGCTGTGTATGGTTTTGGCTTGTGGAGTGAGAAATGAAGGTTCACATTTTCCTAAGCAGAGAAATATATTGAACCTGGACAATGCTGCTAACTCCACTGACAAGTTAGAAAATTGATTTTCAAAATTGTTTTTTCACTCCTCAAGCCTGTTTTGATGGTTTTCTCACAAAGTTCCTATTAGTTTTGGGCCATGTAGTCTTGGGTGGCCCAAATTAAACCTTCTGGTAAATAACTTGGATAATATTTTCAATTTTGCATGTGTGTACTTGCTTGGGTTTTGTTGGGACATTGTTTTTTTTAAAGGGCATTGTCTGCATGACGGTCCTCTTCAGCAACAGGCAATAATAACGTGGTTAAAGTGATATTTTGCCAAATTTTGCTGTTTGCGAGTGTATTAAAGACTCAACAGATAAAAATTTGTAATTGTACAGGCGGTATTTAGTTCCAAAATTGCAGCAGTTACTGGTACTGGTGAATGTGCTTTGTGCATTATAATAAGAAGCCTAATCTGCTAATTTTTTGATAGTGTGTTTTGCTGGGCTGATCCAAGTGTACTGGTTCTCATGACTGAACTGCTGAAGCACCTAAAAAGCCTCCAAGACTTCATAGCAAGGCCACTGTAGTGTAAGACTGTTGCATGTTTGTCTATGCAGGCTCACCAAAGTGAGTGATTTTTAATTTTTACAACCTAACTGTATCTATAGCAAATCAAACGAGATCTGCTTGCTTTAACTAGGATTTGTAACACAGCAAATCACTTTGCATGCCTGTTGATCTCAGGCGTAAAATTGTTGGAGTGCTCGAATTCTACTTAGAATCAGTTTTTGTCCATATAAGTACTTGCCAACAGTCAGATATGACTAGAATTGAGCTCATTCTTCCTTTCTTTGCACAGGAAAGACTTCTAGGAGGCAGGAACAGTTTTGCATAAATGAGGCAGGTTGCAGTCTTCTAGATGGGCAGTATCTTTTTCAGAGCTGCTCCATGTATTTGCTTTCTGCCTTCAGTCTGTCCCCAGTACACATATGCCTCTACATACCATAGGCAACACTAACCAAACCCTCCAGGTTGCTGCAGGTCATGGGTCTCTCATCAGTAGGCAGTGCCCTGGCAAGAAGACTCAGTGGCTCAGTTTGGATAAAGTTCCTGAGACTTCATTAGTGATCTTGTGGTTTCTGATGATTTGGGATGTTCAAGATCTGCTCTGATGCAGGAAGTTGGTGCCTTCAGGTCTGCACTTCTGTCATAAAAATAGTAGAAGTCCTTTGACTGAAGTGGTTTGTGGCAAAGTGTCTCTTCTTTTTAAAATCTAACACCATCCAAGTGGCAGATGTAATCTGACAATGCTGGAGGATGGGTCAGTGAATATTATGTATCTTCCTGGAATACACAGTTTGGGAGTAGCAGTATTGAAAGCTTCTTATCAGCATTTCCTGTCAGTCCTTGCTGGTACACCAAGTGGAGTTTGCCCACATGGGACAGTGGACACATGCCTCTTTCTCTCTCCTTGCCCAGATGGTGGGTACTACTGGTTTGTGTCAAGTACTCTGGGCTGGGTGGGACTGAAAACTGGCATCTGAGCTTGTGAAGAAAAAAATAAAACAAACAAACAAACCCCCCACAACCCCTCAAAAACCAAACCAGAAAACCCAACCCAAACACCAGATTTCCTCATTTTTTTAAAGTAGCTCTTTTGTGTTAGGGTTTATATCTTGTATTCTCATTGCTCAGATATTTCTAGATTCAGCACATTAGCCTGTCTTGTAAGGGTGAAAAGTGGGATTAATTTTTAGAGCTAGCTGAACAGCTATTTGTTATTTTAGAATATTTATTCTAAATGATGTCTTGTTATTTTAGAAATTTGTTCTTTGTCAGGTTCTCTGGTTCAGTTATAGCCTGACTGGCTGGTTGCAAGGCAAATACTTTGAAATCTACTGAAATAATAACTAGAATAATGACAAATAATTTATAGAATCTGCAGAATTTATTGTCTGGATTTGAGTTTTGTTGATTTATTTTTATTATTGTTATTTTTAAAATAAGCCTGTCTGTTCTCTGAAATGAATACATAGTATAGAATTATTACCCAATTAAAAGAATGATCTGGCTAAATGTTAAATACAGATACAGTGCTAGTTAGTCAATGGAACTGCCATTCTCCTGAAAGCCCAAATCTGTTTCATGTAGTACTACTCTCTGCCATGCATTGTTCAGTTTTGTATGCAGTGCCCAGATAAACACGCAGGGATGGCTTGTCTCTAGGCAGTAGCATAGGACTACTGTAATCTATGAACTCAGCCTGTGCATGCCTCCACGTTGCTATTTGTTCTTCTTACTACTGCTGAGCAACGTGTGGGAGTGCAAAATGGGATGACAAGACAGTGTTGCTGAGCAAGGTCACCTGGAGCTCACATTTCACAGCTAAGCAGGCTACTGCTCTTGACTAATTCCTGGTGAGTTCACTGCCTTGAAGAGTAGGTGGCCATGGCGAAGACAAGATTTGCTTGCTTACTTTTGGTAGGAGGATAAAGGTGATGCTTTGTGCCCGAGAAGAGACAGAAGCAGTGAATTCTGTCTTGGAAGGCTTTTATGCTTATTCTTAAGGTGGCAAAATTCAGTTTTGCATGTACTGTATGAAGCCGACCATATGATGATGATACTTTAGATTTAATTTTAGCAAGTTATGAGGAATGTGGAGATGATAGATTTGAAAGCAGTGATCACAAGTGATTCGGTTCAAATTACATGGAAGAATGTACATAAACATTGAAGTAATTTCAGAAGGGAAGAATTTGAGAAATGTTATCAATTAAGGATCAAATAAATGAACTAGACTGAAAAGTGCTCTGAAACTTCAATTTAAAGAAATTCCAAGGTGCAGTGAGAAATTTGCAACCAAGGACCTAATTACAGAGCATCGGGTACATTTACTGCAGAGATAATTTAGGGCCAAAATTAAGGGATGCAACCCATAAACAATCATGTTCATTGCGTACCCTGAAACTATAATTAAGCTAATGCAGATTTGGTGGGAGAACAAATGTGCATAATTTAGCTTTGAATAAATTCAGGTTGCAAACTAGCTATTGAGATTCTGGCACAGCTCTCCAAAAGAAGCATCAGGAGACAGAAGACCTAAATGGAGTTATGGTGGAGCCCAATGTACTGTTTAAACGTGTTACCTAAAAAGAGGGTGTAAACCATATCTGAAGTGTAAGCTGCCTCTGGTATTTTTCTGTACAATACTGTATTATGCAGTGTAGGTTTACCCTCAAAATGTGTTTGTTACAACTCTGCTGTACTTTTTCAAGACTCTTATTGACTATAAATAGGCTTTGAATTATGTCCCACAGCAGCAAGTGGGGTTTAATTTGCATAGCTCCTAGTACCTCAGCTGAAGGTACTCCTTATTTTCCATTTCTTGCATGGTAAAACCTATCTTATGCCTATCACCTGCAGCTGATATTTTTAAAAAGAGGGGAAGAAAACGGGCATAGAAACACAACGAGAAAACCAGAATCAAACTTGAGTCTGATGGTTCAGTCTTAGTGCAGGCTCTATGCGTGTGGGAGTGAACAGGGAAAGGGGGATCTGAGGTCCTGTCTTCTCTGGTACCTTATGGCCTTCCTCTTCAGCATTCAGGAAACGCTATACCTCTGACTTCTGTAACACACATGTAAAAACTTACTTTAAATGAACAGTATTTTAGAGGTGTGCAGCTTATTTGAAGTGAAAATAATGTAAGTCTAGAAGTGTGTAGTCATATTTTTCTTTTAAATCTCAAAACTTGTGTAATGGTAAGCAAGAATAGTCCCATTATAATAAGCAGGATTTAAATTGAGTAATTTGCTTAACTGATGCATAGAAATATCCAGAGTCCCAGTGCTCAAGAAATCAGCATAATATATCCTGTGCCCCCTTCATATTTTATATTTTGGGAACCCAGGGTTTATATATTTTTCAAACATATTTGAAATCAAATCTAAGAAACAATATTAGCAAAGCTTCTATACGGGATATAACACTTAGAAGAGAGAGAACATTTGAAACTATTAAATTATTATCTACAGTAGTACCCAAAATATTTTAGCTAGGCCTATGAGAACTTTGAAATTGCTTTAAGGGCTGTATAGTTAAAGCCTTTTAAAATGCACTGCTTAATTTTTCCTCACATTGTAATTCATTGTTGGCCTTTTCTGCAATGAATTGTTGGGATTAACCAATAAATCAGCAGAAAAGACATGCCCGTTTCCTCAACAGTTGACAAATTACAGTGTGGTCAAAGTACTGTATGGGGGGTTTTTTTTGCGTTTTTTATTTATTCAATGAGGAAGGCTAACAATCAGATGCCCCAAAACCATGTTGGTTTTATCTGGTAATATTGCTTTTAATTATGTTCCACTGTGTCGTGATTTAACCCCAGCCAGCAGCTAAGCACCATGCAGCTGTTTCCTCCCTCCTCCCCCCTCACAGTGGCATGGGGAGGAGAATTGGAAAAGTAAAACTCGCAGGTTGAGATAAAAACAGTTTGATAGCTAAAATAAAGTAAAATATAATAATAACAATAATAAAAAATATAATAATAATTGTAATGAAAAGGAATATAACAAAAAGAGAGAGAAATAAACCCCAAGAAAAGAGAAGTGAAGCACGATGCAATAGCTCACCACCTGCTGACCGATGCCCAAGCAGCGATCGGCCCTTCCCAGCCAACTCCCCCCAGTTTATCTACTGAGCCTGACGCTCGATGGTATGGAATAGCCCTCTGGCTAGTTCGGGTCAGCTGTCCTGGCCATGCTCCCTTCCAGCTTCTTGTACCCCTGCTTGCTGGCAGAGCATGGGAAACTGAAAAATCCTTAACTTTGGATAAGCACTGTTTAAGCAACTCTAAAACATCAGTGTGTTATCAGCGTTATTGTCTCACTAAATCCAAAACTCGGTACTGTACCAGCTACTAGGAAGAAAATTAACTCTCTCCCAGCCGAAACCAGGGCACACTGTTTCTCAAGTAGCATTTGTAAATGTGTTTCTAATAGTCGTTACTGATATTAAAGTAACATTTTGCTTGATTTATGAATATTTACTTAGAAAAAATAATATTATTTGGGAATAGAAGATTTGTAATTACAAGGTTTTTCTTTCTAGAGCTTCATGTTAATAGAAGACCTTTGTCTTGGTTGTATTTTTTTCCACAATAAATAAAGCAGAATTTTGGGTTTGAATACTCTAGTTCTGAATTATTTAAATACTTGCATTCTGGTTTCCATGCATTCATTATTTTCTAATGGTTTGGGATTGTAGCTGTGCAGTCAAACTAGGCACAGTATCTGCCATGTACAAATCCTGTAGCTGTATTTACAAATGGATATTTAGCAGGCCATTTGTAAGTAGCACTTTCTGTGTGTGAGAAATAGTGATAAATAACGATGCAAATTAGACCCTTAATTGTGCATTACATTGGATTTCTCAATTCTTAAATATCATAGTTAAAACAATAAGTACAATATCATTGCTTGTCAGGAACGAAGTCTCTTTTGTCTTTATCATAACAAACCTATTGTTTAAGACAAGCTTTTGTTAAGTGCTTGGAAAGTGCCAGTAGAGAGAAAATGTTTCTGACCTTGGCCATGTACTACACCCTCTGAAATTGTATTAGCTTTTATACTGCATGATGTATGAGCAGCCTTTTGAGATCTAGGAGTCTGGAATATGATGCTGAAAAACAACCATTCATCTGATCCACTCACTATTTAAGGTAAGGCACATCCAAAAGATGGCAATGTTGGAGTGTATTGCAACATTATGGGGTATCTTACAGCCCCGAAGCTCCAGTCTGGACCTGGGGAGCTTTCTTGTGGCACAGGGAATCTCCCGTGCAGCAGGTGCCTTATAGGTGCCATTGAGACTTCTCCCTCTCTAAGAGATGCCCAAACTGTGGCGGGGGAGGGTATTGTATGAACTGCGGTGTGCCAGGTCTGTAGAAATGAGGCAAAGTAGAGCAAATGCCCCGTAGTCACGGTCCTGATCTCAGCTGCTCGTTGTGTACAGGCCTGAAGCGGCTCCCCTGCAGGGCACAGTTATGAGGGAGGAAATCGGATCCTGTCACAGAAGAGGTGAAACGTGCCAGGGACGGGGATGTGCAATGACTAAAAACCAGATGATAACAGTAAATCACCTGCGACTGAGCAAGATCTGTAATTGAAACAGAGCTTATGCTTTCTGATGACTTGTGGGGAAGAGGCGCAGGCCCACGGTGCCTGTGGAGGGATGAGCACAGGTTGGGCAAGGAAGAAGCCTGGCAGAGAACATGGCTGCATCTTCCACCTCCCTGTCCTGTTGCAAAGAGAGGCTGACTCTGCCCCCGTCTCAGCTTTTCAGTCAGCATACATTTTTGAATGTATGGGTGGCATTGTAACTCTCTAAAGCTCCATGGAAATCGAGGGAGCTCACCTTATTCCAGGGCCAGGGCGCCGGTCCCATCCCTCTGGCAGGACGCCAGGCAGCCCCCACAATCCCCTCACCCCTTGCTGGCTTAGTGCACCTGGGGAGGAAAGAGGCAGTGCTTTGGGAATGCTGTGCTTTTTCTTGCTGCCTTTTGTTAAAAATTATTTGATCTTCACGTATGATCTCAGTCAAACATGGTGTAATTTCTGTATTGCTGTGTCATAAAGTCGTTAGCCTGCTTCTGGACAGGGAATGTTCTGGAGTCCTGTGGGGACCAAGATGGAGATGGGAGCCATCGGGAAGTACTGACAGCATCTGTTTGCATATTAAAACTGAATTTCTGTTTACTCATTTAAAACCCTCTAGAGAATATGGCTAGATATATATTATTTTAGAAACTATACATTATTTACTTAGCTGTGACAAACACGCTCCTGATTTAAAACCAAACTCTGTTGCTTATTTAAATACCAAGGAAAAATCCCCCCCTATGTAGGAGGAAGTATAGCTAATGGAAAGCATCGGTGGTGTTAGAGTGTGTTTGTGGAAGGGGGACTGGTTTGCTGCTGAAGCTACAAGACTTGGGGGCAAGATGCACTCGTGGATACGAGGCAAGTTCTTGGGGTATGAAGATGCCTGCCATACTGGCATTAATTGAAGTAGAGTTAAGGGTAGAATAGTGTGAATTAACAGCACTTTGGCTTTACATCCAAACTTTAAATGATCAGCTAAACTCTGTTGTAAGAAGCTCTAGCTGAATTTTTGTGTTATCATCAAGGTGTATGAAACTTGTCTGTTTGGATGTAATATATCACAACTTTAAAAAGTTAGCTTACTTCCATAATCTGAAAAGTGCAATAGCACCATTCAAGCTCTTTATTATAACTTCTGTAACTAAAATCTGAAAATCTTAGGGATGCAGTTTTACAATTCATTGGTACTGGTAGTTGGGCTGTCTTGAGCGGTGTCCAGGCCAGGCTGATCATTTGCGTCCCCTCGTGCTCGCACAGCTTTCTGTGGTGGTCCTCTTTGAGGAAGCACTTGCACTGGTGAACCACAGCCTCACAGGCAGCTGAGGAGACAAAGACCTTGCTCCTGGGGTGGGGAGAAGGAAGACTGCTTGTGCCAGCCCTGTCAGCACAGCCTGACGCTTGGGAAACTTCATCCTCCTCCTCAGCTTCTGCCCTGGCTTGCATGTTTGCCATTGAATTCAAGGCTTATAAAAATGGGTTTTTTTGTTACAGTACAGCAATTTTGAAAGAAACCTAACAGTTTCTTTTTGGCTTTCCTCAATGTTTCAAAATCAAGCTTCAGAAAACTGTTAGGGAGGGAAAAGGAAGGTTTTCTGTCTTTATATATTTGTTTCTGTAGGCACTCTACCTCTTTCATAGTATAAAAATATTATTTACCTGTCTTAAGAAAGTTGTAAAAGAGAGCCTGAGAAATTGGTATTACATATGTATTGGAACAAAATGGTCTTGGAATGTTACTTTAATTTTGGTGGTAATTTACTTCTGGAATCCCTATTTTTGGCAATACTTTACTTCCTTCTGTAAACAAAACACAGTTCATAAAAGCATCATACCAAGAAAATACAGCAATATGCAATACATAAAGTACATCTTTCTCTTTTGCACCACTAGTAATACATGATGAGATACATAATTTGTATAAACAGTCACAGATGGAGCTTCAGTGTTACTATTAGGATCTCATAAAGTACTAATTACTTGGCTTAAAGGAAAGCACTAGGGAAAAAATGGGCCTTGTACATCAGAAAGATGGAATCTGAATTGAAGTTTGTTTCATAATTACCTGCACCTTTATTTTGGTTTGGGCCATGCCATGACCCAAAAACCTCTGAAAATAAAGGTTTCAATTTACAGACATCAAAAGCTGTCTCTGACTTTCTGTTTTCCTATAGATAAACTTACATAAGGCAATAGTTTAAATAACCTGCCAATTTTAAGGTAGCATTTGGGTGGGATTTGTTTCTGTGAATATTACTGGCAGAAAAGATACTCTTCCCTTGCCTGTTGTTTCCCAACTTGTGCATGTCAGAAATGAGCTCTTGACAAAAATAATAAAAAAAAAAAGACTGTCTCCCCAAAAGTGTGCATGTTAGGACAAGACCCAGGTTTGTGATCTTGAAGAGTGAACTTAAAGAAAAAGTTGTATTTACTGTGCTTTTTGAAGGTCTTTATAAATGTGGGTAATTTAAAACTAAGCTAATGAAACTTTTGTCTCAAACTGTGTAAGTTTCTTCTGCTATTAAATTTGTCCACTGATGGTACTAGCAGTCTTTTCACCACCTGAAAAAATTATTCAGATCACCCACAAAGCCTTCAACTCATTGCTAAGATTAAATCTTCTTATCCAGTGGGGCCACCCTAAAACACCTCGAACATTTTGTAAATAAGTTTTACAGTAAAGCATCCTTACTTGCAGGTAAGATTTAGTTGGGTTTTCTCTGGCTGATGAAATCTGGATACAAAGCCTTAATATCCCAAGCATACAACCTGCTTCTGGTATTTGTCCTTTCATGCTTTCAATTCTCAATTGCGTGACTCTTTAGATTACAAGGAATACATATGTGTGTGTGCTAATAATTTTATCTAGGGATTAATAATTGCTGTGGAAATGAATTTAGGAGTAATTATGATTTGAAAAATATTAATTAACCAGTGGGGTTGAGAGCATTGGCTAGCAGCATTAGATTTCCAGACCTTTGAGTGTACTTTTGTTCTGTGAATCTACATTTTTCTGCATCTAATTCTAATCTTTAATCAAATTTTCTCTCATTTCTAACCCTTTGCTTTTAGAATTTTATGGTCTTGTTCTGTTTATTAAATAAAGGTTCATTTCCAAATAGAAATATATACTGAAGAAAATTAAGATAATGCTTAGAATGAAGTGAATGTTGCAACTGTAGGGTATTTAATTAATACGCTTGAAACAGTGTCCTGAAATGAATGGGGTTTGCTGATGAGGTGGTTTATATTTTATTTTTTGATACTGTCCTACTTCTCCTAAGGGGAAGAATATTTTTTGTTCTTAGTGCAGCATTTGTCTCAAGAATAAGCGTAATGAGCATCTGAAAGTTGACTGTGGGTGAAATGATGTGACATGCCAATGACATTTTCATTAAAAAATATTTTAATGAGAACAGTAAACAGAAAGGAGAGAAAAACCCTGTAGGTTCTGATGCTCTGTTAGCTACCAAAACCTACAAATATTTGCTTTGGAGTGTGGTGATATGCATACATATATATATTCTTTCCACAAAATCTTTAAAGAGGTGCGTAAGTTTTTTGTAAGGGAATAAAAGTAACAGACCATGAGCTGCCCCTGTTCTTTGTACTACTGGAAGCAGGAGACTCTCAATAGTAGCTGTTTTTAACCATTCTGACAGTTGGTTGAAATACTGTGCCATTGAACTGGGAAATGTAATGTGCTGCATTTCAATATGCATTTGTATCACCTTTTTGTTTACAGCAGCAAAAGCTAATGTCATTAGAATGAAAATAAAGAATTAAAAAAGTCAGAAAGAAACAGACATCAGCTGATCTCTCCCAGATGGATCTACTTATAAAAAACTACAGCAGTATCTATCAGTTTTGGTTATCCATACTTTGGTTTATTTGACTAGTACCAAAGCAATTCAGATTTAAAGTGTTAGGGAGCATAAGCTAGCTAAGTAATAAGACTAGATTAAAAAAAGACTTGTGTTTGGATAAGAAGTCCATGCTTTCCCTCTAGTGCATCAACCATTTTTATGAGGTGTATTTTAATCTGAGTACTGTAAAAGCGTATAGGGTATACGTGGCAGAACGATCATCTTCCCAAAAACACTGAAAATAAAGACTTATTCTTACCCTTTGCGGTATATACTAATGAATGAATCACCAAATCCTTAGTGTCAGATTAAACCTTGGGTCTGCATAAGTTACTCATAAAGGCCACATAAGTGTACAAGAACGAAGACTGGGCAGTGTGGTAGCAGGCAGGCACCCTTGGGTCTGGCTGGGGCAGTTCTGGTACCCTGCTGGGGCAGGAGCAGAAAGCGTACATGCTGCAAAACTTGTTGCACTACATTATGTTAAAGTCGATGAGGCCTCACAACTGCCTGCAAAAATATTTGTGATTACAGAAAAATAAATGTTCGAAATCATATAAGGGAAGGCAAGGAGAAGAACGTCTGTTTAACCTGCTTCTGACTGTTGGCTAGTGTACATGCACCTGAAATTTTTTTTTAAATCAGTCAAGATGTTCTATAACTTTTGCAATGTCATGTCAGCCAGTAAGAGCCTGAGAGGGTAATTCAAATGAGTGAATATTTTTATGTATCTCAGAACACTCATACAATTAATCATTCCCTTGAAAAATGTTTTGAATTTTTGCCAGTGCTTATATTGGTGCAGAGCCAGTGCAGAAATAATTGAAGGGTCCTTATGTGTAAAAATTGTAATATGTAATAGAATTTGGGAATGAGAAAAAGGTCTGGGTTCACATTGCAGTGATGTCATCCCAGAGCTCAGATACCATGGGAGGAGGAGGGCTGCAAGCTAGAACAAGAAAGGAAAAAATCCCTCCCCACTCTTTCTCTTTTCAGCTGTTACCACGATGGCTCAAGCCCTTCTCTTCTTCCAGACTGTAGTTGAAATGTTAAGCCATTTTTGTTCCAGTCTTTAAATGCAACAAAGAATGAGATGTGGAAGTGTCCTATGTAGGGGGGTATTTAGACCACAATAGTAATTGATCTTTGGTTTGGATTCTAATAATCTGAATGAGTAAGGACATCTTCATTAATGTCTCTTCCATGCTTGGTAGGCAGGGATCCTGAAGTTCTAATAAATATCAAAAAACCACTGGAATCTGTCCCTGACAGTAACAAACCATTTAAAATAAATGAGACTTGCATAACTCACTTCAAGTCACACACAAAGGCAAGTTTCATACAAACGTCTGTATGCTGTCTCAGCTTCTTCTGCCAACTCAGTGTCTTGGTTGCCCTTTCAACACCTCTCAGACTTCTGCTGTAAGGTCCCTTAAAACGGAGACTGACAGTGTCATGCCAAACTATGCTAGGCAAAAATTAGGACATGAATAATTTTGCCCCAGAATATTTTTTACTTGTGCTTTTGGGTGAATATATAATAATGAAATGATTATCACAGAAGAATAACCTCATAAAATCCTGAGTAATATATTAGTTGCTTATTTTAAAAGAAAGCAGTAACTACATTTTATCTACAGAGAGGGAGAGAGGGAATAGAAAAGTGTGCCTAGTGTTTAGAGTTCTGTTGGTTTCTAATATTTTTTTAACTCAGAAATATATTCAAGTGAAAAATCCATTAGGTAGACCAATTTTCATAGCAGAAATAATGACATGTTTTCTTCAGTCTCTGACCTTACAAGTTGTGCCACAGGGAGATTTTACCTTTTTAAACAAACCAAGTATTTCTGTGCAATGAACTAGCTCTGAAGGGCTGAAATTCATAACACATAATTGTAGTAGAAGAGTTAAAGGCAGCTTATTTTTGCATCTTCTTGGCAAATAAATACCAGATTTTGTTAAATATACATGGTGCAGGAGCAATGCTCCACATATGGAGGAAATGACATTTATTCTGCAGATGCAGAAGATGCATCTTGCACCTTCCCTGGCACTGAACTTCACCAGTTAGCAATTAAACCTGAAAACAAGAAGCTGTAGGACAAGATGCCCTAGCAGTGATCAAAAGGGGGAAAAAAAGAAGGAAAAAAAAAGAGTAAAAATAAAAGGTTTGCTCTCTATGCTTACGGGGCTGGGGGTGTGTGTGTGTGTTAAATATATAGAAGGGTTTACATATTAAGGGTTTATATATTATGTAGTGTTTGGAAAGGGTTCACAATACCGAAGAATCAGAGTTTCTTGATCCTTTTCCTGTCCTTAAGTCTTGGGTTTGTGTTAAGGATAATCAGTTCGTTCCAACTTTGACATCTGAGTTGGCGCAAATCTTCAGCATCCAAAAGCTATGTTTCAGACTTATTGGCTGTTCAGGAGGCCAGTTAAAAGCACCTCCCTTTGGGGTTGAGTTTTTGGTGATTTTCTGTTTTACTGTTGCTTTGTTTGTGAGTGTGGAGTCAGTATTGTCTCTAGAGATCATACCACAAAGTTCTTGCAGTGGAGGGAGATGGGCTTGTTTGGTTGGGTTTTTTGTTTCTTTTTATGATTGATAGCTGTTTCTGCATTTTGTCTGATTAAATTAGGGTATTTTTAAATTAATGTCTCTAGAATCAGAATATTTTAGTGACATTTCCCAGTAATATGAATCAGCTGAGTTTTCATTTGCAATATGGATAGTGTAATACTGATAGTGTTGCAGTGATGATCTTCTAGCAGACAAAGCCCTCCACTGGAAATCAAATAACCTTTGAGTTTGCAGTCCTGGGCACCAAAACTGTCGCTGGTGTGTTCAGGTAGGAAAGAAGATGGTTGTACGTAAACCAGACTGTTGATGCTTTCCAGCAGAAGAATTTAATGGTTCTATCAAAATGTTCAAAGAGGAAGGATGAAAAAAAATCTTCGGTACTGCAATTTTACTATCACCTGAGAACTGCGAAAGTGTACTATTTGGACTAAGATCGGTGTGATTGATTTGGAGGCTGTCTGATTACAATTTGGATACCAATTTTAACTAAATTGGTTTAGAAACCAATTCAGGTCTATAAACCACATCAGGCTAAATCGATTTAAGGTTCTCTTAAACTGATTTAAGAGAGACTGCACCAGGGAGTTGCACAGATTTAACTAAATCTGTTTCTAAACCACTTGAGTTAACTCAGAGCTCATACTGTATATAAATCAGCCTTTAGATGTAGAAGTTAAAAGGTCTATATTTTATAGTTGTTCACTTCATTCATTTGATTCACCTAGATCTATGCACAAAAGTTCACTGTATACAACTATTTCATTATCAGTGAACAGCATGGAATGGTAGTCATAATCTTCTTTTCTTTAAATTGAACTAATATTTGGAAACGAAGAGGTTTGAGATGCATATAACAGTGCTTTCTGCTGAAACACTTAGAAGGATGAAAAGACTCTGGATGATAATGAAATTGTATTTTGAGCTTTTTTCCATAAAATGAAGGAGTCATTCTAGTGTGCGAAATGCTATAATTATAAAGCAATTTGCTACCCTTAATGGGAGGACTTTTATTTCATAAAATATTAACAAAATATAATATCGGTGCAATAGGTTAGGAACAGTCTTATTTTCTCCATAAAAAGTCAATTTGTAACCACTGCAGACTGTCCTTCTCAAGATGACTATATTAGGGTAACTGATCCTTTTATAGAAGTATCAAAATATAAGCATTAAAACAATCACAACAGATGTCTCATTTACCTTTCTACCTAGTAATCAAATATTTTTCACTGCCTCTCTAATTTAGAGGCTGGTGTTTTTTCTGCAGATGATTGGCCAAGGGAAGTAGCATTTAATCGGTGTCTAAAGAAAGTAAAAATATTTGAGACAAAACTATATTTAAGAAGGGTTATCTGCTAGATAACATGGACCTGTCTCCCAGCTTGTCTAAAAAAGCAAGTGAGGAAAAAATCAAACTTCTTTTTCCACAGTGAAGCAAGAGGAAGGAAAGTGAGGGAGCATCTGTAATTGCAGGATTTCAGCTCTGATCTGGGCAGCTGCAAAGCATATGTATCATATGAAGAACAAAGGACTGGAGATGGCAGAATGAACCAAGCTTTAATGGATTCACTCTTTCATTGGCTCTCTTTGTTACTATTTTTAATTAACCAGTAGATTTCCTTTTTTTTCTTTTTCTTTTTTCATTTGCTGCTGTTACTGTTCCAGCATCCACTCAAGCAGCACGCGAAGTCGTTAATCGTATTCATTTTGACAGTGCTTCAAGATCAACTAAGAAATGGAACTCTCTAAATAGTTGAGACAAAGATCATGGAAGAAACCCCATGATCAGAATGCTAAACATAATTTTTTCCTAAAATAAGTGAGAATCCCCCTCATGCTCATGCTAGCAAGTGTGATAGATAGGTAGAAAGGTAAGAAAATGCCAGGAGACACAGAACAAAATACTCAGTTAGCAAAGGAGGATCAGAACCAAAATGTAGACCGCCTCTTTCCCCAGCTTTCCAGTCTGTTTGATCAGTCACTAAAAGTGAATACAACAAACTTTATTGCAATATATAATTGTTGCAATTAAGTTGATAAGACATACTTGGTCTGCCTCTGCTCTGTTCACAGTGAGAATCTGTCAGGGCTAAAGCTTGTACATTTGATGAAGTTAAAGGGCCAGGAAATTGTCCTTTCGTTTTAGCAAACAGTTTATGTTCATTGGCCTCAGTGCAATTGCACCAGTTCTCATTAAAGATAATCTGGATCTTACGTCTGATAAAACAGTGTCGAGTTCTGTCCAGTTTTTCCACTGACCCAAAACACTCAGGTGTGATAAAATTGGATGGAGTTGATGTTTTCTCTGGAAGCTATGAATCATTGCTCTGCCTTTTTTTTTTTTTTTTTTTTTTTAATTTAATCAATGACAATATATTAGAAGAATAGCCCTTTTTATTTAAAAAACAACCAACCAGCCAAAACCGTAGGTCATCCATGGTCTATCATTTGTATGGACTGTAGAGCTGTGTCCATGCGAGAACATTCACCAAACTCTTTTTTCAGATGCAGCCCCAAATCTGTTTGGCAAAATATACTGTAAGTTTTCTAAGTGGACTAAACCTCTTTTTAATGATGATTGTTGGTTGTTTGCATTTAAAAAATAAAATAAAATCAAAACAAAAAAAGGAACAGCGCCACAACAACCAGTTGAAATCTTTTATTTCTAACTGGATTTTAAGAGTTTGTTTTCTGAATAGCACAGAAATAGCTTAAGGAAATCGCATTTTTCTGATTGAGGATACGTTAAAGATCATTAGTATTTTGACCATTCCAATGCCGGGAGGTCCTATCTTAGTGTCCTTTATGCAAGCAAATCTTCCACTGATGTTACATGGGCTCTGCTGGGACGTTGGTGCTAAATATGAGGGATGGGATTCCAACAGTATAGCTAGCAAATGTGTTTGGTCCCTAAGAATTCAGTGTACGGTATAAACTTCATCATTAGCTAACAAATCACCGCAAGCTGAATGTTTAGTCAGTCTGCCAAAGCTGCTGGTTTGAAAACCTGTATCTAGTGAAGTCATTCACACGGGAAACCTATCCTGTGTCCATTATTAACAGGGTGGAAGCAATCTTGCTTATGTCTCTATGTATGTTCACAGCTGTCTGGAAATCGGGAGTGGTGGAAAACACAGAAGAAACATTGCCTAAACTAGTTGCTTGTGGGCTGAAAAAGCAGTGTGTTGGTATTTATCCCTGTCAACAGCAGGCCCTATTAACTATTTTTAATGAATCACCACTGCTTTTACTTTTGCCATCAGCCATGACCTTCACCGTTTAGAAACACATGGTCTCTCATAAACGATGGTCTATGACATATAAACTTGAGAAGGATTCTATCACGGCTCAAACTACAATATCTATCACTAAAACAAACTGCTCATTCCAGCTGAAGAGACACTCATATATATCATGGAACCAGCCTTCCATATTTCGAAATTTACTGCCCTGCATTGGTGCTTCTTTTTCTTGGTGCCTTTTTTTTTTTTTTTTTAAGGAGGCCATGCAACCTTGCTCACTTAATACTTTTGATAAACTTCTACTGACAAGGAACTTGATTAATGATGGTTAAAAGAATTGAATCAAGAGTAGGAAAGACAGGGCCAAAAAAGCAGACTGCTGGGCTGATGGAAACTAACGTCTCTACAGAAATATATGATGGACCCTCCTTTTTGCCATGCCAAGTAATTACTCGCACAGGCCTGTTGTAATAATTCCTATTACAGCCAAAACGGAAAAGTCAGTAACTCACAGCCCTGGGACAAGGTGAAGGCAAGGCCAGAGTAGTGTGGATCAATATTTCATTTACTCACTGAGGTTAGCTTCTATCCCTGTATCAAATTCTTTTACAGAAAGCCATGAAAGAAATGAGGTTTGCTGAAAAACACCAATACAGGGCCCTCATTTCCTTGGGGGTGCTCATAGAGTACACAGAGCAACAAAACCTTTCAGCAAAACAATATGCACTCAAGGTCACTCATTACTTGCTACTGTTGGAAAATAAAGTGCCATTAGCCTGATATGAGTAATGTACATCAATCAACTGCAGACCAGCAAAAGTATGTTTTCAACATGGTATTGCAGCTGAAAATGAATGAACCATGTTAATGCTTTCTGAACAGTTTGACAACAGTGAAGAATTTTTCCTTTGGCATTATCATTTATTTCAGAGTTTCACTGCAACTCGTCTCTGTAAAATCAAGCTAGAGCATCTCTGTTATTTGCTGTGCTTTATTATAATTGAATTAATTCTTATTAAGCAAAAGTCATTATTTTGATGGGGGCAGTTGGATGCTTTCCAAAAAGCTCCTGTCTGTGCCTTACAGGACCCTCAGTCTAAGGGCAGATAAACAGATGTAAGAAGAAATGATCTATCATGTTAGTAAAATCATTTAAAGCAATACTTGCTTAGACTATGAGATGACATTGAGGTACACATACTTCTACTTTGCTGCATACAGCAGGTCTTTTCTTCCATAAGGAAGTTTTGAGGAAAAGGAGGACTTCAATATATCACTCAAGAATTGCATGTTGTATGTAAGGCACCACTGTGCTGATCTGAAGGGCAAATGTAATATATGCTTCTGAAATAGCTGAAGTACACTGTGGTATATTTTTTTGCTGCTTCCTCTCACAGACTTCCTTTAATATTTTAAATGCTGTCCTCCCTGTAGATTTGGAGTTTCCAGAGAGACTATTGAGGGAAGGTGGTAACTGAATGTGTTCTGGAGCTATGTACAGGAGAACTTATGAAGCACAATCACGGTGACGTAGCTACTGTGCAAAAAGTAATGTTTTTTCTTGGCATCTGGGGCATCTATCAAAATGCAGGTTTCTTGTTTGAGCTTTCTCATTTGTAAATATTTCCATCAAAACAGAAGAGAAACATTCTTCTGCTTCTGTGCACTGGTAGGGATACAATCTTGATTTTACTGACTGCTTTTTGGAAAAAGTGTTTGGTGGGTTGTTTATGATTGCTTGTATGGTTGATGATGATTTAGATCTTTTCAAATCTTCTTGATTGTCATCTGGTCAGAAAGTTATGTTTCGTGTTATTGAAGTTCAGAATTCTCTTAATCTTACCTGCACCCTTGAAAAATTTATATCATAGTCATGAAGGGGTACCTTCTCAAGAAGTGCTGTGTCATCCTGTTCAAAAATAAAGGCATTATGTAGCATAAAATAAACTGTTACAGATTAGGGAGAATTACTGTGTAAAGAGCATGAGTTTTTTTTCCTGGGATGGTAATCCTTTCTTCCCCCCACCCCTTTCTCTTTTGTAGCATTCTTTTTGTCTTTCTTTAGCATTTTGAAATCACTTACTAAATAAAAATGTTCTTTGTTCCAGAATCTTATCCTGAAGATTTACTGAGGCACGCAAAAATAGTTGAAGTGTTTAGGATTTTGCACTATTACTGTCTTTTGTAGTGGTGAAGATAAAGTAGTTTCCTTTTCTAGCACCATCTCCTCAGATCAGACACCCAAAGCAAATCATTCTCATCCATAATGAGCATTGAGCTACTTCTGGCACTGAACTCACTTAACCCACGTTAAGCCCATGGAACACTGTAATGTGTAAGTGAACACAACCCAGGAATGGTGAGCCAAGGGGAAAATGACTGATTGAAGGTCATACGCTAAGTCAGACATGATTGTGGTCTTTCACGTTTGGCATTTTGAAAGTTTCTATTAAGTTTACTGCTGTTCAGGTGAGTCTAGGGACATCCAATGAATTAATTTCATGTCTCCAGCATAAATGTGTTATCTACAGTTGTTAACAACTTGGATAATGCTACTAAGTTTTTTGCAGTCATGATGTTTTGTATTTTCATTTTACAATTTGGAAGTATTGGCAGCTCAGCAAATACAGTCTTAATCCCAGTTCCTTGCAGACCACGCTGCTTCCATTCTAGTAAATCAGTTGAACTACTGGTAAATGTGAGTTTGATTATATTTTGGGTTGTTTGTTCTTTTTCCTATGGTTTTCCTTCTTTAAAAATAAAGATTATAGTAATTATAGTACTGTGGAACACTTGCCTCTGCTTCCTCTTTTTCTTCCTATGTCCTACTTTCTAACGATTTAATGTAAAATGATGTACAGTGTATGACTCCTAAGACAGTACTGCTCCCTTCTTCATGCCTGCAAGAAGGAAAGAGAGATGAACATTTATAACTGCCGATGAAACAAAATAGATCAGTTTAAAGAGAGTCTTTCTTTCTAGTCACGTAGAGAGGCTCTCTTGGATTAAAAGGGTCCAGTACATTTGATTTGCTCCATGGTTTAGATGTGGAGTCAACTCTGTAAAGAGGGGGTAGTTCAGTCATAAAAAGTCTAATAATTCATTAGAAAGATTCTTTGAAAGGCACAGAGGAGAATTAGAGAACCTGTCTCCTGCACTTGTAGGACAATTAGAATCACAATTTCCTTTTTTTAAAATCCTGTTGTTGTGATTAAGTTACTTTTCAAAATCTCATTCACTACAGGTAGTAAGCCTATAACACTGTATGGGGCTGCTCTGTGCCTGTGTTTCTAGAGTCCCTGAGGCCCAAGTCCTCAAGGTTATTTAGGTGACTAAATATAATTTGAAATGACTCAGTGATGTTAGTAGTTGATTCTCATGAACCTTCTTTGGAACAGGGAGACAGTATTACCTTCATTTACTGGGACGAAGAGGGGTGGTGAAGCATAAATAAATTTAAAGGCATTTAGGTGCCCAGTTAAACAAGTAGGAAATGGGCACCTAAATACCTGTGGAAGATCTAGGTTTCACTTACTATAGGGATGATCAGCACATAGGTATTATGAATCTCTGGAAGTTTCTTGTGCTTCTACTTGCAATGAATAAATCTTTCACAATGTCTCAATCAGTGCAGGAGGGCCTTGTGATGGGAGGTTGAATGCTTCAGTGTGTTTTAAAACACAGTTAAGCGATTCTTTCCCCCCAACTTTTACTGGTATAAAGGAATCAAAGATTTCTTTTCCTGTTCGCAAACTACCACCCTAACTTTTGGGTTTGCTTTTTTTCCTATTTCACAAGAAAATACCCTGGTGGTTCTTGGTGTCACTGAGAACTAGGAGTCATTACGTCGTGTCAGTGAGTACTCTTGTATAGCTTTCATAACAATAAAGTTGTGTGCGGCAGGATTACTCTTTGAACCAGAGTGTTAACTGAGAGATTGGGGTCACATCCGTCACCCAAATGTGACGCGATCTGCTTGCGCTTATAATAAAGAACAAATGTTTGGTCTGGAGGTCAGGAGTTCTGGATTCGCAGTGCACTTAGTTAGATCGAGGTCTGATCTGGGGTTAAAATCAATATCACAAATTGCAGCTAAAATGACAAAGAATATGTTTCCATCTATGTTATATTTTAGGTACAGTAGTCTTAATGTATAAGTAGGTCAATTCCATTACGATGTAATTTCATTAAGGGACCATAACTGCAACTGGAATTTGGCCACCAGATGAATTTTTTTGTCTAAAGCAACTGTACAGACATACATTGCTCTTGGATGCTGCTCACTTGGGTAGTTCTGCTTTAGAACAATAAAGCCAGTAATCATACAGTGCACGCTGCAAGAAGGTTTGAACGAAATCAGTAAAAAGTGTTTGTCTGTAGGAAATGCATTCTTTTTTTGAACTGTCACAAGAATACCTGCCAAAGTAGTATAGTAAAGCAGTCAAACGTTTAAAAAACGCACACTTTATAGAAATTGAGACCTTTAGTTTAATGCACTTGTACAGGTAAATGCAAGTAGAGCATTTAGCAGTAGAGCCTTCAGGCTTGCTTTCAGAAGGGACATGAGACAAAATATCTGATTTTAGGAAGCTTCTCTTCAGTTTCTGTAATGTGGCAAATGTAAGCATAGTTGGCCATAAAAAAATTTAAAGTCTTGGAATGAGGAGATGAAAGCGTCATTCAGGAGAAGACGCTTTTTCTGTGTTCATGCTGGCTAAGGTACCATGTCTATCCCCAAGCATGGGGCGTGAAGGGGCAGCAGATGAGGAGGAAAGGGGAAGTAATCTCAAAATCTTGGCAAAGGAGGAAGATTGTGGGATGGCTTTTATGTAATCCTCTGTGAGGATTAATTTCATGTGCGTAAAACTCATACTGAGCTTTGCAGCAGAGCGTGATGCTGTGTTTACAAAGGGTGTCTCTATGTCCTCTGGTGGCTGGAACATAGGTTGAGAGTCATCTGACTCTCATAACTGTTGAGCTAGAAGAGGCTGTGTATTTCTTGCACAAACTGGAAAAGTTTATTTTGGGGTTCATCCCCACTGCCCATTCCTCTAAGGGCATCACCCAGCATTGCCATACAGCAGCACAGAGCATAATATGCTTTTCTCTGCTTATAGTGCAGAGCCGGGGAGGAAATACAGCCAAAGCTGTAGCTAAGCGAACGGCTCCCGCTCTTTTTCTCTGCTGTGGGGGCCTTAAAAAGCCCCAGCTTGCCAACAAGGATCTGCTACATGTATGTGGAGGAAGTCTGGGGAGAGAGATCATAACTGGGCAACAGCTGCTCTGTATGACTTGCTTCCCTGGTAACCTGGCAGCTCTCCAAGTCGAAATCTAAATAGGAGTTAAACTGCTCAAAGCATTAATTCCCCTTACAGTTGGGAGCCTTCTCTTTCTCCTCCCTGCTCCCGGTGGAGCAATGCTCAGTAGAAGTGTCCTGTGCCCATGAAGGTTTTGGAGGGTTCATGCTGTCAGTGGAGGCAGGGAGGACGTCACTACACAGTGTGGTTTGTCTCGAGTATCAGCTGCCTGCTGCAGCGAACAGGAGGACTGGGATGTTGGCAAGCGACTCTTCGGTCTTCCCTGGGCCCTGTCACTTGACAAGGCCTGATCCTACAAGGAGTTAAACACTCATGTAAAAGCTTTTGTGATTGTATTGATATTTGGTGATTCCTGTTTACATGGAAGGCTTTTCCATGAATTTCCAGTCATGTGTAAGGATCTTGGGATTACTTTTTACTGCCCCTGGGTGACTTGGACATCCTCCCCCCACTCTCCCCCTGCTATTCCACATGAGCAGAATTTTCTTGGCAGCTTTTCAGGACTCCCTGGCTTATTATCGGGACCTCTTGAAGTTCAAAACACTGCTCTGAATCTAAATTCTGTTGCAAAAATTGGGTTTATGTCCCTTGGATATTAATAGACATAATGTTTTAAATCTTCCAGTTTTAATCATATTCTGATTTGTGATTTTTTTTAAAGTACCTTTTACATTGTCCTGTTTCCTTCCTGATGCTTTTTGTAACAGTTTTGTCTTGAGTTTTCAGGTAACGTACAATGTTAGTGACTCATATATTCCAAAATATTGCAAAGAGGAAACAAAATTTCTACCTGTTGGAGAGTGAAGAGGAGTTAAGCTGGATGCAAATTAGTACCTATTGAAGAAATGCTGATGTTTACTTTGTCAAGATATACAAAAAAGCAGTATAAAATTAAACAAGAGTAATACACACAGCTACTTTGTGCTTACTAGTAAGTTTTCTGTCTGTGGAGGCAGTAACGACAGCAGCCCAGACAGTTTCTTAAGGCTTTTCCTGCTCTTCTGTGCCCTCTATTTGATCATCTGCCAAGGCTTGTGAATAGTGCCAAATCAAACAGTAAGGCATCTCCATAAGTCTGCTCTTGGAAGCTAAGGAATTCAGCAGTTGAAGTGCAATCCCAGATATAAAAGAAGCAATTATAGTGGACTTCCAGGAGTTTAGGTTGAATAACTTTAATATTTGTATAACAGATACTTTGAGGCTCCTTTTACTAACTGGACTTCTGCTTTCTGTATGCTTTATCCACAGAATCTTAATCTATGCAAATATAATCTTGCAAAAACATGGGGTTTTTCTTTTTTTTTTTTTTAATTTCTGAAGTTCCATACAAACTTTGAAGCCTGTTTCTGTGTATACTGGCGTTGGCAACTGAAGTGCAATGTTCATCGGTGAAAACCTTTGCAGGAGGAACCGTAGCAGCTATTTTGAGTATAGAAGATCACCTTCTTTTTTGCAAGTATTTCTGTTTCTTCATACTTATGCAGCAGCCTTCTCAATTTTTTGTCCTTACTTAGTAACACTTAAGAAAATATTTGATGTGATATCCTACAGGTTTTCATGCTTTATACAGTGAAATGAATTAGTGGGGTAAGACATTGTTTAGAGTAAAAGGAAGAAAACTTGACTTTCTTTCATTGAATTGCAGTGTGGACACTTGCCAGTTCTGACTGGAGTAAAATTCATCTCACTGTGATTGACCATCCAAAATCTATTCACCATTTAATCTTTAGGAGTACAAAGAGGTGCTTTGGACAAAATGAAACTATTTTTACATGTAAGTTAGTGAACAGCCATGCTCTCTTGGGATCTAGAAAGCCCGAGTCCATTTGCACTGATTTAACACACTGCTTGCTTAAATTCTAGATGAACGGACAGGGAAAATCTAACTAAACTTGAAACTTGATTACAGCATGACAAGGTTGGGGGAATAAATGGGTAAAATTGATCTCGCATTTACTGATTTTCCTTGTAAAGATTCTCTTTTTAGCTTTGTATGTATTTTTTTATTGTCTCATAAAGAAGCAGTGACTTATTACTACCCACATGACCCAGACCTTCCACACTGTGCCTGTTTGTTACATTCACACACTGTGTTCAAGGGGGGAAATAATTTCTTTGAATAGCTTTAATGAAATGAAACTTCGGTCTGTTTTCTTTGTTGTTTCAGTCATTTGTACCTTGGAATACTTTGACTATCATGATAACGGGAAAAATGGTGGAAGATTTCCACTTTTATGTGAAGTTTATTGAAGTAGCTTTTGATGGTAGTGAGCTCTAACAAACACTAAAACAAACCAAAAAATCCTTTTTCTTAATTGTATGTGGATTTTTTCCCCTTGTTATTTTACTGTGCAGGCTCAAGTCTTCGCTACAGTAGATCAATAAAGAACTTGTTTGCATTAACAGGGCTAACTTTACACTTGATGTAGGTGCCTGGCTGTATACAGAGGTCACTTGCACTGGAAATGCATGAAAGAAATCAAATCTTTCACCTGCTTTGGTTGAATCTAGGGACAACTTCAATATGTAAAAAATGACTCCTTTTCCAAAACTCCAGGGACTTAGTTCTTAATTGTAGCTACTAGAGGTCTGTTATTTATAATCTCTGTGAGGTTTGTAGAAGTAATAATAATAAAAAAATTTCCTAGATTTAATTTTATTTTTAAGCTCTCTGCAAAAAAGCAGTCTATTTGTTTTGTAAGTTTTGCTTCACAACATCATAGTCAAATTCATTTCCCAATTATTCATTCAGAAACACTGTAAATTTTATGTCTTGGACTAACAGGTGGCTTCATTGCTGCATAGGCACAAATTTTCTATAGAAACATAGTGCAGGCTCATTTGTAAAAGATCTCACGCGTATGCTCAGGGGAGTACACTGTCCTTGTTAGCTGACTTTACCTGCTGGTGAGCTTCCAAGTTGTATTGGCATCTTTTAAAGACAGGGTTACTTTCTGTCTCCTCTTTCTTCTCTTCCCCTGTTCTCCCCATCTCTAGTGAAAGATGCAGCAGAATTGATGATTGCCTATCAAACAGATGTAGGTCCAAGTATATATAGACAACACTGTGGCAGTGTGTGCAAGTCAGGTACGCTGGGGAAACAATCTTCATGATAGACATGTGTCTTTAATGACATAATGACTCTAACTTCTTTTCACTATGGAATGGTTTCTTTCATCCCTGCAAATAGTGAACTGATTATGTGCCCTATACGTATGAATTACTTTGCACCCTTTCAGAGGGCAGTGTCTTTTGGAGTGAACTGCATAAAGGCAAAAGGATGTGTGCATTATGCAGTACAGTGCCAAAAGTCTGGGGCTCAGCCATGGAGGTGGACAGCACTGTATGGCCTGGAAATCTTGGGTCATTGTTGAACTTGTGGCAGAGAGTTAGGTGTCTCATTCAGGACTGATAGTGGATGCTGTACTGAGCTTTGGGATGCTAAAAAAGGCACGTGCTAGGAAATGTCAGAGAGAGGTCTGCATCTAAAACTTCTCTCCCCACCACAAGGCGTACATGCCTATGCTCAGGTTTCAGCCATTCCTCTGGTGAATGTTGGTTTCAGAAATTGAGCTGTGGTTGAGCAGAGGTGTAGGAGAGGAGGAGGAGGAACTCTAGCTTCTGAGATCTCATGAGATTAAATCTTAAATTCACAGGATGTATTTGGTCCTCAGGATGCAGCTACTTGATTTAGGGTACAATTAGTAGAATGAATTTTTAACATGTCATCTTTCAGGCTTCTTGAAATGTGGAAAGCAGTATTCTAAAGAATCTTTATAATTCTTGTATGCAAACCTAGTATAATTTTTACTCGGTAGTTACATGAAGGAGAGGTTTTTTCATTTAATAATTGTATGTTTTAAAGGAACAAGTTTCTAGCTTTGGGTTTTGCTGAAAATAAAATCTACACACATGCATACATATGTACTGTCAACCAGGTGACATTTCCTAGTATCTTTTTCCTAGAGAAGTAGGATATGTAGAAAAGAGAAGTAAAATAATTCCACTTTGCTTTGGAAAGCAACCTTTTGTAATGTGTAATCCTATGTTACCACTTCCTTGAAAAAGCTTTCTTTTACCTAAAATAAACTTTCTGAAATAACTCTCACCATTTGGGAAGCTTTCAACACATTGTAGGACAGAGTTCTTTCTTTTTCTCTTCCAATAATGCTTTGCACCATGCTGTGACTTGAACTTTATTTTCACATGTTGTGGGAGCATCTGAAATCCCTTGCCAATCCACCTTTCTCTCCAAATCCTTGAAACAAAATTAACAGAAAAACTGTGTGTACATATAGGTATGCTACAAATACATGTATATAGTAATCATTTTATAACAATGGGAGGTAGCAACATAAGATAGGCTGCAAATGGAGCTTTCTAACATCATTTCCATGAAAGATAGTAATAGCAAATGCTGATTTTACATCAGGTTTACAAGAAACTGGTGAAAATTCAGGTGGTGCAGGGGCAGACCAATGATATTTTATGGTATAAAATAATGCTTACAAAATGATAAAATTGTAAACTTAAATTGTAAACTCGGTAGAAACTCTTCTAGGGGAAAAATATAATCAAATAAGAGGCAGGTTTTTGTACAGTAAAGAGAAATGTTGGGCTAGCCAACTGTTTAGAAATAGAAGTACGGTGTAGAATCCAGGCATAGCTATTACCAGTGCTGTGGTGAGGATGCTTAATCCACAGTCTACACATTGAAAAAATCTGTTGGGTTTAATCTGATTTGTGATAAATACTAATGGATTTTTTACTTTGTGCAGCTATGTTGTTGTTTTTACTGAAGTAGTTTATGTCTAAGTTTTCAAAATCCTGAAACCCAGTCAAGCAATGTTTGTGAATTCAGCAGTTCCTGTGAGTAATCCAAAATAAACTTGCTAAATGGAAATGTTGTTATGCCTTTCACTGATGGATTTTTTTCATGAAATTTAAGTTCATATTAACCCACGTTATGTTCAAAGAGAAAAACTAATTAAGAGCCTGATCCTGTAGTCACAATTTCTTTGAATCGAGAATTTACGATTGGGTCTTGATATAGTAACAGTTAATGTTATAGATTCTGGCATTCACCTTGAGCAATTATGTGGTTTAAAGTTTATGCAGCAAATTATTAGGTTTGGCAATGACTCAGTCGTCAAGATTAGTTTTACACCAAATTGCTTGCAGATACCAAATGACAGGTTTTGTAATGAAAGGTTGCAATTATTTCTAATTTCTTCAATAGTAGTCACAAATCACTGATGCTGGTTCTGCCATTTGTACATGGCTTTCTAAAATAATATCCTCATGTGTCTGCCTTACCAGTCTTTTATTCTGTTCACAAAGTTGAATAAATCAGGTAAAGTTACATGTGTGCAGGAGGAATTTTCAGTTAAATTGTAACTGAATGGTCAGGGTGGGTGTTCTGGGGGTTTTTTTCAGCACATTTCATTCTTATAATTTATTTTCCCTTGCTTGTTGATTATGTTTGTTACTCCATGCCCCTTCCCCCCACTAATGATTACAGTGAACTGCAAAAATGGGTAATTAAGCATGGTACAGCATTACACTGATGTGACTGCTCTGATTCTGCTTCTGCAGGTAGCATGCTCAGCCCTGGCTCAGGGATCTTTGCATTCTGTGCTACTCAGTACAGCATAAATGCTTTCAGCCTTCCCAAGCTTCTGAAATGATTTGATCCACAGAGGCTTATTACATTGCCAAGCTCATACAATCTCCTTATCACGATCAGTCTCACACAAGTAACACCGTGACTTATCCTTACGCTGTCCTAGCCAATATGAATGTATTCTTTCCAAGTAAAACAGCTTCTAATTGCCTAAGCTGTGTGTGAGCTATCGTCCACATGGGTACTACTGCTATTACAAGTATTTAATGACTTTTTAATACCATAAGTATGAAAAAACTATGTAAAAGAAACTTTGGCTTCATGTTTCAATAGCTTGCTTCAGCACTGTCTGCAACAGTACTGATTGGGATTCTAATGCAGCTTTCAGATTAATGCTTTTCTTTATGGTGCATGTTTAACTGCATTTTACCAAGAACAAAACTGTACTGCCAGAGAAAGCACCTGAAATCACACAAACTGTGTGGAATTCTTTTCATTAAATACTTGTTTCATCTTATCTAAAGTTTTTGATCAAAGCTGTGTTAGCAGTTTACACCTATTCAGATCAGTACATGCAGGTGGATGGCAATGCTATTCTGGATTGTATGAATACGTGACAACCTAAATCTACAATATGGTCTCAATTTAGATAATCATCTCAAATTCTTTCATATTGTGGTTCTTGCAGGAAGGAGCATAACTAATGACACTTGATATAATATTGTAGAGTTAAAGCAATATTTCATTTGGAGAACACACTCCGGGAGCTTTCATGCATGTTTTGAAGAGCATTTCCTCTTTTGTCTGCCCACAGGTTTTGTGACAGTGCCCCTCCAGCCCCCAGGCGTGGAATGTTTGCATTGCATTTGTTTGCCCAGTACAGGTATTCTTCTAAATGAAAAATAAAAGTGCAGATTGTTACAAAAATCTTCTCTTATCAATGCTTCTCTCTCATTCTGACAAGATGTTAACTTTCGGAAAATGGCTATCAACAGACAAATAAAAATTTCTTCCCATTTTCCTTAAAAATTAGTTACTGAAAAACTATGCCAATATTATCCTTGTATAAATTGCAGTAGCTCTCTTGGGGTCAAACTGCCTTAACTTTCAAACAAAAATTCTCAGTTGAAGAATAATGGAAAATAAGCCAACATCAGTGGATGTTCAATGAAAAAGTTGACTGTCCTCAGTCAGTTTGGGTTTCTTTGTGATCAATTTTTATATTCGCAAATAGGGCCATTAGAGACGGAGCATATTATACTTAAAATAAATATTTTAATATTATTTGATTGAAATAACTTGAAAAAGCTTTTATTTGAAGCAGTGGGTTTTAGTTTATTTTATATATATACTAAATATTTCCCTGAGAAATCCATCGTTTTTCTGTCGAGAGGGAAAAAAGTGTGATATTTTTAAATAAAAGGGTTGTAGAGTATAGAAACCAAAGATATACGTGGCATGTTATTTCTCTGGAATGCAGTTTGTTCTCAAAGGTTTGGGATTCTTAGAGGGATAGAGGATACATAGAGGAAGGTCTGAGACACCCAATTTCTTCACCTCTGTGACTTTCTCTTAAAAGCGAGTAAGACATCCCTGCTTTACCAGTCAAACTTTGTATCTGCAGTATGATGCTGCTATGTTGGAAGAATATTGTCAGAAAATCTCTCTGTACCCTAAAGATGACACTGGTAGGCACTGACGATCAGACTAAAGCAAAACTTTTCTGAGATATAACAAAACGGCAACGTGTGCTAAACATGGTAGTGTAAGCAATCTTCTGGCCATTTAGCACAATACAATGACTTTTAGGAATGCATTCCGGAACCTGACTCTTCCTGATGGAAAAATAATCCCTTACACTGCCTGGGAAGGGAGAGGGCAGCAAAGCATTTTAACTGAATGTTTTGGGGAGGCAGCAACCTTATTTTTTTAGCATATTTTATTTGCTACAGACTTGCAGTGGCAGTTTTACTCTATGGCATCTTGGTGATATATAGCTAATATGAGACATGGCATTAAACGCAAAATAGGTAGGAAGACTTGCAACTGCTTGCAGGTGGGAAACATCTCCATGTATAATCACACTGAGTCAGTATCACCAGGGCTTTGGCTAGCATTTCAGCCCCTTTGGTGTTTTGATTTTTTTTCCCTATTGCCGGGTGGTTTCTGCTCCTGTGGCAGGTGCACCCACCCCGATGAAGATGGGGCTTCCTGGCTGTTGAGACGTAGGGGCTGCTGATTCCTTTTTCGTGCCCTTGTTCTCAGGTCTTCACAGTAATTGGGCCCTCAGCCAATACGAGCTGATATTGACCACAGATCTGATTTGGCTCAGCTATAGATGGAGTCCCCTGGGCAAGCCATTTTTGAACCAGTCTTCTCTGGAGCAGCAAGGTGGCAGTCAAGGACTCTCCCCTTGGGTTGGGATGCCACCCAAGAAAAACTCCTTGAGGTTGGGAGCCCTCACTTTTAGGTGAGTGATTGTGCATTTTGGATTGTCATTAAATCCTAGGAATTCCTTGAATTGATTGTGCAGTAATAGTTTTCCTCTCATGGACATTCGAATCTGTCATTTATTAATGATTGCTGGAGTGCCAATTGATTGTACTTAAAAATAAGTTTTGTTTTAAGTATTTGTCCTGTTTATTTTGAGAGCTTCTGCAATAGCTCCCTAATTGCATTTACGTGTACTGTGTTCTTGTATGACCTACCAGGCAGCTTCTATTGATGGTCAGGATTGAGCATGTTTTTCATTGTAGTGCAAAGAGAATGATTTTACACTCAGGGTATTGTCTTATGAATAAGACTTAAAGCTGACCAGAACTTTGGAGTCTGGAGTTCTCTGTATTAATTCATTTCATTTTTGGGCAACTAAATTATTTTTCATTTTTCTCTGCAGTTTCAAAGAGTTGTTTATAAAACAATTCTTCTTCTAAGCTGCAGTAAATATGAGCAGTGGGGGAAATGATATCTGTATGCTTTTGAAAGTGTATACAGTAATCAATAGAGACAGAAGGCTCTTTATAAAAACAGAAGTTAGTATTTGAAATCAACCTTTGAAATACTGCAGAATTTTTAATTACTCTTAATTTAATTCTCTTAATTACTTGTCACATGTTACCTTGATTTTTGTCAGATAGCCTTTTTGATATAGGTTTGGGTCAGGCAGAAATACAGAGGTGTCAGAACAGAACAAAGCAGGAAGCTGGCTATGTCTCTTCCCATCCTTTTCTTGTGTGTAGGTTTTATACACAAGGATGAGCACCTGTCACATGTCAGAACTGTAAATATTGCAGAATTTTCTCTCTTATATCTGGATGGTTTCAAATATATTATTTTGTTTGAGAAGTTCAATGATAAGAGGAGTATGTCTTTCTAATGAGAGTTCCTTTTACCACCTTTGCTCATCTCCAGAAACACTAGTCCCAAAGTAGCAGACTTTTTTTTAAAATCCAGAGATATAACAGCTTCCTGAAAGGCATGCAGCCTGCAATTAACTTTTTTCTTTACTTTTATTTTTTTGTGGAAGAATCAAACTTTCTAACATACTCTTGACAGCCTCAGTCATTTGATGGGGTCCTTCAAGGTAAAAGGGTCATGAAACATCACAGAAAAGGGAGACGTCTTCAAAAACCCCAGACCTTAACCTTTGCTATAACTATACTTCTTTTACTTCCCAGGAAGAAACACTGTGCTTCAAAATGAAATATTTCTACCATATAGTAATAAACTACTGTCAAATAGGGAACAGATATAAAATTGCTTGTCAATTCTGTTCTTTTTTAAAGTCTGCAATGGGAAAGATGATTAGTATAAGGTCCATAACAAAAATGATTTCATTTATTTTTCTGTATCCTATTTTTTGGTCCAGTCTCTTCTTCCCAAATCAATTTTCTGAGATATACTTGTGACTTCTGTTTAAGTAATACCCATAGAATTTGCAATACCCATAGTAATACCAATAGAATTTGCAAAGGTGGACCCACCAGATGCCAACTAAACTAATAATAATGTGTTTGATTTCAAACATCAAACCTTGCAGTAGGTCTAATGTTTAACTGTACCACCGGTAGGAATGAAATCTTGATCCCATTGCTATGAGTGGGGATTGGCTGCATTGCTCTCAATGCTCAGACTCTGAGCTAATTGTTATCAGCCATACTGTCTGCTTGCTTTGCTTGCTTTTCAAGCATGAGTGTGACAATTATAGAAGTTATTTTATAAAAAGGGAAATGATATAAAGAAAATCTCTGACAACTATGGCAGCTTACCTGAGTGTGTTAATGTAGATATAAAGAACTATTGATAATTGTGTAAAATAATTTTACCCTTTAAATGTAAGCTAAGGAGATGAAAAGTATACTAATCTATCATTAAAAGAAAATGAAACTTCAGAAGAGTTTATGACAATTCCCCTAGCTCACTGTTGCCTTGTGGCACTTGTTACAAACATTAATCAGGAGAGGCATAAAGGTGGTGATAACAATAGTCAGGTATGTGGCAAGGTAATTGAGAGAACTGTCTAATCTGCTTAGAAAACTGGCAGATGCCATGAGGAACACCTGAAATGTTTATGGGCTAAGCAATGCCAAGGACCTCGACCATGAGGTGAATAGACATACTTAGCGTGGACTGGACACAAGACAAGAGACTCTGAAAGAAAGGTGGGTAAGCGGTGGAGTCTGAAGTCATTATGACTGTCAAAGGGTATGCTTTATGTAGGAAAGATAGAAATTAAAGGAACAGGTGATTTTCTGTGCTAATGAATCCATGAAGTAATACAAAAGAACAGAATGGCTAAAATAAGGGGTTTGAAACTAAAATGCTTCAGTGTTGGTTGAACAATGACCTAATGGCAAAGTATCATCAATGACCTATATACTACCAGGCTGTTTTGGTTGTGAGTAAAGAACCTTGTTACGTGGTTTGACAGAGCACTGTGAGAATTCTGTTGTGGTGGAAAGGTTTAACGTTCCACATAAAAATGGGTGAAAAATTGAGAAATTGGTGGTAGGACCCAGTTTTAATTCACTGTGAGAATGATGAGTTTCTTTATCAAGTTGTTAGAGAAGAAATAAAAGGTGATGCTATGCTATGGTAGGCAGTGAGTATATAATAAGAAGCTGTTCACAGAGAAAAACCTTGGCTTGGTTGATCCTTTGATTAATTTCAAATTAAATAGAAATATATCTCATACTGTTTTTGAAGAAATGACTTAAAGAAATCAAAGTAAATATCTGTTCAGTGAGTCACTTGGACTGTAGAACTCAGGACCTGGAATTTCTCTCTACTTTTGATTTAAAAAATGTTTGAAATTTGCATCTTAAGCGGGAATAAACTTGTAAGGAAGGTTTTGAGGACCAGTTCTGTGATGCTAAACATGGTAACCATCTAAAAGATTATTAAGAGTAAAAATACCACTAGAAATTAGGGAAGAAGCTGATGAACAGAGGAGGAGTTCTGTCACGGGTAAGAAAACTGTCTGGTAAGTATGACATGACAAGTGCCAAAATCAAGATATGTTAGACTTGGGAAAGAAATTGAATGTAAATCAATGGTAAATACTTCCTTATCTATATTTTTAAAGAAAAGAAGGTGGTGAGAGAAAGTGGGATTTGCATTTAATGTAAATGAGGTGTAGATTGAGGATAATCTAGTTTTGGCCAAACCAGTTGGAGCTGGGTGGTAGTGGTGGGGTTGTCAAGGAAGCAGCACAGTTCTTAATGAGAATAGAAAGTATGAAAATATAATCTTAGTAAAGCCAAAATAAAATGAAAACTTGAAAGCATAATATATAAATTTGGCATGGAGAAAGTAGGAGAGAAAAAAACTTGAATAACTTCAAAAAAAAAAAAGGTATGTGAGAATATGGCTCCCGTAGTTTCTTTTTATTTTTAAATGATCAGTAAAAATGTATAGGGTGCCAAAAAACAGAATAAATGTTTTGTTTAAGAAGTGTATGCATGGTGGTGAGGATGGTCCTAGGTAACTGCTTGTTGTTCTAGCTTTAATAGTATTCAGAACTTTAGAGGAGAAATTGAAAGAAGGTATTAAGAATAGACAAACAAAAAGTTCTGGAGATTGATTAAAATGGGATAACACATCGAATTTACGAAAGATAAATTACACTGCATCTCTCTTTGATAAATTAAATTCTTCATGTAAAGGATTTTGTTTGTTTAATCCTGATGTCAATAAACCATTCTGTATGGGTCATGTGGGAAAAACCAGGAAGGATGGGGTAGAGGGAAATAACAGGGAAAAAACATAAGGTAGCTGAAGAATTCTACAAAAATCTGTTCTAAAAGTAAAAAAATTTGATGTGAGGTAGATTGAATGGAGGTTTTTTAAAGGCCACCTTTGAATCATTGTTATATAATAGCACTGGAATAAAAAGCAGGTACAGCATAATTAAATTATTGCAAAGCCCCAAATTATGAAGTCATTGTTATTAAGAAATGAACTTCATAAAGGAAGAATTTGGTGATTGAGGATAATGGAAAAGGGAAGGCATTTAAGACTACAAAGGATGATGCTATGCTTTCAAAAAACTAGTCATAAGGATTTCTTTTGCAAGATCTGAGCTAATCAATTGGAAATGACAACAAAAAGAAGAACTTGAATATATTAGCAGATTACAGGATGAGGGTGAGCTACCACCGTGATGTGGGTTGTTGAAAAAAGCAGTAGTTTGACACCCTTGGAGAAGTATTCCCAAAAGGGACAGCAAACTGCTAAGGTCATATATGTGACAGTGCTACATGTCATTTAAATTATTGCATGCTGGTTTTGCCACTGTTTCAGTAGTATAGTTCAGTATTATAATTGAAAGATGTGTGGGAAAAGGCTGCAAGGATTATCGATGGGATGGAGAACCTCTCTGCTGAGAAGAGACTCAAATAGCTTGGTTTGTTTAGCCTGGCAAAGTGAAGCTGTAAAAAAGCTTGCTTGCTCTTTACAAGTATGTTAAAGAAGCAAACACCAGACAAAACAGCTGCTTAAAGGAAGGGAAAATATTGGCACAAGAACAAATTGTGTGTCACCTGGTCTTAGATGCATACATTTGGGCTGGAAATGAGATCTCCAAGGACTGGAGGAGGGAGGTGCCAGAAGTGCTGTCTGACCATAGAAATGGGAGAGAGATGCCAAGGTACTGTTAAGATGAAGGATGATTAATTTATAAACCAGATTGTATGATGATGTGGCTTGTGATAGCAGGCAATTAATTTTGATTTAGGAGGTTCCTTCCTGCCCTGTGTTTGGGATTCATTAAATGATCTTCCCACCTGCCTCAGAGTGCATGTAGAACGTGATGGTATGGCACTGAGGGAGCACCAATGATGTCATTTTCAACTGTGGCATAAAATCAGAGGATATACCACTTGAGATTGTTAAAGATCCTGTGACTATTTTCTTGAGTTCTTTCTGACTGTTTATGGCCTTGCTAGTTTGCCATTTTTATACCTACCTTCTGTCTCTTGCAGTTTTGCTGTGCCAATATAGGTCAGAATATTTTGCCAATTCTAGCCTTTTTACAGAGCACTTAAGGGCGAGGAAGAAACCAGACTTCCGCAGCTGAGGAGTAGGGCTGAATTCCCTGACTCTGTTCAGGTTATGGGAGTGCATCCTACAACCTTCCAAACACCTCTGGCACTGCAGGAGTGGAGGTGGGAGTCAGAGGGCAATGACTAAAGTGCTCTTGAGCTTCACTGGTCAATGCAAGGTGGGGCATCCCTTTTGGGAATGACAGCCAGGCAGTTCTGTGACTCCTGAGACATGCTCAGACTCAAGTCTGGCATGAAAACGGGTTCCGGAATCAAAAAGCTTTTGTGTTGCTGATTCCTTTTCACAGTTTTCTTCTGGGAAGCCTTCAGTTTTTCTGCAGTCACTGGATGATAGAAACCTGGCTAAGCATTAATTCACTTCATTGTTGTGCATTAGTAAGCAGTGGCTGCATCCCTGTTCTGAAATATATATCCTTTAATGAATGAAATTACATTGATACATAAACTGAAAAAAGTATGAGTGGATATATCTTACACAAATGACAACTGATTTTTTTTTATTGCATTTAGTAAATTAAAAATGTGTATACTGATGGTAGGGTATTAAGACAGATGCTTCAGCCTCAAGAAAATAAAAAGAAAAAAAACAGAGAAATGAGGTATGAAGAATAATTGGGAGAGGGGAGGGGAGTTAAAAAGGTTGAATATTAATCATGAGACTTGGAACCACAATGGGATTCGTGAGGTAGGGTAAGAGTTAGATATTGCCTGCAAAAACCCATGCAGCTGGATTGTTTACCAACATACCTTTTAAGAAATCTTTAAAATAAGGAACCTATCTACCAGAAAGTCTTTTCATGTTTCTTTCTACAAAATTGTCATGAAGCTTTGACTCTAGATAAGGGAATTATAATGAAATAAAGGAAACATTGTTTAGTTGTCAAAACGAATTTGAAGTGTGACATGTGTGGGAAGAAAGAAACCACAGAAAATTGGATATTGGCTCCTTGAAATTTACGTATGTAATGTGATGACTGTGGATTGTCTAAAGGAATCTAGCCCTCCATGGTTGGTAGAATCAACTGTTTTATTGACCTTTCTGTTTTTATGTTTTAGAGAGTATTGATATTGACACATAAACGACTACTGCAAAAAAGCTCAAGAAGTATTTATTTGTAATCAACTTGATATTCACCGTTTCTGCTTTTTTTCTAGTTTTATTATTATGCTTGCTCAGATTTCCTAGGAAGTGAAAGTCAATTAGAACTGAATGTTGTAGAGTTCATGAAACAAAACACTTTTTGCATCATAAACAAAATATTGAGTTTACTTAAATGATTAAGATTTGCTTTTATAGAAATAAGAACTAGTCACATGCCCTGCCTGTGAATCAAAAATCAAATATTTTGGTGTAAGAACGACTAATGCTATTTCATCTAATTACTGCTCAGTAACCTTCACAAGGCTAAACTATGTAATATTCAAGTATAAAGGAACATACAGAAATACATTTTCTCACACACAGAGATTTATATATGAGGAGAGCCAAATGATGAGTTGGCATCTTTTAAAATACAGATACGAATTTAAGGCATTGTGCTTATCTTCCTAATAGCCAAGCATTTGCATAATCAGGATCCTATCAGCTTCACAAGAAATGTATGGAATGCTGAAGTCAGCTTTGACAGCTATAGCACAGGGAGCTACCTCAATCTTTTGGTTTTGATGTGGCTTTATAAAGAATTCTAGAGCATGAGATAATGATAGTGCAAATGAGCTTCTGTAAGACAACTTGTTCTCTCAATAATATCATTCAATTCTGTATAAAACATCGGTAAATTTTTAAGTTTCTTTTAAATTCTCTATGGCCTTTATAAAATGGTCCACGAATATGCATATAATAAGTTTATGCTGACAAGGCTAAAAATCTAAAGTGAGGTGGACGAGGATCTGTGTTATCACAGCACAGTGACAAAGACAATATTATCTGATGCTTGTTTTTTTGCCATTTTATGCTCAAAAATTACCCTTGAAAACTAGGAATAGCAGTACTTTCCTTCACAGACACTAGTCAGAAGTAAATTTTTCCTTTTCCAAAAGGGTTCACAGGAAAAAATTAAGAATGCCAAATGATTAATATTGGGGGGAGGGGAGGGAGGAAGGGCCTGACCAGGTTATAGGCAATGTGTCTGTCACTGGTTAGAAATGGCTGGGAGCTGGTAGCAACCGAAGTAGTCATTCTCTGACAGCTGTTTGATAGTTATGTAAACCAAGTTCATGCTTCATTCAACTTGTAGTTGACAAATGCCTTGAATTTCAGAAACTACTGTGGTGATTGTCACCAACTGCAACGCTTTTTTCAGTAATTTCGCACTGAAATTCAAGAATGAATGAATTATAGAGACTTGGGTGATCCTTTGATACTAAGTTGCAGTGGCCCTCCTCTCTACAACTGAAAGCGTCCGTATGGACTTATAAAGACTCATGGAATTTGAGCCTTAGCTCTATTAGGCTTATGATAGTGCCTCTCCCTTTTTATGCTTCTCTATGAAATTTTCTTTCTTGTGTTTTCTTAATGTGGGCTTACTGGCCAAAAAGAGATGCTTCATGGAACTCCACGTGGTTGCAGGAGTAGGACCCCAGGTGAGCAGTGGGTCAGGCTGACAGAAGGCCCTGCCTCCAGGCATGGTCAAGGGAGAAAGGACTTTCTCTCTGCTGTGCTTGCTCATGAGGGGAAATAATCTGCTGCCTCCTTAGTAATTATAGGACCCACCACATACACACCTTCTTCCTATATTATGAGGTGACTGAAATGTTGAAGAAAAGCTTAAAGTCATTTCTTTCAACCAGCCCTTATCTGCATGAGGAAATGTGAAACTGTGGCTATAATCCTCTCACTCCAGATGTGCGTTCAAATGAAACGAACTGGTGCTATACAAGTGCATGGCCTCTGCGGGGCTGTGGGGGAGATGCGGGGAACCATCCAGACAAAAAACACAGTGCCCTCACAGAAATAACAGAGAACTTACACTAATTCTGTGTGAAATGTTGCAGCAGCAGCAATATTTATACGTAAACAGCAGTTTACAAAGTCACTTCAGCAAATTAAAACTCAGTGAAAGGAAGGATTTAGTAAAAATTTATTTTTTATTGAATGCACGATACTTTAAGACAACTAAAACTAATTCAGCACAGAATGCGTTATCAGTGAATGAAGTCTGTTCAGAAAGACCTACAGTTACAGTTAGTCTGTGGGTGTGTCTCCCCACATAGCTTTTCACACACCCCAGCTCTTTTTTTCCTTTCCACTCCCTATGCCTGGGTGCAAGAAGTGATTGCAGCCCAGGCTGAGGCAGGCAGAGCCCCCGCTTCTGCTCTCTGTAAAAGCTAAAGTAGTTCCGTGTACTTTAATGGTGTCAATCCTGATTTACTGTGGCACAACTGAGTTTGGAATCTGGCTCTGAAATAATAAATTGATGCACACTTGAGGGAAAGAAGGTCTTATGTAAAATCAGGAAAATGCTTTTGTTAAAGAAGGACTGTGAGATTTTTATTTTTGATTTTGTTTTGATTTTTTTAATCTCTGGTAAAAAATTCATTTTTTTTGTCAGATTGGTTTGTCACATAAGAGTAAAATAAAAAGAATATATAGTAAATAATATTTTGGGCTTTGTGGAACTAAATGTAGACAGTGTGTTGTTTGGATCGGTGAAATGCATGCCTTTTTCAACATGTCAGGGCACTTCTGATACACTTGTGTTAGCATCATTATACTGCGGTAGGAGGAAGTCATTTATTTATTCCTTTTTGGCATCCATAGGATTTAGAGATGAGACATTGCCCTTCTGGATACATAATCCAATTCTGATGCTTTCGTTTTTTCCAGTAAAACATCAATAATTTGATATGTTTCTATTGTCTAAAGCAGTTTTGTCTTGATGAAAGACATTTTAAGTGGGCAGTGTTTCAGAACAAAATTTCTCTTATGTAGCTTGTCATTATGTGTATAATACATAAGTAAATCTTATCTATTAAATTAATGAGAATGTGGGGAGAAGGAAATATTTTTGATCAGCGGTAACCAAACTCTGAGAACAGGGAGGAAAAAAGATGTGCAAAAAGCTTCAAAATACAGCGCCGCATTGTTTGCAAAAAGCCTGCTGTTTCCTTTATGTCTAACTGATCCGTGCCAGAAGCCCTCTTGAATTTCTACAAGAATAGAGCTTCAGATCATCTGCATTCAGTGCCAGAGTCATGGCCCTGGAACCGATAATTGCCTCTGACAGGATTTAATTACCTTCTCCAGGACCTTTTCTCTGTTTGATTGGAGACCACCCCCTGCCTCCGATCAAATCAGACAGTAATAACACGCCGCGGCGCCGGAGCCAATCCCGAGCCCGGCCAGCGCGGTGACCTTGCCGGGCCGGAGCCGATTGGCGGTGTGGGCCTTGTCGGCGGTGGCAGGCAGCCGTCACCGGCCAGCCGCCGGGAGATAAGAGAGCAGCATTAATGCTAATGGAGTCTGTCAGCACGCCGGGCCCCGGGTTGCAGCTGGAACACGGCGGCGCGGGCAGGCACGAGGGCTGCGGAGCCACCGCAGGCCCTGGCCGCCCAGACCCATGGCCAGCTCGGTGGGCCGGTGGCCGTTCAGTGGCAGCCGTGGCAGCCGGCTGGCCGCGTGCGCTCGGCATGGTACAGTCATTTTCAGGAGAGAGTCTTCCCTCCTGAAACAAGTGGGGTGAATCTCCTGGGGTGAAACCCACCGGTATTTGCTAGATGGAGAACGCCACTACTTGGTATGCATCGCACAGCCCCTGTTTTTAATATTAACTTGGCACGTGCAGTCACTATATTATTTATGGTAGCTTTAATGTAGAGTCTCAATATACCCTCGGCTTTAAGAAAGAGAACTCCATCCGTTTAGCAGTCGGCTTTTGGAGACCTCATGCTTTTGAGGTGAAATAGCAGCAGAATTTAGACTGTGGTAGTTTTTAGCAAATATTTTCTCATTCTCAGAAATTAAGCAAAATCTTTTGCCCACACCTCACTTAGCAGCTAGATGTCTTGACAGCATTACTGCTTTGAGAGTTTAATTGGCTGGACTTCAACCGTGAGGTGTGCGTAGCAGCCAAGAGTCAACAGATATTCTTTTGGTTTTGTTCAAAGTTATATTGATCTTGGTGCAGGTAAAGGGCTTGTCCCTGCTTCAGCGAAGCCAGTGGCCGAGCTCCAGGTGAAGCAGGGGTAGGTCCAGGCTTATTTCATGCTATATTTGTTGCTTTATCTGTTTTCACCTCGAAGGGAGAAGTAAATGCCATGTAGTAAAATGGAGGGAGGGGGTGATTTGATGTCATGGTAACTTCTCCAACTATCCATACAGCTGTACATAAAATCCAGTGCTGCTAGAGGCAACGCATCTCATAGGACCTCAGACAGCAGCAGGGGGATGCTGATGCAATTCTTTTCCTTGCGGTTCCACTGAGTAGAGCCGCAGTTACCCTGGTGAATGCCTTGCAGCCCAGCATTGCCCCTTCCAATTTGAAAGGCCTACCAGTACAACCAGGAAAAAGGATCGCAAACACTCCTGCAGAAGCAGTGTTACTCAAAGAAGCAAAAGCACAGAAGGGGAGGTGTTGGGGAGCTTGATCAGTCCTGCATTAGATAATCTAGCCCTTTGTACAAATGCCTTGTCTTCATTTTGCCACTTACCCTGTTTTTCCCTTTTCCTAAGTTTTCATATAACTGAGGATCCAAGATGTTTTCATATGCTCTAAATGGGGATTACAGGGACACAAGGCTCTCCTATCTCAAGATGAAGAACTCCCGTAGGGAAGTATTATTTAGTGGAAATAAATTGTGTTTCTACAAGGCAGCAGATAACCATGTATGTGTGACTCTGGTCTGACTGAAGGCCAGTTTAGTTGGGATTTATTTCAACCTTCAACACAACAGTCTTCTGAGATGAAGAGATGTTGGAAAAAAAAAGGTGGTGGTGTGATTTTTTTCTTTTTTTTTTTTTCTTTTTCTTTTAAACCTCTACTAGTATATAGCAAAGTATGCAGACTGCTTGTATAGACTGGGACACCGCACAAATGCTCTTAACTGCAGTGGTAAAGCTCTTCCCTTTTCTCAAAGCAAAGTACTGAAAGATCAGAGTCAGCAAACCATTCTGAGTGCAGGCCCCTCCAGAAACATCAAGGGAAAATCCACTAACCCTGACTCTAAAAGTTTTAATTTCTAGAATGGACAAAACCACACAATTTTCTCTTCAACTAGTGACAGAACAAAACAGAGAGAGAGAGAGTGTGTGTGTGTTGGGGGAGGGTGGGTGGAATCTGAGGCAAGTAGCATTTTACTTTTTTTTTCACTTGCCCAGACAGATTCCACTGTGAACATGTAATGGTTTTCACTGAGGCACTGTGTTATTTTAAGGTAAATCTGCTGACTTCAGAATGCATAATCAGTTTCATGATCGTAATAAATTATATCACAGCCATCTCTGGTGGGAAAATGGAAGGATATGCACAAAGCAAGAGTGCTAGGACAGCTTGCTTGTTAGGATGCTAGCCTAGAACCCATTTCTTTGTTGCTTTTTTTAAGAAAATAATTTTGAAAGCATCTAGGTCAATTAAAAGCTCATTTTGAAAGCATTGTAAGCACTCAGAATTTAAGTCTTTCCAAAAGATGTTTTCGAAAACGTTGCTGCAGTTCAGTTCCATAACTGTAAATTGGGAATTGCAGCATTTCTTGCAAAGGTGATGTGTGAAGAAATATATTTGAAAGAAATTGGAACAAAACAGAAGCTCTCTAAGGACCTAGGATAGACAGACAGACAGGCTACATAGGCTGTGGTACTGAGAGCATTTACTCGCTAGCAGTCATAGCTTAAGCAGTTCAGGCATCCATCCCCCCTCCCGGCGGGTTGTTCCCAGCTCTTGCGTTTGCTGCCACAACTGTTTGCACAGCGGTACAGTGAACTTGATCAAGGAATAGATCCAGCTGGTAAAAGATAAAATATATGCTGACTACATGGCAACACAAATGTCTGTGCCAGCCAAAACACTGGTTGGCACGTGGGGTGGAACGAAGGCTGGAAGGAAAGAGGATGGGAGCTACTTAAGCAACCTGCTACTGAATGCAAAATCAATCTGTTCTTACTTCCCAAGTACCTTAAATGTTAATCTAGAACAGTAAAGGTTTTGTTCTAATGTGCTAAAAGGATTGACCATGGTCTGATGAGAAAACGTGGAGATTTTTGTCACTGATTTCTATACAAGGAAAACTGGCTCTCTGATTAATATATTATAAAATAGAAGTAAAATAAACCAAAATTCATTAACAATGGCAGTAGCCCACGAAAAAGATGATTTAGGAGTCATACTGTCAAGTGTTATATTTTGATTTTTCTTAAGAATTTAACAGAAAACATACAAGTGGAACGCTGCCTTTAAAAAAGACAGCTATAATTTTTTATAACTTTTCTTAGAAGCTTGTATTGTATGTCTGCTACAGTATTACTTTTTTAATTACCACTGCCTAATTGTGACATAAATCATTGTTGCATTACCCTTTTATATTTGAGATACAGATACTCATACTTCAGGTTTGTCTTTCCAGGCTTCAGTGGCAGTATACTAAAGATGAATTTCATCTATTCCATGTGACACAGGTTGTTTAACAGGAAAATGTTTTTATTAGAAGAGCTGGGTTAAGGGTCCATCTGGAACCAATTGAATTCTCTAATGGCCTAACCTTCTATTTCTAGAGGGAGAGGGGAGAAAAAGCAGGGAAGAAATTCAGGCTAACAGTGTAGTTCTGCAATGTGAATTTAAGAACTTTCCCCTCTGCTCCCTCCAGCCTCTTGTTCCTGCTCTCTTGCTGTAATTTGCCATGCCCTCAGCTTTGTACATATAGCTACTTCTATGACTTGCTGTAAATTGTACTGTTCAAATGACTGCTGTTAAAAGTCATCATCAAAAAAGGATGGGGGGAGCACTTAAATAGGACAAATGAGGGAAGAGTAAATTGTGCTATGGGAAAGGAAATAAGCGTGGGGCTATGGGGGGAGACCAGGACCTCCTCAAGCCATTATCACTTGAGCCAGTCATCATTAAAGCCCATATGCCATATAATTATAGACTCAGTCATAGACTGTGATGATCAGCAGCCTTCTTTAAGATTACCAAAGTATTGCTGTGTACCTCCCAGAACTGCATGCAAAGGCTTTATCAATATGTGAAGTCCTATAAAAATGGAAGGCTGATATTGCACCCTGATTCAAAGTCCAGTGACAATCCCAGATAGCTTTCCATTACTCCAGGTGGCTTTGGCCAGAACCTGTGTGTAGCATTTCTACATCAGATGGGAGGAATTCTGCCCATCATGTGCTACAAATAAGGCTGAGCTAAGGAAAAAAAAAAAAAAAAGATTTGCAGTAATGTATCTGTAAAGGACTTTTTCATATCAAAAAGACATTGAGGCATCACTTGTCCTGATATTGTGTTGTTTATAAACCCAGAACTTAACGAGTTCCCCATCTGTAAACCTATTCTCACATTCAGGCACAATGTTAAACAATTTCTTTCTCAAATGCAGACAGCCTGTAAGACAAAAAAATGATTGCTACTTGTCCAGGACGAAAAGGGCTACCAGACATACATTAATATGTCATGGGATTCTGAAACTTTTTTGATTGCATTGCGTGTTTAGATTCAAAACTGGGTGTAAGAGTTATTATTGATATATCACTGCATTTGTCTCTGCTGTTTTAGCAGCATAAAATAAGGTGTCTGCCCCAACCACCTTAAAATTTTGTTAGTAAGTGATACAGAAAAAAATTATCCAAAAAAGAAAATACTTTCCCTTTTTGAAGTTGACCATCAAAAACATTTTATTTGTAAGTCATGTTGTATTATTAACTCATATCAGGGTGGACTGATAGTAAACTGTAGAAAAATTATATTATGCTGTTAATATAAACAAACAGCCGTGAAGTCTGAAGCTTGTGTTCCTTAGCACCACATCCCTGGCAGAAACATTATAGGGTAGAGCATGGCTAAAAGAAATTAATGTTAAAAGTGTTGTTTGTAAAATATCAGTGAATGTGTTTGTGTATGCGTTTGGGGAGGAGATAACTGTGCGGTTCACTCCTAACCCCATCTGCTTAAGTGCACTGCACAGTTATTTGAAAAACCTTATAAAAAAGATAAAATCCTGAGTGCAAAGAGCCTAAAAATGCATCTATATTGAGAAACTGTAGCCAATTGATTATTCAGCTGGCAAAATGGAAATTTCAAGTTGCATAGACAGCTAATTGTGGCCTGCCTATGGAATGACAGGTCTATAATTTTTAGTTTTGTGCACATTCAAAGCCAGTCACCTTGACACTTAACAGTCCATTATCTGCCGGCCACCGACCATATGATGATATTCAAAGAGTGACAGGTCTTTTCCATTACAGAATGATAAAATGCACTATGCTTTATTTGGATAAAGCTGTCTTCACAGACAGAACAAACTAAGTGCTTATCTGATCGTTGCATGCAACAATGACATTGGGACACCTTTTACTCCACAGGGCTAACCTTTTTTTTGTCATTGTTCTTTTGGGATAAAGATGAGGGAAATGAGTGAAAGTGGTATGCCCAGTATTGTTTTGTAGAAGAACAGGTAAGCTGGCATTCATATCTATGATTTCTTTTAGTATTAAATAAGATAGATTCCAGGAAGCATTGGAACCCAGATCATACAACTACATGATTCATAATCTAAGGAGAAATGTTTATTTTTTTATAAAAAGGATTGTTGTGTTTTCAGCATGAATACAGAGCAAGGTCAGGAAACATGTCCCAGGATGCTTGCTATCAAATAATAAAAAACAACAAACCACCACAAATCAGGCTGAGACCTAACATTTAATTCAAACTTATACAAGGGGCTGGATCCAGCCAGGGACTCTGCTGCACCTTCCCTGGATGTGGTAAATGTGTCTGTGGCTCTGTCCCTGGCCTGCAGCAAGAACATGAGACTGGTGACCATCTCTATAGGAAAACATAGCTTGAAGAGCAGATGGTGCTTGGAGCTGGTTCTTTAGGTTAGGGCCTTCCCTGCCTGGGCATCTCTTCAAGGGGTTGTGTAATCCAGGGAGGGCTGGGAAGCAGTGCTTCTGTAGCAAAAGCTCAAGCCACAGAGGACAGAGGGAGTCTCTTCCTTGTACCTTGCTGTGCATGGAAAGCCAGACCTTCGAGCACTACAAACAAATGGAGTACAGGAGCTTGCAGTTTTCAGGAACCTCATGGGAGATGGGCCCATGTGAAAGTCAAACTGTTTTGGCCTCAGCACTAGTCTCTGTGCCAAATTGTTCTCAGTGAATGTTATTTATTTATTTCTAAATGTAAGTTTTTAGTTGAGAATTCTGAACGTGCCTTTAGAATAACTACTTTTAAACTATTTCTGAAGTTTTAACAAGAGTTGGTATTGTTTTTCTTTGCCAGCAGTTCCTGTTTCAGCTCCCGGTGACATTAGCGCAAAGACACTCTCCAATTGCTGGAGCAAGTGCTGTATGAGTGACCATGCAGAACTTTGCAAGAGATAAGTTTTATCAACAGTTCATTTTGAAATGATCTTAAAATGATAAAAATCCTATGAATTACAAATTTTCAAAGTAATTTTCTTGAGCGTTTAGAGTTAGCAATATAACCTTTGCCACTGGAAAAGATGATTTGTGGATTTTCCAAATGATGCACAGCTGCCATTTCAGTGATAAATATTATTCTTTTAGCTCCTTGCTTATTCAGTAATGAGTGATGATAAATCTGCAATACTTTTGTGATTTTTTTTTTCTTTTTCCTATAAGAAATGTACTTCATATGCAAGCATTTAGTCTCCTGTGTTCTTATATGTACAGTATATTACATGTATTGATAGCTCTGGAGAAAGGGCTAATGAAGAGAGCATACTCTGAAGAGAACAGTCATGAGGCTTCATTTGTTCCCTACATGCTGCAATAATACTAATACACCTTTTACTCTACAGAATGGCTTGTACTTGGGGAATTGTGTTTCATCCAATTTTCTTGCAAATAATGAACAAGTTCCCCCAGGTTTATTGGCACTATCTTGTGCACACTTTTTTGGTGTAAATTATTTATTTTACTAATTTAACAGCAAACAGTCTAGGATAGTGAGCTTAGTGAGGCAATTTCATACATATTGGTTGTAGGTTAATTATTTAGGGATTGAGATATCTCTGGTAATGCCAAATAAGTACAAACCTAATCAGAGAAAGCAATTGAATGTCTAGGTTTTCCAAATATCAGATCATGCAACCATTATTTGATGGTCATTAAGTTTGGTGTTGTATTGCAAAAGAACACAAATGTGTTTTGAGGTAGCCCACAAGTAATTTCCCAGGAGATTGATGCTTTGGTCACTGTGAGCCATCTAACCAGAATGTTCAGATCCACATATTCTGTTATTCTGGAAAGGGAGATGGTTAAGGATGTTTTTGGATATGTGTCTTGTGGGATAGCTTAACAGTTTGCAGGCTGTTGAAGTATGAATGCTGAAGAATCAACAGATAAATCAGATTTAGGGCTAAAATAAACATCCTCTGCTGATTTTTTTTAAAGGTGGTGTGCAGCCACACAGAGGAGATAGCTTAACTGTTGTAATTGTCATTATTTTTATAGAGAGATTTTTATGCTAGTCATTTGAAAAACTTGAAGCATCTCAAGTCCTATGTAGCATCATTATCCAGTGTCAGTTTACTGGGAATGGGTATTGTGTATTTTTTTAATTCAATGCGGAAAACATTATTCTTAATTATGTGAGGTTTTTTCAGCTGACATAAGTTGGGCAATTCATTGGAGAGAAGAGTAAGCTCTGAGTAGAGCCTGGGAAGACAATGAATGAAAAGGGGTGTGAAGAGAAATCTGTGAGCAATGCTTGGTGTGGATAAAATGTTGATGCTAAGGCAGAGTTGTTTCCATTCTGTCATCTTTATTTCTACAGCAAAATTACTGCTCTGGGCTGTACTGTGCTTGACTCCTTAAATGGCACTCAAAGCAGCCCTTTAGAAGGGCTGCTGTAAACTCTTTATCTCATGTCCATGTTCTAGCACCTCTTCAGTAGCAGTCTGGGAGAGGGTGTGTTTTATTTTGAAGATCCCCAATGGGGTAATCTGCTCTGTAGGCTGTTTGTTTTGGTAGGGTTTGGTTTTATTTTCTCTTTATGTTTGTTTTGGTTTTGTTTTTTTAAATACTCATGTGGATTCCTTTTTAATGTTATATTTAAAGCAAGTTCCTAAAATGTGCCTTGAAGTTGTAGCAGATGGTGGGGAAGATTTGAGATGATCCCTTTTTTCTAAGGCAGTTCATTCCACAGTTTTAGGTCAGCCTTCATGGGTGTGCTCCCTCCCTTCCAGAGAAGCCCTACCTTCTTGCCTAAGAATCTGTTTTGCTGGATGAGTGAGTAGTTCATTGAAAAGCTTTATAATTCACAGGCTTTCCAGTGTTGAGAGTAGAGGATATGATGGTGAAATCATGATAGTTTGCATTGTCAAAGGGATGTACTGAAGCATTCTGCACTAATTGGATTTTCTTTAGCACGAAAGCCTTTGTGCCAGATGTGTTGCACTGGTAAGAGAGATGAATAACTGAAGCCAGATCATTAACAAGCAGGATGGGATGGAGTCACTTAGCGGCAGATTGAAGGAAGCCTCATTCGTTGCCACATAAGGGCATTCTGCTAGCAAGGATTTCAAGAGTACAACTAAACATGTTTCCCATTTCATATTCAGTTGATCTGAGAGGCATCCTAACAATACGTTATTTTTCTCTATTTCACTGTGTAAAAATAAATACAATCCTTCAAGGAGGATGAAAAGCTCAGATGCATCAGCTGTTCTCTGATAGGAAGACATGCTAATCTGCTAAATTCTCCAGTTGCTGTGGGATTTTTGCATTTCTAAGGAGAGAGCTAATAAAACTCATGATTAGTGGAAGAAGATAAGAGAACCTTGGATGGTGCTTTAATGATGGAGTTCTTCAAGGAAGCAAGGAGACCTGGGGCTAGAGTCTAATGGACAGCTTCTGAAAAGAAGCCCAAAAAGATGGGTGTTAAAGTCTGTCCAAGGTTCTGTGTAGCTGTGGGGTGGAATAAAGAGATACTTCCAGCCATAAACTTAGAGATCGTTCAGCAACTTTTATTCTATGGAACCATGGAAACTAAAAATTAAAAACATGAAAGGAAGACTCCAATAGTTGGAAGAGTATATGAGGAATCTTGGCAAAAGTATGAAATAAAACATATACAGCTGTGTTAAGAAAAATATTTAACTCCATTTTAAATGTCATGAGTCATTAGGATGTGTTAAAAGGCAAAAAGCAGCATAGTATGGTTTTCTAGTGAAAAATAAGGAAAGCTGCATCTCACATTACTGTAAAATGTTTTAATTACAGGAGTATGCTGCACTTCAGTTTAGGTGCAATCCCTGTGGTCTTAAATCCATCAGCTTAGAATTGTGAAATTATATGTGGAAATGGAAAAACAGATAATCAAAGGCGTCAGAGTTACACAGGGTGAATATAGGAAGGGCTGAATGGGTTATGTGGAGGATTTGGAGCAATTGGACATGTGCTGGTCCTTGTTATTTTAGAATCTTATTTTGTTAAGACAAGGTGCCAATGACAAGTAAGAAAAAAAAACCCCAACTTTTTCATAATTCAAGAATTATATGACCTAGCAGGCTGGAAGAAAGAATCTCTTAATGTTTAGCTCCTGTGGACTATTCATGCAGTACAGCTATTTTTCCTACAAAGTTGAGAACGTGTAGGAAATTAAGCTGTGCAGTGTAATTAGAATTGAGGAATAGCGCATCCAATTTTGTGATACTAGTCTGGCCAGTGAGTGAGAGCAACAAATGAAAGACACAACTTCATAAGATGAATGATTTTCTGACTGTGATAAACCACTTGTTCATTCAGTATAAGGAAGAAAAATGGATATGGACTTAGACAGCCATGATGGATTGGTCTTTAAAAGCCTCCTAGTTTTGGGAAAAAATTTAAATATTTATTTTACTAACCTAGATGGGGACACTTTAGCTAGTCCAGTGTTTAAAGTTATTCTTCTATTACACATCTTAGAGTTCTGTAAAGTGCTACATGAAAGAGGTAGATGAGCAAGCCAGGTACTGGAAACAATCTGGTTTCTAATGGTAAGGAACTCAACAAGCCTTAATTTATTGTGTTTAAGAAAACACTGGTTTTGAATTCCTTGGTTTTTCTTTCCTGCTTATACATTTAAAATCATCAGTGCAGGATGCAGTAAAATTAATGGGCTACAAAGGAGTAATTCTGTTGGTTGAGATGCTGCTTCTACATGAGTATTCAGTAAGAAAACCCTGGATCCCACTCTGCCAGGTTCCTTGCTTTTTGCTGATCTGAGCTGAGACGTGCTTGCTGTAATACGACGTGAGATCCAGCATTGTATTTCTAGTGACAGAATTCAAGTTCCCCCTTCTCTTCATGGCATTGACTTGAATTTCTGCAGAGAGGATATTGTAGACAGGCACAGCAGTAAGGATTTTTAATCCTTTTCATAACAAAACTCAATGAAAATCTTCAGAAACTCAACATACCTTGTCTGCTAGGCTTTGTGCAGTAGTTGCTTTTTTATTTCTGCTGAGAAGCAGTTCTTAAACAGAGTGCAAACCAGTAGGAATGACCATACAAAAGGTATGGTGCTTTCCATTGTATTACCGAGCTGTTTCCCAGTTTACCTCCTGGCATCTCTAATGGCATGGAGACAAATCTCACAGCCTAACTACATGAAAAGGAGGACACGGGGATGATTTGGATACAGCCAAACTGAGCAGGGAAACTTGAAATAAAAACACCTGACAGATTCAGGGGTTTCTGGGTGGAATATAGCCTTTAAAAGTCTCAGGAGAATAACACATTGTCTTTCAATGACATGTCTTTCAATGAGTCCTCTCATTTTCACATTGTTCTTTAGTATGAAATGTTAAACGGAGATTCCACCTGCCTGTTCCACAAGTAGGTCAGCATTTGATAACTGCATTAAAATCAGCCTTTCCTAAATCCTCTCTCTCACTGTAATCCTTCCTGTCCCTTTCAATTTTCCTATGTTCTAATGCTCCATTATGGAGAAAATATTGAGCCTCTTCTCAGATTATTTCCAAACCATTCACCCACAATGGAGCTGTTTTGTTTTTGTTTTGGATCAAGTTTTTTCCCCAAAAGCTTCCGAAGATAGACATCACAGATATGATGCCACATGGGAAAGAATTTTTTTTTTATGCTCGTGCAAAATTCCATGTCTTTTTCTATTGTTCTGAAAAAAAAACCCAAACTGTTTTGGGTTTGTGAAAATGTCTTAAAGAATATATTCAGAATATTTAAACATATTTGTTAATTTAATTCTCAAGCCTAACATCCAGTTCATTTTCAATGTGGCCTATCACTTCTGGTGTGACATTACTGAAAACCTTCTGATTAAAGCCAGCTCTCTTATGCATACTTTACCTTTGTGACCTATGAGTAGCTTGAAACCATTTGAACTCCGTCTAAATTGGATCCCCCTGGTTGTAAGTGTTACTGCGTGTCAGTTCTATGTCAGTTGGATGGAAATCTTGCTGCAGAGGATGAAAGTTCACAGCTCAGTATTAATCTACTGGGCAAACTACATCTAATGCCTTCAGTTTTCTTGAAATACAGCTTCTGATGACCTCTGACAGGTAAAATACAATATAGGATGTTCTAATATTCATTTTTAGTGTGGCTACTTAAAATGTATCATGTATCATCCTTCTGTACAAATAAATGCTATGAGAGACAAAATTAAGAATAGCGACAAGTGGGTTATTGGACATGGAGACTTCTGTTAATAAAGTATATCTAGGTCCACTACTTCACAATTGTCTTTTTCTCAAAACTGAAAATGCAAATCCTGGCTTCAGTACAGGAGGCTGTGTAGCAGTGAACTGCTGGCTGGGATTCCCTTGATATCTGTTGGATGAGACTTTCAAACTGGTGTGTGAAGAGGAGTTTAACAAAAAAAAAAAATTCCTGAGGCTGCATGGCTTCTGGAGCGGGTGGCATAAATCATTCAGTGCTGGTGGTGTCTGTCTTTAACTCACAAATAAGAACTTTGAATTTAGCACCAGCTACTGTTTAAAAGGCAATTCGTATAGATTTGTGAACCCTAGATGACACCGTTATCAACATCCTCTGTTGGAGTGACACCTTTACTCTGCTCTGTAGTATTAGGGAGTCTGAAATTGCAAGTACATTTTGGTTTGCTTTTGAAGGGACCTTTTTGTACATAAAATTCCAAACTAAAGAAAAAAAAAGTCTAATAGGTGCAGGTTTGTAAGTCTGCAACTTCATCTCACTTCTGGATAGACTAATGGTAAAACTCACACCTCTTTCAGTAGGAGCAAGATTGACTTTTAAATATTTAGTATCTGAAAGGAAACTGATCCTGTGTTCCTTGCAAATCCCAAGTTGTCTCTGAAAATAGTGGGATCTGGTACGAGGAAAGAAATTTAAGATTAAGCTCTGGTTTGTGACGGGATGATCCTGATGCTGGGAGGGATGCTTTTTAGGCACTTAGACATGAATCAAATTAATCTTTCTCAAACCTCTGCTCCAGTCCTACTGCAGAGAGCTGGAAAAGTGTGCTTGTGCTAGGCCTGAATGGAGCCTCTGGCTCTTCAAGAAGCCTGTGCTTCAGCCCTGTGTTTAAAAGAGAAATTTTAGTCTACAGAGTGTGTAACTAGTTGATAGTATCTTTTGAGGCCTTCCAACTCCTCTTATTCTGTAGTTTGTCATTACAGAACATTGCCATTTGATCAGTCAGACAACATACCTCATCTGATGACTCTCATCCTGTCATTCCTCTTAGGCAAGAACAAAATAGTTGTGGTGAATGGAGTTAAATCCAGTTGGCGGCCGGTCACAAGCGGTGTCCCCCAGGGCTCGGTTTTGGGGCCACTCCTGTTTAACATCTTTACTGATGACCTAGACGAGGGGATTGAGTGCACCCTCAGTAAGTTTGCAGATGACACCAAGTTGGGTGGGAGTGTTGATCGGCTCGAGGGTAGGGAGGCTCTGCAGAGAGACCTGGACAAGCTGGAGCGATGGGCTAAGGCCAACTGTAGGAGTTTCAATAAAGCCAAATGCCGGGTGCTGCACTTGGGCCACAACAACCCCCAGCAGCGCTACAGGCTTGGGGAGGAGTGGCTGGAGAGCTGCCAGTCAGACAGGGACCTGGGGGTGTTGATTGACAGCTGGCTGAACATGAGCCAGCAGTGTGCCCGGGTGGCCAAGAAGGCCAATGGCATCCTGGCTTGCATCAGCAATAGCATGGCCAGCAGGGACAGGGAAGGGATCTTACCCCTGTACTCGGCACTGGTGAGGCCACCCCTCGATGACTGTGTTCGGTTTTGGGCCCCTCACGCCAAAAAGGACATTGAATTTCTCGAGCGTGTCCAGAGAAGGGCAACGAAGCTGGTGCAGGGTCTGGAGCACAGGTCTGATGGGGGGCAGCTGAGGGAACTGGGGGGGTTTAGTCTGGAGAAGAGGAGGCTGAGGGGAGACCTCATGGCCCTCTACAACTCCCTGAAAGGAGGGTGCAGAGGCGGGGGGATGAGTCTTTTGAACCAAGGAACAAGAGATAGGACAAGAGGGAATGGCCTCAAGTTGCACCAGGGAAGTTTTAGACTGGATATTACGAAGTATTTCTTTCCAGAAGGGGTTGTTAGGCGTTGGAATGGGCTGCCCAGGGAGGTGGTGGAGTCCCCATCCCTGGAGGGGTTTAAGAGTGGGGTCGACATAGCGCTGAGCGATATGGTATAGTTGGGAACTGTCAGTGTGAGGTTAATGGTTGGACTAGGTGATCTTCAAGGTCTTTTCCAACCCAGATGATTCTGTGATAAAAAAATAATAGTAATAAGTCAGTATTGGTATGGCCAGAGGTATTTTAAGACAGTGGCTATTGGATCAGTTCTTGGACAGTTTAGGACCATATTTTCCTGATGTTTCCATTTTTAAACCCAGACTTCTAAAATCCTGAGAGCCTGACTCTTTTTTCCTATGAGTCACACAAAGAAATAAACTCTGTGCAGAGCCCAGAGTCCAAAACTTTGGAGTTCTCTTCCATCAGAGGTCTGACACCTGCTATCAGAAGATACATATATCAAAAGTCAGTGGAGGTCCCTGTGGGTGCAGTGTTCAGGTCACACTGATCTGTGGGACACCAGAGCTCATTCAGCAGCAATGCCACAGAAGTTTTCTGTAAGTACACGTGGTGTATGTATACACATTCTAATATAAATATAGAATAACAGCATAGGGACTCTTAAAACAATGTAACAAGAACAAAGTATAAAAAAAAAAGGAAATCAAGCAGTTTGCAGACTATGGTAATCTTGTGGCTTGTGGGCTTTAATCATTGATTTTTGCTTTGTTAATTTGGCAGTATTGAATGTAGGTAACTAGCATTCTGATCTGACAAATATGTGGAAAAGAGCACACTGATGAAAATCCATCAGAAGATAGGTGAATGTTTCAGACTAACATGAGTGTGCATAGTTAGATTCTGAACTGAACGTACTGAACTGTGGACTGACAGCAGAGATCTCTTCCTTTACAGTTCATTGTCTCACACTATTCATTTTAATAGAGACCCCCCAGATTTTCTTTTTAAGCTTACAGAGAGTTTTATGATAGTCTAAACTTGAAAGAATAGAAAGAAACAAACAACAGCGGGTGAAATAGTATGGCTTAATAGTTTTTGCATATGAAATAGCTGGCTAAGAATCATGTATACTTAAAAAAAGCTTTTATATCCACAGCTAATGTCTCATCTCAAATATAAGGGTCTGATCTCAAGGCAGGGCAGAACATCTTCCTTTCAATTTTATCAATTTAGCTAGAAGTGAAGCCAAGGATTTCAGTGGGATGAAGGTGATTCTGTAGGTTCTGCTCTCTGACCCAACAACATAAAGTATAGCCTTTACTCTGAAGCTTGGGCAGAAGCTTAAATATACATTTGTTCAGGTTTATTCTAGATTTTGACCTTCTTAAGGTTAACAGCTTGTTCTAAATGAGAAAGAGTTACTGTCAGACTATTAGTTTATCTTGCATCTGGGTAGAGACATCAGCTAATCAGGGGAAGTTTTCTGTTGGATTTGTTTTAAAAGCTATAGAGTTTTGTAGGCTTAGCCCTGTACTGGATATGCCACTGGACTTGTGGAAAATAGGGATCTGAACCCCTACTTTTTCCTTTGTGTTGCCATTTTTGTATTTTTAATTTTTTCCCTTTTCATTCTCCTTTCCAGAGGTGAGACATCTCAATGAACGGGTCACTGTGACAATGAGGGTGCTACAAACAGACACCGTGACTCTGCTTCTCTCAGCTACTGTCAAAGGCTCTGCTGTGTGCAAATCTGAATGCACAGCAGGAATCCAGGGGAACAGAAAGGTACCTTAACTGGGATTTATAAACTGATTTTATAAACCGGTTTTCTTTTAGAAGGCATCTTTTACAGTAAGATCACAGTTTTGAATTTGCAGTAAGGACCACAGTTCTGTCTTTTGTGATGTTAATAGGTCTGAGGAGGGGGAAAACACTGATAGAGGGCTCCTCAAGTTCATAGATTGGGTTAGCAGTAACTGACAGAGAAAATGACTTTTTAACACATAGGTTTTGAGATCACCTCATGGGAAAAGATGATATCAAAACCCATGGAAATCATGCATAGATTAGTTTATAAACTTGAATTTATTACCAGAAAATCCTCTCAAGATTCCACTTACCCTTTTTCTACTAAGCCTCCTATCTATATATTCCCTAATACAAAGAAGTCTGCTAGATATTTGTTAGCTCAACTTTCTAATTAGGCTTATTGATAATTAATCTGGATAAATCCATGTGCAGAAACTTCTCGTTATCATTCTTTTAAAGGATGATATAGGACCTTCAAGAGATGTTTGTTTATAGATATTTTCTATTTCGTGGTTTCTGCTATGTACATGCCATGGTGAGATTGTGGGTATAGAGTTAAATTTCCAAATGAGGCTACACTTTACAGAAGTTAGTGCTTGGTATCCACTGCTTGATCTTGATGAGTGCCTTTTGTACATGAAAATGTTGGTGTGACTGTAATAAATGTCCTGACATAAATACTTTAATTTACAATAGCACACTTTCTATCTTTTCTGGGTCGTTTTGTTTTGTTTTGTTGTTTGCTTGGGGTTTTTTTTGTTACTTCCTGGTTCTTGTTCAGCTCTACAAGCACACTGCTAAGTGGCAGGAGGAATAACATATAGCTTGCAGTCCATCATCTGCATTCCCTTTGCATTAGGTGTAACACTGGCATGAAAATCAGAGCCCCTGCTCCAATTTTTCCAGCTGGTTCTGTCTCCCTGTGATCTTTTTGTACAAATTTTCTGGCAAGTCCTTGAATATGCAAGCTTATATCCCTTTCTTGAGCTTACATACACACGGTACTATCTCAAAACATGGGTACAACTGGATAGAATCATTAATAGTTTTTTCAGTAATCTGAGTGTGTTTACTCATGTAGGCAAACCCTCAAAACATACAATATCTTCTTCTTTTGTCCTCTTGCTCTCAGATTTCTATGTAAGTTTGTTTTGTTTTCATTCAAAATGTATGAATAAAGCAGTATCAGGATCTTTTCACTGCCATCTTCAGGTATTATTTATAGAGTACTTTTACAGCTTCAGGAATTGTTAACTTTTAGGCAATAAATGTCATCTTACTTCTGAGGTTACATTTGTTTTATTTTCCTTAGCAATATTATTGCTTTAAAACTGTAATATGTTTTCTATTTTGGTCTTTTTCTGTTGCCCCAAGGGACTCGAGCTATAACTAGGATTTGCATTGGCCACGGTGCTGTTCTTATTCTGCACATGGTTATGGGTAGACAGGCGACAGTGCCAGGGCCAAACATGGTATTCTGTTGGAAGAGCTTGTGCCAAGATTTGGCCTTGAACAGTTTGGAGGAGACATGATGTCACTGTCTCCGTAAAGTGAATTTGGACAGGAATGTTGTATTGTATTTTGGGCATGTGTTTCAAAAATAACAATTAAAATAATATCCTGTATGTTGCCTTAATTTTTATGTTTGCTCTCTGGTTTCACAGTCCTCACCCTGCATTTCTCGTGTCCTAGTGGTATTTCTGTTCCATTATTTTCCAAGCAGAGTTTGATGACACCGATTTAGCAGTTTCTCACAGTTAACTGCTTCAGTTTTCATCAAATTATACTTCTAGCTATACTAGACACTTTCATCATCAATTTCCATATGCCTCAAAGACATGTGGGGACCAGTTTGCCAACACTGAACTCAAATGCTAGACAGTAAATGGAATACAGGATTTTTTTTTCCTAGGGTGTCTGAGACAAAGAGTGTAGAATCCCCCAGTTCTTAGCAAGTGTTTTCAGCCTGGATGCATTAAAAATCTACACAATAACTGCTATGGAATATTGATTGTAAAATATCAAATCAAGGGATAAAAATTAACATTAACCAGAGATTATACCATAAGACCTTATCCATTTCTTTCCAGAAGCCTATATTACATTAGAGAGTACTGCATGCGAATTTAAGCTTTGCCCTTTCACCAGAGAACGGGAGGATTCATAACCATCCTGAACTGTATTTCCTGTACAACAGTTTGATTATGATGATAGTTAACACATAATAAGGATTTTGGCTTCAGTCTCTAGGTTTACGTATACTTTAAGATCACCAGTGTTACTGGGGACATTCAAAGTGACAAGACTCCTGAGAATGACTGTGAAAGTCTCTTCCTTTCTTCAGGGAGTCTTGTTCTTAACTTCATGCTCAAATTGGAAAGATCTCCATGCTGGAACGCCTGACCGCTTTAGAGGCTTTCCATTACATTCATCCTACAATTCCCTACAATTTTCTATAAAGGGACCACACTCCTGACTCAGAGGTAATTTGGAGTCCATAAACTGGAACTAGATGTAGATGTGCTGGAGACCATGGTTCTTAATGTCTGTCAAAAGCATAAAGTTAATTATGCAAGGCATGAAGTAAAGCTCTATTTGTTTAGATGTAAAGAGTAACTGTCAACAGCAGTCATCATCATCAAATGAATTTGCCATTAAATCTGTAGTCTCCAAAAAAACCCTTCAAGATAGCATAAGAGTAACATTCTCTCTTCTGCACCACCATGTAAATTGCTTTACTTGCCCTGTGAGCTAAGATCTATTTCAGTTTTGCAATTTGCTTTCCATGTGGAATTTTGACTGATGTTGAGAATTTCATACATAACTTTCAATGCAATAGGGACCTTCTCTCAGGAGTAGAGAGAAGAATTTTTCTCTGTCTGCAGGAATTTCAGTTCATGGAGTTAGTCATCTGCAGAATGCACTCAATGTAATATAAACTCACTTCACTGAATCTTCTCTTTAAAGTCAGAGGACATGAGTAGAGGGAGAATGTAGACAGGAAGCTGTCTGATATCGCTGTGACTTCTCAAAACTCATGGAGACACAGTTCATCTTACATCCAGGAACAGAAATGTAGTGTGGGCAGAGTCTGCCACAGGATGAGATAATCTATGTGATGAATAGAGAAGGGAGTTGTTGAGTAAGTTATAGGTCAAGGAGAAGAGAGGGTTATTAATACTCTTTACTGTAGTACTGCCTGTTTCCTGACAGACCTTCAGGTTTTGGAATTATTTGGTACAATGAGCTTTGAGTGCCTGAACTGCAGCTGAATTAAACTAAAGGTTTTCTCATACATTGGCTTTGACTCAATGCACTCTAGACCACATAAGTGATAAAATGATCACTTGAGGAAAAAGGCATCCACCTTCTCCTAAACAGGTAAATTGATATGCAAAAAATAGGATGTCTCAACACCTCACATTACTCCCGCAGTTGCCTATTCATTGCCACAGCTCATTGACCGGAAGGTGGCCACCAAAAACCTTTCCATGTAGTGTGTCCCGAGCCTTCGGTATCTGGGAGTTCCTGGAGTAATGTCTGCAATAACTGCTGTGCATCAAAACTGAAGTCCCTGCCTGCTCTGTTATGAAGGAATAAATCACCCATATATCCTTCTCAATTTTGAGAAGAGAATGTTTGGTGGAATGTTCAAAACAAACAAAATTAATAGGAGTGGTTTCTTCTCTAGGTACCTTGACTAGCAGTTCACCTAGAACTTTTTTGCATCACTTTTTATTCCTACAGAGGGCAAGTAGGAAAGTTCCAATCAAATATTTAATTTAATTTAATAGGGGCAAGGCCGTAGACAGCCATTATCCTGTGACAAGGTTCTGATCCATCGAATATAAAAGGAATGCCCAGATGACGACTAGTGATATTTCCTTCAGTAGCCTTACCTGATGCTCTATCAGTATTATAATGATGTGCTTCTCTCTGTCTGCAGATTCTGGCAGAAGGCTCAAGTTTCACTTCCTTTTGAGAATCGTTCTTTTTCTCCAAAAGCTGGTGCACTTCTATGGAGAGGCGATGGATTCTTCCTGAAGATGTAGTGTTTGCAGGAGTGTTGAACAGGTTAGCATATGGGCCCATGTTTGTGAGAGAAAGAGTCAGATAAAAATACAAAAATTAAAAGCCAAGAGGCGTTTCGTTTTTTTTTTTTTTTAATTCAGTTGTAAAGATTTAATTAGCTGCTAGTTCCAGTCTCTGCTTTTCTTAAGGGAAAGAAGCTCTAAGAGCTAAAAAACCCAGTTTGTATCTTCAAAATTGGAGTGCTGTTTTTTTTCTGTTTGTTTTTTTGTTTGTTCCTTATATCTAATACTATGGTTTTCTGTTGCTTTCATGTTGTTGGTCAGCATGCACACCAAATGCTCTGTGGCTTATGGGCTACAAATGGAGGAAAAGAGCAATGGAGAACTTTTAATCAATCCAACTATATTCTGCAAATATGGAATATAGTATCTGCTCAGTAGGGTATGAAGCCTAAACTCATGCAGTTTTCTCCTGTTGTCTTCTGTTCCAGTTACTGAAGAATTTCTACTTTAATGAGGGGAACAAGCCTGTTAAGATACAGTTTTTGGTAGAATCGCAGTGGTCTATGTTGAAATACGGCGAGACCAGTGACTCAGTGTAGATTGCTACCAGTGGTTGTCCACTGTATCAAACTACTTTCTTAAGATGTTAACAATCAAAATATGCATTGTCTAGTACTGTGCCAGCACACCCCAGTCTCTGCAGGCTGAAATTGAATTCCGTCTGCAATACAGATGAGAACCCTTGATGCTCTGGTCTTAAAATGGCTAAAAATCCAGGAAGTATATGTATTAAAACAAACCAACAAAACCCCTCTGATACTGTGTCCAAACTAAAAGATAGTGTGAAACACTGGCCCCATTTTTTCTGAAACTGTAGCATCCCCAGTGCCGGTTTTAGTCCTGCACTGCAGACTGTGGCACTCTGTATTATGCCAGCATAAGCATTCCAGAGACTGTGCTGTGGACTAGACTGGGGAAGTGATCTGCCTTAAAACCCTTTTTAGCCCTTTTTGAAGGGAGGCTTTTTTAAAAACTGAATTTGTTCTTCTTGTGTGGATTGTTTCCCTGAAGTATGGGAGCAGAAGTAAGTGGCAGAGGAGTGGGGCAGTTGTGGAAACACCCCTGAAGTAGCATTGTTGATCATTTTACACAGTGAGACGTGGCCTTGTAATCAGGTCTTCCCTCCTTTGGTCAGACAGTGGAATATTCTTGAGCTTACTCTGAGAGTACTCTCAACAAGTAACATGCAGCAGCAAATTGTGGAGCACAGTAACGCACCATGTGATGTAATGAGGTAGGATCTGTAGCAGGACAGTACTGTAACCACAGACCAATGTCATGATATACAGTTTGAAAGGTTTTTATTTTTTTTTTAATTCCTTTGTGTGTAAAAGAGCACTCAAAAAATCCTATTATTTAAAGAATGAGTTCTCAGACTTTAAATGATACTTTCTTGTATTGCTTCATAGACACTTAAGGAAGATTTTTCCCCGAGTAAAGAGCAAATTGAGACAGATGTCCATGGTTCACTCTGGACTACCCTATGTGTGTCTCTAAAGTTGTTAGCTCTGTCTTGTGCTTGGCAGAAACTGGAGATGCTGGTACCTATGAAGTGTATTAAAGATGACATAATAGATTTTGAAGAATCTGTATGCTTTCCGTGATACTGTAGTGTTTTATAATTTTTAACATGCATCTGCTGCATCTGTACATTTGATGATACTCACTGTGGGTTTGTAAAAGTGAGAAAACAATATCCAGCACAAACTCTGAACATGACTAAGGTTTCATGTGAGACATACACTTTCAACATTATGAATAGGAAGTATTAAACAAAAGCTGCTTGTTCACTGTTTTGAATTTCACACAAGTAGAAAAATCAGTCCTGTGACACAATAAACAGCTTGTTTACTTTTTAAGTTTTCAAATTTATTTCTGAGATCCTCTTGTCAAGTGTGTATTAATAAATACACGTTCCAGCCAAAGATGTTTTCTTTTCCTGTACTTACAGACTTGCATTTTGATGCTGCTCTTGTGAATTAGAGAAGGGCGGCAATAAAATGCAACTCTTTTTCTCCGAAAACCCTTTTATCAATTTAAGAAAAATATTTTTTCTTTCTTTTAGCAACTCCAAGGCCAGCACATCTAAAGTGGGTACATCTTTGGGAAGCATGCTGTTCCTGGGGAAACAGAAAGCAAGTAGTTTGTAAAAAGGAAGAGTTTCATTATGTGCTCTTAACAGAAAATGTTTCAGAGTTTGTCAAGTCCTATATTAAGAACAGTGCTCCCGATGACTGTATTACAGCTTGGTGTTGTTGCTGAACATTTAGTATTGTGAAAGGATGTGACCTTAGAATCAGGTCCCACTCTGGATTCATACGAGCAAAACCCAAGTACCACTAGCTTTCAGGCCATGTACCTTGCTTTATATAAGGACCAGTGGATTAGGTGGATGCTTATTTCAGTACTAGGCCACTGAGGCACTGGAGTAATGTCTGCGTTCTCTCTCACCATACAAGCTATCAGAGAGAAGCTTTGTAGCTCCCAGTCCAGTCACCTTACCCAGGCTTCTGCCCTGTTTCTCCCTCTGTGCTAGAAGCTCATTTTTGTGGTGCTGGGGGCTCTAGATGTGTAAGGACACAAATCCAGGAAAAGTCTGTCTGCTGCATCTGCAGAGAAGGGACACAGCAGGTTCAGGATCAAACCTGCTCCTCCTCCCCCTGCCCTTCCCCCATGTTTTTATATTTGAGCTGGCAGTGGTACCAATGAAGCTATCCTGTTCTCTTTGTGTCCCCAGTTGCTCATCTCCCACCCTGCCTTGTTCCAGCAGAAGCATTTGTGCAGTTCTGAAGTGGATTGGATGAGGAGACTGACCCACACCAAAACAGACTGCTAACTGGATTGGTTTCCCGGGTGGGCTTCCCTGTTCTCACACGAGCGCTAGTGCAGGGACAGAAGTGGGGTAAGTGGGATGAATGCTGGATTGCTGATTTTACAGCTGTGTCAGAGTAAGGCAGCTAAAAATACTTGTGAAACTGTGGCCTCAGACTCTGTTCCGGGCAAAGATTCCCTGGAAATGTTTCTTTGATTTGGTGAGGAGGACGACTCATCTGTGGGCCGTTTTGTCTGAAACAGAAATTTTCCTTTGGTGGTTCACAGTGCTTGCTTCTATTAAAAGGGAAAATGACAATAGTAAAAAAAATCAGACCAAAAGGTCTAACGTGAAATTTTGAAAAAACTTATGCTGTTTAGTGTTTTCTTAGGTTGATTTTTCCTAATTTGCTATGCTTCTAAACAGGACAATCCATCCTAGTGGATTTCTGTCTGGCAATACTGGGGACCCTTCTCATTGTTTTCAACAACAAAGAAAAACCTGCCTAGTTGCCATGCATATCCGAAGGTTAGCCAGAGTCAAAATTACTTGCTTAAAATATGTAGGACACTACTTGCTCTTAGGGGCCTGTTAGGAGCTTTTATTTTCTGTCAGCTCGATTATTCCAAATTACTTGGAATTTTTTCCTTTTCTTTTTTCTCCCCATTGTAAGTGTATGACTGTGGAAGTCCCCTCTTCCGTGTGCTGTCATGAAAGTAAAAGAACAAACACCTCTAATCTTTACTTTGTTACTGTTGTGGCTGTTCACACAATTGCTGTGGATTTTGAAAAAAAAAAAAAAAAGACAAAAAAAAAAAAGACATCAGCAACCTCCCTGATTCTACCTCTCCATAGAAAAGCCCAGTTACCCTAAGACAATGTTCAGCCTCAAAGGCTAACCCTCCAGTAGTGTTTCTTTATGTTTTTCTGGTTGCTGAGGTTAGCTTATCTACAGAAGGAGCAGAGCACTGCGTTAATACCTAACGATGAAAGGTGCGGAACATGTGAAAACCTGTTTCGAGGATTTTTTTTTTTAAATTGTTATTGTTATGTATTTATTTATTATTTATTTAGGCGGAGGAAGAGCCGAGCAGCGGTGCGTGGTGCCGGGCCGGCGGTGTCTGAGGGGTACGAGCCGGCCGCGGCCTCCCGGGCGCTGCCCCGGGGGGGGGGGTCCCGGCGGGCTCCCGGCACAGCCCTCCCCGGGGCCGGGGCAGCCCGCACCCCGCCCTGACCCCGGCCGGGCGGCGGAGCCCTTGTCCGGGCCGGCCTCTGCCGCCGGCTCGGCGGGGGGAAGCTGTGCCGCACTTGGGAAATGCAGCAGCGATTCCTCCCTCCCTCCCTCCCTGCCCGGGGGGGTGAAGTGCGAGGCAGCGGGAGGAGCTGTGCGTGTGTGTGTGTGTGCGAGCAGCGCTCCGCGGCCGCCGTGTTTCCTGGTGCCTGCTCCCTGACCCCAGTGGCAGTCCCGCTCACTGCACCGCGCCCGCCCTCGCCGCCGCCCCGGACCCGGCCCCGGACCCAGGCCCAGGCCGCCGGGCACCGCCGCGGGGTCGGGCGCAGGCTCTGCCCCGGCCGCGCCCCCGCAGCCCCATGGAGCGGCCCCGCTGCCCGCGCTGAAGGCATCCCCGACCCGCCCGCAGCGGCAGCCGGCGGAGGGAAGGTGAGCGGCCCCGGGTCGGTGCCTGCGTGCCGGGGAGGGGGGGAGCCCGGCGGGGGGGCAGCGGCGCACAAAGCGGCGGGTTAGAGGTGCCGTGTCATGGGCGAGAGCGGGGCGGGGGGGGCGGGTAGGAGCTCCGGCGGCGGCGGGGCCAGCCTTCTGCAAACAATAATAAGGATAAAACTGGCCGCCGGCTCTCCCTGCCTCCCCCGGCGTGACCGCCCCGAGCCCGCCGGGTCGGGTCGGGCCGGTGTGGCGGCGGCGTTTCCCCACAGCCGAGGCGGCGTTTTCGGTGGCGCTGAGCGAGCCTGCCCTGCCCTCCTCCCCCAGGCCGTGCCCCCGCTGCCCTCCGCCGCCGCCCGGCTCCGTGGCCGGGGTGGAGGCGGGGACCGGGGCGGGGGGGGTTGCAGCGGTGGAAGCGGCCCCGGGGGCGGGAGGCGGTGTGGCGGCCGCCGGCTCGGGGTCGGGGCGGGGGGCGCCGCGGCGGGGCCGGGAGGGTAGGCCGGGGAGCATTGTGCTGGCTGGGGCCAGCGGGCGGGCGGCAGCGCCGAGCAGCCGGCGGGGGACGGGGCTCCCGGCGCGGAGGGACCCGGGGGGGTGGGTGAGGGAGGGGACACACACACACACACGCACACGCTGCAAAAGTACGGAGGGTAACGCGGGTCGCTTTGCCGTTCCCCGGCGGAGTTTCCCTTTGGCCGGCGGGAGAACCCGCTTTGAAACCCTGATCCCGGAGGCCTCAAGCAGTTGGAAACCTTCGGGGGGTGGGGGCGAGGTGCGGGGGACGGCGCGGTGGGCACTGCCGGAATAAAAAGCAGCGGGCATCCCCCCCCCCGGGCCCCGCCGCGCTCGCCCGCGGCTCGCTGTGGAGTTTATTGCATCCTCCCCTGAGCATCCTTCCCCCCCCCCCCCCCAAAAGAAATCATTTCGGTTCTGTGGCAGTGGGGGCTGTGATGCGAACTTTGTGCGCCAAGGCACGTACCGCGCAAAAATTGCCGAAATGCCCCTCGGTGGCGAGCCGGGGCCGGGGGGGGCCGGGCCGGGCAGGGGGCGCGGGGCGGGGGCTGCGGCACACGCCGGGACGGGGCCGCGCCGGAGCCATTGGCCACCCGGAGCCATCAATCACCGGGGGGGCGAGCCCGGCGCCCCGCGGGGCCACGGCCGGGGCGGCCCGGGAGCCGGCGGCGGGCGGAGGCGGGGAGCGGCGGGAGCCCAGGTACCGGGGGGCGGCGGGGGAAGGGGGGGGGTCGCGGTCCAGCACCACCCCTCTTCTCCCCCGCCGCCCCCGGTGCCTCCGCCTCGGACTTGGTGGGCAGGCGGGAGCGCGGAGTTGGCCGCAAACTGCGGCGCAGCGTCGCGGGGGCTGGTGGGGCAGTTGCGAAATAACCCCCGAGGCGCGGGGTGAGACCCGGGGGTGCGGGGGGGTTGTTGCGGCGGCAGGTGCCCGCGCTCCGGGCGGGGGGTAACGTGTGGTTTGCGGTGCCGGTGTCGGGATGGTGGATGTAGCAACGGAAGGTGTTGACACGCGATTAACCCTTTCCGTCTTCTGCCTTTCTAAATTTTCTTTTACAACCCGAGACCAGCCAGGAGGCACATTTTTGAAATTCAGATGAGGAAGGCGTAAATATTTTATTTGGGGGAAATGCGTTTTTCGCGTGCCTGTATGTGCGTGTACGTACGTAGAGCTTGTGTGTGTGGCTCTCCGTGAGATACAGCGTTACGTTTTAAAATGACTTATCTGGGCATATTTTGTGATAGTTTTTTGACACGGCGGTAGCAGACTGATTTAAAATTAGCTGCGCGTAAGTTTGTGTCAGCCCTTTTATGAAAAAGTGCCGGTTTATACCTGTAAAGCCGAGCAGACGTATACAATAGCACATCTCCTGGCTCAGCGGCGGTACAGATCCACGCTGGGAAGGGTTTGTTGCTCCCAGGATAACAGCTGTATCTGGGGAAACACGACATGTAAAACCCCTTCATTTAGGTTTTTAATATAGTCATTCTTACTTAAAACTGCCACGTAAGGCATGGAAGATACTGCACGTTGTTTTACTTGACAGATGTGAAAAATAATGCAACTTTTATTCTTTTGTACTCATCTCCTGCGTGTAATCTTCAAAGAGTGATTGGGGTTGGAGAAAGAAGAACGGTAGTGATTCAAAGTAGCCTTTTTTTTTTTTTTAATCTTGGGCCTAAAATAAATTTGTTTTTAAAGTTTTGAAGTGTTCAGCTCCTTTCTGGTATTTTTTTTAGGGAAGTTCACAGTAAAGAAGGTAATAATTAGATACTTGCGGTAGGTGAGGTGTAGTACTCTGTGAAGCACTACATGGAAATTAGAAAATTGACACAGAAGCGAGCTTCAAATTTTACTTTTTTTCCGGTCCGGCATTTGTTGTTGAATTTCATTTTAAAAGGATGCTTTGTTCGGCTTTGTCTTAATTTAAGCATAGAGATTTATTCTTAAGATTAAAGATTGGAACAATGGGAAGCAATTGCAGCTTATATACTTATAATCTTACTGAAAGTCAACTTTAAAGTATTTAATACAGCTATTCAAGTATCCGCTTATCATTTGTTTTATGCCAGTTAGTTGTAATTTCTTTCTGTAACATGGATTGTTATAAACCTTGTAAAAAATGCTTATTATCTTTATGTATAATTCACTCTCATGAACAAATTGGATTTTTTTTCCATGAGTGAACTATAATATGAAATTTAATCTTCTGACCTTTCTTATGCTAGATTACTGAAAATAGTGTGATTTAGCTTTTCTGAAAGCCCAAGCATATTTTTGTTGTTGGTCTAACTGTTGTTTTGTATTGTAGCTTTTAATTGCGAAAAAATAACATTAGACATGTAATTTTCACACTACTTAATTTATGCAGACGCTGAAGTTCTTGCTGTGTAAAAGAAAAACTTAGGGTTTTTTTCCTGGGAGCTTTGATGGCTAGCATTCTTGTTAATGACAGTCATTTCTCTAACAGGAAGATGTTTTCATTTGTATTTACTTTTCAGTGCAGGGCAATTATGCTGCTCTGTGTTGCACACTCTTCGTAGTTTCTATCTCAAAAGAATTACAGTACTTGGAACAGGACTGCAATTTGAAGCAGGTGTTGTGTTTTACTGTTATGCAAAATAACACTAAAATATAATTGTGAGGGAAATTAAGGAAACAGCTGCAAACTTTGTATGGTAACCACTACATTATGATTCGTGAGCAGTTGTTGCACCGCATCTTGCATCACATCTAACACAGCAAAGATCTGATTTAGTAAAGCTCACCTTGCTAATTTTTACTCCTGAAACTATTGCACTTATTCTTAGGAGGGGGTTAGTGCAAAGAACAGACCATAACCTTAGTCATGGAGTTACACTGTCTCACTAGTGACTCAGTTTTTAAATGGGAACTTTATGGTTTAGTTTCATCTTCTTTTTTTTTTTTTTTTTCCCCCTCCAATGCTGAAGAAGATGAAGGATAGAACCTAATTACTGGAATGAAGGTTGCAGAATGTCTTAACCCAACTAACATATGGAAGCCCACATAGGCCTGAGGTTGTAAAATAGTAAAATAAATGGCCTATAGCAGGCCATCTGCCATTTGCAGGGCATTTTATCATGCTTCATGCCAAACTGGAAATTAGTCTTTGTATTAAAAATATATTTTGAATACAAATCAAAGATTCCAAATGTTTAACGTTACACATGGCAAACATATTTCTGTCTGGGAGCTAAGAGAAGTCCAGGAATATTGCACTGGAAAAATATTGTTTAGTTTGATACCCAGGGCTCAGGTCCCTCTCTTCTTCTCTTTCCTATCTCTTTGTCTTCCTAGTAAGCACTGGTTTACTTTTGTAAATTACACACCAGATACAACAAATCCGCTATTGCGTGTAGCAAATAAAGGGGGGGACCAACTGATGCAAAGTGTTACAATTTCCTGTAAGTCCTTGCAGCTAGGATAGCACGCCCCAGCTGAGCATCTGCCTCATAAACAGGGCTTTTAAAGAGTTGCTCATCTTGAAAGTATTCTTCCAACATCAGCTGATCAATTTTCACAAAGTCCCTCTGAAAGGAAGGCAGCTGAGGTATCCTCAGTTTATTGATTGAAGAAATTAAAGCTTGGATTTTGTGCAGGGAACTCAACGGAGATCAGGTTTGGGAAGTTTCTGGCTGTTGGGCTTACACTCATATTATAGAATGCTTCCAGTCTTAATGCAAAATGTTTCGGAGCACTTTGAAGAAGTGAAAGATAGGGATGCATAGAGAGGGAAGAGCGTATTTCTTTCATCTTACACAGAAATATTTATGCATAAAATCGCACTTAAATCTGTCAGATAAATCATTACTGTCTGGTGATGAATCAGAACCAGTTTTATAGCTAGTGCAGTGTAACATGGATATTTTGTTAAGATTGTCTAGATACTAGCCTTTCTCTGGGCAGATGAATACTTTAATTCAAAGGTATTTGGATGTACCTTTTGCTATGCAATTGTAAAATTTTCTGCTTTGCATCAGCTTCTCTTAAGTCTCTCGAATGTAACTTACTTTGTAAAGCTAAAACAGGACCTTGAAAACAGTATGTGTATTTGTGGGAAGCCATTTGTCCTTCAGGAAACTGGGTCCACTTGTTAATTTTCATGGCTGCAATTAGCACAAGATGTTATTTAAAATAAAGAATAGTAAATGTGGAGTATTTAGTTGGAGCTTTCAACACAGTGTTTTTTTTTTTTTTCTGAAGATAAAGCCTTACTTCATTCATCCTTTGGATGTATGTAATGATGATGGAGGTAAATGATGAGGCAATTAAAAAAAATGTGAATAGGAATGCTTAGGGAGTTGGGTGATGGGTACATTAAAAATATAGAAAAAGGTCTTTGAATGGAAACTGGGAGAGGATAGAGTAATATGTCTGTGTATGTTTACATCTCCTTTGAGTTTATAGCCATGTGTGCTGTCTTTTTCTCCTGGCAGAGGTCTGCGGAGTTGATGAGGAGCTGCTGGGAGTCGGGAGCAGCCTGGAACACCATGCCCTACCCCTCTCCTGGCCTTGGGAAGTTGTGAGCTGCTCATGTCCATAAGGAGGAAGGATGGCTCATGGAATTCCTTCACAAGGCAAAGTTACCATAACGGTGGATGAATACAGCTCCAACCCAACGCAGGCGTTTACACACTACAACATTAATCAGAGCAGGTTCCAGCCTCCGCATGTGCATATGTGAGTATTCCTGACATCGCCGGTGTGTGTGTCTGCGTGTGAGCCTGCCTGTGCATTGAAACTGAGAACGGCTGCTGAAGGAGTGGATTGAAAACTGGAAAAATTGGTTAGTCACATTAGCTGATAGGCAAAATGGTTATCAGATTTCTGAGATGGCAGTGATTGAGAAACGCTGCTCCAGCATCTCCTGGAGATAACCCTTGCTGCCTGAGGGGCAGTGCCACCGACTTTGTGAAACTTGCCCCAGCGATGACGAGCAGGGTCCAAGTTCTGAAACTCACTTTACTGATCTCGCTTTAACTCGCCTGAGGGACCCATTGCTTTAAAATTTAAGCTCCCTTCCCCCAGTCCTTACACTCAGCTGCGAAATAGGCCTAATTGGGACTAATTGTCCCCCCTGATCAGTGAATCCTTTGTCCTCCTGGTTGCGAGTGGAACGTGTGCCGCATGCTGCATTCCACTCGCAACCCGCAGCACAAAGGAGTCGGGGCTGCCCAGTAGTTCCTCCCAAGAAATACAAATACGGCGTTAAAATAACGTCCCTGGCCCGAACTTAAACCAACAAAAGCATGGGAAGTGGGGAGCTGAAGGCTTCTTACCTCACCTTGTTATTCCTGCATATTGTCTGACCCGCAGGATCATTCTGCTGCACAGTGCCTAGGCACAATGGTTTGTGTTAAGAGCTAAGTACCAGTTTTAACTCTGAATTTCCTTCCCATTGTTTAGTTAGGTTTGATCTTTATCGGTTATTTCTGTGAAGGTTCTTTTTCTTTTAACATTAATAGACTGAAAAGCACGTGAAACTAAAACAAAGAGGACATCTTTTGACCTCCTGCGTGCCATTGTTAGTCAGGATTTTGAACAACGTCACACTATTGAATTTGATAAGGATTTTGCATAATAAGGGGGAGAAAAGTTGTATGGTACTTCATTGCATTTTTGTTATGTAGAAGCCTGCCGGAAGAGTCACAATGTAGGGGTTCAGCACCTTCTAATAGGATTTCGTGTGGTTACAATCTTCCTAAAGGCAACTTCAGGAAGGATGCCGAAGACTGTCTGTCGTGGTTGTGACTTTTGAAGGTGGAAAAAGTTTTCATTGATTACATTTGATTTATTACTACAACGACGATGTGACTCTTCTTTTAGAAATATTTCCATTTCTTGATTCATTTTCCAGACCTTTCGTCAGCCAAGTCCTCTTGCACGTTTTGCCCTACAGACTGCACTTCTAACTGACATTAAGTACAAATTCTATGTAGAGAATGAATTCAGAACAAACAAAAGAAATGTAGAAAGCAGTTTTAAAGAACTCCTTCTTATTGACATTGATTTCAGTGGGAACTGGTTTTAGGACTAAGTGTGATGTTCAACACTGTAAATATTGCTCATGTTTTGTTTCAGAAACTCACAAGCATTTATACAGCTACTTCTCTAATAATTTTGTTTGTCTCTTAAATGGTATTGACTTGACATATGTCTTAAGATATCTTACTTGTTTGGAGAAACTGTCTAATTGAAATAAATACTGAAACTATAAAGTACAATATAGTGACAGTGTTTTAAAGGATTTTTAACTGAAATGCTGCATCTTTCTTAAAATCAGTAATTTGGTTTCAAGGAAGGGTGTGGCATACTAAAAGGGATATCAAAATTTAGAAAAATTGGAAGGGGATTAGTCTCAGATTTACAGTGGAAGCAAGGAAAGCAATGTTTCAGTGCAGGAGGGGAGTTCAGGTGTAGATCTGGATTAGCAAGTGATGGGTTTTAGAAAACCTGCCGTGGAAAAAAAATGACAGGATCCTACCAGGTGTCTAGAGTTGTGGGTAGGGGAAAGCAGGGAAGTGAAGATATGACTATGGCTGTGGGTTTGTGTGATGGTAAGAACAATAGAGTTATTTCTGGGGAGGAGAGACTAGATTGTGTGGTAGCTTCAGAAGGGGTCCTTATTTGTCTTCCCTGTGTTTTGTCATGGAAGTGTTGTGCGTATTTCTGAAAGAGGATGTCATCGAGCGAGAAACCTGAACAGAAAATCAGCAAAAGCAGTATTAACAAAGAAATCATGATCTTTTTACCCTCTTGTATCTTTGCTAGTGCCATGTTGCTGCAGCTGCTGACGTTGTTTGATTTGATTTGGTTTTACAGTCTGCTTTTTTGTTTTTCTATCTTAAAGTAATGCATACATATTTTCTTTTTTTAAAAGGGAGTTTGAGGTGGTTTTGTTCTTCTCTAGTAAAAAATTTATTTAAAAAAATCATGGGATAATAAGAAAGCAACATGGGAGCTGAGCGTTATGACATGTATGTGAATAGCAGGGCGATATATTGTTACAGGGCCCTGATGCATACCATAAATCTGAGGCTGGATGCTGTTTAAGGACATTGTTCTTTCCTAAAGAAAATGATTTTTTTAAAAAGTAATTTCTTCATGGATATGCATCTTCATGTGCAAAGGTGAGAACTGGATTCTTGGTGTGTCCTGAGCCATTTCTGGTTCTAGTATCCTTTGGGCCCAACTCACCTCACTCTCCTCACACAGAGTAAATGAAGAGTCTGTGGGATATCGCCAGCAAAAACCTGGTAATGAAGGACCTGCTGGTGTTACACTGCCTGCTCCGTGGGACATGTGTCTTGCACTTTTTCTCCTGCTTTCATTTTGGGCCTTTCACATGACAGTGTCATGTAGTTGAATCAGCGGGGATACAGTTCTCTTTTATCATCTTTATATGTGTTTTTACACCAGCACTTCTTAGTGAATCTGTTTAAGTGTACTATTAGGTAAATAACAGTGTATTAAAGCTCCCTTTGCTTGGGCTGGCTGTGACAGCAGTTTTGTCAGTTACTTAAGCTCTGGTATAGTATGACTTTCGAATCAGTTTGTCCGGTCTAATTAATGTTTGAATAGGTGTTCTAAAGACAATTTTCACTGTACGATTTTTTTGGATAAAGGGATATCGTGTTATATGTCTTGTCTTCTTGAAGCAATGCTCCCACCCACAGGTTTCACTTATTTTCTGATGTTATGTTTCTATTTGAATGCTTTGTACAAGTCATGTTTACTTTCAGTTAGTTTTAATTAACTGCATCACCTTAGTTCCCTGCTTTAAAGGGCAGCTGCAAAATAATAACAATTATAATGTGCCTGCCTTTGCTCCTTGATGATTATTATTCTTCTGAAAATCTTTGTACTTCGCCATTTTTTGTCAGGAATTGTCACTTCAAAGAGGCAAATGCTTCTTGCTTTTTTGGTATAGTGCTGCCAAGTATTATAAGGTGTGGTTTTTTTTTTTTTTAAAAAATAAAAAAGCTTGTAAGTCCATTTAGACCCTTGAGATATTCTGTGTGAGGCTACTGTCAGTGGTGCTAACAATACCAGTGAGCAGCAGTGGGATGTAGGATGGGAACACGCAGGAGGAGCTGGCAGCCTGGGGCAGGTGTGCTTTAAGCTGCAGAAGGCTTCATCCTGTGAAACCGCAGCCTCAAAGTAGAGAAGATAGAGAAAATTTCTACTATTGTAAGCAAAAAGTAAAAATTACGAAACTTAGAAGATAATTGAATTCATCAGGTATATTTGTCATTTGCTTAGGGTGTTCTCTGTTTTTTTGTAAGACTTTTTTTTTTTTTTTTTTTCCTTTTAACTCTGCAGCTTTACAGCAACCACTACAGTGGGTCTTTAAACCATTTTAATTTATCAGGAATTACTAAGACTCAGTTTTGTGGAACCTTCCTGTCTCACTGTTTGTTCCATGAGTCCGATGGAAAGGACCTGAGAAGAAAATGGGACTAATCCAAATGGAAAATGTATTTACTTAGGTTTTAACCAGAGGGAAAAATCTTCCTGTTTGGGTACAACACACCATTTACTTTCATGGGGGGGAAAAAAGGGGAAAGTGAAATAAACTTTGTGTATCTGTCATGGAAAATGCCCATTTGGCAGGCCCAGAGCAGAAGTCTTCTAAATGAGTTTATACATACCTGGAGATACATTGAACAATCTGTAACTATATAATTTTACTGCCTTTTCTGTATGGGAGTAATTCCCCATGTGAATATTCTTGTTTTAAAACAAAGAGTGTAAACAGCATTTTATATTAGTAGAACTATATATGTGTAGTTGAATAAAGTATTTGAATATATGAGTGTGTGTAAATGTGTATATATAATAATAATAGTGATATAAAAATATAACTGTATAATCATAGAAGAAAAAACTTTCAACTGTGACGAAGCTTTAAATTGTTAAGACCCAGAGATCTTATTAGACTACTAACCTTGAGAAATAGGATCTTGCCTTTTTTTTTTTTCTTGGGGAAACCATCCTGCATTTAATGGGTTTTATAAACTCCCTCTGAGATTAGTGGGAAATCATGCATTTGATTTGTAATATTCTTAACTTTTGTGTCATATAAGGTGTGTGGTATTTAGGGGGAGGGGGAAAGACTTGGCATTAGTAGAATATGGACTCATTTGACATTTACGGAATAGTGGAGTTTGTACGTGTAAAAATATTGGTTGAGAGAATACAGATTCAGTCTTAAGCTAGTTAGCTATGCCTGGTGTGACTGGGCAGGCTATTTCAGTTGATACTGATGTGGTAGAGGATCATGGTTTTGGTGGAAATTGTTGGTCTGTCCATTAATGACACTTCTTATAAAAGCATATGTAGCTCATGACCACCCAAGTTCATTTTTACTACTTATTTTTCTAAAGAAATTGAAAAAAACAGTACTACCTCAAACAATCAAGTTACATTTAAGCTCTAATTGTGAAAACGTGAGTACATTGAATGAGTGTAGTTAAAACTTGAGCCTTACTTTTGGACACGGGGTTTTTACTGGGGTCATGGCTCACAATCAGTCAGTTTACCTTTGTGTAGTTCTAGTCTCCTTTCCCTCGCTGGTCCCTCAGTGGCATGGGTGGCTACTGAAATGCAGCAGTTTACAAGCTGGTACGTTAAGTAAAACAAACCTGTTTTTCTTAAGCCAACAACAGCAGCCCTTCAACAGCTGCCCGGAGCAGCTGGGCTCTCCCCGCAGCGGCGTGGGGATTCCAGCAGAAAGGTCGGGAGGACGACAGCTGTAGGTGAGGATCCTTACAGCTGTCCTAAAATAAATAGTCCCCACTGAAGAAGAGGGCCATTAACTGATTGCATTTTCTGATTCTTCTGCCACAGAACAATGGAAGCCGAGTTGCAAAGATGCTAATTTTAATCGTCATTAAGAAAACACTTTTACTGGAGCGTGTGCATGTCTGTGTGAGTTAAGATCTCTACTGATCTTAATGATTTTATGTTATTTACAATTACTTATTTTGCAAAAATCCAAGCATAACATAAGCTCTAAACTTAAATTTAACATTCAAAATGAGAATGAAGACTTTAATGTGTGGATACGCTTACATTTAAAGCCTTTTGAGATACATGTTGAAAGTGAAGTGTTCATACACTGGTGATATAAGGCTCAGGGACTGCAGTTTTGTAATTAAAACTCAAATTTAGGCCCCTTGTGTTAATGCAGTGTAGTCGTAATATGCTAAACTTCTCGAAAAATTAAGTTTCTGACCTTTCATTTTGTTGTTGTAAAAAGGAGTAATAGCAAACTACCTTTAAAAAAATGCTCTGACATCCCTGGAAGGCTGAGGCTGTAAAAGTGCCGATATTACTATTATAAATGTAGGACAAATTTAAAATAATTTTTGTCACCATCACACTATTAATTACTATATTTCCACATTGCGCTGTCCTAAGATGGAAGCCAGATCTGGTTTAAATTGGTGATAAAATCCTTTTACCTCTAGTGCTAGTGGGAGCAGGCTGCCAGAGCAGTCTCCAAACCTATCAAAATCAGTCAGTCCCTCGGTATGAGGTATGTTAGCCTTGTGCAATTACCACTGGTTGTCTGAATGTAAAAGTGGTGCCTGTAGTTGCTTGCAGGGCTGGAAGGAGGGAAGTCCTTGGTACACAGACTTCAGGGCTGAACCTGCCGCTCCCAGGCTGCTCGCTCCTGCTTCTGTGCCACACGCTTTGCCACCTTCCCAGGAGTGTCGGCAGTCTTGGGAGGCAGCTGTATAGATCATACAGCTGAAATAGTCTAAACTAAAAAGTCCATTCCGTGGTGGGTTTTCTTTGTTCCCCCCAATGAGCTACTTTTAGTGATCTCTTTCTTGGTGTAGCCTCACCAGTAGTGGGTTATGGGGGTGGCCGACACAGGTGGGAGGGCAGCAAGCTTACTGATCAGCCAGCAGGCATGGATGGGAGGAGGTGGACATTTCTTCACTGCTTCATTGACAAAATCATGCTGTTAAAACAACACCTTGTAGAGTCAGTCTTAACTGCTGTAGTTAAAATAGGAGTTAAAACCCTTAGAGGGAGAAAGGAAGAAAATTGTTTTTTATGCACATGTATGTTAATGTTCTTTTATGCTGTATTATTCCTGTAAAGAAGCCTTCAGGTAACAAGTATTTTAATTGTAAGGCTGTTTCAGTAACTGAGCACTATAAATGGAAATTTTCATTACATGATCTGATTCTACATTACCTATGTAGTGGTCAGTCATACTGAGTGACAGCTGACTTACGGTTTCATGTCTTGTGTACAATATAGAGTGTGTTCTTATTTTATGGGAGGTGTGTGATGGGATCTGACCAGCGATGCTTTCTGCAGCAGCGGTCCCTACCACAGTACCTTGTGCTGGTGGGACACTGCTCACCGAGGGGGGTTCTTTACTGTGAAGTAGCCAGGCAAAAAAGGTGGATGTACATTACAATCAGGATGTTGTACTGTCACTGGAAGCTTATAATTTCTTTTTTTTAAAATATCAGGGCAGTAGGGATATGGTTGTAGAAGCAGTAGGTTCTTGCTTTTGTGTAATGCTTGAAGGGTGAGAGGGCAATCTATCCTGTGAAACAACTTCTAGAGTATAGATTTCCAAGCAGGGAGTTAATACTTTACAAAATTTGCAGGCCCCACACTGGGAATCTCATCATAGAGTTTTTGGCTAATCTTTTTTCCTTGTGGCAGGATGAGGCTGGTCCTCCCTGCCAGCAGTGATGAGAGCACGTGTTTCCTATGTCGGATGGCTATTCCAAGCCCAAGGAAAGTGCTGCACCTACCTAGCACACATCTTGTTATTTTATTTTACAAATCCTTGTTTGAATATCTCATTGGATAAATAAGAAAAAGGGAAGCCCTGTAAACAATGAGGATTTAGAGGTCTGTGTTAAATTACTGTATGCAACTTATGTTTGATGCGGGACTATTTCAGAAGTGCTGAAGTGTTGCTGACAAACATCAATTTTGTACTGAATGTTGCATGGTAACTTTGAGTTTACATTTCCAGTCTTGAGCTACCAGAGGTGGCTTGATTTCCGAGTCAGTTGGCTAGTGTGAGTATCTGTGGAAGAATTTCATAAATGGAGGGCTAGCATGTCGTCTTCCCAAAAGAGTACCTGACAAGTTTTGGTTTGAATTCTGTAAAATGTTGTGGCATAACTTGAAAAAAAAACCATGCTTATGCATCATAGAAATACAGTGAGGCAGGGAGATTTCTTTAAAATATGCATCTCTTACAGCAAGCTATAAAGTTACTTTTGAAAATACAGTGAAGTTTGACATAGGGGTTGGTTACTTGCATTGCCTGGAGTGATGAGTGCTGGCAGAGAAAGCGGAGTGCAAGTGGTGGTCAGGAAGTCCCCTCGGTTTTGCATGGCAAAATCATTCACCTTTTAATTCGTGCCAGGTTTTTCCAAGTCCCTAGGAAGGATTCCAGCAAGTTGTGAGTTTTGGTCCTTGAAGCAATGGCTTCTTATTTCCAGTGGTTTGACTCATACTTGGCATATGCAGTTGTAGTTTCATGGACTTCATTGTGATTGTTTCTGCTTGCAGAAGGTCTGATACTGCCTTCCTGGTCTTTTTCTGTGATGTGTGCTTGCAGAGCAGTGCAAAATAGAGGAAGGAGGTCAGCATGCCTGCATATATACCTACACATCTTTCATAGAAAGTATTTCAGAAGATATAAAGAACTTGTTGTTTGATGGGATTTGAAAATTCAGGTTTTGCCCATTTACTCTTGGTTTTGATGTGGGCCATTAAGATTGCAGTTTTTAGGTCTTACATTGCAGAGGGCAAGTTTGTGATACTGTGATACTGAAGTCAAACCAGTTCACTCCTGTAGTGTGACTAGACTTAATTTATGATTTTTATTTTGTTGTCTTCTTCCAACAAAAAGAGAGCATATGATAATCTTGTACCCAGTAGCACGTACAATAGCCGGTAATGTGCCTGGAGCAGTACCAAGTGTTAGAGCAGAAAATTGCAAGTCTGGATTACAAACCATAAACTTTAGGTACCTAGAGTTGCAGTCATTTTATTTATCTCCTGAAGAGTTGACCATAAAGCTTGGTCTTAACCTCCATAAACCTGGAGATTTCTCTGGCACATCAACTGTATATGTATCCTGCAGGATCTGCTGCGTGAAGGTTGGCTGAAACAAAATGCTGGTGGATGAACATTGGTGTTGCACGCTGCTGCTGAATCTTTCAGGGTGAGGGCAGAGAGGATGGCTAGAGAGCAAGTCAACCCGTAATCCCCAAATACAGTTGTCTTTTTCATAACCGATGGATCAAGCCCATGTTATTTCTTCCTCTTATCTTGTAGATCAAAATGCTGTCAACAGAGTTCACCTGTGTACTCTCCCCTGACAGGGAAATGCTTGGCCCTATTTTTATGTGCCCTATTTTGTAATGGGCGTATTTTCTGAATTTAGATCATTATGTTGAGGGGAGAGACAAATAGGAAAATGCCAACTCTCTCCTGTTTTTACCAAAAGACTAATTAAATGATTGTGCTGTTTTTGTCATAGGTTGTGGAGTTCATATTCACAGCCCCTCTCTTCCTTGCGTGCTGCTTGACATTAGGGCTGCAGAGATTCCACTGGATGTTGACAAGGAAAAAACAGTACTGGAGGCTTCCTTGGAGCAGAGTCCCCACTTACTGTACTGGGCATTAACTTATATCCAGCACATTAGACTTAAAAGCACACAGCCATTAAGTGTAGCACTCCCTTCCCAGGAGGGCAGCAGATGGAGAGAGAATGGGGGAGGGAAGGAGAAAGCAGTATGATAGAGGGACTTTATCTGATGTATTTGTAAGCCAGGAAACTTGCTATTTACCACGTTTACAATTTCTCTGGTATAAGGAATTGAGTGTAGTGACTGGGAGCATCAGGGTCAGCACATTACTCCTAAATGTTTAGCTATTGTATCAGTTTATAGGAAGGAAAAGGTGCTAGTTCAGTGTATCTACCCTCATGCTCCTTTTATGTAAGGAGCACAAAGAAAAAAGTCATTACTTTTTAATTATTGTAGGCTTCTTTGTTTCTTAAAGCACATTCATTTTTGGCCAGCAGTGAGAATTACCAAAGGGTTATTTTCTTTCCTGTGAATGGTGAAGTAGCAGTTTTGAGGAAAATAATTGTTCAGAATTAAAATTTCATGCAGTCCAGCATATTTAATAAATAGAAGCCTTATCCTATACTTGTTAAACACAGTGATTAGTGACACTCTTATTGCTTCCAGTGGGACAGGGCCAGTCACTTAGAGATGCCAGATTAAGTGGCTCCCTCAATTTTAAGCTATGAGTCTTGCTGGGGCTTCTTTTCTCTGGTTGTTAACAATGTACATATAAGATTATGGTAATTAACAGGTATTAAAGAAGAGGGAAATGTCATCTTTATGGTTTGTTCATTTTGTAAATTTCAAGTCAGCCAGGCATTCACTTTTCCTCCTGGTAGAAAGGAGTGAATAAATTAGAACTAAATAAATACATAATTCTACATAAAAAAAATTATATAGAACTCAGGTGTAATCTTTGAAATTACTTGCAAGTTTTTAAAATAAATTGTTCTCATTTTGTTTATATCTCTCTTGACATTAGTTTGATTTTCCGTTATCATTTGTTTGTTAAACAGTCATGTTTGTAGCTTTGAAAGGAAGGCATGTTTAGAAGAAGAACAAATTTTGTTCTGCTATCATTATTATTCTATACCTTGAAAGTTTCCACTTAGGGAACCCTCTTTGGGTTACTGGAGGAGAGTTATGGCTCATATTACAACTTCTTAGATCTTTTGGACTGTATTTTGTTTGCACAAAGTTCTTAAGACAGTTTTTCTGCTAGAAATGTTGTCAGTATAATGAGGCTGCACGGATCAAATACTGTAATATGAGTTTCAGACACCCTCTGAGAATTAAAATGATGATGATAATCCTCTCGGGGTGGTATAATTTTTTTCTTTTTTTTTCTTGCACTGTGACCTTTGGTGGTGTTCTGCACGGCTACTTTGCATTGCAGCTTTGTGAGAGTGCCGCTGTGTTAATGGAAGGATCACACATACTGTTCCTCTCGGAACCTGATACATCATCTTGGCAACAAAATGAAGACCTTTAACTCTTGAAGTTTTCATCATTTGTTGTTAGTTGTCTATGCCTTCAAGAAAACGGGTAGTTTTTAAAATGTAAGTAAGTAGAGTAGAGCCTTCGTTTTCTCTGAGCTGGAGAAGAAAGGAAATCTCTGGTACTGGTTTCAAGGAATTTAAATGGTCTGTGTTTAGGGGGATTTTCGTTTTTAGGCACATTCATTTTAAATATCATTAATACAGAGGATATTTTCCCAGAAAGAATCCTTGTGTTCAGTCTAGATTGTCAAGAGTAGTATTAAGTTGAAAATTAACTTTGGATCACCTGGCTTTCTTGGTAGTCTGTTCGTGTCATCGTTTTAATACTGTGATATGCAAGAGTCACTATTTTCAGTCAGTATTTCTCTTAGAAGGTTTTTAAGACATTGTTCTACAGAATGAGAAAGACCTTTTATGAATAATTTTATTCAGTGCAGAGTTAGAAGGTGTAAACTGAAACAGAGTCAGGAAGTTTGTAGAGTGTTTTTTTTTTTTTTTTTTTTTTTATTAAATAGTTCAAATTAAATGGGGGTCTATAGAAGATTTGGTACAAGAAGTGGCAATTTTCTGGATAGCTATTTATAAGGAGGCAGTGCAGTTTCTTTAGGGTCCAGACCCTTATCCAATACATTGCAAGAGGAATGTACTGGAGGTGACTAATATAGAGTAATGGAAGATGAGAAATGGGTAAGTGATCTCAAATACCCAGAAATAACCAGAGATAAGATGTTGGCCTAAAGCACACCTTGCACCCACAGCTGTATTTCATTTGTTACGATTTTACTGTCTGCATATGTGTTTAAAGGCAATCTTGCTCTAGCATGAAGCATAGCAGTAATATATGGCACATTATTGTTGCAGCAGTAGTATCAGAGTCTGTCTTTCAGGTTTGTATGTGTTTTATTATTTTCCTAACAAAAGCTTTTTTAGATTTTGAGCTTCCAGTCTTATGCCTTGTAGTTGTTCACAAGGGAATCTGGCAATGCTGACCAAGAGGCTGTACGTTAACACACTGAGGCAAGGTCATTTGAACCTTTCAGTGCTGTGCCCAGAACCTAGTGGCTTTAAAGGCACACTTTTTTTTCTACTCTTTACAATTTTTCTTCTTTCGGGCTTAGTGTGCTTGTGAGCAGTGTCAGACAGTGCACTGGGAACAAATTCTCTTTCTCCACATATGCACACAGAGCTATTGTAGTTACTGTTAGAGCTTCCCTCATAAGTTCCCCACAAATGACTGTCATCTCTCACCTGTGGGGACTTCACGTGGAACCGGGAGGGTAGATTAGTCTCTACCTCCATTCAAACTAGAGTTTCTTCAGAGAACACCAGTTGCTGTGGTGGTCTTTGTTACATGAATGTCTTTAAAGCAGAGTCCTTTTGTGTTTTTTTTAAGGCACTAAACAGCTGTCAGGGGGTAGAATTTCTGTTTGTTTAGGGTCAGATTAGACAATGAGCTCTAAATGAAAAATCATGTATCCTGCTATCTATCCACTGAGTCATCTAATCTTAAACAATATACTGTGCATTTGTAGGGCATGAACAGTGCTGACAAGTATGTTCAAAGAATTTATGGATTTTTTTTTCCTATTTTCCAAGCAGAAGAAGGCCTAAGTGTTAGAATGTTGGCTTGCTGATGATATAACTGAAATATATTATGTATCAGCTACATGGGTGGCTGCTGGAGTTGCCATCCTTAGCATTCTGATTTTAGTACCCTCCTGAAGGCTGTTATCCTGCAGAAGGAACAGTTGAATGGAGCATGAAAAAGTTTTCTGAACTGCTTTAGTTTGCGCTTCAGTGTATTATTCTTAATGAAAGTCAGCTCTAGTTTACTTGAATACTTGGCTTGAAACAGTGATAGTCAAGAACCATGGTATATGGGTGGCTATAGCTGGGAGAAGTATGGAAGAGAGAGTAAAACCTAGGCTGTCTTTACTTAATCTGTTGCCAAACATGGGTCAGTACCCTGGTTCAGAGTGGGCAATGACGGTCGTTAGCAGCAGTGCTCCAAGTACTGACTGGTTCCATGAGGCAGCATTAAAACCAAATGTTTTTAAATGTTTATCTAACTTTAGCAGTCATTTTTGGTCCAGTATTGTAGAAGGGTTGTGTTACTGTACATGTGACTACAGATGTGACTCCCTGTGTTCTTTGAGCATGACGGAGTTGAGTTCTGGAGTTGAGTTCTGTTCTCCGTGAAGGTTATATGTTTCACCCATTGCCCTTTTGCGGTAGTTGTACCACAGTTATCTCCTAGTTGTAGGTGTTGCAACTGGAGACTTTGGTGATGTTGTTTTAATGGTTCTTGCAGATGCTGTAACTGAAAGGGCTTTTTAAAACAGGTGGGTATAGTATTAAAGCAATAGCTACATAGAGCATAGCAAAAGAACGTTTTCTATTTGTCTTACTGCTACTGCTGCCTGTGTTTTTGAAATAAAGTCTTCTGATCCATTACACAGCTACACTTCTGTTTTCTCTGAGGAGCCTTATGTGACTGCATTTTGGACATGTCTTCTGCAATGTGTGATACAGCTGCCAGTGACCTGGCAGCTTAATCAAGTTAGGAGTTCAACTGCACAAAGAAAAAAAGAAACCTTATTCATTAACTCCCATGTATCTTTTGGTAATTAGTAAAGGTGGTATGGGTAATTACAAAAAAGACTTGAAGGTAAATTGAGACATTTTAGTAGGTATTTCCCCCACTGTGAGAATCTGACTTTGCGATGGCATGGGGGGACACCAGTCTGCCTGTGCAATTTAAATAAGTCTGGATCCTGCATTATAAATATGCACCGGATGCAGGGGAGAAAACCAGCACATTCTCTCAGGATGCTGTTAGGGCCAAGCAGAATCTCATTAGGGACAACTTCAAAGATCAGTTCCTCATGTCCATAAAAACAAGTGTAAATTATCTTCTGTGAGCCTGCTGTTAGCAGTTGCACTGTTACATTATGCATGATTCTAGACTGCACATGGTATGAACAAACTGCACTATGTTTCATTAGTGTGTTTCATTTTTATGCTAAGCCTGGCAACTTTGCTATTTATTGGTGTTGTTTTGGCTAATGTGCTATTTGACTTAAAATTTCCTGTTATATTAGCTGTTAGTAGTGACACAATGTCCGAAAAGGACTTTTAAGATTGTACAGTGCTTGTGTTTTTACAGAGAAATAACATATAGACAACTCCCTGTACTGACAGTTTTACTTGCCTTCTCATTCTTCTGCTTCCCACACTTAGGGAGAAGGTGGCTGCTCCTGACTCACTTGGAGTGAATCTTGAAGGGGTTTTCTGTGATGCTGCTCTACAGCACTTGACCTAAACGTTATGAAAATAGTAAGAGGATAGAACTTCAATAACTTGTGCTTTCACTGAGCTACGTAGCCCATCGTATACGTTTGAAAGGCCAGTTTGTAACTGTTGCTGGCGAAATGTTTTGAAATAGTAAAGTGCAACGTCTGTGCATGGAAGTTTTATCACAAGTTGCAGTGGGATCAAGATTTTTTGAGTTAAATCTTCATTATCTTTGCAGAAGCTGTGGTATAGTTTCATAAACTGAGCTATATTACTAAAAAGGGCAAAATATCTTTTAAATTTTTTTTTTCCTTGTGCCATTTCTGCCTTTTTTCTATGTCTTAATCACTGATGAAGCCAAGCTAGGAAAGCAGTCACTTGCAGACCTGCTCACCACTGCCTTCAGATGTGATGTTAAACTGCCAAACAGGTCAGCAATCTGATATGCACTGTGGTTTCACAAAGATCTGCAACCTGGGGCTGCTTTTAAGCTGCTCAAACTAACATCCCTTGTAACATCCACTGTGATTTGAGAGCTGGTTCAAGCCACTACTTGTTAAACTCATAATGACAGTGAGTGTGTGAAGCCATGGTTTTGTGCAGGCTTTCTTGCCCCGTTTTTTGTTTTACACCACTATTCTGTTCTCCCACATGTGTCTGTGTTTGTATGCGTAACATAATTGGGAATTCAGAACAATCCCCTGGAGTGAGAGGGAGAGAAGCTCCGTGTAGCCCAGTTCAGTTCTCCAGTCCTGTTCACCATCTGTCCCTGCAGACAGTTGTACTGGCACAACGGGGAGACTGCTGAAGCAGGAACCAGCCACAGAAAGGTGGGACTGGGAGCTGCAGAGGCTGACCCTGCTGCTGAAAGGTGAGGGTATCAAACTGCATATCCGCACTGATTAGTAATGGCCTTGTGTTTAACGTATGGCTGATTTGCAGTTTGTTTGCAGAAGTACTTTATGAGACATCGCTATGAATTTGTTGATTTATGTGTCTTGTGGTGTCGAATAGTTTATAGAGTTCCCTGTGTAGGTGAATTGCAAAGCTAGAATGAACCCACATGAGACTTTAGCATAATTTCCAAACAAGATGTAAAGAATTTCCTACTGTTGTTCAAATCTACGAGAATAATCTGAGATAATTTCTACATCCTGAAGGGCCGGAGTACACCTGTGGAGATCAGTGGGAATTTGGCTTTCTGCAGGGCCAGAGTAGTGCTTTAAAGCATGGAGAGTGCTGAGCTGCCAACTGTCCTGCTGGTGTTGCCACATTGAGTGGTGACACAGCGCACTGGTGGGTGCAGGGATTCAGAAGAAGTATCCGTTTTGAACTGTGGGATAGTGTCTCTGGACCTCTACGGATTACTATGGCCTCTGGGGAGCTGTGGGCAGTGAGCATGGTCCCACTTAAGACTGATGGGAAGAATGAAGAATGGTCTTTGTCACGTGTAACCATGGACAGGGTGTTCTTCTTCTCTTTGAAAACCCTTAATCCTCATTTAGAGCTCCCACCTGTGACTCCCCTGGAAGAAAAAGCAGTTAGTCTGAACAGAGGCCAAATCTATTTTAGTGAAATTTGCTAGTATAGTTCTAATGTTAATCATGTTAAGAGATCCACCTAATGAGGACACAGATTATGGTGGTAAAAAAGCTTATACTCTTGAAAGCAAGCAGCCAGATGGAGAAAAACTATGGAAGCAAAAGTCTTGCTCCTTCCTGAGTTTAGGTTTTTTGTTTTGTTTCATGTATATCAGATCTTTTATTGTTATAAAAACATTGCAAAAAAAATTTTCTCTACCTGACATCACTTTTTAGTTTGGAGTTGTCCGAATTTTAATTAAATTTAAAAACGCTGAGTTCTTTACTCTGGAAAGCGCCCGGCCACTTCATCTGCCTTTTAAAATCTAATGAGCCAAAAAGTCTCCTTTAAATTTTTTTTCTTCTCACCAGGTATAACAGAGGAGAATTTGACTGAGCTTTTTTTCCCTTTGATTAAAAAGTAAAGGAATCAAAAACCCCACATGGTGTATATTTATTTCTACATGTGTGTATGTATGTACATATGCATATAGTTGGTGCTTACCTGTTGCCCAGAGAGAGTGTTTGCATGCAGCAATAGCTTTGCTATTCTCTGGAAGCTTGCTTCTTTTTGACATTCTCTTTACTTCAATTTTAAAGCCTGTAAAACTCTGACATGGTTTGTTATCTAGCTAAGGAGTGATCAGTTTCATTACAAGTTCAAGACTGTGTTGGGAGGAAGTCTTCATTTAACATCATTGTTAGGTCTGGCTCTTTGTCTGACCGTGGCAGACAATGTTTGAAACAGCGATAAGATATGAAGTGGCAGTGATAGCCATGCTGCAGGGTTACTGGAAGGGCATGAAACAGCATCTGGCCATTGGACTTTAGAGGTCTGATTCTTAGTTGTAATGGGCAATTGAAATGTTCTTCTCATAGAGTTGGCAGTTAATGTGGCATTCGTGTCAGTGTGTCCCTCAGGAAAAAACGAAGTGGTTGTAGGAAAACAGAAGAAAGCAGTCTGTAAAACTCAGCAGAGTATAACTATTTTTCATATACATCATGGTCACTTGCTGCTTTTGAAGTTTAGATACATACATGAGACCATGTAAGGATACAGTTTTGTCAAGGGAGATATAAAAAAATGGAGTAACGTAAAAGCATGGATGTTTAGGACTGAGATGCTGGGAAAGAAACGTCTGAAGAAGGTTGTGAAATACAGCCCCTTAGCAAGTAAAAATCTCCAGTCAGGGATCTTGTTATCTCAATATATTAAAGTTAATTGCTTTTCTTTTTTTCTTCATTCATTTTGTTTGTTTGCTTTTAATTTGTCTGTTTAGGAAGTCTGTTTCCCATTTGAGCCTAATACTGTCTCTAACAAAAGGAGTCATCTAGAAATCGAACATAAAATGCAAGATCAGACTGTGTCTGGAAATAGAGAAAACTTTCATAAGACCAAGGAGGTTCTTATTTTTGTCTTAATAGGAAGAAAATAAAAAAAAAAAAACAGTTAACATTTAGGAAAATTGCTTTGTTGATCCAACATGTAGCTTCTGCTGAAAGGAGCAGCCCACTGCCTTCATTCCTGCCGTGCCCCAGTGCCACTGTTGCTTCACTTGTGCTCATACTTGCCTGCCTGTCTGTGAGCTGAATCGGCTCATGAAGGGGCCACACAGCTTCCAGGGCTAGTCCAAGTCAGCAGTTGTGCCATGAGACATGGCAAGGCGGGCACAGGAGAACAGCTAGATCTAGGTCTAGGGCTGCATGGCTGTCCTGTGAATACTCTGCTCTAGGCTGTCATGCCTGAAGTCTTGACTTACAGTACTGGTTCAAGACAGTTGTTAGTGCAGCTGCACTGTGAATGGGATTGGGAAGAGGTTTGACTGGACACATGCCTGGAAACGAGGAGTGGTTGGGAGGGTGTGACCAGTCACCTGTCTATAGGCTCCCAGTATAGGTTCTGGATTAGTGGGAGAGGAAGAAGGTCTTTCCACTTTTTCCTGGCAAGTACCCATGAAATGGATCATGACTCACCTTTTTACACTCAGAGTTTTTAAGGAGGGCCAAGTCTGTGCTTGTGTGTTTTTACACTCTTAGCCTGAAAACAGAGGTCTTTACCAGATCTGTGAATGGTAAAGGCAATCGTCTTGATAGGCTTCCTGATACAAGTTGTTATCTCCCATGAGTCAGAGCTTGGTAGGACGCTTCTGAAAGAGAGAATCACAGGCTGGGAACCATCAGGGAAAGTCCAGGAGACAAGAGGTCTTCATGGTTCACACTCTCCTCTGTTTTGCTCAGTGATGTGAAAAATCACAGCATAGTTTATGCAGTCAACAGCACTTCCTGCACTTACTTCAAAATATAAAAGTGGCTGTACATTGTATTATTCTCAGTGTGCAGCTCTGACATCTTGTTAAACTGGTGGCAGGCCACACTTAAATGTCCCAGGGCTGAATTCCTTTTGTACCATACTGCTGTTTTCTCTCTACTTATAAGCATGTTACCATCACGCTTGAACTGGAATTGTATTTTTGCCATCAGACTGGGAACTGAAAAGTGAGTGGCACATGCCATGAGTCAGAGGCCTTGTTAAATTCCTGTGAGGTTAGATTCCCTTCGGATAGTTGGCTTGCCCGAGTCAAGCGTAGCTAGGCATACCCCTGTTTACTGAGGTTTGGGGCTGATGGTACGTACACCTGGCAGGCCGCCTCATCGTGAGAAATAGTTCAATGTCAAGTGTGTAATTCAGGCTATTCTCTGGGCATGGTTATTTAGCAAAGGTCAAGGGCAGAGCAACTTACTTACATGTTTGGGGGGTGTGTACGCAGAGGGAGAGTGGGCTTATAAGGAAGGGTATCTTGACACAGTGAATGTCATTGATCTACATGGAAGTGATTGTCAGCTGCTTTAATCAGCTGCTTTACAAAAAGTACACACCTGTGCTTGTTAAACTAAGTTGTATTTGCTGCTATCTTGGTGGCACACTGTAAAGGGTATGCAGATATCAAATCATAGTAACAGCAAGGTGTTACTTTGGTGAAGAAATGGTCTTTGAGGAGATTGTGATGTTTTAGACAAGAAAATGTCATTTGTGTGGGCGAGATGAGCATAGCTTTGGAACTGCATGATATTCTCGTCATCAGTTAAAGATGATCATTATTTAAAAAGCCCTAACGTGTTATTTGACAAGGAGAGAAATAGATGTGATCCTTTTTACTACAGGTAATGCCAATGGAAAAAAGCAAGTGATAGAGATGGCTTCTTATGCAAAAGTAGTTGCTACTGGAAAGCCTCTGAGTATGTTACTGTTTGGTTTCTACAGCAGCCTGCAGACAAAGCCATTCCTGAGGAATAGTTGAGAGCAGTCGATTTTCCAGAAGGCAGATTGTCCAGAGCCTCTTAATTCTAGGAGGAGACAGTTTTGCCCTTTAGGGGTATAGTTCAGCTCAGGTCTTCACAGTCTGTAGAAGATGAAGGAGCTCAAGATTTTATAGGCCAAAGTAAACCAGTAGAGTAGAACTAGATGGAATAATCAATTACAGAAGGGATTTCTGGAACAGACTGAAGTATCTTGCCAGTTTTGCCCTTAAGGGCAGTATTTGTTATGAAACAGTCTGTAAGTCTGTTCTTGATTGCCAAAAAGTTTGGAGGGAGGAAGGAGGAGAAAGGTTGCAGGAAATTAGTCACTTTAGTCAAAAGAACGAAGAATCTTAACTGCTAATTTTGTTTAATATAGATGACTGTTGAAGTATTGATGTGGACAAAGTAGTTTTGCTTAGCTCACATTCCTGTACCATTATGGTCACTGTGAACTTTGACTTTATTGACTTCAGTAAGCACAAGCACGAGTCCTTCGTGCCGTCCAACTGGAAATTTCAGTGGCAGTGCCAGAATGCAGAAATGTAAAGAAAACAAAAAACCAAATGGATCCAGATGTAAAGGAAGAAATGGTTAAGCTGCTCCCAGTTGTGGGGTGGGGTTTTTTTTGTCTCCTTACTGAAGGAGTCAACTTACTGAATTAGCCTGTTTCCTTACTTAGAAAATACCCTAATAGTTGTAAGTCTGTCAAAGATACTGGAAAGTTTTAGTTAGTATCTTTTATAGAATGTTTAGTAATGATTATTTTCCTGAAAACTCCTAGAAACATTTTTTCTTTAATTTGCAATTCCCCATAGCCTTGCCGAGCTGTTGTGGAATTCTGTCATAGTCTGTCCCTGGAAGGTACCTTTCCCTGCTCTGTAACAACAGGGAAGAGAACTGGCATTTCATTTGCATGCTGAGAAAAATTACTGTGGATGGGTAGGTGGGTGTAATTTTACACATATTCTTAGTCAAAGCAAAAATGGTTTTGATTATTTAAAAATAAAAACACCAACCCACCCAAGTTAGTATAGCTGACAATGAGTGCACCCTGATATTCCATATATTTATGTATTTTGGTTTTGCCAGTTTGTCAGTTTTACTGTGAATTTTCAGGTAGCTGAAGCTTTCCTTAAGTTTTATTATCAAAATAATTACATATTTACATATTAAAAACATTTAAGTTTATTTTCCTTTTAAGTACTAAGAGGAGTATGAAGATGAAAACCAAGACTAAGTGTATATCCATATAGGGAAACTGATTCAGGGTAGTTCCTACAGAAAAGGCTGTTCTGCAGCTGGTTGTCTGAAATTCCTCTTGGTGTGGACACTCATTCTCTAGGAAAAGTGCTTAAGTTAAATCAGAAAACAGGACTGTGCCTAATAAATAGACTCCCTGGAGAGTCATACAGGAAAAGCTATGGTACTTTTAATTCACACAGCCTGTCTTGCTTCAGAGTAACCTTCTCATATTCTCAAGCTTCAAGAAACCAGAAGATAAATAAAACCAACAAAAATGATTTTTTTGCATTAAAAAAAAAGTGTGGGGTTGTTTTTGGTTTTGTGGTTGGGTTTGGTTTGGTTTTGTTGTTGTTTGGGGTTTTTTTAACTCTTGTTTTGGGGGATCTGAGGTATGATTTCTCTTTCTTTAGCTTATTAATGGCGGGTTTGGTGGAATTCATCTCTGTGCATGAGACCTCGTGTACCACTATGTGAGCTTAAATGTTGCATTATTCAGTTTATGTCACCAGCAGCCACCACAATAGGATGAATATCACCCACCTTGGTTTATTTCCATCTAAATGTGAAATGATGGTTTCTATTCATTCTGCTGCAGATAGGATGTTTCATAATTTTTACATGTCTAATGCATTGGTTGAAGTAATGAAATTCCCTCTTTTGTTTTGAAGTGTAATCAGTGAGATTGCATTTGCATTGCTTGTAACTGAATCACGTAAGTGGAATTACATTGCCCACATCTCATTTTGTATCGTAAAATGTTATGTGGTGCAGCTCGTTTCACTCCTTCCTGGAGCTTTTCATGGTGATATTATTTCTCTAAATTTCAAAGCTACAAAGTACTTTCTTTTTGTATTTGGCATAGAAATTACTTTCTGCAGTGCACTTCTACATCTGCCACGTGAACCAAAATTTTGATAGTGTGCAACATATGGATTTGGAAAGCAGCTGGTTTTCAAAGGTTTCAAGGTCTTGTGTTCTGTTGCATATTAAGTGATTACTAAGTAGGTTTGCACAATTAGCAACAACCTCTGAGTCATATGTGGTAATACCTTACTACTGTTCGCATATAGAAGATGCATATTGAGGGATTTCAGCTTATTTGGCTTTGGAGTTGACCTGTAGATAATATTGAAATCAATGATTCTGTTGTTCTTCCCTCTTTTCCCCTGCCTTTGTTACTGGCATAGAAGCGGAAATAAATGCCTTTTTAAATTGAGTTTTCTAAAAGTATCCCTGAGGTAGATTTCTATCTTGACTGTAATTCATTTTTTGATTTATTTGATTTTTGGGGATACATCTTTGGAAATAAATGGTTTAATACAGTAAGAATAATTGCTGACTGCAGAAGTCAGTAACTTCTGATATATATGAATGTCCCAGATGCTCCCACTGAGAACTTTTAAGTCATTAATTTTTATGATAGAAGTATAACCAAACCAAAAAGGTTCTTGGATAACCTGTAACACTGTGGTTGCCCACAAACCCTCTGCCTATTAACTACATTATTGATAAAACCTCCTGATTGTATATGCAGCAGCGCTTCTCATGATACTGTCTAAATGTGATGTATGTCAAATAAATGCCATACACATAGCGATGGTGCAACAAAAATATTCAGTGCTGGTTTTATCTGTAAGGTTTTCTTTATTTTCTATAAGAAGTCATTGGTGCCAAGTTCAGCAGCCTCTATCATGGAAGTACTCATTGCTTAGGAGAAAGTGTATGAGAACACCAAATAATGCGTGAGATTTGAAAAAGAAAATAAAGGGGGGAAGAAAGTAAGTCAGAATGAATTGTGCATTTCTAAGGAGTATCTCCAGCTGAAGCTACATTTGTGCAGTGTTCTGCTAGTGCAGACACAAGATTTTATTTCTCCCCCCACTATAGCTTTATCTACCAAGCTTTTTCTTCTTCGAACTAATGTTTGTATCTTGAAATATTGTGGAATGTGTACTATTTGACCTGTGGTTTCCTTGTCATAAGTTGTTTAATATTGGAGAGAGAGAAAAGAGGGAGAAAGCTATCTGGTATAATCTTTTTAGCTGGGAATGTATTTGGCACAATCTTTTACAAATAAAAGAACCTGCTTTCAGTATCTGCGGTACAGCGCACTACAGCCCTCTCCAATCCAGTCACCAAGGAATTGCAGCATTTTGTTGATTGAATCCAGTTCTGTCTGTGACTGGGTTTCATGTTAGACATGTATGTCAGGGAGACGATGTTAGCTGTAATGAAGACAATTGCACTAGAAAGATAAAGGGTAGAAAGATAAAAGTGCAAAATTATCTCCAGTAGAATTTGATGCCCAAAGTAGTCTTTTATGTTTCTGTGTCTCCAGCAAAGTTACTGTGAAGGGTTGAGAGCATATCTTAAGAGCAGAACTTGGTTCTGTTTTTTTTTTTTCCATGCTTCAAAGAAAATTATACAAAGTAGATTCATATTTTTCTGTACATCCTGAGACTGATTCAGATCTCTCATCAGTCTAAATCTAGAATTGAAGTTGAACTTAAGATGACTGGTGTCAAAATTTGTGGCAATGGAATTACTAGGAGTATAAAAAAATTAGGCCAGCTGTGTGACTATATAACACGAAAGCTTACATGATTTCAGTCAATTATTTTAATGTCGTACCGAGCTTTTTGATAACCTGGATGCTGAGTAGGAACCTGTGTTTTGGTGTTGGTAGAAGTTAGTTAATATTCTCCTCTCTCTATTTCTATTAAAAACAAGGACTTAACTTTAGAAGGAGAGCTAAACTGCTGTTTGTAATTTATCATCTTCCCTGCAGAAAGCTTAAACCCAAAGAGGAGCTAGAGGCTGAAACCTTTGACAAGGACTGAAATAATTCATATAGGTGAGACTGAGTGGCAAAAGGCCTTTTAAGACAGCATAGCTATTACGGAGAGTTTTATTTAGTAGGAAAACAGTGTTAGATGTCTGGATTTTGATGGGAAGCATTTTATTACTAATATCTTCAAAAGGTTTGTTAGAGCTTAGACGCAGGAGAGAATATGCATCCTAACGGAGACATATTTTTGTACTGGTTCAGATCCACAAATTGATTTTGTAGATAACATACAGTGTCTGCCAATTTACTTCCTTAAAATAGTATCTCATGCTGCATGAATAATGGGAAATTTCTTTTTATTTGAGTTATATGTTCCGCTCAGTTTGTTCACCGATCTCCTACTAACATCAGTGACAATTTCATAGCCATGTTGATGGCACTCTATGCCCTTAGTAACTTAAAAATGGGAACTGTTGGTGTTTGCCCAGCATGAATTGTCCTTCTTTTGAACAGTTTTTTTGGATGCAGTTCCATCACCCCTGTAGAAGTCAAATCATAAGGCAGAGCAGCAGAGAGACTCATAATTAGCACTCTGTTTAGGAGAGGGCCAACACTTTGCTTGCGTGGAGATTGAATTGCATCTCATCCCTGGAGAGGGTGACACCTTTGGGTCAGAAAGTAAAATGATTGAGAAGGCTAAGTGCAGAGTTTCTTACTTGCACTGTATACTTAACTTATGGATTAAAGAAGGACACTTGTATTTCCTGAGCTGAAAGTCAGTGAAATTTAAAGTAGTTAGTATACTTTAGACCAAATTTATGTTGGGGGAGGAACGGAACAGAACCAACCTCGCGTGATGTTCTGTTCTGTAAACACTCTAGGCTTAATCCTGTGGGCGTATTTGTTTCTGAAACATGAAAATAGATTTTAGATTTGCTAGCAAATTCTAAAAGATAATCAGTACTCTTCAGAATTTTGTGCGCCTTTGAGTCCAGTTGTCCAGTTGCCTTATTACGTAATTTGCTGAAATTATCGTCTCCGAGATGAATTATGTACATTTTAGGACATTGCAGATTTCATTCTGAATACAAATGGGCATCAAAAATTGAGTATATGCTGCAATACACGCTTATACAATCATTTTTTTGATAGAACCCTGTGATTATAAATCATCTCATTAGTTTTCTACATGTGTCCCTCTGACCAAAATGTCTAATTTCTGAGAAAGATGGCATTTTTGATGTGTTAAATTAGAGTGAAACCAATTAAATTTAATCTGTCCTAGAGATCTACTTCTGTTTGGTTTTGGGTGGGGTCTTTTGCATTACAATTTGAAAAACTTTTACTGTTGAAGCAAGGGCTAAAGCCTTCTCTCTGGTTTCCACCCTAGAAATAAGCCTGCCCCACTTAATGACTCATGCAATTGAAATAATTGAAGGGATACCACACGTTAATTCAGCCTCACTCTTGCTGCAATAGAAAAATGTGTTTTTTTCAAATCTTGTGTCCTTAAATTAAAACTGGGTCTAAATTCACTTCTCCTTGGGGTTTAGGATGCCAGATTGTACTTTCTGAGTTGGTGTTTGTAGAGCTTATGGTAGAGAAATAAAAATCTACTTTTGGTGTAGAGGGCTTATTGACATACTTTCCTGGTAGGTGCAGTTTTATCAGCAAATGAGTTCTTTTGGGGTGGAGTGAAGGCATAATTTATAGCAATCCCCCAACAACAACAACAAAAGAATGTGGGAAAAGTGCTTCTTAATGACTTTTAACTGAAACCATACCAGCATAAAAATGACAATTTACTGTTTTATTTAAAGGCAACTTTTGCCTAGGCCTTGGAGTGATGCTGGTAACTGCTACTGATACTGTTTTCAGTTCTGTTTTGCTTCTCTCTTTGGAAAGCCACTTATGCCCAAATTTTAGAAGGTATTTCATTAACTAAAAAGAAATTTTATCTGCAAAGGGATGATTAATAAGATTTTCAGAAGCGCTCAAGCAATTTAGTTTGTGAATTCCCATTAATACCAAAGGAGGCTAGGTACTTCAGAAAAAAGGCCAGCTGACGATTTGCCCCTGAAGAACACCATAGAAAATCTGGATTTTAGCTCCTTCTGGTTTGATGACTGACCAGGATCTGGGATTAACAGAGTTTGGACTCTTAATTAGTTGAGGTTTATATCAGGCTGAGAAGATGTATTATTATAAATTCCTTATAAAGGAGGGTTTTCTTAAGTTTGCTCAGATGATGACAGTGGATAATATAGGTCTTTTCTGTTTAATCTTATAAATCTCACTGGAAGTAAAACAGCTCCAAAACCTGTAATAAAAAGATCCATCATTTCCCTGCAGCTATAATTGTTGGAAATGTTAGCAGTAAGCTGCTGAGTGGTGCATTGAATCCTCCTGTGGGTTTGTAAATGTAATTTGTTTTTTTTCCCCACATTGTACCGAGACTCAATTAATGCCATTTCTGAAATAAATATTGGACCTGTATTTTACAGTTTCCAGAACTCTCTCTAAGGTTTTGATGGGTGACACATGTACATGGAGGTTTGCAGAAGAGGTGTGGCTTTCTAGCTACTTTGGGGTAGTCTGATCTTAGACACATGTGCTTGTACAAATATGATCTTCCAGTGAGAGTGTTGAAAGGTATTTGCATCCCTTTCTTTTTAGTCAGAGAAGAAACCAGATGTTTTCTTGGTGTTTGACCATACTAGAAGATGGAGTCAAGTTAACAAAAGCACTAATATGTGTGATTTAAACAATTAATGGCTGACAGTGGCCAACTAAAGCAATGCTGTATTTTGGCATTTATTGTGTTTATTGAGAGGAAATGAGTATTTGGGTTTGTGTCATTCAGCATGTATTGTATCACAAAATCAGCTTTGTGTATGTGCATGTATATATTTTTCTGGCTGGAGATGTCTGGATATCTGTATGATGTGCTGAATTTATGCTGTAAGATTTTGCAGACTGTCCACCTTTCATTGGAGGGTACAACATGATCAGATAACCTGCCTGTCCCCTTCATCAACGTTTTGTAGTTTCCCCGTAAAATCAGAAATCAGTTATAAATACTGAGGAGTTAATCTATTTGCTAAACTGTTCTATAAAATAGCCACTACAGCTTCAAAAATATTTATAAAAGGCCTGTTTTGTTTGGAATTTTTAAATTGAAGTTATGAAGGGGTAATAATTGTTGGCTGACTGGACTGAGTTTTCAGGACCACAGATCTCTCCACAGGAGTGTTGGCACAGCAGGGCGGGAGGTGCATCTCCTGCGTGAGAGCCAGGAGTGAGAGATGCGTGCTGAGCTTTCACGTTCCCTGCGCTGGGTCTGGAGGGGCCACCAGTGAGCTCCCTGAGGCGAGGTGGGTGTGGGAAAGGAGCTCCTGGAAGCTGGCTGAGGAAAGCCATGGTAACTTGTGGTCTCTGGCTTTACCCATGGGAGCCAGGATTTCTTAAGCAAGAAAATCAAAATGGTTAGCTGGATCTGGTATTCTTCACCACCTCCCCCTTTCCAGGCACGTGATTTTTTTTGCCTTTTTAATTGGTTCCTATGACTGGGCCCTCATGTAGAGTCTCATTTAGGATTGGGATCTACAGCTGCGCTTGGGAAACCAGCATCTACCCTGGCAATCATGGTGAGAAGACTCAAGGAGATAAAGATGCCAGGGCCTGTTTGACTTGGTGAGCTGAGCCAGTTCAGGGAGCAAAGCCGAGTGGACGGAGCAGCCGGGGAGGCACAGCCATGTGTGTTGGGGCTGCGTCCATCTGAGCATGGGTGGCCAAGCCTGTGGCGAAGGAGAGTGAGCACTGGCTAAAACCCCTGGGGCCTGGAGAGTCCTTGGGGAAAAAATCAAGGTCTCAGTCACCATCCCAACGGTCTTCTAGCCTCCCTTAGTGTAATTTGCCTTTTCTGGGTTTTTGTCATTCAGGAGCCGTGGTCTTGACCGTGTGCTGTTGGCTCTGGTGTGTGCCTAGTGACGGCCCTTTTGCTGCTGTTCCGTTGTGGTGGGTGAGCGGATGTGCTTGCTCTGCCTGGTTGGCCGTGGGCCATCACAGACGGGCAGCACGTGTGGGAAGGCTGTCCCCACGTACGCCATCGCTGTTGTGGCTCTGGCTGCCAGCATCCTGCAGCTGGGGCACATAGGGGAGTTGAAATGTTGGGTGTTGAGATGGATGCTGTCACAGGGATAATTGTAAGAAATACGAGTGCTTCAGTAGAGGAAAAAAGAAAATGCCTGGATCTTCCAGGATGCCTTACAAATCTGGGGAACTGCATGCAGAGCAGCTGTGGGAGATGCAGTTGCAGAGCACCACAGGCACAGAAAGCTTGCTGCCTTGTGACTTTGGGAGAGTGAAGCAGCACAAAAGATTTTGAGTAAGTTCTAATGGAGAATGGAGGCACTGTGCCTGTTCCACTCTTGATGCTGAAGTTTTGTTTTTTAATCTGATAGTATATGGAGTGTTTAGTAACATGTCCATGTTCATATCAGCCTGATCAACTAACTGACACTACATTATTAAGACTTATGTTAATGTTTTGAGCCAAAGATTTTAAATTCAGATGGTTTTTTTTTGTTTCAAAATGTAGACACATTTACAGTTTGATTTTTATATAGTCCTTCTGGTCTGTGGCATTAAAAACTGGTTCTAAAATTATGAAGTTGGCCTAATAGTCCTGACATTTTTTTGAAAATAAGAACAATTATACATCTTTTAATTTCATTTCACTTCTTTAATGTCTGCAGGGCATACAGGTGCATTTCATGCATTTTTCTTCAACTGAGAGACTTACTGATATATTTTGACAAAAATAATTAAGCCACAGGTCTACATGATCACCCAATTCCCGAACTTGGACTGGCTCTAAGAGAAATAACAGGTATCACAGTGTAAGAAAGCTGTGATATTTGGCTACAGTAACAAATACTTTAAGTATTGTAGCAAGGACTTTTTGCAGAAATTCCCATTCTTCTCTTCTCCTGAATTTCCTATGCCAGAGGGAGCATGTGTAGAGGCAGAGGTATGAATTCAAAGAAAGAAAAAACTGAAGATGTAGAAGATAGATTGCTTTTGTTTTCCAGTTTCAACGAAATTATCTTTTGTTTCCTTAGCTAAGGAGGGGAAGCTAACAACACTTAGAAACAAGCTTTTTAAAGTGTTTTTGCAGAAAATGCTTGTATTTTAATCCTAAAATAAATATACCAAGCTAACTGGCTCTTTGAAAAAGTATTTGGTTTACAAAGGAGTAGCAGGAAGAGCATGAAGATTTTGCAAGAGGAAGCTAAACTCTAGCAAGTATGAGTAGGTGGTTTTTTAAAAGGTAGTAATATAGATATGTTTTTAGTATAGAATAGTTACTAGATAGCTTGTCTCCAAATGACTCTCAAAACAGTAGAGTAAGTGCAACAACACACAGATTTTATGTGGTACACAGACTTGAAGTATGTGCTGAAATGGATCTATAATGAATACTAATTTAGATGTCATAAAAAACAAACCCACAAATTCAGTCACAGATATAAGCCAATGGAGAAATTATTAAGAGGTTAAAAGACAGCATACGATGTGACACAGTCTGGGAAGGACATGGGCCTGTATGTAATGGGACTAGTCATGCATCTGATGAGCCTGGGAAAAAGTAAAATTATGTGGTCTTCTGTGCCGACTTGTTCACCTGCAGCAAAGCCAACAGAACCAGCTTAAAAAGTGGTGGACTGTAAGTAGTAATAGTGCTGGTTTGAGTTAACAGGATTTGGGGCAGAGGGAGGCATTTTCAGCATCTGTAGTTTTGTCCGGTGTAGGTGCTGCATTGGAGTGATTCATTCGACATTAGGAACTGGAAATACTTCCTGGCTTAATGTTCAAGATTTTCATTCTGTCTTCACAGATGAATTGGTTTATTGGGAATTGTTCTATAAGAGGGGATTTGGGGTCTGCGTATCTCAAAACCCAAGAGAGCAGGGAAGTGAAAAGGCTGTGGGTTCAGCCCTCTAAGCCCAGGCATTCCCAGGGACCAGCTAACCCAACCAGGGCCCTGTATTTTCAGCATTCGAACTCACCCATGCAGAATTATCCTTTGGAATCAAAACTTATTTCTTACAGAAAAATGGTGCTTGTGTCTTTTCTAAATTTTCTTTGAAAGTAGGGTCCCAGTGTAATTCAGCTTGCAGCTATGTCTCTTGAGGGCTGCACTGTCCTTTCTGTTGCAGAGATACTTTCTAACACTGCTGATTTATAAGACATCAAAGCTTGGGCCAAAATACACAGGTAACGTATCTGTTCCATAGCATGACATACTAAATCAAGTGCTTTGCCTCTGTGCATGTGAAAGGCCCAATGTTTTCCTCCTCTGTGAGTTTCTGAATTCAGCCCTCCTTCCTTGCTGTCAAAATCCCCTTGATAACTTCTGTGTTGCTCGCTGTTGCTTATTTCCTTCACCTCCGCTTTTAAAGCATAAAGCCATGACAAAATTTGCTGTCTGGTAGATGAGGACAGCATACAAGTCCAAGCCCGTGCAGTCTCTGGGAGTGGCACCACGTCCCAGCTGCCCAGCCAGCACGACACATGGGCTGCCAGGTGCCTGGCCAGGCGAGGGGCAGCACTCAGCTGCCTTGCTTATGTGGCGCCACTGTCTTGGAAGTGCCATGGGAACCATGGGTTTGGATGGATACTGGTTAGTGATAGCAGAGCAAGCCAAATCGGAGCCTGGTTTATGTTGTCATTTGATTCAGCTACAGCAGCATGTAAGGAGCTGGTGAATTTGAGGTTTGTACCTGAGGGACTCTTAAGCGAGAACAACTGGTGGTGAGGGCAGTTTAGTAAAGCCAAGTAATTATCTGATAAACCAGGTCCTTATAGAAGTACATGAAGATTACATTGTCCCTTCTGATTCCTAAACCCTTGTCGTAAATGCATTAAATGTGACAGATTTTACATTACTGTCATGATCTTAGAAAGCAGTCATTGTTCAACTGCCTTATGGGATTTCATTCTGGGTCTTACATAAACTTTTGAAAAAATGCCCAAGTGCCTGATTTTCTAAGGTGCAAGACATCTTAGGATAGGTAAGTACCTATTAAAAGCTGTCTGTAAAGGAAGTTAGATGCTCAAAATCAAATAATGACTTAAGGCAAAAAAACCCCACCCTTATTTGTTTTGATACTAGGCTGTTTTGTTAGGTTGTTTTGCATTTCCTGATTGCTATATTAATTCTAACGTATGAACATATAAATTATTCTGGAATAACATTTACTGCATCTTTCCATGAGCATGCTTTTCCAAATGCAATAATTGCAATAATCTGCAAAGTGTTTCAGTCTGCCAGCTCAAGAAGAGTGAAAAAATGAAGTATTGGGGGTGATGGAGAGTTAGCTAGGTGCACTGTTTTTTGAGCAAATGGTAAAGAATGCATTGAATTTCTTAGGTATGTGCTTTGATTCAGCAGAGACTGGTTGTGGGCAGGACTGAAATAATTATTTTGTCTCCTGTTGAATTGCAGTGAGGGTCAGCTGCATAACTATTACAGAGCTTTTAGAAATGCCAGTCTGTAATCCCCAGATGTTGGGTCATGAGGTGAGCAGACCACCAGAAGAGTGGGAGACATTCACAGCTCAGGTAGAAGCCTGCCAGTGAGCAGTGTGTGGCCAAAAGCTGTGAAAGGGTAGTGCCTTGCCTACTGCGGTAGTTGATCTCACAGGTTCACAGGCCAATCCTCTTGTGATGTAGGGAAAAAAGAGTCTCGCATTACTGTTTGCCATACTGTAGCTGTGGATGAAAACTTGAGCCTTTAGGACTGGCAATAACACTACTTTTATTAAGTTTCTATTGAAGGACTATTTTGAGTAAGATAAATTGATGCGCTGAGCAAAATAACCTTCAGTATCTCACTTTCAAATACTTAGTAGGCAAGCACTACTGAATGAGAGAAGAAATTAAGCTAAAATGTAGAAAAGAAGGTTACTTGGCAATATCATAGTGTTTGTAAAGAGGAGAAAGAAGGGTCAGGACCTTAATGAATTTCGATTATAGAATTTTCTGTAAGTCAGTCATTGCATGAATAGAAAAATCCTAAACCAGAGTTTGGTGTCATACGTTAATAGGGATTGCCTAAAGCAAAACAGGGTTTGTTTGGAAGCAAACCACAGAGAATAGCAAAAGCAAGGCTGCTGTGTACAAACAAAATTGGGCTCCCCAGAGGCAGGCAGTGCTGGTCATAGCTCAAGCAGAGACGATTTGAACAAGGTATGTGGTAGTGATGAAAGCTGCTGTTCATTTTTCTTGTTGTCTGGAGTAAACATACTTGGCAGTGTGGAAATGTTGATTCGGACACCCCCATGTTTACTGTGTGGCACACTATTTAAAAAAGTTTCTGCCTACCTTCAGTAATTGGGAGGAAAACACCCAATAAAAAAGTGCTATGGCCTATAATTACAGTTCTGCCCAGCTTGCCAATGTGATTTCAGTGGGTAAATGAATTTTCCTCTGTAATAATAACCTTATTAATTTCTGACCCTTGAAGAAAAGAAGAATCCATTGATTATCAGAGTCAGATTTTTGCAGTGGATTCTGCAGTGGTAACCACTTGTATGGCTCAGCTAATTGCATCTGGTGCTTTGGGTGGAATAGGAGGTGCAATACCGAAGCCAAAAAAGTGTTCATCCAGCCCAGCCTGCAGTAAAATCTGTTTTTAAAGTAAAGGCCATATTAAAGTAAACATCATCTTGTAGAGCCCGAATTTTGCAAATTAATTCAGTGGACCATGGCAACCAAATGTGGTACGTTTCTGGTAAACACAGTTTGATTAGAAATACTTAATTATGGTACCTAGGAAAATGCAGTCTAACAAACAATCTTTCCCCCCACCCCCCATCTAAAATCTTAGCTGTTAGTCAACATTCTACCAAATATAAAAGACTCAGTAAAATCTTGTTAGTAAGTGTGTTCATGTGAACATTTTTCCATTGGAGACCAGTATATGTCCATATGGAGTTTGATTTCTTGAACCCACTGTAAACTCCCCAGTGTAGGGAGCTCACTTGCTGCCTGGAGGATGCTTTTGGTCTTCCTCGCAGGAAGCTGAAGTTAAAGATACTGGGGGAAGTTTTCACACAGTTCAGTGTATAGTAAATACTAAATACTAATTTAGTTTACTAAAAATAGTAAATACAGTTCAGTAAATAAAGGAATACTTCAAAGGTCTGTATTTTCTTAGGATTTGTGCATTATTTTCTATTACTGATAATGCATCTCATGGGGATTTAAGAAAAACAGATTCACAGTGATGTGTGCTAGTTACTTGTTTTTCTTTTCATTCAGTGGAGAACAGAACTAATAAAATCTGTTTAATTTTCTTTTCACTTTCAGGCACTGATTTTTGAATCTCTGGTGTGCCAGTTCATCCCAATAAGTCTTAAAACATCATTATTTTGGGTGCTTTAAAATACTTAGAGTCTGGTTTCACTGCTCTGACTATTTGAGACATAAGTGAACTATTATTCTGACATAACTCCTAAATACCTCAAACTTCCTAGCTGAAGCTAAGCTCTAACAAGGATCAAAGTGGCACATCAATTGGTTGAAGTTTTGTGGAGTTGGGATGGGGTTTCTGTGGTGTTAATCCAGACGCTGTGCTATTCAAATGTTAAGTTGAGCAAATCAAATTATGGTAACTCTGCAGAGAAATAATTGCTATTTCAAAGTAGGCAATGGGTTGCCTTTTGTATTTTAAGTTATTCTGCTACAAATTAAAACTTCTAACCACTAACTACGCATAAAGCACTTCTCTATTTATCTTCCATATTATTTTTCTCCATTCTGCTTAAATTTAAAAAACAAAACCCAAACCACCTCAAAACCAAACTTCTCTGATGGGTTACATATAGTTGATAAGATCAAATTAACAAATGTAGCTTGCAAATAACCAGTTGAACTAGATTTTTAACATCATTGAACACAGAAAAAAATGTTTTATCTGTGGTTGCTTAGTGCTCTATCACATCAGTTCCTGACTTTCTAGATTTTGAGATGATGAGCTCAGGATTTTGTGTGAGGGTAAGAAGTTGTCATTAGACTCAGTTCTGCAATTTGTAGGCTTCATCAAAGCACTCCTGAATGTACCTGATTGTGTGTAAACAACTATTCCTGCTGGAATCTGTAGGAGTGCCTATGCCCCTCAACAAAATCAGATTCTAAGCTGCTCAGCTCAAGTGAGAGCCTGTTGCTGGCCCAGCTGCGAGACCTGTTATTGAATGGACCGTGTACCTGTGCATGTATAAGGCGGATGATGGAAAAAATGTATCTGAATTCAGAGTCTTTCAAATCAATTTTTCCCAATGTTTAAATTAACTTTAGTATCAGAAACTGACCATATCTTGTGTATTTTTTAATCTTCCTTCCTTACAAGGTAAGTATTTAAGAAGCCCTGTAGTCCTTTCTGGATTTTTGGCAGTGTTGCGTTAGAGTAATTTCTTCCAGCGTGGTCTGTGTAAATGGATGTGGATGTGTGTGCATGCACGCTTATGTAGAGATAGATCTGTGTTGATATCTGAAATAATAGATGTGAGGGTTTTAACCTTGTAACTGTTACGAGATCTTTATGTGTCTGCTTTAGGGTCGACCCTATCCCATATGACACTCCAAAACCAGCGGGCCACACGCGATTTGTCTGCGTCTCAGATACACACTCCAGAACAGATGGCATCCAGATGCCTTATGGGGACATCCTTCTCCACACGGGCGATTTCACCGAACTGGGACTGCCCTCAGAGGTTAAGAAGTTTAATGACTGGTTAGGTAAGAAATTACTGCGTTTTGGTGACCCCAATTAACCTCTCCTGTCCAAGTGTCAGTCACTGCCTCCTAATTGAATTAGAGCACTTGAAAATCCACCCCCCCCCCCTTACCTCACTTGTCCTCATGTGATGTGCTGTTTCTAGCCTCAGTATGATTCTGTTAATTAAGACAAATGTAGAGACTTCGCTGTATTTCTGCATTATCTTAGGGGAAAAGATTGTCATTCCACAGCAAGGACCGTGTAGCCTCATGTGTGTGCTGTGGGGGTGGTGGCACCTCATATGAATGCAAACAGTGTCCCATTAGTTCATGCTGTAGGGTTTTATATCCACAGCCAAAACTATTGTTTGCTGTACTTCGGGTTTACCATAATTTAAAGCAGTGCTGAAAACTACAACATATTTGGAAATGATGAAAGTCCTTCTTCCCACAATACAGGATGGTAAAATCAATAATACTGTTTGGAAGAGGAAAATTTTTTGGGGTGGTATTCACATGATGCCCCTTTGAGTTAGAGTACTGGCATTTTAACTTTGAACGCAAGCACTCAATGCCTCTTTGGAAGAACACCTTCCATATTCTGCTATATTTGATAGCAGTGCCTTGACAGTGTATTGCTACAGTTGAGGGCAATTAAATTGCAACAGCGGAAGACCAAAATAAAGGAGGGGAACTTGTGCAGGATGCTCCTGTTATAAATGCTACTGTTAGGCGGGCTGTGTACTGCCATGTCACCGCTTGCAGTGGAAATATTCAGAGGTGAAGGTGGCTCGAGCAGCTGAACTTCAGAAACTGTTAGAATGAATTTACAGCATTGTATAAAAACCTTTGAAAGCATAGCTTTGTCATCAGGCTTTACCTCCATCACTACGCTCCCTCTTGCCTGCTGTATGGTGGCCACATCTCTACGTGCTTTTAATAGCATCATTTTATTCCATTGGAGTTTCTTGGCTGACCCTTCAAGAGATAAGTAAAAACCATCTGGATTTACAAAAGGAATTTTTAAATAGAAGAGCTTCCACATTCTCTCTCCATCTTTTCACCCTCCTTTGCATTTTCTCCATACTCTTCTTTATCTTCCTTATGACCTCCTCTGATTTGCATAACCAAATTTTAAAGAACGTTTTTCCTTCTTTTTATTACTGTGCATGTGGGATTGGGGCTTCCAGATACTGCCATATTACTGTAATTTAGTTCTATAATTCTTATTGCTAGAAAGCAGTACTAGATTTTATGGGCTCAAAACTATCCTTTTTCTAGGAATGTAATCACAGGACTGGGAAGTAAGAAGCGGTAGGAGAAGTAGGCAGATACGTACATACATTGAGGAAAGAGACACAGTAGGAATCACCTTCCTCAACTTTTGAGTGTTCTTGTGATAACCTGTAAGTGTTAGTGTTATGAAGGAGGAGCAAGCCAGGTAAGGGCAGTGGAGGCTGCACAGCTTTCCTGGGAGCGGGTGGTGAGGACCTACCGAGCTTCAGTCCTCCTAGAGTAGCTGGGCAGCACTGCTGTTCAGTGAGGTTCGGTTGTTAGAGATGCCAGGCAGCTCCAGAAAAGGAATTGCTTTCTGCAGAGCATAGGCCTCCAAAGTCTGTCCTGAATACACTGCTAAGAGCAGCGTCTGGCTACCAAAGTTCCTCTTTGGACTTTGAGTCACTTCATAAGTATTGTTTTGATACAGCCAGAGCCCATGCCTAGTGCTTGGCATTTGAAAATGCTCATTCAGTACTGCAGAAAGCCAAAACAAGTAAGCTGCTAGTGTGTTTTCATCCTTTCATGGGGAATGTTACAGTATTGACAGCCACTTGTCATTCCTTGTATTAACAAGTGTTTCATGATGATGTTGTTTTATCACGTAGTACCTTGCTTTAACATTTGCAACAGAAGAACTATAACCCTTTGAATAGGTTTTGTTCCAGTCTCTGTAATTTACCATGGGGCTTTCTTAGCATATATATAGTTCTTATAGAAGTCAGTGTGATGTTTATCTGAGAAAGCAGATTTTGCATTCTTTGGCAGTCAGTGTCGTTGAAACTGGAAGCTTTGACTGTGTGAGGACCTATTGGCTTTGGCCTCAGGCTTTCATATTTCAGGTACAGAGAAAACTTCTTTTGTTATTTCATTCTTCGGGGTGTTTTTTTTCTTTTTCTTTTTAATGCACAGAGTCCACTTGCATTTTCATAGATATGACAATACCAGTTAATTAGGTTTCTGGCAAAAGGTGAGGCAGCAGATTGATTCCTCTGTGGAATCTTGTCACATTGGTGAATAACTTGCTCCAGTGCTGTCCTCTCCTCATCTGAAATCAAAACACTGTGAGGTCAGTTTTGAAGTGCCCTTTTGCCACCTTATTTCGGGCTCCTATCTGCAAAATGGGAATAATCACATTTTACTATATACTATGTATATTGTGAAGATTAATACCTTCAATGTTGTGAGATGATATGTAATAGCTTAAAAAATACATACCAGTGGCAGGCAGAAACAAGCAGGGTTCCTTTTTCTTCTGCCGTATAGTGGTAGACATCTTTTTTCATCATAGTTGGTAGGAACCTTGTTCCAAAGCAATGCACTGATAACTCCCATCAAATACAACATTGTGCTTCTAGAAAGGGGTTTTCATATGTTTGTGTGCATGGTTTTCTCCACTGGCAATCATGTTGTAAAACAATAATGAAGACAAGGCATCTGTATCATTTGTACCGTGAGCGAGAGAAGTGAGATCAAAGCTAGGATTCATTCCACAGCTTACTTCACCTACTCTGTGGTAAAAAAAAACCAGAGTCTAATCTCCACTAGGATTATATAGTGGGATAACTAAGACACAATAACTGTCCGTAATTTTCTTAGCAGTAAAGCCAAGGGAAAAGGTAAAAGATTATTCTGAACCCCCCTGCCTCTCTTGTGCTTCACTGGGTGTTAGATGTGCCAGAGTTATACAGGACTGAGAGCAATTTTATATTTTGTGGGTCTTGCATCCCTTTGCAACTCTTCGGGGGTCTCACCTCAGCAAAATGTTCAGGATCTTGTCCATCCATTCTTCCTTGTCTCTGCAGCCAATCACAGAACATGCTTTCCATGCCCTCCTCCCCGTTCCTCCTAGCTCTCAGCCCGTCCTGCAACTTTTACTAGTTCTTACGCTTTTTCCCTTTGGCTGATAAATTTTCATTATTGGTTTTGCGTGAAAGTAGTCTGGGCTTATACAGTGAATGGCCTCTGTGGTCACTTAGTGATTACATACACTGGCTGAGGTAATTTATTCACTTTGTTTTGGTGTGAACATGTCCCTTGGGTCTTGTAACTGCTGTAATCACTTGACCTTAGTGACTGTTAAATGCTTTAAACACAGTTATTTTAAATTTATAATTGTTTTCATTAAAAATCTCTTATAGTAACTTAACTGACCTTGCAGTAAACACAACATTATGTGCTGAGGAAGAATTAAGATGTTATTGTATGCCCAATATATTTCTTACTGAATGTTTCAACATACTATTATTATCACTGTTCATATTTTTCCCATCCATTCTCATTCAGTCATATATGGGAAATGAAATACAGGAATATCTAATTATAGCTCTGTCTTCATAGTGCAGTATTTCCTTTCCTGCGAGATGGGAAGTGATTGAATAACTCGTAAGAACTGAAGAGAAAGCAAAGATAAATTCAGGCAGATAGATCTTTAATGAGTAGCGATATGTTTATTGTGTTCAATTAGTATGGGCCTGGATTGTGCATATCCTTACTTGTGTGAATAATTTGCATCTGGTTTAGTAATTTTTCTCAAATAGCGAGTTTTGGTCTTTTTTTGTCTGGTGGTTATCTCTTACTGTGTTCATTTTAGGTTTTAGGGTTTTTTTCAATGCAAGATTTCTAATACAAGGCGTATTACTGGACAAACTAGGCAAAATTCTTCAGTGGTAGATATAAGTCCAGCACGTGAAATTACTGCTGGTTAATGTTTGTGGAGCTATTTTTTTTTCTGAGTTGTTCAGGGATTTAGCAACTGACCATTTCCTATTTTTTCTTTCCTGTCTTGCTTTTATTTTGTATGCATGTTTCTTTCAATTTCTGTGGGATAATGACTTGAGGAACTTTGTGAATGGTTTAGTGGCCAAACACATACATATGGGTTTGTACTGGAACAAATATTTCTTTACCTTTAATATATGCTTGCCTTTAGTATAAATGTTGTTGGTAGATCTAAAATAAAAATTCAGCTGTTTTCTGTGGTGTAGTTCCTCCATCACATTACTTCAGATGAGAAGAATGCTTATACTATTTTAACACAGAGGTTTTCTTGTTACACTCTGCATATATAGATGTGGTCCTCAGAAACGTATTGTCAGTTCTTTTAAAATTCATTTTTGTGTGAATGTTTAGTTACTGTAAATAGCAGCTGTATCTTGGAATTGATGGCTGTTACGTGAAATAGATGACAAAAGGGGAAGAGCACTGGAAATGTGGTGTTGCTCTTGGAGGTATGGACAAGGCACTTGGTTCCAGTCTACATTTAGGTTTCTGCATTAGTACTGTAGAAACTTGAAATTATATTAAAAATAGTAAGCCAGACACCTGCCAAAATAGTGTTTGATCTTGGAGATGGTATAATTTAATCTCAAAAAAACAAACTGTAACAAAATAGTGTATTAGTAAGAGCAAGTTCTTTCCATATTACTGTTTAAAAGTTCAGGCTCACATTCGTCTTGTATCCTTTCTCAGTCTCTCTGGTCTGGCTCGGTTACTCCCTCATTTTATCTAGGCCTCATCTCCTCTCCAGGCATATTTCATTTAGGGTTTTGTGTGAGTGTGTTCCTTTTGCTAATGTGCACTGAAAACAGTTTCATTGTGATGAAGTATTTGTTCCTGAGAACTTTTGGTCTGTAAAAGTGTATTTCTGATGTGAATTATTTTAGCATCTGACATGATACTTTTTTATAAAAACAAACTAGTAAGCTCTACATTTCTCCAAATTCAGAGGGAAATTAGCTCAAAGTGTTCTGAACTAATTTAGAACCAGAAGGAAGCTTATGAATATTTTAAAGTAAAATTATGGCAATAAAAACAAATCTCTTCCTATTTTTATAAATTGATTTATTTCTGATTTGTGTTTTTACCATCTGGAGCAAATTTTGAACCCTATATTGCTCTACTTGTTATAGATAGAATGAGTAATTGACTAAACATAAAATACCATTTTAATGAACAAAACTCTTAGCATTTGAAAAAAAATTGCATTCATTGCAAGTGAAAGAAAATGCTGAGGTAGCTTTAATCCTGTAAGTGTGTATGAGTTTTGCACAGCTGTTCTGGGAGAGAGGGAAGCAACTTCCCAGAAAATCTATTAGTCTAATTTTGAAAACAGCTATGTCGTCTGTGAGTGGCTCTGATGAGGAGCGTCTTTAGGCTTCAGACACTGGAATGGGATACACGTGTTTTAATAAGAGATTGAGCTGGCTGGTGAGGACAGTTGACTCTTGGTGTTCTGCTATCCCTCTGATACCGTTAGGAGTTTCATGTGATTTGCAGCATGGCTGCCTGTTTCAGAGATGGTCTGAAATGGAGAAAAATGGAGACTTAAAGGTGCGCTGGCAAGCCTGTACAGACAGTTTTATTGGGTCTACTTGCTTATTAATTCCAGTTGCTAATAATAGATGTTGAATATTATGAGTTTGGAACATGTTTATGCAATTTAATTAAAAAAACCCCTCAGATTCATGAGATGAAATCTAGAATCTTCAAGTTTTTTTGTTTGGTGAGTTTTTTGATTTATTTAGTTCTCTGGGTTATGTATCCCATTATGTCTTTATGGTGAAGTTTTTAACAGCTTCCTCCAGGTTTATTTTGGTTTTTTTGCAGCATCGCTACTGAAGAATATTTCCTTTGCTTTTGTTCTAACTTGAACTGTGTTTAATGTCACGGTTAAATTCTCATTTGTACTTAGTCAAACCATATAGGAATTTAAAACTAAATCATCAGTGTTCAGCTTTTATTTGCATACACCTTTTATAGATATATTAACAGTAATTTTAATTTTTTTCTTCTCAGAGGAATACAAAAATAATTCGAGTGTTACATTTTATTGTATTTAGAAAATAGTGGGAAAATACAGCCATGTCAATTTTTGGTAATAAGCTGAATAATATTTTCCTGATATAGCAATCTACAGTGAAATGTGAAAACAAAAGTGAAAAGTAAATATGCAAAATTCTACTTTTGTGCTATGGTTATTACAGTTGCTTCTTCATATTTATCCTCTGCTCTGAGTCAGATACTAGATGCTTTGTGGAAAACAGAACCCTAGAAGTGTAACTTAGAAGAGAAAATAGAAGAAATAGTATAGAAGTAGTAAACTTTCCACTGACTAAAGTGGAATTTGTGAATGAGGAGCAGTGTAAGTTTATTCATATCTGATCAGTTGTTTCTTGTTTATTTTCTGGCAACTTTTCATAAAGAAATTCACAAGAAACTATGTTTACTATCTGTTAATAGCATACAGAGAAACGTAGAGGGTTTTTTTTAAACTGTAGTCACTAATTTAGTAGAGATACAGTGTAAAACTCTGTACAAGTTGTGTACTACCTGCCATGATCAGTCAAACCAAATGTTGAGGTGGTATTTGACAGCCATTAGAAAACTTGGCTCAGGTGAAATGTGCTTTCAAAGAGAATAATGTTCTGAATTGAGTGGCTCTTTATATGTTTAAACCTAACATATTCATTTGGTAATTTTCATTGAAAGAAAGGACCCAGTGAGCACTGGAAAGTATTGCACAATTTTTGGACAGGACTTTCAATCACAGTAATTGCTCAGTCATTTCTTGGACCTGCTTCCCTGGTCTGCTGTTGTCTTAAAAGAGGGGGATGATCAGGTTTCAAATAACAAACCATAACCAAAACAAATTTATAAAATAACGAAAATAATTCTTCCTTTCAATTCCCTCTTTCCCACAAATCCACTTTAAAACAGAACAGAGATTTATGGTTGTTGTATTGACCAGGCATGAAACAAGTAATGCCACCCAAATAGAAAGTTTTATAGATGTTGTCATCAGATTCTTCCTCCAGCATTGCTGCTGCAGCCACATACCATAATATGAGAATGATTTCAATGGAAAGCAGTCAAAGTATATATTCTTTGTACACCATCAATTTATTTTGTCACTTACAAATTTAATGTTGCATCAAAAATACAAAGTGCAAAAATACCTCTCTCCTAAATTTTCACATCGTGCACACCATATTAACAGTATCTAATTAAAATAAGAAGTCTTTCTTGTTAGAGCGTCACATTCCTGCCTAGAAAGAACAATGATTTCAGGGTGGAGGAGTTGCTTTGAGCAGGGAGAGGTTGGGGCTGGGGGGAGAAAGCACTGTAGATTTTAGTATAATGTGTAGTGTTCAAAGAAATTTTATTTCATCATAAAGATTAGCAGGCTGTGTAATTCAATTTAAAGCTGGTTGGCAGTGTCCTGTCTATTACAAAGCCTTTTTTTTTTTTTTTTTTTTAATGTTGTATGCGACTACAGAACCTAGCAGACAGCAGGAATGATCTTTGGGTTTTGTGCTTCCCACCCCCCTTCCTCTTTTCAGTTCTGCATGTTAGGAAATGTGTGAGGTTACCTTAAACTGAGCTACAAAATGGTATCTCAGTGAGATACCATCCTCCATTTTTTTGGCTTTTGTATAAAATGATTATTTCTTTGCGACCAAACAACCACTGAGAGTGAAGATCTGTTAAAAATGTTAGATTGGGGGGGTCGAATCAAGCTTAAAACTCAAATATTAGCATTTATTCACACTGGTGTGGACATTACTATGCTGTAGAAAAGCAACATACAGCAATTTATGTTAATGCAAGACTGGCAGACCTTTTATCTTACAGTAATTGCCTATACTAGGGGGTTAATAAATGTTCCAAGAATTACTGACTTCTTTTTTTGTTAAGGAAAAATAGATTGTTGCTTCTTCCTGGCTATAACCAGCCTGTGTAGCTTGTTAATTAACCCTCTTATTGCAGGGGGCTGAAGCTGAGTATCTGAGCTCGTGTGCATTGTATGTATCGGAGCGATGTGTCTTGGCACAAAAGGGCTGCCAAAGAAAGACCTGTGCAACTCCACCTCTCCCATCCACCCCTGTCGCGCCTGTTAGAAGAGCTTGAAATCTTTATTGACTGTATTTAGGGAGTATATTGATTTCAGAGAGAGGGTGTTATGTTGATGGGCTCTCTGGTACCACTGGTGGGAAGAAAAAGGAGAAGAGAACCCCTTCTCCCAGAGCTAAAGGAATCTGCATTTTCTTTGTCCTGCTTTGTCATCCTGAGCATGGCAGTGAGAATAACGGTGCTTGCTCTGTGGGGTGGTTACAAAACCCACAGGCAGCATTTTCCCTCAGAGAACCCTGGTGCAAGGCTGGGGGGATTCACTGTGCTGCCACATCCCGTGGCACCGGGCTGGTCTCAGCGTTTGGCTCATGCACGGGCTGGTTCATGGTGGCCCTTCTGCAGGTTTGGGAGCTGAGTTTCTCAGGACTTGAGATCGCTTCGAGGCTCAGGTCAGTTCAGTGCCTCACTTCACTGAGCTGCTCTGGTCTCCCTTTTCTCATCCTGCACCCCAGCTGTGAGGTGACGGTTACCAAACCCTTACTTACTATTGATGGTACATTTAGCAGAGAAGGAACAAAGCAGCACAACAGGGGACAGCGATGTAAGGAGAGAGGCAAGAAGATGCAAAGCCAACACAGAAGACAGCAAAATAACGTCAAACTAAGGGAGGGACCGTGGCTTGAAAGAAATGACTCAAATGAGAGCACAGGGATGTAAACTAGTGGATATTGACCTGCTTTTTCCAGAGCTTAATTTCTTCCCAAGTTAATAAAATTAAGAAATGAGAGCTCAGGAACACTCTGTACTTTGAATTTCCTGTAACTGTTGATAAGTGAACCTTGAAGACGACAGAATTGTGTACACCTTTTCTAACGAACCAGAATATTTAGTATTACAGGCCGGGCTGGGTATCAGAGTGCAATAGCTTTTTTCCTCCTGAATGTTGCCATTATTTTTTTTTTTTCATGTGAACAGCCACAGAAACAGGGTTTAAAACAGCTGCAAATGACAAAAAGTTACCAACATTTCCTTACTTTTACCTGAACTGCCCTCCCCCATACATTACTCTCAAGGCTTCCCAGTCCCTGAGCAGCATTTGGCATTTGCGTTCACTACTGAGATGAGCAGAAAAACTGCAAGGCAGCCGTGAGGTTTCCTGCATTTTTGTGTGGATGTCTCCTGAGTGTCGTAGGGAAGGAGTTCATTCCTTCTGCTCTCCTCTGTCTTTGCTGCAAGTTTTGGTGGTCGCTGCGAGTAAAATAACGTAGCTGTGGCAATACCTGTGGGCCTGAGTGTAAAGGTCCTGGACTAACATCCCCTCATAAACCCCCATGCAAAGTAATTCCCAGACTAGCACTGTAGGGAAAGCCATTTGCAGTCTCCTGGTTGTAAATTATAATCCTGTGCCATTAGTTGGAGTGTGAAAGGCGGGGAGGGACTGCCTGAGCGAGGCTGGCTGAGGGGATGCCCTGCTGGGGCAGTCACCCGGCTGCCCTGGGGACAGAGGGAAGGAAGAGCTGCTGCTCTGGTGACTGACAGCTCTGGCTATGTATGTTAACATAGGTCCTGGCATTTGAGTGAGTTACTGGAGAGGATGTGTGTACAGTTATAGTGGAAGCAATATAGCCATTCATAAACAAATGCTTCCGTGAAGCCAGCTGTAAAAACAATGATGCTTGCCTTTGAGGTGAAAGGGCAAAACCTTAGCAGAAAGGAGTATAAATAAGAAATAAATTGTTACCTTTGTGTAAGTGACTGAAATAGCTGTTGTCTTGTGCTTTGTCTTAATGACCAGCTCTGATTAACTATAGTTGTCACTTTATTCAGCAAAACTTAAGGTCTGCATATCATGCCTTTTTACAGCAGTTTTGTCATTCCTTTTTTTTTTTTTTTTTTTAAAGCCTATAAATGATGGCTAAAATGGGTAAGTCAAGGGAGACCCTATTCTGCAGAAAGCACACTAGATGAAAAATTGCAAATGCTGCATGCCCCAACAGTTAATGATACAGTTTAATTACGGATAAATATTTATTCATGTACCAAAATCCTTGGTGTACTTCTGTACACAAAAACAAAGTACAGATGCTGTATCGTACAGATTTTGCAGCACCTTGTGAAAATGTTACTGTAAATGCAAATGCACAGATACAAGTACCATAAATCTCACATATCATTTAACTTGATTTAAAAACATTTCACTACCTTACTAGGTTAGGTGCTTACTATTACCCTTATTAAGGAGTACAGATGGCCACAGCAGAGGGCCTATGTACTTGTAGTAACAAGGATAGGAAAGATAAAAGAGTTTCACCTGAATTCTGTCACATTTAAAGCACACAGACTCTGTATTGCAGAATGGGGTTTACATTACGTATACTATTTTTCATCATCTGTTTTGTCCTTCCCTCTTTGGAAGGACGATTAGGTATTTCAGCACAGAGGTTTGTCCACTGAAATTCAAATAGTGGTGCCTTGGATTTCAGTCTGAACTGTTTGTGGTGAGGTCCTGGGATGCTGTAACATAAGTAATTTGGTAATTGAAATTCTTCAAAGCCAGGAGAAGAGGTGGCAAGGAATAGTAGTGGGGGTGAGATTTAGAATTCTGAAATCACTGGCACCAATTTCCATAGTTATCTAGACTTTTATCAGGCTTAAAATTTCCTTTTCTCTCTTTTTTTTAAGTGTTTGGGGTTACTGTATGTGCTTAAACTTACAAGGAAGGTATCTGAGGCTATGTGCCGTTCTGCTCAGGCAATTCTAGATGGCTAGAAAAAAAGAACCTGCATAAGAGGAATTTGGTTCCTTGTAATAACATGATACAGCTGGAGTGATTTGGTTGTCTCCTTTAGTAGCTAAGAAACCTCTGTGGGCTGGGTTATTAAAAGGAATTTCCTTACAGGGCTCAGGAGATTCCTGGTATCCAAGTTCATCCTGAAAGACTATAATGGAATGTTTAGGTTTATTTAGAATAATAAATTTAAATGTGGGATTCAGAAAATAATAGTGGAGGTTCATAAAGACCTGTCTGAATATTTCTAGTTGACTGTAATTTCTGTTTGCTTTCTCTGTGTACTTTCTCTTTGGTTTTTATCTTCTGTAAAAATGTCAGGAGAGGACCATGGAGGTAGTTCTGAAATACACAGTGCTGTCAAATGGAGGAAGAAACAATTCCCAACAAACATCAGCATCGCCATCCGAAAATGTTTTAAAACACCTTTGAATATCAAACTTGCTTCTTATACTTAAATGTTTACAAGTAAAAGCACAAAATATGATCACAGGGTAAAATTTCAAAATCAGCTAATTGCTTTAGCACACTGGAGAATGTTACGTTCTTAGAGTTACTGAAAAGCTGTTCTGCTTTTAGACAGCAGTCCAAATATTTTATCTTATTTCTTCTTTCAGTTTATTTCCCTTGTGATTATTCTTGCTGTCCCTGCTTATTATTTTTTCCCTTATCATTATGGGAATTTATCCACCTCACATTAGTATTGGTAGTCATTTAAGTCTGAGCCCCAGTACGTTTTGCAGTTTACCAACAATGTACTCAGAAATTACAGTTTTGAAAGGAAGTATTTCAGTTCCATGTATAAAAATTGAGAAGTTATATAAAATATACTGTATTATAGAAAGAAAACTAAAATAGTTATCAGAAGTTTCTTATTTATGTACTTGGGGTTTTTCTTCTCATAAGAAATGCTCTGACCACCTTCCTGGGTTACAGAAAAAAGGAGGCATTTGGAGGGATTTTTTCAGAAATACTGACTAGGCTTTACCAGGCTGTGAGATAGAGGGAGGCGTGTACCTACTGTTTTGTGTTTTTAAGCCTCAAAGACTTTCATTTAAAAATGAGAAAACAAATAGTGGGAACAAGTTTAGACAGGAGAGAAACAGAATAATGTTTCTGGTGATTATATGTGTTCCCTGATTGATTTATTTATTTGTTTTATCTTAAGATAGGTAGGTAGATATGTAGATAAAGGTGTGTTTTTCAGTCCTTTGGACAGAAAAGGAAGTTCTGCTGCTCACATAAAGGTCAGTGTCAATAAGGCAGAAAAATCTGGAGCAGAATCCAGGTCTGGGTCCTTTATTCATAATTCACATTTCCTTAAGTAAGTTTTCTTTCAGTAAGTAGTGAAGAATTGATATCCAGACTTGTTTCTCTTTTAAATAAAGATTTTTACTTTGTCTGGAAAATCTTGTCCTTAGCATTCGCTGGCCTGTTGCAGTGTGAAAATATATGTACATGAAAATGCCAAGACATTGTCTGTGATAATTATGATTAGCTTAATTACTTTCTGTATAATTGTTTCTCAAGATGACCTCCTTTTTGATGGCTTTTATTCATTTATTTTAGGAAAAAAAAGACTTAATTGGAATTGTAAATTACAGAGACAAAGGGTATGTTATGGGAAGTAGGTCCAGATCTGTTTGTGTCAGACAGTGAGTGTTGGCTTTTATACTCTTAAGATTCATGGAGAAAAATAATTTAAATTGATACAATATGTGCGTGCACAAGGTAATATCAACAACCAATATATTATTTCAAAAACTGGTGAGTTTCTTTATAGGGGATTAGGTTACATAGTGTGGGGACTCGGAAAAGAAAATAGAATTGTGTATTGATGCCTTTAGAAATATTATTTGAGGGCAATAAAATGTTCCCTGAAATTCCCTCCTGAGTGGAGAAAATGGAGTTTGTTTGCAGTAATTGCATTTTCTAGCATTTGCTTTCGCACTTTCCAATATAAGTTAAGCCAATTGGAACCTGTGATTTCGTTTTGCTTATTGGCAAAAGTACCATGTAAATTGATCTGTGATGCATTTATAGAGAATGTTTTGAAAATTTTGAAATAGAGATAGCTTTTTCTTATTAGATTTAGATATTATTAGGGTTCATTTCTATATTTTAGCCTAATGTAATAGTAACCAAAAATGTTCTTTTCAATTTGGTCTTAATCAGGTTCAAGGAGAACATTTCTACTTAGCCCCACTGGCACTGTGAAGGCAGGGTTTATGTTCCCATTCTCAGCCTTGGTTTTCAGAATTCAAGATCTGAGCCATTTGAAACCACACCGAGCTGGAATTGATCTAAAACTTGTCAGACCTGGTTCATTAAGATCTTGATCATAAGAGAAAATGTAAAATTCTGTTGGACAAAATATAGCATAGTTCTGTATATTTGCAGTATGCATGCACTATAGACCTTAAACTAAAGGGGGTTAGATGCAAATCTCATTATAAGTGTAAATAAAAGGTAATTCTATTTAGAGGAACACACTTCACTGACAGACCAAAAAATGTTCTTGCCTGAAAACCTTATATATTTTCCCAAGTGAATGCTATTTCGCTTAAAGGATCTCTTTGAAAGTGTGCACATAGCACCAGTGCAGTCACGGCAGTCCTTTATGTGTTGCTTTGCAATGGGAAAGAGAAGAGTGGCAGGAACTACCGTTTCTGCAAGAAGCATTTTTAAAAACACAAGGGAAAAATAAGGCTATTGCGATTTCCAGGGAGGGTGTTGTTTTCAGAATTCACTAAATTTAAAGGGAAACTTCATAGCTGTCAGCTTTTTTGATTTTAAATTAGATGGGTTGTTTTTTTCCTTTTTCTTTCCTTCCTGAAAACTCCATCTTTTAGGTTACATAATTACAAGCCTGAAAAGAAAGCCTTTCCAAGGACTAGCAAGCAATCTGTGCTGCTTCTGTTTCAGCTTTCATAATTTTAATGTCAATTTGGGGGACTTTTTACACCTAAGGTTGGCAATGCTGTGAGCTGCAAAATCTGGAGGCTTTTTTGTTTTTGAGGTTAGACTAAACAAAAACTTCGGATTCTGTCTGTTTCAAAACAAATAAATGTCATGTATTAATTGCTAAAACTTTAGTGAATCTTTCCACGTTTCAAGAAAAAATGTTTCAATAACAGTAACCCAGTGAAATCCAAAACAACTTTGAGATCAAAAGCCAACACAAGTTATGTCAGAGTAATGCTAAGGAAGCGGTGGAACACTGAAGTAGAACAAAAGATTGTTGCTTATGTTGTGCTACATTTTTTCTTTTAACAGAGAGGAGAAGGATATTAATCACAAACAGTTACATTAGAATAATGTTATGGTTGAGACATAAATACATAAAAGCAAGGAATTGTTACCAATGCAGAGCATCATTAAATCAGACCCCTAGTTAACTAGGTTCTGCAGTGTGTGTGGCCCCGTTGCAGGGTTCATACTGCACTTGGTGATGTTACGGCCCAGTGTTGTGCAAAATTCACTACATTTACCTACCTGGGAGAGAACAAATGGAAGCACTTGGTGTTAGGTACCGCTGATTCTGCAGTATTGGCCTTCTCCTAAGTGCCCGTATGGGTTAAGTAGCACCTGTATCTGCGGTCGCTCGGAGAGGACCGACCGTATTTGCTGCAATACCTTGGCCCTACATAGCTGAGTTATAGGTGCTGAGGCAAGAGTCACTCAATACTTCCTTGCTTTCATGGGTTTATGACTCAACCTTGGCATTATTGTAACGTAGTTTTTTGTGTTTAATGTTTCTTAGACTTGGTTTTCCATTGCCAGCATGGAAGAAATCGTAATGCATGAGTTTCAGAGGAGAAGGTAGCAGTCTGAACCTGCTGTGTGGCTCGATCCGCAAGTGTGAGTATTAACGCTAGAGCTGTCAGGCCTTGTGAAAATTAATGAAGCCTGACGGTTACAGAGTGAAAGGTCAGAGGCAGAGCTTGCACTTACCTAACATTTCTGTTTTGTTGTGTCTAACAGCGTTTTCAACAAAGGGGAGCTTTAATGTACAAGCTTTAGATTCATCACAGGAATTCAGGGGTCTCAGCCTTTGCTTCTCCCTGTGCTGTGGTCTAATGTTTTCTTTGCGTAAAGGCAAAACAGTTAAACTTTCATTCATCTACTCCTCTTGTGTTGCCCATGTGTGTTTTGCCTTTATTTTTCCTTCTCCAAAATCTTCTTCTGGAGGGGGCAAAAAAAAAGAGGCACCTGGACCAATGATAGTCTAAAGAGCTGGTGGAACTTTTCATCAAGAAGATTTTGAGAGATCTTGTACTTCAGTTCTTTGTACTTCTTTAGAAGCATGTTCTGGTTTTGTGCATGTTCGTGTCTTTTATTTGCCTGCTTTTTTGTTTTTTAATTGTTTCATTCTGTAGATTTCTACAGACACAGAGAGGTAACTGCGTAGAAATTCGTGGGTTACGTTTTCAGCCGGTATGTTGGTTGCCATCAGCTTTAGCTATTCCATTGACGACTTTTTGTGAAGGCTATTTGATTAAAACAGAATATTTTCACAGTCAGTTGGTCAGTCTCATCCTAGAAAAGATGTTTTTCCTACCCAGTTTTGGATCTCAGTACCTGCAGTCGGTTGTTGGTGAGAAAAGTCCAACTTATCGTTTGATAACTTGAGACTATGTAACTATACTTACACAGTCTAACTCATGTATTGCTGCTGAAGGAGAAATAAGAGCCTTTGAGATACTCTGTCTTTCTTTTAAAAAGCTGAAAGGGGCTTGTCTGTGGGGGGATTGTGCTGTAAATTCTGGGAAGAGAGAGAGTACCCATGGCCCTGAGATGCAGTGGGCTTTCTGTGAGAAACCTCTATGAAGAGCTGCAGAGCTGCTGGCCAGTAGCAGGTTTTGCTGGTTGCCCTTGCCGGGTGCCCATCGGTGGGCTGCTTGGGGATCTGTGGCCAGGCAACTGATAGCAACCTGTGCTGCTGTGGGGGCTGGAAGTCCATAGGAATGACACAGAATTTGCTCCTTCAGTGTTTATCTCCGGGCATGTATCTGGTTGATTGTAGATGAATGCTTCATGACCAGGTTTGCACTTTTGAAACATATATGATGTACCATAAATTGGAGATGATTTACTGGCACAGGCACCTCACTTGTACAGATTTTCCCTATTTTTGAAGGGACTGCGATTTGTACTTAAAGGTTTCTCAGCCCGTTCCTCAACACATGGCTAAAGGGTCTATGAGGCTTTGAAATGGGCATGAAAACACTTCACATTTTGTGGAAGTGTTGTGTGGTTTGAATAGTTAATGCATGCTTATGCATGTTCAGGGCTTCACATCAGAAGCACTTGCATAACATTTGTGTGTAAATGCAGGTTTCTACCACTCTACAGACAGCTAGTATCGCATTATTTCGTATTCCCTTACTTCACTGTGGGTTTTGTAGGTAACAGTAGTCAAAAAATAATGTGATTTTCTATTTTTATAGGGACTCGGCAGTTAACATTCATTGCCAGTCAGACTCTTTTTCATGTCTGACAGCTCTACAGAACTTGGGTTGTGTGACTAAATTGTACTTGTATGAAGCATGCCGTTAAAACGGAACGGTTGTTCAACAGATTAAGAATTCCTAGGATCCGGTACTTAAGTGTACTTAAAAAACCACTGGAACACCTACTTACATAGGTTAAAAAAAGCCAACCACCCCCCACCCCTCCCAGCTTCCCCCCTTGTGGCATGTAATAGGTGTATTTAAAGTCACGTTGTTATTCAGCTAACACTTTAAAGTGATGTAAGTAGTTGCAGACAGCAAAAGACGTCCTGCCTTACCAGCATATACAGAGCCTCATTCCTTTTTTGCTACATCAGTTTTCAGCTGGATCAGTTTCCTGATCCACTGTGCTCCGTGGCCACCAAATCTGTGTGTTGGCAAAGAGACATGGTAGCAGAGTGAGGATGAGTACTTGGGGGACAAAGGCACGTGAGACTGTAGCTTGAGGGTTGGCTTGTTAAATGAGAAATCACAGAAATCTTCTGAGACTCCCAGATTAATGTATTTACTATACACAGTTTCGTTTTTACAAGTTATTCACAGTTAACTACCTTTGCTTTTATCTGAGCAAGAGTGATGCTGACCTTTTGCTTCCAGAAGAGAACAACTTGTCTAATTGCAATAATTTCTTAATCAATTATTACATTATGCCCTTGCTACACTACTGTTGAGGGCAGATGTTGAAAAACATCTTGGCCAAAAGAATGCAAATACATATTGACGATACACACGCACCCCCTGTGTGTGTATATAGACATAAACATATAAGATTTCAGATACTCCAGTATAAGTGACGACTACACAGACTTGGTGCCCTAATCATTTTTAGTAGCTGTAATTTTAGGATTTTGATCTCGTCTTTTAAACATTTAAGTATTTTTAATTTAAACTCAGTTATTACCCTAGGAGTTGATAATTGGGGTTTCTGAAGTTCTCATCCCAGCAAACACATCAAACTCTTTTCCTAGTTTGGAAAGTGATTCTTCTATCTGTTTTCCAGACGCACAGTATAAATTAGAATGAATAATATTACAGATGCATGATGGAAAATTTTATAGTTAGGAAATTAGACTAATAAAGACCAAATGTAGCTAACAAAAATTTAGTGAAGGAAAATGAGGAAATGCCTTTCAACCTGTGTATTGTGCTACAGCGTCTCTCTCTGTACAGACAGCACAGATGTAGGTATGCAGAGATTAATCCGGCCAAGATGAAACTAAAATACCATGGAGTAGGAGATCCTGTGTCTGACTGTTTATGCTTCCATATTAAACACAGAAGGTCAGCAGATTATAGACAAAGGGCAGGACTGCCAAAAGAAAACATGCCAGAATATTTCGGAAATTATATCAGAGAGTATGAATGTTATGCATTGCCACAGGGCTTTTCAGGAAGGGAAAACCTGAATGCAATGAATAAATAGCTAATCTGATTGCAGGTAATTTATTACTGTGATTAGTGCTATATAGTCTTTCCTCTGGGAGGAGGAAAGAAGTGGATGAGACTTCCTCTTGCTGCTCCCCTTTGCTTGGGCCTGGCATTTGATGTGTTTGCATTTTGATGAGTGGTGTTGCTCCTCACTAGCTCCTGAGCCAGCTCCGGAAAAGGAAAACAAAATGTGACTGATTATAAAGTTAGGGAACTAGGTGGGGAGCCTGGTCAGACCTGGGTGCCCATCCTGTGGTAAATATTAAAGTATGTACAGATGTGAAGCACATCTCGTCGCATTGCTGGATGGGGGACCCGAGTCTGCAGCCGTGACATCCCCAGCCAGCGCTGGTTACTCTCTGGCTCACGGACTGTGGGTGTGCAGTACTGTTGGAGCTAGAGCTTATAGGTAGATGTTGACGAGCTTTGGTCCCCGTGGGGTTTCTCCTCCGGGGTCTGTTTTGCCTTATTCCTCAGTCCTGGTGTTGGTCCTTAGGTTTCAGTGGTGGGGCTGTGCCCTGAGCTTCCTGGCAGCACTGGGGAGAGGCTGTTTGCTCCCAGGGCCCCCTGGCTCCCCGGTGCCTTCTGGCTCTCAAGAATGGACCAAGCAAGGCCTCCCCTTACTCTTACTAAAATCAGCGGCTGTCTTTACACCAACTGCAGTAAATACTGTTTGGTTTTCTCTACTGATTTCAGGTGCTTATATAACATGTATAGTGTTACATTTGTATTTTTTTAATAATCACTGATGCCACCATTGGTTTGTCTTTTCATGTCCTGTGTGTCTTCAAAGTAAGCCCTCTTTTTCAAGGTGTCAAGATAAAAATCCACTGACTTCCAAGCAAAAATGTTCCAGACTTAATTGAACATAGTATCAGCAAAATGCGCTGCTTTTCAAGTCTATCAAAATAAATGGGAGAAAGTGTAAAACTTGGACATTCATCCAGTAAGATGAGAAGTTTTCTCTGCTAAAACTGGCAAATGTTGATAACTTGGCAGAAACCTGAATTTAACTTCTCCATCCTACTTCTCTGAGAATTTTATCACATCTAGCTTGTTTTGGGGGATTGATAGTTATGACAAGTGTATCAAATTTCATGCCGGTGGTATCTTTTATGTTTCCTGAGAGAGGAGAAAATAGCAATTTTACCTTGTGCCCAGGAGTCACAGAGAGCAGGAATTGTAGGTACCTGCCATGTCGAGTTTTTAAATAAAAATGAATTGCAGAGCAGCATGTAACAGAGATGGGGAAGGGGAGGGAAGAGGGAACGGAGTGAAGCGTAAACTGTCGGAGCATTTATTGCATCTCCCCCAGCTTTTAATCTAATGCAGCACCGCAGAGAGTTATGAATATGTATGGTATGGTCTGTATTTTGTTCAGATATGAGGTGTCTATGAAGATGTCTGCTTGTTTTTTTCAGGGGTTTTGTAGCTTTTTGGTTTTCTATCCAGAATTAACTAATTTTGCAAAGATGATGTTTATTTACATATCTTGTGTAATTCCTGTTTCCGTGCTGTAAATATTGAAAAGCACAGAGTTTTGACTGGTTCCCCATAAGTCTTATTTAGGGGAAAGTTAATCTTGTTGTAAATACTTACAGCTTTACTTTGAAACTTAGTTTTAAGAAAAAAACACAAACCCAAACAGTTTTGAAAGTTGAAAGATGAGTTTTAAACTAGCAAAGCCACATGTATTTAGGAGAACTTTTATTCTTGAGAAATACATGGCATTCAATTCTGTGTTCCTCGGAGCAGATGTTGGAAGGACCAAAACTGGAAGATGGACCTATAGATTTCCACATACATTTTACCACCTTTATTAAAAAAAAAAACCCAAACAAAAAAAACAACCTTTTCTAAATGATTGTTAGGAATAAACACCAAAATTAATGATTTGGTGTAAGACTAGGAAATCAGGCTTATGATGGAGACAGTAAAAGTCAGCTTTGATGCAAACCTACGTGTGATTTTTGGCAAATCACAGTGGGACAGACTTCGTAAAAGAACCAAACTTATGTGAAGACACCACAGTATGGGACCATACTTTTAAGGGAGCTCAGCACTTAGTATGTTTATTTGGAAGATCTGGCACTGATTGTTGGTACCAAGTGCTTGAAAATCTGTCTCTGAAACCCCAAAATGATCCATGTCTCCATCCAAACAATGGGTATGGTTGCCCTGAACTGGGATGATCAAGCCTGTATTCTTTATCTCTGACCCTCACAGTAAATGAATTAACCATATTTCCTTTTTCCTACCTTACATCTTATTTGCCCGAATCTCATTTTTTCTTCTACATGTGTACTACTTACAGAAATGAGACACTACTATAAACTGAATAATAATAATAAAGTGAAAGTCCATTGCAAGTGAATTGAAGTTTTGGAGAACAGTCTAGGTCTGGAATAAATGCCACCTGCACCCAAATTAATCCAAATAATGACATAATGTGAAAAACGGCAGTACCAGCAGCCTAATTCAGTACCCCGTGCCAGGTACTCTCATGACATAGTTGTGAGGCATACTGCAGTCTCTGGTCTACCCTCTGACACCCAAGGTATCTCACTGCAGGTCACTCCTCTGGATTGGGACTCTGGCTGCTGACTCTGGTCCAGTCAAATGATTTAAGTGGGTAGGACTCAGTGTCACATTTTAGGCTACTCTAGATCAGCATGTCATCAGTTGAAAGCAAGGGAGCAGTGGTGGTTTATGCCACCTTTGGAGGTGGTTTGGTGCCTACCAGCTTGTTTTGTTTAACTCTGCAGTACACGCTTTTTATTGTGACATTGCTTTGTGTGACGTTACTTTACATTTTAACACAGTTTCATTCAGTGGAAGAGAAGCAGCATTAATAACTTCTGCTCAACATGGAGATGCACAGAGATCTTGGGTATTATATTCTGTCACTGCTAGCTGTCTACTTATTGTGCCGACAATGCTGGTGTAGGAGGAAAATGTGCTAATTAAGTCCTCTTTTTTGTTATTTCAGGAAACCTACCATATGAATATAAAATAGTGATTGCTGGGAATCATGAACTGACATTTGATAAGGAATTCATGGCAGACCTTGTTAAACAAGATTACTACCGCTTTCCCTCTGTGTCCAAATTGAAACCAGAGGACTTTGACAATGTTCAGTCACTCCTGACAAATAGTATTTACTTACAAGATTCAGAGGTAACAGTTAAAGGATTCCGAATATACGGTGCCCCATGGTAAGTCTCAATTTAAACTTTCTTTGCTGTTTATTACTTGAACCGCAGCAGGAATCATTCCTGTTGAAAATGCATGAAGCTGCTTTGTTGCATTGCCCTGCAGAACAGTATCAAACGTAGCTGTAAACAATTGCCACCCTGAAACAACTGCCACATTTTTTTGGTGAATAAATAGGCTGTATTTAGCCATGTGTGTGAAATAAGACAAAAGGAATTGTAATTATTTCTATTCTGCCTTCTGGATGCACTTAAAAAATTGTGGACTCAATATCCACTCTGTGTTTGTGAATTAACTGCAGTGACATCTTAGTATGTATTAAGAAAGCTCCGCTATATTCTGTGCTGTTCAGGTATTTATGTGTGCTGTGCTAATAGATTAGCATGGTAGCATTTAACACCCACACAGCACAAGGTACAAGGCAGCAGGTGCTTTAAGTCTTATTTCTGATCAGTTCTAGGCATTGTTTTCTTTTGCTTGTAAATTTGTGATAATGGAGTTTCAAGCCAGTTTTGATCTCATTCCACCCCTACGCAAAGCATATGCAGGAAAAATTGCTGTCCAGTTTTGTACTAAGGAGACTCTTCCTTGTTTTTTCTACACGTTGTTTAATTGTGATGCCTGATATCTCTGTGTGGAGTCTTGGGTAGCACTTGTTTTAAATTCTCATGCTGACAGCAGCCACAGTCCTTTCAGGCTCTACCAGAAACCTGAACTTCATGATGGTGATAATCATTATGCTACTTGGTGTTCTCAATTGTCAGCTGAAGTACTTAGATGCTAATTTATGCACACCTTTAAGAAGGGTTTATTATAAGCTTATAACTTACGTTTTTGATGTCAGGCGTGCTTTAGAGGTGAAAGTAGGGGAGGATGGGGGGAATGTTAGGGGTTGAACCAAAGAATGGGGCAAACCTATACAGATACTAGAAGTTTTCCCCCTTCATCTCACCTCTGGTGACTGTTCACTTGGTCCACAGGCCTTGGTGATTCATACACCACCACACGGTGATGCTTCTAATGGTGGTTTTTTTTGTCATATTGTGTACATTAGTGCTGGCTAGAAAACTGTGATCTAGGTCTGTATCTCATATTCTTGACTTAAGCTACAGTTTTTTTAATTTAAGTCATAGCCTTTAGCTAGTAATTTAAACCAGCCTGACGTTGCCTAGCTAAAAATAAATAAATACTCTAAATCCTGCAGTATCGCTAATTGTGAAAGATGATCTTAAATCAGGTTAGAAATCATCTCTTAAAGACACTTCAAAGTAATTTTTTTAATATTAGCAGCATATAACAACAGAAGAAGGTGGGGGACATAAGGCCTTGGGTAGTGTGAGGTGGATTTGAGACTTGCTGCAAGGTGAGCAGCTGTGTGAGCTGGAAGTTTAGCTGCTAAGATTGAGATTGTGTTCAGCTTCTTTCATATGTATGTCTTAGACTCAGAGGGCTTGTATTCTGCAGACATCCAATGATTACAAAGTGTAGGCATCTTTCAGATTTATTTGGGGCAGATTTACCTGAACTCTGCTTCCTACAGAGCTGATGGAGAAATCTGGAGAACGTAGAATCCAAGTCTGGGGAAGAGAAAATTTGTATTCTGAAATGGAGAACCATGTGATATGCCTTTACATTTACATCTACTGCCAAAATGTAGTGATATTTTCCCCTCTTTTGCTTCACAAATCCATAATGACATTGTGTTACCCTTTTGTATTCAGTTGCATTTAGAAGTTCTTTCATTTTGCAGGTGTACACATGGATTTAGAATGTTTGTTCTCAAATTTTAAGGGATGCCACATCAAGGAACTGAGTTGTTTTAACCATAACAAGTGAATGGCATATGTATTCTGACCTAGTCATGGAACATAAATCCTAATTATTCCTTCCTCTAATCCATCGATAACTGGATTTTTCCAATTAAGTGATCAATGGGAAGTAAAGCTAGATTGCTAGAAAGGCTGAGCTCCAATCAAGTGCAGACTTCTCCTCTCTTGAAGGATGTTTCATTTGTGTTCAACCGTGAAAGACTGTTGTCAAAGCATGTTTTGAGCAACTGTTGATGTGGAGTTCAGGCTATCATTTTGAATACAGCTTTTTAGATCAGCTAGTCTGTGTTTGGAGGATAGAGATACCATGTCGTCTTTCCCTTTTTCCCTTTTTTTTTTTTTTTTTTTAAAATAATGACAGTTCCTGGAAAATGTGAAATTTCAGCTAGTTTCCTACATTTCAGTGGGTCTGAGAGGAAGGAAAAGTCACATCAGACACTGGGAAAATCTGTTCCAAATCTGTTCTGTGCCTGGAAACTGAGATAGAATGATCAGGCAAGCCTGTTAGCACTTCTTAATTTGTTTTCTCCTTCCCCTCCAGTCACATCTCACTCTACTACTCTAAATCTTCAGATTACCCCAAAGGAAGAGAATTTCTGGGGGTTTTGTATGTATTTATGGCCTCCTTACCCCAATTAGTTCTGTCACAGAAGTGGAACACTGGTCATTAACCCAGAAGATGCGCCAACCCTAAAATGAGATAAGTTGGCATATTCAATTTATGTGCATTTTTGTAAGTATTTCCAGAGGGAAAAAAATTCTCATTTGCTGATAAAGCTACTGGTTTTAATTTAAAAAGGGGGATCAAACCAAGAATAACAGCTGTGATTCTGGAGGTTTCAGCCTGTCAGGGGTTTCTAAGAAGTAATTGCCAGAAGACTGGGAAAACTGGCTATAAGTCATCTATCTATTTAGAAAATTTAAATTGCCAACTCAGTGTAACTACAGAAAAGAAATATCAGTCCATATTCATTACATGTTATTACTCATGGTACATCTGAAAGCTTTCTAAAGACCTAAGAGAATTCAAGTAGTGACTCCTAACTTACAATTTAGTAGAATTTGTATGTAGAAAATAACTTACAATACACGGGAGCATTCATGTGTATTTGCAATTGGAATGTGCGGTGGTGCATATCAACAGCCTCTAAGGAGCAGAAAATTTGAATTTAGCCTGATGGTTCTGAGAGTATTAAATGGCATTAGCTGGAGGGGAGTTGAAAACAGAGTATCAGCCCCTAAAAGAGAAAAGAGCGAGGGTGGGACATGAATCACGATCTGAGCTCTGCTAGTTTTCGGAGGTGGAGAATGTAACTGACATTTTCACACCTTAAATAGGAGATTCTTTGATGTACCTTGAAGGAGCAAAATGGCTGAAGATTTTCCATTTGGTCTATAGATAACAATCCACAAAAACATTTCCCTTCTTTCTCTTCCTTCTGGCTTTGACCTGTGAACCTGACTTGTTTGGTGGGAAAATAATTGATAGTTCATACTGTATGCAGTCAAAACTCCAGAAGATTTCAACGGAAAGATTTTTCTCCTTTGGAAGTTTGAGATTGAGGCCACTTATTGATCAGGACAAAAAAACCAAAACAGTAATAGAGATATGAATTTTTAAATATTAAAATTCCCTTTGTGAAGTATACGTAAGGATAACTCATACTGATGTATATGTAAAAGTGTAAGGAGAGACAGTCTGTTTTTACTGTGGCTTTGGGTACTGAATATGTATAAGTTAATATGTGTAAGTTTTATTTAAATTCAAATGTTGTTATTTTAAAACATGTGTTTTTTTGAATTATATTTGAAATTGTTCATCCATGCTAAGGACTGAATTTACTGTAGCATGCTATAGATGTTTGAATACAAATATTCTAGCAATGTCTGTTTTCTAATGAAGCTTTAAAAGCATTCAAACCACCAGAGAACTGCAGTTAACTGGAGCCAGAAATTCTTTAAACCACATTTTGACAGAAAGAGTTGTTCAGGGAGAATATTTTTCTCTGGTTTATTTTGTTTGCTGTTCAGCTCTACAGGTAGCTTTTTTGGTTTGTTTGAAAGACAAAAATAGTTGAAATGAAAAAGTATTCTGATAAACTTTTATTTTGTGTGTGTAGAAATTTGTGGTAGTTAATTTCATGAATAATGATGCCATAGGCTTATTTACGGATTTTAAATTCTGTTCTCCATAAAAATTCCACAAAAAAAGTCACAAGCCGTAAGTATAAAATAATCTAATAGAGCAATCATTTACATTATTTTTAGCTATTAAAATATATGGGCAAATTCCATCCATATCTAGTAGAATGAAAAGTAAAACTGAAGACTGAAGCCTTTCAGCATATATATTTGCTTAAATAAGTATAGATAGATGAATCTTTTTAAGGGAAGAAAATGTTTAATATAAAAGCTAATTCGATATAAATCAATGCATTTTAATGGTTAACGGCATCAACTTTATGGAAATAACTATGAAAAGTACAAATGTAAAAGACTAAAATTGATTATTTAAATAATGACTGAAATCTGTCATTTGCATCATTGTGATGAAAATCAATTCATTCTGAACGAAGCTGGGAATAAAGCTCTTCCCTTCTGACAGGAACAGCAGCATTGTTCAGCTGTATCCTGCACATTTGTCAAGTTGTAGCTTGTTCAGGTCTCAAGAACAGAAGCACAAAGCTGGCCTCCCAGTTGCTTTTAATGAATACTAGTGGGTTTTTCCTATGTCCAAGAATTTGATCTGTAGGGTGATCCAGAGGTCAAGAACAAACGGCTCACTATCGCTCACCTCTGCGAAGCCAAGGCTTTCATTTGCTTTTTTTAGTAACTCTAGAGGAAGTGCCTTAACTCTTTTTCAGAAGCAAAATTTTAATTGGCATAGATAATGCAGCCTTAAGAAGGTATAGACAGGTTCAGCCATCTCCTTTAAAATAATGTTTTGTGCAATTTTTTCTTTTCTTTTTAGCCCAGTGTAAATTTTGGGGGTTTCATCGAATGGTTTTGCATCAGTTGGAAATTATTGTTGAAACTCTGTTTCTTTCCCTGCTTCACTTGCAATCATATTTTAATACAAGTAGCTCTAAGTTAGTACCTCTCCCTTGTTCTGATCAGTGTTTTCAGATTTTGTGTTTATCCTGTCAGAAAAGCGTCAGATGTTTGGGGTTTTTTTCTTTTCAATTATAAGTTTTGTAATGCATCATGGATTTTGCTGACAGTCTTCAAGTTCTTGAAATAGCAAGCAAATTAACAGCAGATATTGAGCGCGAGGACTGGAAAACCAATTGGCAACTCACATGATGGGATTCAGATATACTGATGGGTTGGAATGGATCTCATTTCTTTTATTTTCATAGTCTTACTTGGCAATTAGCTTGTGCCTAAAAAAGGGAAGAATAGAAATCGGACTACTCAGCAATAAAGTTCTTCATTGCTATTTAGTAGTGAGAAAACCAGGGGGAGACAGGACAAGAGTGTTGGTGTTGCACCGTTTTTTCAGGAATTCTGGCGTTTATGCGGTGGAAGTCAGCAACTGAGAAAAGTACTGGCAAAGACTGAAGTCTTCTGTCTGTGTGTTAAACAAACACACCATGGTTGTGTTTAAAGGTGCAGGTTTCTGTTTCATTTTTCTTGGCATTTGTCCTTCAGGTCTCTCATTTTAGGATTGAAGAATGTATTCCCCCTGCTCTGGAATTGCAGCTGTTTGTTTACATTTCTTGTCTTGTTGGGAAAGTCACTGATTTTTCTTCAGTCTCCTTGATATCAGATTCACTTCCAAGTAAAAAATTGTCCTGCTTACTTTAAAAGCTTGTTTGTTTTATTTTGTTTTAATAAATAGTGGAATGTTTATAATTTTAAATATATTATTTCGTAAGTCATGTTTAATACTACAATGCTAACCTGTCCTAGCTACTTCTTTGGAAAGCTCTGCATCCTGGCACTGGGGCAGATCACAAAGCCCTAATCTTTCCTTCAGGCTTGACTTCAGCAGGAATAAGAACTTCAGAGTGTTCATTCCTAGTGTGACACACAAACTGTGTCTGTTTGTGGGCAGAAGTCTAGCCAGTTAAAACAGACATAAAATGGTGGTTCTTCTGACTCTTGAGTTTTTTCCTAGTTTGGAAGCAGGCATTTGAACTCTTTCAGAGCAGTACCAAACAGATGATTGTGGGAACCTGCTCTAATTCCTGCTCTGTTTTCCTGGAGTTGAGTAGGTGCAGGGCAGAAAACCCAAAGAGACAGAATGAGCATGAGCTGTGCTGTTAGGGGCTAATTATTTATGGTGGTCTCCTGTTCGTAGGTTGAAGTGTGGTTTGCTCAGCAGTGAGGTCATTTTGATATACACGTTGTGCTTACAAAACCCATAAGTTGTGGTTGTGTTTGTAGTTCTGCTTTGTTAAGTTTTTATTCACTTGCCAGCTGTCCAGGAACAAGAAGTTTGCTTTCTTTTGGCTGAAGACTGGAATAATGCAGTAGTTAATGTGGCATTTGTGTGCACTGAGCAGGCTGAAAGCATTTGCACCCAGTGAGGAGTTAGGAAGAGTAGGGATTAATTAGAATACTACAAAACTCCTGAAATTTTCAACTTAGCTGCTACAGACTTCATCTTGGGAGGAGGGCTGAACCCCCTTAAAGAATGGGAGCTGGGGAAGGAGGAAGGAGAGTTAACTCAAATGTCAAGATATGCTGTTCCTTACAAGGTTGGACTCTGTGTTGTGTGTTGATGCTTGTTTGAATAAATTCTTCCGTGTGGCTTCTGCACTTCACGACTCCTACTTTTCCATTTTCTTCTACCTATATGTGCACCATACCTCTTTGTGGTGGTCTAGCGCAGAAGAGAAGAAAGACCAAACTGAAAATACCATGTTGTTAAGGTTAACTGAAAAATTATTTCACTTGAGGACAACTATGTTCACAGTAGGAGAGTGGAGAAGTAAGAAGAGGGGCTTTGACTAGCTGACATCAGAATGGAAGGTATTTAAATGTGCCAAGTTTGGGAGTTTCACTGACTCAGTGAGATTCATGATAAGCTTTAATTCAATTTATAATTACCAGTTACAGAATCACAGAATCATCTAGGTTGGAAAGGACCTTGAAGATCATCTAGTCCAACCTAGCACTGACAGTTCCCAACTACACTATATCCCTCGGCGCTATGTCGGATATGCTATGTTAATTATATAATAATATGCTATTATATCCTTAAGCGCTATGTTAGTATGTATACAGATATACATATTAACAGCTTTGCTGAGTTAAACTGTAATTGGAAAAACAGAGATACTTTCCAGTGTCTTTAAAAGATGTGGTGAAATAAATGAGATTGGGGTGGAGACGCAACAGGGGAGAAGGTAGGTCTTGTCCTGTGTACTGTCAGGTGTGTGAAACAGGCATAGTCTACAGGTGGTTTGCTTCAGAGTTCATCCATTCAGGACAAACAGGAAAAAATTTGGAAGAATTTGCATTGCTTCAGGTAGAGCTGATAAAGCTTACATGATGTGATGGTGATAAAATGCAATAGAAATGGAAGAGAAATTATGTTTGAAAAACTGTATTTGGTTTTAATACAAAAGTCAAATAAAAAATGACTAGATTTTGTTAGCTCCCAGTGAAAAACAAGATTTCTCATGACTTGTCTTCAAGATGATTTGGTCATATTTCTCTAATACTTATTGATCAGAATGCTAACTTTACCCTGACATGTGTATAAAATGCTTAAAGTAATTCACAGAGGCTATGAAATAAGGCAAAAATTGCATAAGCACTTCAAATAAGAGAACACTGATCGTGAATCTGAGCGTAGACATAAAGGTCAATAGTGACAGCTACATTCATCAGATTTTCATGAGAATCCGTTCAGTAGAATAGATCTGGCACCTTATTTCAGAAGTGGTCAACACTCATGGATTCAATTGAAAATCAATGAGACCGCTGGTTATGTATAACCACCCCTAAAATGTTTAGGTGTTAGTCTATATTATGGTTTGTGTGCATCTGAAGTATGAGTTGCTGACATTTCTGACTCTACTAGTTAAATATCAAAATCTTAATATGGCTGAGAGCTATGTTTGTGTATGTGCACACAGAGAGAAGGCTTAAGCAGTGATTTACAAGCAGGAAGGTGTCAGCAGCTTATCGTTGTGCCTTCATAGATGTGGCTGAGTGGCCTATACCCTTGAGTAAGTAGAGAAGGCCTCACAAGCTGCGATGCCTTGCTACCCCCTCAGTTAATTTGGCACAGACAAGGGTATTGTTCTACGGTCTGCATGCACAGTGTACCTGGGAGAAAGTAATGGGAGCTACCACCTAGTACCTCCATTCTGTATTCCTCTTTAGCATTTTAGATAAATGTTAAACACAGTGTCCTTTAATGTATCTGCTTAGCTGTTTGCCTTACATACTGACATGCATGTCGTGTTTGGAAACTCTGTGCCTATGGCTACTTTGACAAAGGAAATAATGTTTCCTAGAAAATCAGATCGTGGTGATTTGAAATCATCTGACAAGTGTGTCATTGTATTTATTTTGCAAGTAATGTTGCGAGTATTTGGGTATGGTATCTGCAGATCTGCCAACCTGTCTATCCTCTGCTTCTGGAGAGCTCTTGCCTTTCGTTTTGGTGCTTCAGCAGCATTTGCTGGATGGGTAGGACTGACACGAAAGTTGTGTGGTATGGTTCTTCAAAAAGCTGTTTTATTTCTGTACGTATGTGAATCAGTGTATCTGACAAAAGCTGGTATTTGCAGCTGCTAACTGTATTGCTGCTAGCTGTATCTTGAGTAAGGTTTAGGGGTTTGTGCCCTGGGAATATACATACAGATTGTGTATTGCCTCAAACTTTATATAAAAAAAGCTTTATGTAAGAAGGAAGGATGAATCTTTCAGTCTCCTTTTCCTGGCACAGATTTTAATGCATCGTGTTTCCAAAACTGGGAATGTAATAAAAAGAAACTGCAAGAAAGGTGTTCTCTTTAACACCTCTCTTGGTGTTCCATCTGGGCTGCTTGGGATAATTCCATGTCCTGCATCACAGGAGAATGGAGGAGAAAAACTGAAAGCTTGTAGTCCTAAAGCATTCCCATTTTTAATATGGGATGCCTCAATACACTGTAATCTCCAGGGTTAATGGGTACCTGAATTTGTTTTTTCAGTTTTTAGTAAGTTTTGTCTCCCTCTTCTGTTTGTGAATGTAACACGGGTTTTGTATTTGTTGAGAAACCTAGAAAGGACCATTTTAAGGAATAATGTCTTCCATTGCATAACCTGAAGATCCTTTTTTATAAACTCCTAGATTGATAAGGTTCAAGGACATTGCTTATGTTCTTGTGTGTATAGCATTGGAAGAGGTAGAGCTTTTGGGAAATCTTAGAAAATGTGGAAATAAGTAGAAATATCTGAAAATATTGTTTAGTCTCTCTGTAGATAAAGAGATACTATGTCACATAAAGGATGACATCCATCCTTTGTGAAGTTAGAAGGAGTCGTTTAGTTCATTCAGGATTTTGAACAGCAGATTGCATGTGTTTAATGAAGCACTGACTAGGAGTGGTACCTGCAGTTGTTCTTAAACGCTGAGGCACAGACACACACAGCATTTTGTGTTGCCATTATCTTCGCTACATTTTGTTATAGCCAGGCAAATTGAATATTTTCAAAAGCAGAGAAGTAGTTTTCCTCAGAGGCATGAAAAAGTTCCATCATTTTCCATACGGTATTTGTGCAGACACTGCACATAGTTCACGCATAACTTGGAATTGTTGTTGAACGTTAGCAAAACTCCAGGTAATGAAAAAATGTATGTTATCTCGCATTTCGTCTCAAAGGGATTTATTTCTAGGACTTTTCGTTGGCTGAGTACCTTTTCCTCATGTGGTGGAATCCTGCTCAGGGCCAGCCAAATCCACTGGCCAGGCTGGCACAGCAGGAGCAGCACACCCTCCTTGCAGGGTCAGATGGGCTATGTGGGATCTCTGCTGGTTCTTAGCATCTGCTACCATATTGCAGTAGCAGCAGCGTTTTGAGTAACAGTCATTCATTATATGCCAATATTGTATTTGCTGATCCATGTACGTATAACTGAAAAGTACAGTTCCTGCAAATTTTATACTCATATCAACAGAATTTTAAGTGATACTTAAAGTGTGAGATGAAAGTATGCTTTGTTTCAGAGAAGAATTTTGTTGTGGTTTCATAAATTTTGGAGTTAAAATGCAGATAAAATATTCAGAGATGCAGAGGCTGATCGTCCATCTGGAAGTGAGCTGCTTTAGCACAGAACAGCGAGACCTCGTGGTAAGGATGTGCCTTTAGCTGATAATTACTAGCAGTCAAACTACCTAGAGTGTACACCTTTTCTTATTTATATTCCAGTCCTGTAACCTTCCCTATTCTCTTGTGCCTTTGTTCTATTAATCTACAAAACAGGGCTCGACTTGTGATTAGTCCTTAGAGGTTGTTTCTATTAATCAGGCTGCAAAACAGGTCTACTTGGATGTTCTGTTGCAAGTGCTTAATGTGCTTTCCCCATCAGTCCATGGCACAGAGCTGCTAGGGTTGTCTTAAATGGCAATGAAATCAGTGATGTGTCTGCGGCACTTTCTTTGTGGTTTTGTCTTGATTGTGTTGCTGTAGGATGGGGAAAATAGAAAGAGGAAAATAATTGCAGTCCTATAGAAAATTGCTTAAGTTAGTGACATTTGTGGCTACACGTTGATAGAGAGCTAACTGGCAGCTGCAGGACGGATCCTGTCACAGCAGAACCTCTTGTTAGGTGTGTTTTGAGTGCAGAGAACCTGCCCCATCTTTAAATGTGAGGATTAAAATTCAAGTTTTGATCACAGATAGGGGGCTATGTTTTAACTCTCTTACAGAGTTTTAAAGATAAATCTATCCCTGTAACATTCAGAGGGTCATTTAAGATAGTACATATTTTTCTGTAGTAGGTAGAAAGCCGGAAAGATTTCTGCTGATACATGTATAACAAAAAATAATCTAAGAGTTGGTGGAATATAAACAAAAACCCCCAAACTGAACTGTTCTGTAACACTTCCATTATTAGAACTTATCGTAAAATTTGAACAATAAACAGCATATGTAGTGAGAAACTAATCTAGTTTCATTATAGAAGATATTACTAACTATAAAAGCGCAATGATTTATGCTTCTAATTAAATACAGTATTTCCTCCCTGTAGGAGGAAAGTATCTATTTTTAAAATGTATTGGAAGAAACAAACCAGACCCCTAGTTATTTTGTCTGTACTGTTCTTTGGTTTTATTTTTTTTTTTAAGTTTTTGTGATGTTGATGACTTAAATTTCTTTATTGAGCTAGCAAAGTCTGTCATTGAACTAAAGAACTTAGGCTGCTGTCTGGAAAAAACCCTGGCTCTGAAGCAGCAGGGTTTGTCTCAGCTGCTGTGCTTGCCTCTCACTGTGTTCCTGCCTATTTTTTCTGTATTGTCACAGCACATGCCTCAATTTCTCTAGTGCACAAGCTTAAATTACCAGCCTTTGCAAAACTGGCCCAGTCTTGACTTCTAGTGAAGTCCACACCTGAATGCTTGTTGGCTCCACTGAGAACTGGTCCCTTACTGCTTCATGCCATCATTTAACCACTAATTTGAAAGGCTTTGTTCTGCCTCACCTCCAGCTACAAACTGCTTCATTAGGCTGTGGCTTGTCCAGTTTGACCTTTCATGGTCTAGAGAGCAGAGTTAAATGCCAGTGTGACACCTCCCTCCCTCGGCTGACGCAGTGCAGATGTCATGCCTTCAGTTGTGCTTATCACTGACATGATCCTGACACGAATAGCGGAGTGAGCGGCACCAAAGTAACCAGTTTCACAGAAGTTAAGGAGAAGGGGTTCCTAGATGTATCGTGCCTTGCAAATTCATTGTGCCTATGCTTCATTGTATTGGTTGAGGAGGAACTGGCATTCTGGGTTACCATCTTCTCCCTGTGGCAAACCTGAGGTGCTACAGAGAGCTAACCGTTTGAAGGTGCCATATAGTAAAGCCATTTTCTAGACGTTTGCAGACGAGTAATAACAGTCACTTAACCAAATTAGTAATAGTTTGTACTGTCCAAGGTGATTTTCTTTCCAATTCTAGCTGTCTTTGGATAATTCTGTTTCAAAGCCACCACTGTGAAATTCTACATATATTGTTCTTACTAGGAATTCAGAAGAAACAGGCCCCCTAATGTTGTTTTCTCTAGTCCCCTTTTGGTAATTTCATTTTTGCCAGCTATTTCTACTGGGTTTTTTTCCTCTTTCTTCTTTTTTCCTCCCTCCTTATCATTTCCCCAATTATCAGAGAAATCACTCTTCCTGCATTGATTCATTTCGACCAGAGTCTGGAAGGCACAGAGAATCAAATTAACTAATATTTTACTTTTGCATGTGATTAATGCTAATGCTTACAAAGAAGAAAATACTTTACTGTGATTTAATTTTCATTCTCTGGTTGATTCCTAGTGATTTAATTTTGCAGAGGGTTGTCTGTCTGCTTATTGTCTCTTATTGGAATCATTGAAGTTAGAGATGGAAAAGACCTATTAAGTCATTCTGCCATTGCAGGATTGTCTCCTACACTGTATTTTTGTATGTGTTGCCCAGTTTTAATGAATGAAGGAAAGGAGTTTTAGTTAATTCCTTTCAAGATTGTTCCTTAGTGTAGTAGGTGTTACTAATATTCTGCTTATATTCTTCCTATGTTGATTTAATTTTTTAAAAAATCCAAATTGTACCATATTTGATGATGAGCCTACAGGTTTCTTCTACCTTTTGTGATGTTTATATTCTTGTACCTTTCGGGCTCTGTGTCAATTACATGATATACTCTTTGTAATGCTTTCAGATTTTCTTCTTTGTTCCTTCTTTCTGGTGAGTTTTTTTTATTTCTGGTGAGGTTTTTTATATTCTTGGGTATTGGTTTTTGGTTGGTTGGTTGGCTGTTTTTTTAAAAAAAAATTCACAAGAGGCTCAGAACCAAACCCCAGTATTCTTTGTGCATATCGCTAACGTACTGTATGTTGAGTGGAGATACTTGGCTAGTTGAAACACTGATGTAGTATGGCGACCGTATGTTTCATTGCTTCTGCAGAAAGTCCAGACTTATGTCACACTGTCTTTTTGATGTCTTGCGATACATTCATGTGTGTAGCCCAGATAATTTTATTCTTTTTCCCATTCATGTTGCAAGCTCATACATAATTTGCTGTAAGCTGCTGCCCCTAGGTCTTTTGTTTTAGCTTAACGGCTTTCAGGTTTCTTCCTCTCACTCATTATTTACGTTTTTAAATTCTTCTCAGATGTATTAACCTGCATTTTTTCGAAGGAATCTGTTTTTCTTACTTCTCTCAGTGTTCCTAACCTCCTTTTGCATAATTTCTTTCCCCACTGTCATGTTTATAACACCTCTCACTATACTGAAATCTGTGAATTTAATTAATGTACTGTTTACCCGTTCTTCCAGATCATTAATAAAGATGTTAAATAAAACTGATCCTAATACAATCCCTGTGGCAATCCACTAGCACCTCCCTTGTGCTGCTGCAATCTATTTGTTTATAGCCCTTTAGCCACTATTCATCTGTGTGATAGTCCTCACAGACAAGGCCATTTTAGGTTTTTGAAAAGGGATTGTATCACATTTTGGCAAAGTCTGGGATGATACAATCTACTATATTATTTTAATCTACTGACGTGACTGAATTTAATATATTTACAGAAATTAAATGTGATGAAAGAGAGCTATGGTTTTGGAGCACTTTGGAATCTTAGCAGCTGAGTAGCTGTAATTCTTCCTTCTTAGAGCAATTACACCTCTTCCACCCCCACCCACCCCCCACCCCAATTACACCATAATTTTATTCTGTGCTGAATTTATACATACTAGGAGATAATTCTCAGTATCACTCCTTAATTCACGGTGTACAGATCAGCACACGTTTCTCACTGCTTCTCTAGGATCTAATTTAAAAAAAAAAGTACTCCAGATAGAATTCTTCTGTCAGTATTTCAAGCTTTGAATTGTCTATTGCTTGTTTGTCACCAGTCATCATGGGCAGAGCTTTGTTATTTTGTAATTATATATATATATGACATTGCATTCACATGTTTGCAAAAGCAACGGTAAACTCTTGCCTTAATTTTAAGTGCACACTTTCATCCTTGTGAAATTTGTAAGATTTATGTGTTTGCTTAAGTTCAACATGGGTTTAAGTGCTTTCTTGCTGTGCAGCTTGGGGGTATGTATCATTTGGTTAGTAACCCACTGAATTTATATTTCATTCACATTCAAAGATATTCTAAATTGCAGTAGGAAAAATCTTTTGCTTCATGACTTTTTCCATTTACATTGTGTGCATATATATGAACTTGAATAATAAGCTGTGTCGTCAGCAGTTGAATAAAAGCAATCTTGGGAAATTTCAGTTTCTTTTATGTATGTTTGGCTTGATTTTACAAGCTCTGTGCAAAAATTGATTTTTATATTATAAAGTGTAGTGTGGAGAGTTTATTTGTCAGAGCTTGGTTGGAATGGCATGCTGTTCAAATCACAACTGAATCATCATAACTGGGAGAAGAAAAGGTATTAAAATATGGGTCACAGCCCTGATTTATGACTGTGCTAATCCAGAGCTATAGTAACATAAAACCAGAGCACTTGTTATTGCCTTTTGGTTGGTTAGGGCTGGCGACTACTGCAGTCTGAAGGAAGAAATCACTTGTGTCGTGCGCGTGGCTTAGACATCGCTGACCACTCTGAGCTGGGGTTTCTTGCTCCCTGCTGAAGAGGGCATTCTCCAGTGACGCTAGGCAGGGAGATGCTGTATTAAATGACTTTAAAAACAGTAGTTTTGATGTCAACCTGCAAGCATTTAAATCCCACTGAAACTGGGGAAGAGAAGGGAGGCTGGGACACAGCTTAATCTCGGTTCCACAGTCAGTAATACTGGGTCTGAGCTCTGCCATATTACCCCTTAATACAGACTTCCTCCAAGTCAGGCGGGTTTCTGATTTGTTCCCCAGAGCATAAAATCGGGCATGTGTGCTGACTGCAGGAGGGACACAGTTACTCCTTCGGTTGTGCTCCAGATTTTGAACTGGCCAAGTTTATACTGGGTAAATGCTTTGCATCTTGCTGCTGCGGTGCTTTGGTTTGGGGGTTTGATCAAGTTTTGATCTAGTGCTAGGTACACTAAAATGGGATTTAATTTTTTGTTGAACAATAACTTCAGAGCAGAATTAGTACTTCAGTAAGATCTGCTAATGAAAGATTTGGTGTGTATCTTTGTACTTCTGTAAACGTAAGGATGTCCCATTTGAATGAAAGTGCAGGTAATGGAAAGTGGCTGTGATGTATTTTCAAACAGTGTTACTTAGCTGGCGTATGTTCTTAGTGTGTTGAACCATTGAGGAGAAATCCATTAGGAAGTTACTGTACCCTCCCATCAGAAAGCCACATGATTTGTGCTTATACATGTACATGAAAGGCAATTTCACATAGATGACTACTTAAGTAATTTTAATTCAGACGTATTTCAGAAAGGTAAGTGGGTAAGAGGGAGGTGCAATAAATTCATTGGTGTCTTCAGGAGGCAAATGGTTGTGTCATGGGTTCTTGGTGTAGAGGAGAGAGAGTGTTCTAGAAGGGTGTCCGTAGTTTGTGAGAGTTGGTCCCATATGCATATCAAAAGTGCCTTCACAATTAATAGCACAGTTACTGCTCTAGTAGAACAACATGAATCTTCAAGGAGATCTGGTCCTTCTGCTTCTTGAATGATACTGTGCTGGTATGTATTGGTTTGATGATATGACTATTCTAATTATAGTATTTGATCTATATTAATTGCTGCAGACTGTAGTAATTGATGGAACTGAATTTTTTAAAGTTTGTTTGCAGACCTGCAGACTGCTAGGTAGCTGCAGCTTATACTGACTGTGCCCCCAGTTAGAGAGCCATGTGGATGCCAGAAGGATGGAGCATATGGGTGAGGGAATAGGGACAAGGACTCCCAGCTTTGACACTGTCTCACCGTACAAGGAGCAGGAAGTAACTGGTTTCTTTGCCTTAATATCTTCATCTACAAACTGAAGCTCATAATATTTATGTTTTCTTCACTGCTTGCCATTTGGACAATAGTTTCAGCATGTGAAGCACTGTGCTGTGAAAGTGCCAAGTATTACTGTTAATTTATTTTTAGGAAAATGATCCAGCAAGGTACTGAGCAGATGCAGACTTACTTTCATGAATGATTTCGAAGGAGCCAGTGGGACTGTTTGCCTGCTTGAAGTTTGTGCACTTGCTTAAGTACTTGGCTGGATCATTGCACTGGAAAGCTAAGTAGGTGTCTATTTTTTGCAGGATAAGAAGGGGCGTATTTGAGATACTGTTGAAGTGGAATAGATAGCTGTGTTAGCTGAAGTGGGAGCTGATAACGTGTGGTTTCAGGACACTTGAAGCCCTCTTCTTCAAAAAGAGGAAGGTTAATAAAGACTGTGCACTGAGTTTACCTCCTGAAGTTTCTGTTTGGGACGGTAAATGCATCACTTATTTAGTTTATTAAGAAAGATTAAAAGAATGCAGACAGGCATCAGCCTGTACTGCAGTACCATGGAAAACCATCTGAAATTGTTTGCTGGAAATATTGTGCTCTCTTGTTGCTATCCAAATCCAGCAATGGGCTGGCTAATGTGTCTTTACTATAGAAACCGTTCCCCAGAGTGAGTCTATACCCAAATGCCTGTTGAGAACTTCTCCCAAGTAAGTGATGAGTTGTCAAAAACCTAGGCAATCCCAGCCCTCCTCTTCCCACCCCAAACTCTGAGTCCAGCCCACTTGTTTTCCGCGGAGCTGTTAGGATGTTGCTTATTTTTCCAATAGATCCACTTTGGCACTGAGTATCTGTGGGGAAGATATTTATACTTCAGAAGAATTTAGCCCTTCACTTGAACTTGGGAGTGGGCCACACGTAAGCACCTGTGGGAAGAAATGCACCTTTGTACCTCACAGAATAGTACTAATATTCATTCCTACCTACTAATAACCACCTCCTGCGCTTTATTTAAAATCCAGCTAAAAGTAGAGGATTCAATCTTCAATCAGAGGCACTTCCCAGGTATTTGAGAAAAGAGTCCTGCAGTCGAGGCGGTGAAAACCGACACTACTTCTTACCTTCTATGAAAAGCGGTGTTGAAATGTGGGGCCTGTTATTGTATATTTATTCAGGCATCAATCACAATCAAGCCTCCTGCTAGTTCATCTGTAAGGGCATTGTAATCCTATTTTTATCAGTTCCTTCCTGTACAACAGACAGTTAAAATAGCATGAGTAGGGGTCAGAAATATCTTAATGGGTTTGGTTCCCAGAGATATCCGTGACCAGAGGAAGAGTTTTGCCGAAATTTCTTCCTGAGCTGATACGGTAGATAAACAGGGGCAAGGTGCAGTGCGAGGGCAGGCTGTGGGAAGTAGAGCATTGGATGGCACTGTAAAGGAGCTGTAGAAAGATTAGGTAGACAGTATTACTTATGGAAAAGCCTCAGCAGCAGATGTAAAATAAATGTTACCGTTTGCCAAGTTACCTGTTTGTAAAAGAAAGTGTTCAATTTTTTTTTCAGAAACGGCTAGTTTAAGTGATTTTTATAACTAGCTTTAGTCTTGGTTTTGCTATTGTACTTCTTAAAAATCTACGAGTGTTATATGTATGAAGAAAGTTGATTGTTGCTGTTTGACAGCATTTCCATCTTGTTAACTTTGGACAGTATGCTACTGACTCATTTAAATAACAGCATAGCTTACTATACATTAGAGTTGTTACATGTTTATTTTGCGTTTTTACACTATTTTTTGTATATATAAATTTTTTCTAGTTATAAAGTGATTATTTACACTTTTTAAACTCTTTTGTCATTAATTCAAGCTCTTTGGATGCAAATTATTAGAATTAATTTGTGAATGAACACAGAGAATCGTTTAAAATTTGTTCTCTTAGCAGAATAAAACTACCTTAGAACTTCTAAATACATAAAAAGTAAGTTCATTACAGCAAATTTTATCTTATAAGACAAAGTATTTACCTTTGTCTTAGTTTTTAAACTGATCTATTGTTCCTGGTCAAGCTGGTCTTTCAAGATTGCAGAGATAATGGACCTAGTCTTTCATACTTAGTTTTTATTCATAAATTGCGGGTGGTACCTTTGCTTTTCTGATTCCTATTTTATTTTTTCCATTTAAATCAAACATTAATATGAACTACTTGCATGGTCTAAAATAAAATATATACTATCTTATTCGAAAGTAGAAACTAATCCTGTAAAAATTTTTTTCAGCAAACAGTGATTCTAAGAACTTATGTGGGGACTTCTGCCAGTTCAGTGGCTTAAATTTTAACTTTAAGAGCAATGAAATATTGCTTATTTTTTAGGGTATTAGTAATTTTAATATATTATTGTAAGTGTAGACTTCATGTGGATAGTTAGATTGAGGGTAAATGTTGAAAATAATTAGCTGTCCAAACCACTAGTAATGTACTTAATATAAACTAGGATTCATTATGTAAAAACTCAAAATAAGAATCCATGTTAACTAAATCAGAAATGTAAGTTTGTCTCCCCACCACCATTTGTTGTTTGAATCTTAATAATTTTTGCTGCAAGTCTGTGATAAACTTGCTGAAGAGAACAGAGAAGCCACATGTCAGGCTGCTTTTCTACTTAATAGCCTTCCCCCCCCCCCTATTGTGCTAGGGGTTGCAGCTGCTTATGACACTTGGTTTTATGTTCAGTTACACAATATGAGAAGGTTATGCTAACAATGTGCTGAAGATTTTGAATGGCATTCCACCATGTTTTTATTTTAATTTTTTGTTGTTAATTATTCCAGTTGTGTATTCCAAAATATTCTTTCCCATGGAAACTTATTTAAAATAAATTGCATGAGAAAGCAACCAGTTGGTAAAGTCAAAAATACTTTTTGGAAACTGAATGCCTTTTGCAAGCGATAACAGAGTGAAGGCATCAGCATTCTTCCATCGTGAATAGTGAAAAATAGCAACAAATAACGAGAAGCCATCCCACTCATAGCAAACTAAAACTGCAGACATAGTAAGCTAAACTTCAGTATTTGTCTCCTTCTGGAGTTGTGTGATGCTTTCTGGAACACAACTAATGCAAACTGAGATGAACTTGATGAACTCGTGCAGATGCAACTTCTAGAAAGGCTGTGGTGCTCTTCACAAAGTCTGGTGAAGCTCATGGGGGTGGGTGGTGCTTTTGCTGATGGATTCAATCTGTCTGGGCTGATAGCAGGCAGGCACTGCAGGTAGGTCTTCCCTAGGGATCTCTCACAGATTTTCTTGTTTGCATTTTTTGTTTCTGTAATGGAAGTTCCTTGTGGTTTTCAGCCTACCTATGGAAAGCACTGGCCTTTCACACAGAAGTGTCATGCTGAATTGTCTAAAAATCTTAGATAATCATAATTTTGTAGCAGCTGACCTTATAACATGAGCAATTAAATCGTGCTGTTTGAGGAATAAGCTTTAGTTCAAGAAGTCCTACACAGTTAAAATAATCTAGGATTTTCTTTCGCTGCTGTTCTTATTCTTTCAAGAAGTATTAATCATTTCTAGAGGCATGGTACGTAAGTTAATTTAAAAGTTGGTCTGACTTTTTTTTCTCTTTAAATGACAAGGAGGTAAATATTGGTGTGAGCAAAAGATGTTATTCTAGTTGGAAGAAGTAGTGGGGGCAGAGGGGCTTGTGATTTTCATATCACAGCTTCCATGTAATACTTATGGTTCTAATTATAATGCACTTTCCTCTCACCTCACTGTGATGGTTATATTTCAGGTGAATTCATTTTACTTCAGCAAAAGCTGACAAGAAAGGGCAAACTTGGCAAAGGCATAGAAACCACTCATTCTTGATACTCTGTTCCAGAAACTAGATTTTTTTTTCATTAGCGTGGTGACTCTTGAAAACACCCACCCTCGAGGTAGCCGAGCAGCACAGGGCGCTCCCTGGGCTCTGAACAGAAGATCCATCTCATGCTGCTGCTCCGTGCCTCCCAGTCAGACATACTGCACTTGTAACTGTTCAGGAGTGAAAAGTTAAAACTTGAAGCAAAGAAGTTTATGTACTGTGGTTTCTAGGCTTGATTTCTCAAATATGTGATGAAGTTGCTGAAAGTAAGCAGAGGAACCCATCCTGCAAATTTTGGTGTGAAAAATTCTATTTGTTATAGGCGGCTCCCCTGAATGCATGTCAGTAATTGTGCGTGTTTGTGGAAACATAATCTTACTTCTCTTCCTGCTTCCTCACTGTGTTTTCACCATTCATATCTACTTCTATACATTTTATTCTATGGGGATTTTGTATAGATAATCAGTAACATGCCTCTAATCCATTGTGTAAACTTTTGCTAGCTCTAAAGAAGATGGTGCTTTGTAAGCAAGGTGTGATCCAGAGCTCACTTTGTCTTGCTGTTAACTTCAGTGAGCATTTCGTCTGGTCCTTCTGATTCCACCTTCATGGATTTCCAACGTTTTAGTATCGTTACCATTAATGAAATATGTTTTGCAATAACTGCAGTAAATGCCTTGCCAATAGTCACCTGGAATTAAATCTTAATACAGTTTAAATCAATTCTCCCGATTTCAGTGGGAGATGAAGTTGCAGTCCCTGTAAACGACTGTCAAGTCTGGGATGAGAAGACAGAGGACTGTTGTTTCCCCCAAGACAGGCAGGGACTCACTTTGTTTTGCTATATCTTGCAGTCAAGCAGAAGTTACTGTATAAACCTTGCATTGTATGTCTGATATTTTCCAGCTAAAATAAGACTGTGCTTGTAGAGGCTTTGGTAAACATACATTTAAAGGTTAAATGGTAGATTATAAAACATGGAAAATGGCAAATCATATTTACCTATGTGCATATATAGCTCTTGTAAGACAGCAGACTGACCTGGGTGGCTTTGGACAAGGAAATTGATTGCAGTGGCTGTGCAGTATTGATACAGCAAAGAGAAGTGTGTCTGGATTTTAACAGGAGTGGACTAACAGGTTGCAGTGATTTTCAGTGTGCTAGTGCCAAAGGAGCCTTTTTTGTCTATGAAGTAGTATCTGATTTTGGTACCATGTTATAAAACATGGCACTTATTATAAATAAATCTACTGTAGTCGTCATAATGAGCTATCAAATAATTATCACTGATAGTTACCCTATGTGAACTGGTTTTCATAATTTAGTATCTTTAAATATGCTAAAAAAGTATATCTGTTTCCATCAATAGTGTGAGCAAAAGGCCCTGATAATTAAGTCATTTTCTCTTTGGGAAGAATAGAATTACCATCTGAAATATTTATAGGAAGTATCTTAATGACCATGTAATGTATCAAGTCCGGTTTGAAATCACTGTTTCCTATAGCTTGAGTTCAACAGAAGTTAAAATATCTTTGCATAACACGAGTAGAAGTTAAAAGTGTTATTACTCTGTTTTATCATGAAGTTCTATTGTCAAGGATAAAATCCCCAAGTATACCAAACAGAGAGGGGGGAGAGGGGAAGAAAAAAAGGAGAGCAAGAAAGAGGCGGCAGATTTCCAAAGAAAGAATAAAGAAAATCTCCGATTAGTATAGTTCGGGATAGGAATGTAAAAAAGGTGAGAGGAAAGCTAAGATAACGAGGTTTTGTTTCTGAACTAGAAAAATTGGCATAGTTTAACTGAGAATCTGTTTGTTTTCAAAATCCATGCAGAAAGCAGTCATAAAAGTGTCTTCAGCATCTGCAGAAAGGCTGCATCGGTTCTTTGGAAAACTCACTAGATGCATTTTTAGGCCCTAGATAACATTCTGACTGTGGTCTTCTGAGTCTGATCCAAAGCTTATTGAAGCCAATAGGCTTTAAATTATGTGCTTGATCCTGAAGTTCTTAGACAACAGATGAGAAGAATTTAAACACTGTACTTGGAATTCTGCCTGATTAAGGACTGCAGATTTACATTATGAAATACAGCATACAGTCTCAACCATATCTCCATCTTGATGCCAGCTTTGACAATTGAATAGCTTAGAAAAATATATTGAAGTCTTCAGGCTTGTAAGAATTTGAAAATGGCTTTTGCTTTACGCCTGCAAAGAGTCCCTCATTGTAGCTGTAGTCTGAAAAGTTATGTGGATGCTGTGTTTTCCACAGAATAGATGTTTTCCAATATTTCAGTATATTTTAAGAACTTCCTTACATTGAGCAGGTATTGGTTCATTATGCAGATAAAAATAAAAGATTTGGGATGAAAGGCAGCTCCCTCTGAAATCAGTAGCATTGGCTCCTCAGTTCTGTAACGACAGGGTTTCATTTCAGAAGTTAGTTCAGAAGACAAAAGACTTCCCAATAAAAGTAATGGCCAATATAGTTTCATAGTAGAGGACCCTTAGAATTCCAGCTGCCTTTTGTTACTTGTTGGAGGTGTAAACATAAGTATTTGAAACTATGTTAAATTCTTCCAAATTTATTAAAAACTATTAAAACTGTCACTAAATTATTTTTATTCTAAAAAGAAATTGCTTTCAATTTTTGCTTGTGTTTGTGGTGTAGTCCAATACTATCACGCTTTAGAAAGGCAGATGGGAAGGATAAGGGAAAGCATGTAATCCACACACCACCTTTATAATAACCCTACTTATAATGTGGGCTGAAGACAGAGAGCTTTTTAAGTTAAATTGTGTGGACTTGCAAGCATCAATGCTGAATATTTTATGTGAAGCTTGTCAAGGGCCCTTACTAAAATAGCTTAAAAGCAGTATCACAGTTGCCTCCTTATAAGCATTGCACACTTTCAAAGAAGAAACATGCTGAAGGGTTTTCAATATTGCCAGAAGTTGGTATATATATTTTTTTAGGTGTCAGATTTTATCTGCTGTATATATACATGCATGCTCATGTGAACAAACACCTTTCTCACCACATTTTTGCAGAAGCTTTATTTTATATAATGCATGATGTTCCTTAAGGTATAGTAAATTTTTTGTTGTTGTTCTTTGGGTTTGAAGGTTTGATGGGGTTTTTTGGATTTAAAAGCTGAGAGCTGAAGCTAAGCGGGAGTTCCTCATCTCCCTTTTTAGTTAAAGGGGATAGAAAGCAATACCTACAATCCATCCCAGCTGCTTTAAACATCAGCCTGTGGACAAGTACCCTTTCTCCATTGCCTATAAAGGAGACCAGCAAACTGGCTTGTACCAAACATTTGACTTTTGAATGGCTAAATTTAGCTGACAAGGACTCTAGTATTAATAGACTTGCATTCACTGTGCCTAATAATAACAGGTCATATTTGCTCCTGATGCATTGTAAGAAACAAAGCTACAGCAGGGATAAACTTACCTCAGTAAGGATATCGTGACAGTGGTTTAGGCACTGGAAAGCGTTAAGCACTGTGGAAAACACATTCCTGATGACAGCCAGCAATAGCTTGTATTTTAAACACTTTGCTAATTCATCTATCTGGATACAAGTTGCAGTTAAGCAATTGGGCTTTGAAACAGAAAGTTAAATACTTCTTTCCCTTTTAAAAGTTTGTATGTACAGGCAGAAGTTGAACTAACTAACATTGATGAACAAAGTTTGATAAGGACTTGTATGTTTTAACATGAAAGTATGTCAAACTAACATGCCAAATCGTGTTCATCTTCTATACACTTTTTTTACCTGATTATAGTTGCATAGCCTGTAATGTAGCATATCTTGTTTATAGATGTGAAAAGATATATATGGAATATGTCATGTATATATGTGTGTGCCTGTATACATAGAGTTACTGGCCTTGCCTGTAGGGGATGGTGAGGCTATTCCTCTGGTTTTTTGTTTGATTTTTAAAGAGTATTTAATTCTGAGCAAGCTTTTTAACCACTAGGATAGTGAATAAACTGAAGTCACCATCCACAGTCTTTTGCTTCCCTTCCCTTTTCTTTCTGCCGGCTGCAGCAAAGGAATGGTAAGCTAAGGAAATGGCTTGGACTGTGGGTCTCCTGGGGGCAGGTAATCTCCTGCATTTCCTGGAAGAGGAAACTCAGATGCAACCCACCATCAAGCTCTGAAAATAGATCCCCAAAATATGGTCTTATCTCACTTGTATAATTTCAGTCATGGAAGATTCTGATCATTTGGGGTCTCAGTTGTGTACTGTTAAACAAAGTAGTTGTATAGATTTACATCTTCAGGGGAAACTAGCCAAAATGTGGTGCAGAACCCTATTTTTACCCTACCTTTACTACTCAAAAGCTCATTTCCTAATGCTTATAAGAGAGACCATGATGACCTGTCGTATTTTTTACACAGAAGGTATTGTGATAGTCAAAATGATTTCTTCTGAGGATAAAGGCAGGTGAAGGCTGAATAACAGCTCATATCAGAGAATGGGTGGCAGCAGAGAGTAGAATTTGAAATTTTAAAGTGGATGTTGCTAATAGAAATGCATCTTTTCATATCTTCTGTGCTTTCAGAAGCAAAGCAATATCAAAGAGCAGAACACCAAGAGATGACTTACTGAAAAATAAATCATGGGTGGAATTTTGAACATTGACTTCAATGAGACCAGCATTTCACACACATTGATACAGGTGCTGGATGTTTCTAGATGAAGGTTGCTGCATACAAATGCTCGCTGCTCCTTTTATTTAGTATTGCTTAGAAGTCATTGCCATGAGTGGCAAGTCTTCCTATCTCATTGAGGTGAGGTAAACATGAGTGTTATTCAGAGAAGTTACTCAGATGGAAGGGAGTGAATAAGCAATATTTAGGTGTTAATTGATAATATAAACCCATCTATTTTTCTTCCAGTGGTTACCAGCTCTATGACATGAGCAAGCCTATATAAAGAAGTTGCCTTTTAAAGGCAGAAGATTATTTCATTACAGCAAGAAAAAGAGATGTAGAAAAGAGAAACCCAAGTTCGGAGTTTGATCTTGAAGTTGTCCTTAGAACAACTCATTGTAGTTAATAGAAACACTCGCATAAGTAATGATAAATGTCACCATGGTCTTCTCCCCACTGTTGCTGAAAGGAAGTCTTTGCAGATTCTGAAATCCCAGTAAGCAGGAGACATCATCTCATGGCAAAAGTTTTCTGAAGGATGTTTTCTTTATTTTTTTTATCAGTATCATCCAAGCCTCAGTCTACTAAGCCACAGAAAGTATGTATTATGGCCACATGGCTCAATCTTCTGTATTGCAGGGGGTTTATTGCTGTCAATCTCGGACTAACTTTAGTGAGATAACCTGTGGTAGTAAAGTAAAAACTATTTGCAAAATTTGGCTCTTAGTGGTGTTTTTTAATAATGTGTTTATGTATATACATACATACATAGATGCATACAGAGTTTTCTTAACCTGTGCACTATGTTTCAGACTGCATGAAGTCACATTGCAGAGCTTACTTCTGTTACCATTAATACCTGGGAATGGACCAGAAGCCAGGGGCAAAAGTAAATTTTCACATTTGCCAGTCATGGTTCGCTGGAGAAACCAGCTCTGTTGCTTTCTTGTGCCTTTGCTCATCTGTCATTGTGGCAATATATAGTGACATTTCAAACTGCTAGCATGGAAATAAGATAAAAAGTGTTTGGGACAACTGGGAAATTTCATTTAGACAGAATGTCAGACCCTGGTCTCCAGTGAAAATACTGTAGGTTTACCATGTCCAGCTTTGCGATATCATTTGATGTGAAATTAAATCAGAGGCCAGCCATGAACAGGAAAGCAGTTGGGCCTGTTCAGTTTTAGTTTGTCATACAATTCTGGTACTCCAGATCTCTGTTCCTTGCAAGAGTAAGTTACAGTGGCTAACCGTTTATAAATGTGTTTTGAAAACATGATTCCCACAGAAATGTCCTTTAATTCCTTGCATCACCTTGAAGTTTGAAAAGTTTGTTAAGTCTCTAATAACCTTCTTCTGGCCCTCATTGTTCCTGTGGATCAAGTTCATGCTGGCTAACAGTTATTTTGCTTTGCGCAGTAACCTAACACTGATATTTCAGGACAAATAGGCACCAGCGTGGCTCCTGAATGGGTAAGTTACATGTATTCATAAGCCATTCCATTCATTTCTCTGACATGGAAAAAAGGGTAGGGCTGCTTTCATCCTGCTGCCAACCCTTTTATCTCTAAAGAATCAAATTTCAGGAAACCTTTCTGTCTAGGTCAAAATTTCAAAGGTATCCTCTAATATTAAAAAAGTTTAGCATCTTAATTCTCATAATTTTAAGGGGAATGTTTCTTTTCCCACTGAGAAGACAAAACAAAGCAGCCCCCCAAAATAAAACAGAAACCAATGAAAAAACCTAAAGCAAAACACAGGTTTGGAGATGTGGGGGTTAGTAAAAATGCGTTTAGTGTTACTTCACTTCCTACTATTCAGGACAGCGCATTGTTAAAACTGGTGCAGTGTTTATACACATTGTGGTTATGGCTATAGTCAGACTATTGTTGAAGGATGTTATACAGACATTTATCATAGTATGTCAGTAAACCCATTGTAAAAATGTCCTAGTAGTTAAATGAGGCTTAGATTTAATGAGGCTGTAAGAAAGGACCGTTTTTTTTTATCATACTGTAAATAAGGTTCCTATAGCAATGTCATTGGGATTAACGTGCAGATTTTCCTTTGTTTCAAAGTAAGAGCAATATCTCTGAAGTTAGGCAAGCAATTTATAGAAAATACTTTTACAAAGCTTTTGAAGAAATAGTTGCTTGGTCATACTTTGACTACACAATGATAGTAAATGAAGGTGTGACATAAAAAAATTCACACACACACACACCACCCCCCCACCTCCCCCAATAAATTAATAGTACAATCTAGGTAATAAAATACTCAGTTAATGGCTAAGTAATACATTGTCAATGGCAGAAAAACCCTCTTCAAGACTTTTTAAAAAGATACTTAACATAGTTCCAAATTTTTGTGCTGGTTTGTATGCTAATAACTTTAGTGAACTTCAATACATGTTTTTAACACTGCTGCCACTGAGAAATGTAAAAATGAGGCATGTAACCATTAAGATTTTACCCACCAGCATTTATTTTTCTTGTAGCTGTGAAAACGGCCATTTAAAGCTCCAACAGGTACTCATTTGGGCCACATTTTAGATTTCTGCATTTATTTTCAATCTGACATATTTTCTGTGAAGTATAGGGGGTGTGCCTTAAGTTTAAATTAGAAAGTATAAAACTGTAAGGGGAAATAAATAAAATTTTAACCATTCAAAAGGATATTGTCTACAGCAGAAGATTAGGAAGGGAAGAGTGTCTTAATTATTCTTCGTACGTTTCTTCTATGGTAGGGGTGCATTGTTATCTTCAAAGCTGTAGTTTGATGGTGAAGCTTTAAGTGAGTTTTGCCATCAGAAGAGCAGTTCCTGCTCTGAATAACCAGTCCTGAGCCCAGTGCTACCGTTCCTCAGTCCTGTATTTGTGCTGTTGAAGATTTGAATCCTGTAAAACTAAATAACTGAAAAGATCTTCCCATTTTTTTTCTTTAAACACGGGTGACATCAGTGACCCCATCTCATTCTCACCGGTACCACCAGGAAGGAGTGGTGCCTGTGACGTGGAGGAGCAGGGAAGACTCAGGAGAGAGGCAGGAGGTTTTCCAAGTGGGTTTGCTGCCAAAGAAGAATATCTTACTGCGAGTATCTCTCTCTAGTCTTTGTAGATTGAATTGTGCTAGTCCACTTGCGAGGGACAGTTGTCCACAGCGCAGAAGGCAGGAAGGACTACCCCGGGCTCCTGCCTCTCCGACAGCCTGCTGTGAGCTCTGGGATGGAGCTTGGGAGCCTGACTCACCCAAGTGAGAGGCACAGAACTCAGTTCTGCATCATTTGATTCCAATTTTAGTGTTGCTGGCTTTAAGAGGAAGATCCAGACAATGGAGTATTCTCAGAGAAGAGAAAAAAAGATCATTCAGGATGAGGATATTTGGTTCCATGGCAGCAGCCATAAACACAAGAGCTTTCCTCTTCCACCAAGAAAAATTTTGACTTAGCCAGGGACTTGCAGTGTCCCTGTCAGTGTCCGAGGTTCCCCTTTGGCAGCACATTTCCTTTCAGCTGCTACATTCTTCACTTAAACCTTTCCGGGGGCATCGCTAAGGGCGTGATTCTGAGTGCTTTATCCTACAAGAGTGGATTCCTGCAGCTCTCTATTTAGAAGGCTATTTAATGTTAGCTCTCTATTCATTTGGAAATAATGGTGTTGGGCAAAAAAAATTAATTAAAATGGCTTCAGAAAGTAGTTAATTATAAACCCTACCATGGCCTGAAGTACAAAATACATTGCAGACTGAGAAATCACGTAGGGGTGCATTACTAAAATAATTAATTTAAAATTTTACATATATCACCCACACAGCAAATGCCGTGGCTGCTGCTAAAATGAGTCCAGTGCCCTTCAAAAACTGTGAGCATCTCTTATATCTCCCACTCACTCCCTTTTAGATATGCTTGTTTTCTTTTTTACTATGGGCATGCACTTTGTGTTAAGAACATCAATTTTCTGGAAAGGCTTTGGGTAAGAAATAAAATCTTCACTGCATTTATTTTAGCATTATCATTGTGTTTTGTGGGGCCAGGGTTTAACTTGTTAAGTGCCCTATCTAACACAAGCAAGAGGTGCACAGACCTAACTGCTGCCTGGGCCATGACAGTCCTTCATCTGGTGCAGCTTCTGCATTGATCTGGATCAGTTAGTGTCAGCTCTTAAACTAGTCTTAGACCATTTACAATCCTGCCAGATCTCTCAAAGGATAACAGAGATGTAGGGCTCTCCTGGTGTGATGACCGTATACCGCTATGGGATCCCATCAAGGCAATCCTTTAAGTTCAGTGCCATAGTACCGAATTTCGGGCTTTTCTGAGGTAGTGTCACTGTGTTTGCCTGTATGGGCCAAATAGGAGTTAAATATTGCAAAGCCTCACTTTTAAGTGCAGGAAAATAGCTGGTGGGTTTTGGTATTTGAGGGAGGAGAGGTGTGTGGTTTGGTTTGGGTTTTTTTTCCCTTTACTTTTGAGGAAACTAGAATGTGTTCTGTGCAGGTTCTGGTTTTGTGATCACATCCAAACCGTACCTGCTCTCCAGTAGCTATCAATATGCTGAGATTCTTGCCTCTTGTCAGTCTAATTTCTAGTTGGTGCAGGTTCTTGACATTCAGCGCTTTATCAAACATAGGCTGCTTGGCACCTATTACCACTGATCTCAGCAATGCTAATAAACAGCAACATCAAGGCCATATTTTCTGGTTCCTGTCAGACCACTGCTTTCCTGGGTGAAATAAAAGTCCTATTAACATGCTCCTCCTCATTGGCTCTGACAGTTTGATTAATTAGGCCCCCTCTTTAGATGACCTCTGCACTGACACGACAAGGAGGTGAATATAAAATGAATAGTTTGCCCACATAATGGCCTACTGCAAGTTTCAGATTTTTATCAGATCAGACTGAAGTCTGGGGCCTGTATTAAACCTACAGTGTACAGCAATATATGGCTGTGGGTTATGAACCGCAGGCTTTACAACATGGTTAAAGAATTAAAACCAAACCAATCCTAGCCATCCTGATATATTGACTTCTCCTCTAAGAATTAATCTTTCCTTTACTCTCTTGACCATACAGAACAAATCTAATTCTTTTACATTATCAAATAAAATGACCTTTTGTTTTCAACAGATTTTTTTATTGCCAGAAAATACAGTATGTTAACTCTGTGGTTATTCAGCCTCCCATAAAATACTAATGTAAAGCCATTATTCCAGTGCCATTCTATTTAAATGTCAGTCTGCCTTTCTATTATAAACCACCAGTTCATAGGCTTGTAACTTATCAGTACAAAATATACTTCAGGTGAGAACTTGTAATACGAGCTCACAACTTTTCTTGGAATATTTTTTAAAAAATATGAATGTATATGATACCAAGGGATGAATATGTAATTGTGAACCCGTAGCATGGCATTTGTAGCACCAGAAACATGAAATCGTGCCAGCACGTTGCCCACTGGACAGTGTGCCTGACTGGAGCTGGTGCTTTGCGGTTCTGGGAGAAGCAGTTTGGTCAGCCAGCTGCATGGAGGTTTTTGAACTACGTTGCAATCCAGCCAGGAGGCAACTCAGGCTTTTCATAAAACCTGGAGTTTTGATTGGTGGTCACTGAGAATGACATCTTCCCTACCTCTTTTTTTCTGCTGCTTACTTGCACTTGATTACATTTCGTTAACACACTCTTGAGGGGAATTAAGTGTTGCACATGGCCTTGGAGAGGTGTGGGGTTCAAAATCCTCTCTCCATCAAGGTGAGAACTGAAAAGACTATGAAGAGCATTTTGTTGATCAGGTGGAGTCACTGGTACCAAGCTAAAATTCTACTATGTTGGTTTCTAATTAAAGTTTTCATGTTAGGTTTTTTTTACCAGAAGAGTCAAATTAACTCTCATTCAGTCTGTGGTAATCTGCATCTTTCACAAACCTCTTTGAAGGGACAATATGAAGGTGGGTGAGCCTAAAATTAAATGTTGTGTAAATTGACTCACATGTAATCTGAGCTCCTTGTTTAATGATCTTGAAGACTACAAAAGCGAGTGACCCATGCTTAAACAGATCCTTTTCAATTAAAATAATGCTCCTTTTACCTTTGTGATGCCAAATCCTCTCTGCAGTCTTTCCAGCGGCTTCTGCTTCTTTTATGACCTCGTATGTTTTTTGCCCTCAGTCTCTTCTGTCATTTTTTTTTCTTTGTGTTCATCTGTTGATCAAGTAACTGCATTACTTTAATTGATTTGCTAAATTGGCTCATACATAAGACAGCTCCTCCAGGTAATAACCTGAAAATGTTAGCTTATATTACTGGGGTCACGCTTGAGTACTACAGCAGTTGGAGTTCTCATTGGTTTGGGAGTGCATTGCACCATTTCTTCAAGTTATTTGTTGCGCTTCTTCTCACAGGCAGAGCAACAGGAGTTAAATGTATTTTTATACATATATATACACACACATGCATGCGTTCTATGCATGTAATATCGGGTATAGGATTTTTGTACGTGTGAACTTTGTTTGCCTACAAGTGTCCTGAAGTTTCCTGAGCTGAGAAGGAGGTGCGATATGCATTTGGAGATCCATAATCACCCCTTTCCCCAGATGATTTTTTTTCCCCCCGTTTCTTGGTTGACAGAACTTGACAAAGTAATGATGTTTTGGGGATGAAGATTGGACAGGAGTTGCTAACTCTCCCTTCCTGCAGACTCCAAAGTAGGATTGCAGTTTTCAGTAAAGGTGAAATTTTGAGTAGTCCAGATGTTAAATTTCTGCACAATGCAAAGGCTGTAGTAAATGAAGAAAATTAAGCAAATCTGCATATCTTTTAAATAAATGATATTTCCTAAAACTTAGAATTAAATAGTAAACCAGTATTATTGCTTAAAGTCTGGCCATGATATTTTATACTGTACCTAAATACAAAATAAGAGTATATTTTGACAGTGGAAACTCTTTTGATTGTTTTGGCTGTTTCATCTGGTTAGTGAGGGTGAGCGACTTTACATCCAACTTCAAGAATAAGCTGAAACGGAAGATAGCACAGACTTCAAACAAACAAGAAATGCTGGGAGTATCCTGTGGCCTAATTATAACCAACTGTTTCCATTCTTTTTTGTAAATTTTCAGAAGAGTATGTTATGAGTTCCTACAATTAAATACTGTGGGCTGTGTGTGCATGGAAGATTAATATATGTGAACCTTGTTTGGTTTTCCTACCATGCATTCTGGAAAGTTTCAGTTTCTTCTTGAAGAATGCTAAGCAGCATTTTGAGCAAAACATAAATAAAAATAGTGATGGTATTTATAGATAAACAGCACCATCTGGCAATAAGCAATCTCAGTGTCTTGATTTTATATCATTGGAGTAGATAAGAACAATTGACTTACTGTTAAAGACTAATAGTGAAAATCACGGAGTGCGGCATTCTGTGTCTACCATCTGATTCACGTTAAGCAAGTTACTTAGGCATGTATTCTGGCAAATTTATTCTTGGTGCAGTCAACTCAGTTTTTACACAGTACCTCTATAAACAGTGCTCTATCTGGACTGTTCTGAGGCTATATTAATTATTACTTGCAAGATACTTGAAAAGAGTTTTTTGAAAGCCTTCCAGTTCCTGTGATTGTGGTGTAGGTTTGTGCTTTGTGGATTTTTTTGGTCGTTTTTTACTTTTCAAAAACAACAAACTGATTTGTTAACTCTGGAAATTAGATCATGAAAAGCAAGGGCAACTCAGACATCCAGAACATAAGGGCACAAAGACCAGAATCTTTTCTTCTTGATGCTATGTCCTAGAGCATGGAAGTGTGTTATATGGAAAACTCTAAAGCAAAGCAAATACAAGAGCTAAATTTGGATCTGATGTAAGCCCACTGTTCAAGAGACTTTATAACTAAGAGTCCTTTTTAGGTATGTACTAACCGTAGTTTTACCGTGAGAGATTAAGAGTATTGGTGATGGATTTCATTCCTAAGGTGGCCGGAAACACAGATGTGATATCTAGTAGGTATTCCTGTAAGCATAAAACAGCAAGTCTCTTGTTTTCAGAGCATTATCTTCAGACAACAGAGTGAGAAAATGTGGCTTCCTTTCAGGGAGCCCAGCTATTGCTTTTTCCTCCATCCTCTGTGGCTGCGTTTGGCAGCATGGCTTATAGAAGTAATAACATCATCTCATGTTCTCCCCCGTTTGTTGGTTAGGATTCAAATTGATAGGGCCTGCAAGAACTGGAGCTGGTACAAGGACTGATGAACGGGTGTATGGGGAGGATGTGGCCCCTCTGGCAGCAGTGAACTGGTACATTGGCTCAGCGACTCTTCAGGAGCCAAAACTAATCCTCTGGGGGAAGACCCACCTTTCATGTTGGTGTCATTAAGTTACATATATTGAGAGCGGTATGGGATGCAGATGTAAAGTTACATAAAGGTGCTGAAACTACATAAAAGTATATATCTGGAATTCCTCTGGTTTGTGGCTTCGGCGTTTATTAATGAATAAGCAGTCGTGTTCTCTGACCAGCATAGCCTATTGGAGGAACTACAGAAACTCTCTAGCGATGCTAGAGAATTCTGTTTTAAGTAGCATTCAAAACCACAAAGTTTCTAGAGGCTGTTTCTTAGAAGCGAGAACCAAGTTCACCAATAGGGCAGGCAGACATAACTTCTTTGGAGTGTTCTATTTGTTATACCAATTTACATCTGGCAACATCTGTTTCACAGTTCACTGAAATGTCACTTGGTTGTTTGAAAGGCAACCATCTCTCAGTATTTTCCAAATGCTACTTTTAGGAATATATTAAAATACTCAACAGAAGCTACTGGGTGTAATTACACCTGTACAGATTTTTGGTTGTTACGTGGCAAACACACATGCTACCCTGGTGAATCAGAAATACACACAAATAAGTATGTATTGGGAGAGGGGTCATTACTTTCCTTTTGCTTTTGCTCTACTTTAATTTGTGTTGTGTTGCAGAAATAGGACTACTAGTAAAACCCACTCCCAGATCTACCTGGGGTGGAAGCTTTGTCAATTTACATTTCCTGCATGGATAATAAGAGGCATGTAGAAAATTAATTTAAGATTTAATACATCTAGCATATTATGATCATGTTCACTAGAGGAAACCAAGCATCATTCTGTAACATGCACAGTTGTTGAGCAAAATTGAATCAAAATTTCAGCCAGCTGCTTTTTCCTTCTGTTTCCTCTTTCCCTCTGGCCTGTCCCTCAGAGTGGACGGTTTATGTTGTGGTGAGCTTCAGGACCAGACAGCTCCTTTCTCTAGATAGATATTCTATGATTCTCTGTGTTTCTACAAGGACCACAAAATTCTACAATAAGGATTTGAGGCATTCGAGCTCTTTTCATTACTGCAGAATCCTTTTGACACTTCAAGGGTGCATGTACCCTGCACAGGGATGCAGTATAGGAATGAAGGGGACAATGTGCCCACTCTGGAACGAGAAGCGGTTCTGCAAATCAGTCCAGCGTGGTACTTCGTAGGCTGACACAGTGCTGCCATCGCCAAGTGGGGAAACGCAGTGTACTTAATGTATAGACCCAGCTGAGGCTGGTGCTAGCTTAGGCAAGGTCTATCCTTCAAGCCATCCTCAACTATAGGCAGCACAGAAATATCCAAGGTCTAATACTTGCTTCTGTTAGTAGGCCTTTGTAATTCTGTTCTTTTAAAAAGTAGAATGAAATTAGCCCTTGAGTCAAGTTTGAATTATTTTCATATTTTTGGGATATTAAAATATCTCCCAGATCTCATTAAGTAAAGCCCTAAATAAAATAGTTGCAATACAGTTAGGGATTGGAAAACCTCAGAAGGTTTGGAGGAAATTTCCTCTTTGATGAGCAATTCAGATACTTAAGCAAAGGTTGCCTGAGTCATAAACTGTAAAAATTCATCTACTCCCTTCCTCTCCTTTCCAGTATCCAATGGCTTCTTGGTGTCATCCCCTCATCTGCTTCATTTTATATTCTTTCCCCTCTCCTCAGGGGGCCCTGTGCTCTGTGTCCTGCTGTCCTCCATGTCCTGTGATCCTCCGTGACATTGCTGGCATTTTAACCTCCTGTCTGTCTGCTCCTTTGGCCTCAAGTTTCTTAAACCCTGGCATTCATTGTTTTTATTTTTTTTACACAGCTTCCTTCAATTGTTTTTTGTTAGTTTTTTTTTAAAAAAAACGGGTCTTCCCCACAGAAGACAAGTTGTGGTCTTAAATACTCTGTGATGCTCTGGTATTATTAACACAAAACATGTGAACTGAGCAGACATTTTATGTTCCTGCTCCAGAATGCGACACTAACCATTCAAGACACAGGATAGAAGATGCCAGTGGTTGTTATGGGCCATCAGAGAAACCAGAAACTGGATTTACATTTGGGAACCAGAGCTCAGTTACCTGGCAGTAAAAGTTGGGGCAGCCTGGAGACAGCAAAGGCAGAGATGTGCAGAGAGCAAGAGAGGGGAGAACTGCAAGATGCAGGAGGGAATTCTTTTCACATAGTTTTCCAGTCATATGGGCTTAGGCTAAAGCTGCACTTACCTCCTGTATCTGCCCCTGTTTTAGGTGATAATCTGGTCCAGATCAGCACGTCCATGGAACATGCTGAATGGCAGCAGCCAGGGTCCTAGCATTTGCCTTCTTACCTGTCACAGATTCAAGTACGGGTCTCTGTCAGGAGTCTAAGCTAAAACCTCCATTGACCAGTTTGTGCAACCTGAGGTAGAAATCAAGAACACGTTGGTGCAAGGAGTATACCAGGTCACACTAGCATGTGGTGATGAGGTGGTTGCTGCAACTTTTCGTTGTGGAGGACTGCTTCATACAGAAAAGTCACTGTGTGAACTCTTTTCCTCCAAACACAGTGGATGTGGGTGGTTGTGTTTCCCAAAGGTTTTGTCATTTAGACAACCAGCAAGTGTTTAAAGATTGTAGTATGTAAGTTGAAAGAGAGAGATAAAACCTGAAGAAAAAAAAAAAAAAAAGAGCAGCTGTCGAGGCTTCAGGTTTTTTTAACATTGTAAAAACAGCAGAACTATGTTTTAGAGACTTCCTGACTGCTGTGCACATCAGTAATAAGGAGATACATACAGTAACATGGCTAACATAATCACAGTACTGGTAACCCACTTTTGTGAGAGCTTCAGCCGTTTAAAGATGCAGGGTAAGCAAAACCCCAAGGAACCAGACCCTGTGATGCTTCTTTCAGTTGTATATTATTGTCCTTACTTTCTAAATGGGACACTGAGGCATAGCAGGTAAATGCTAGTGGGAATGAAATACAGCTCGAGCCGCCAGACTCTGCCTTTTACTGATATCACAACATTGCATATAATGAGCACATTTAGGAAATCATTTGGCCTTTAAGATTTCCTGGTTGTTGTTGCATTATGAGAAAGCATTTGAATATTCACTATAAGAGCAAGCTTAACCAAAAAAAAATGTTTTTGTAGCTCAGAAGGCAAGTTTTAGAGCCTTTACAGAAGCTCTTATCTTGTAAAATTGGTTCCTTAATACATTGTGCACTTGCCCTACTCAGCCTTTTGTTTCCATGATTACACACGCTCTCCTTCTTCCCCTCTCCCTCACCCCACGCTACAATCCCTTTTTGTGTATTCCCAGTAGGCACGCTCTATCCATTGACTGAATGGAGACGGGCACGTGTGTGCTGCTCTGCCCTGGCAAACGTTTGTGCACCGCATTCAGGGCGGAGGGAGGAGGATTGAAAGGCTTTTCTCTTCTGTGCACAAGGGTCACTTTTTTCCCCCTTTGCAGTTTGTTCTCTGCTAGTCCACTGCACTGCTGCAGCTTTCATCTAGGACTGTAGTAAATACTTTGGGGATATGTTTGTAGGCTAGTCCTGCAGCCGACCAAGTCTAGGAGTACACATCAGTGTCCTGTCCCACAGTTTTTGTTCTCCTAATGGAACTGTCTCTCTCCCTCTTGAGCCAGGTCTATGTGTTCAATCTGAATGCTGACAAAAATGAAGAGCATTTCATTATTGTTCTTAGTTGCATAGAAGTGCTTCCTGCTACAATGGCTTTTTGACACCCCCTCGACTGTTAATGTTGTGGAAGGAAACAGACTGAGATTTTTGCCTCCTGTGCATTTACTGGATTAAGGGCAAAATTGAAGCTTTCCTAAAAGACTGGGTAGCCTTAAGAATGAATGAATACACAGGATTAAAAACCCATGAGATAATTTATTTTTTCTAATTCTGTTTAGAAGAAACTGTTGAAATAAATGGATGTACTGATGGAGGTAAAAGGAGAACCTGAATCTAGAAGTTCTTGTTGTGCATTTACCTTTTGAGTTGTTGAACTATGAGGATCAGGTGATTAAATTCATGAGCCAGAGAAGAGATGAAACTAGGCAGTAGGAGATACCATCCTTTAAAAGTGTTAAAGTTCCAGAAGGAGCCTGCATCATCTGGATGAACTTGGCCATGGCCTTGTGTCTCCTGTTTCACCATGCGACGGTATTGGCTCTGAGGTCTACACACCAAGGAATGGTGGTGATTTTGTGTCATAAAATAAGGCTTCATCCCTGTGGGTTTTTGTGGGGTTTTTTTTTAATGTAATAGTAAAACAGTAAAACCATACAAAGGTACTTGGGAGAAGGGAGATCTGATCACCCGCTGAAGAGGCGGCTCTCTGCTGTTAAAAGCAGATGGATTTCTGTGTCTTGTCAGAGGCTTCTCCCAATGCACCTGCAAAAGGAGGGTGAGTCTTGTTGCAGTGCTTAAGATCCCCTCCTTCTTGGTATTATGTCAAGTGATGTCTGTGTCTCTTGCAGCACAAGGTGTGAAAATAACGTGCAGCCTACTGCATAAGCATCCTTTTAATTGCAGGAAATGTAACTTCCAAAATGCCAGGTGGAGGGGGATCTGTGGGGATTCCTGCATAGAAGTGAAGAACTGAAGAGAGTAACGATGGGCCAGGTGTCTGCCTTTTATGAGGATATTCCCTGTGTCACATCTGGTGCCAGCATAACTGCTATCCCTAAATGATAAGGAAGCTTTGCAGTCAGGGGAGGGCTGAGCTGTCAGGTGAGCCAAGGATCAAGAATTATCATGACGGTTTGATGACACATGAAGGATGCTGTGAAGAGCAGCGTGGTTCTGACAAGTGGAGGCTCAATTAGGTTCTCCCAGACACGGGCTGACACGCTGGGCAAGTGGGACCCACGTCACACAGGGCGTCGGGTATGAGGAAGTGTTCTGGTCTGTCGGACGTAAAATGACAAAGTCATTTGTAACCTCTCATTACTAATCCCTGTGGTTTTTACGTCTACGCCTCCCTTGTGGCAATATTCAACAGCTGACAGCTTTCTTTTCTTGCCAGCTACTTAAAAATTAAGTATACTATTAATGGGTTAAGGAGTTAACTGAAATTTTTTACTTAGAGCTTCATAGGAAAGAAAAATAGGTCAGACCTTAAATATAGTTACTAATGACTAAGTAGCCTTTACTAATTATTTGCACCTGATTGCAGCTTACCACAAGCGGGTGCAGCCAAAGTTCATTATAGACATTTCTTCCTAGGTATGAGGTGGTTTCTCCCAGTAAGTAATCTGCTTGAGAATATGTTGCAGAAGGCATGTAACTACACACATGATTTTTTTCTTCTAATTTAGAAGACATGAGCGACTCTATTTAACTCCTATGTATGCAAAAAAGGGCACTAATAGGAGTAAAATATCCGTATCTGATTGATACCCCTTGATAGGATGCTGCCTAACCTACAGGGCAGGCTTCGTCTTTCCTGCACACGTTCAAAGTTTGCTGGGGGTAAACAGCTATTCGTCTGTCCACTCATGGGATTCGCAGTACATCAACTCCATTTTGTCTGCACTGCAACACAGCATAGTGCAAACATCGGGTGACCTTCCTTGTGATCTCATCTAAACCTGAATCTGTGCCATAAAGTTGTTTTTCTTCTTGGTGGTGTTCTGAACATGTCCTCTTTCCTCTTGACTTTCTGGCGAGGCCTGAGCCACCTCAGAAATGCAGGGACTCTCAGTTTGCCTAGTCAGGGCGCAGTACTCTCATTGAATATGCAGTGCGGCTTTGTGTTTTAAATGCCTGAAACCTAAATCTGTAATCCAGGTGTTCTTCCAGTCATGCCTGCTCTTCTCCTTGATATATTAATTTTGTATGAAAATATTTAGTATATTAAAGAAGTACTGACCATCTTTTTTTGTGCACATGCTGCATAATGAGGAAGGTTTTTCGAAAGTTTTCTTATAAGTGGATTCCCATGTGGTGCCTGTTAGTCACAGCTAATTACAGAGGCTGGCGAATGAAGAATATATTGGAGCTCAGGTTCCCCTCCTCCTCCTCCCCCAGTGCTTCACAAGAAAATAAAATAAAAATCCTGCAGACAAATCCAGGTTTTTCTCTGGTTGTAGTCTCCAAAGAGCTCCAGAGAGATCACAGATGTGGTTTCACGTTTCAGGTTTAACTATGGTGTAATAACTACAGTATTATCTGCAGGAGAAATGCAAGTGGGGAAAGAATCATTAATTGACAGTGAAAAGTTCAACCTGTGTGCTCTATGTTTGTTTTTTTAAGCAGCTGAATGTTTAGCCAAACCATATTTTAACTTTTAACTGCAGCCCTGAAGGTTACAATAATCTTGATATGTTAAAACCTGGCAATGTTATAGGAAGGGAAATTTTGATACTTGTTTCGGTAAGGTCAATCATAGAAAAGCAGAAACACTTGTGATTTATTTAAAGCTAAGATACATGCTTCAGTTTTAATTCAGTTGCATACAGCCCTCCTGTGAGGTACACTGACCTTACTTTACAACACACAAACTTTTTTCCATGTTTCAGTGGGTGCAGAGTAAGCCAGTAGTGAGAGGTGAAGTTTCATTGCTAGGCACATGAGGAATCCATAGCTCGCATAAAACGTTTAACTAACATGTAAATTACCCATCTTTTTTAGCATTCATCCAGCATCCAGAAAATCTGCTAGGTTGAATGAGTTCCTACGTGTGTGTGGTATAATATATATAATCAGAACTATATATATAAAATGTATAGAACTACCTTCATTGGTCAAATTATTGTCTCTGGAAAACAAAATACTTTAATGACAAAAAATAAAGATTAGAGAAGTAATCGCATCCGGAAATTTCCACTTAAATGCATATTTGAGGCTGAAAAAGTGCCTGATTTAGAGGGTACTGGAGGCAGTTTACGTAATGAAGTTGTGTAGGACTCTTAATGCTCTCTCTCTTCTTAACAGGTATGCTTCTCTTTAAGGTTGGTCTGTGGTTGTTTTCCCCAGTTTCTTGAGTTTTTTTATTTTCAGAACTGCAGTACACAGAAGACTGCAGGAGTAGCTTGAACTCTCAGACAGATGCCCCCAGATGACTAGGGCTAGGACAGGAGCATCCGATGTAGAAAGTGAAGTCTAAATCTGGGAAACACACACGTGGATGAAAACTCTTAAAATTAGTACAATACTAACAGCTGTATAAAAAGTTGTTAGTAACAGGTGTAAATATTATAGTGTGTCTTCAGAACAATTGCTCTGTGTACCCTGGTAAGGAGAGGCTTTATTATAATACCAGAATTACTCAGTTTGGCTGTTATCCATTGAAAAAGTACTTCTAGAAGGTCTGCGTTTCATCACTATGTGCTTGGGTTGATGCATGAACCAGTGTCTCAGAACAACGCTATGCTATGGTGGAGGAGACTGAGGATCTCAGTTCTCCTTAAAAAGTACTGAATGAATTTTAAATCATAAGATTTCTTTAAGAAGTTATTGTGAGGCTAAACACTGTGTGATCAAGATCTCTGGGAGGCTTAGGAGTTCAAAGCCGAGTTACGTGACAACGTCCTGATACTAAAAGTGCTGAAAGGATCAAGTTTGAGTTTAGTGAAATACCATAGTGCAGATGGTGCTTATAACCACTGCATCATACAGTCTTCCTGTTGAGCTGTTACCCACTAGCTGCCCTGTGTTGTGAGAAATGGACTCTTGCCTCCAAAAAACTTTTGAGATATTTTTGCTTGTTTTGGTAGGTAATATAAGGAAGTAGTTCTTAATGTTTGAATATCCCCAAACTTTGAAAGAAAACTTTAGATTTAGACTGTGTCATTTTAATGTTTTTCCCTTTCTCTATAGTGAGTAAACACCCCTAGGGCTGAATACTCTTGAAGTACAAAAAGAACATCAGATATTAATCTAAATTCAAATGTATAGATTAGCGTATGTATGTATTTGAACCAATTTGTTTTAGAAGCATCCCCTTCAAAAAGGCTGTCTGCGTGTAATCTCTAAAGCACAGAAATTGTTTTAGTTATGAAAAAATGGAGAACAGAAGAGATTTTTATTTTACACTGATACAGTTCATCTTATTTTCCTCCAAAGGACACCATGGTTTAATGGATGGGGCTTTAACCTACCCAGAGGTCAGTCTTTGCTAGACAAGTGGAACCTTATTCCTGAGGGAATTGATATACTAATGACACATGGACCTCCCCTTGGTAAGTGAAACAAGCTGTGTGTGATTTTTTGCATGAGAATTTTACTTTCAAAATAAACAGAATGAATAATGCTATAAGATGTACCGTAATCTCACTCTAACTCAAAACTATGAATTTAAAAAGCCTTTTTGGAAGAAGTGTAAAGTGATGATTAGGTTTAGCAGATCTGTTGAGCTTCCAGGTGTTTTCTTAATAAAAACTAAATTTTTTGTTGAACTTAAGCTGGGTAGGATCAAATATCTGACTCCATAGCCATTATAGTTTGACATTTTATTTAAGAGCAGTATTCATCTGACAGTTTCCAATCCCATACAGTTTTTCAGAGATTGGCTAGAACTTGTAAAACATTTTTCCCCTATAATGACATGTTACCTTAAGATTTTAGTGCATGCAGTCAAGAGTTCGGGAGTATGTAGTCGCATATTCTCCTTGATAATGTCCATGTAAACTTAGAATATGTAACAGCAGTTTTAGAGGTATTTATTGGCTTATAGCAAATTTGTGAAGGAATAAAATTATGTTCTCAGATAATTGTTCCTTACCCGAACTAATGACAGGTGAGCAAAAGTCTATGAATGCATAATTTGTTTTTTCATTAAGTAGTTGAAGTTTCTCATCTAGTTAAATTTTGCTTGCCTTGTAAATGTGAGTAATTCACTGATCCCCATTTTAATTTTAAGTTCTAAACTAAGTTCTGATGGTCTCAGAAAGATGCTAGGATGGTCATTCAGCAGAGGCAGGAGCACTCAGTTAAGGCATATCTAAGGTCATTAAAGCCCACACTAAAACCACTTGAAAATTCTCACTATTTTTTCCCTATCCTGTATCCTGTAAGATAGTATTGCATATTTACTGCTTTTCTTTAAGACACATGTGGCGAGCAGTCTAGGACCATATTTTAAATATTTCAGTTGGTTTTACAACAACTGAGCATCTGCCTTTTATAAATATGGCTTATCAGGATAAGGGAGTGTGTCAGTCTCTTCTTCATTACCGTTCCCGTTAGTAGACTGTGATTTTGCCAGAGTGTTGGTAAGCTCTTGAAATCCAACGGGTCAGACGATCATGTGAAGGCACTGACTTTTCAGATGGTAGTGAATATAAAAAAAACTTCTGAGAATTGCAAGGTGCTATTATAAAACAGCACTGAAGTGCTACCAGGCTGGTTTGGTGCTCTCATAGAGCTTCTCAGTGACTGCCAAGTCAGGAATTAATGCATGTTTGTTTTGTACCACAATTAAGTTAAGAGTCAGCAATCTAAGCAGAGCTAAGGAAAAAAAAAAGTCCAGAAAGCTTTTGACCAGTAATGTACTTACCAGTCCTTTTATATCTTGGTTACTGTTTTAATACTACTTAGAGAATGTTGCAAGACTATCTGTAAATTCTCTTTAATCTTAGCAGAGCTACGAGCGTGCTGCTTTGATAAAACAGTGATACACCATCCACTGACAGTGGAGCGCACCGGATATTGAAAACCAACGCTTTGAATAGCATCTTTTAATCTTTTTATTTTCCCAAAGAAGCAAAAAACCCCACAAGCATGTTTATGATGTTTCAGGGGTGCTGTTTTAAATGGATTGCTAATCCATCTGCTCTGATTAGTTTCATATAGAAATACTGTGATGCTGCAGACACTAATGAGTGCTTTAATTGAATAGGCATACTTAAATTTTGGTTTTGATAGAGATAATGAAGTTCAATTTCAAAAGATTGGCACTGGGTTTTAACTACAGACACAGATTAGGTGCTAGTACTGTGCCTAAAAGGAGGGGTCTAGGTCTCAGCCTGCTTGATAATATTGACAAAATGCTGCTTTTAAAATTATGTAAATATTAAGGGAGGTAGAGCTGCAACTGGACTTTTTGTTCTCTCCAAAATTCAGTCAAGTTCATGTCACAACATGTTTTTACTACCTGGGATAAACTTGGCACAGGGTGTAATTACTCTGAAGTCAGTAGAACGGTGCTACTGTTGGATGCGGCTCCTGATTTCCCTTCTACTCCTCCTCATTCATCTTGCCCTGCTGATCCTTGTCAGTGCTAGTCCAGGCAGCAGACTTCTGTAATAACTGATGTCACGTTTTGTGCGTTTCTCCATATTAGCCGTAGGACTGAGTGGCAGTGTAGTCAATTAGCACTAGCTTGTTGGAAGCTATTTTGCTACATTGCTTTTTGTCGTGACCGGGGGCTCAGAAGTAACCTGACACTTGCAGACTTGTGTTCCTTTGGAAGCTGTGGGAGACTGTATTTTAAATCTTCGGGGTGGCAGAGGTAGATCAGCTGATCCTCCTGAGGTGTTTCATTTCTGGAGTAACCACATACCTGGCTTGGGAAACTGATGTAAGAGCCAGGGGAAAGGGAAGAAAAATCTGCAGCAGTGCCGGGAATAAATGTCCCAGGGTTTCAAGGTGGAAGATGAGTTTAAACCTATAGTTTAAAAAAACCAAATCACATCCAGAAAAATATTAATGCAGATGGAGGGAGGAAATCTTAAGGAAGACAAAGTGACAGTGAAACATTTCTTAAAAGCCATTGTGTGCTTTAATGGAGAGGTTATGACTACAGATAATGTAATAAACCTTCTGTGAATTATGACTTCCTGAAAGACTACGTGAAACCTTACCTGAATAGAGAAAATTAATAGTATTGATTTGCATTTTGCCTTCAGGTTTTCGAGACTGGGTTCCAAAGGAGCTGCAGAGAGTGGGTTGTGTGGAACTGTTGAACACGGTGCAGAGGCGAGTAAGGCCCAAACTCCATGTCTTTGGTGGGATTCATGAAGGTAAGAAGCAGCACTACTCCCCTCTTTGATCTCAGGGTGATTTCAAAGAAACACATTTTGATGGTGTATTGCAAAGGATGGATAATGGCATTTTGGACTAAAGTAGGGGGAATTGAGGGAAGTGACTGCATGCACAGCACTTCATAAATTTATGCCAGAATTAAAACAGTTTCAGAAATGTGTGCTGCATTTAGCCACCTACATCTTTCACTGTGCAAAGGTTGTTCTATACAGGTTACTTGAAAGCTATTCAAATTTTGACAAACTTGGTTAGAGAAACAGATGAGATTCCCAATGCTCAGAAGCCAAAATGAAAATTATCCCCATTATTCCAAGCAAAGGAGCCAAGAAAGGTGCTAGAAAAAAAAGAAAATCGAAGACAACTTACTGTCTCCGCTCACCTCCCTCAGCATATAAGGAAAAGCAGAAAGGAGGGCATCTTGAGTCAGACATCAGGAGGAAAGACTGCTAGAACTCACTTTGCATACATTTCTAAAAGCATCTTGTAATGCAGTTCGTACTGTGTATGTTACCTTCCAGCAGCCTCATATTTTAGAAGAGGTATTTCCCCACTGTCAGTACCAGATCAGTCAGAGTGTGAAGCTTCAGAAACAATAAGCTCAGTTTGTGGCAGTGGAAGAGGCTGAGAGATTAAATACATTTTGAAGATACTTAAATATTTAACACAATTTTGCAGCTTTCATGTGGCTGAGAGACAATCACTAGGAGTTCTGCCTGAGAGAGTATAAGACTTTGTGACCCTAGAACTCAGAATTACACGTTAAGTGCTTTGTATTGTCCCCCCTGGAGGTTTCTCCATTGACTCTAACTAGGTTCTCCATAGGCTTACAGATTTGGAGGACTTCACAGAAGAAAAACAAAAAAAGGTCATCTTTCTCAACTAGTGATGTTGGTTTTTCTGAAGCCCTTGTGACTTCATACAATGAGTTTCATGCCTGGTATCTGTAAATAAAGAGTTTATAATGGAAATACTACCATGACCTTAAGTATAGTGGCATGAATAGCAATCTTTTAATGCACCCAGGAAATGATAGGATATTTTGTATAAATATTAAACCTTGCACATTAAAAATAAGTGAACACAGCAAGACCTCCAGCTAAAACATGTAAATTGTCTACAGCCTTTGTAGGCACACTGGATGATAAAACTTCTAGTTGTAATAGAGTTAAGTAATGGGAGAGGAAGGTATTTTAATGTGCAAGATCATTATTATGAGAAAGCACAGAGGAACCATGTGCAGCACCTTACATTTAAATCTCACAGGAAAGGTGGCAGCACATATTAAAAGTAAAGGTTCAAATAAATTCTTACAAGGATACTAACAAAAAAGTTAAAATCCTGTTTAGTACTTACACAGAAGACATAAGAACAGCTTGTTTCAGTACAGAAAGAAATAGCCAAGTGTTAAGAGTCTTACAGTGCAATTAATTCTCATCCAACTCCAGCTGAGATGAACATGCACCACATTCCATTAAATCAGTGGAGGCCATACACACATTTTGGTGATGCAGGGTTTTTTTCCTGGTTGATAAGCAAGAACAACCACAAACGAGGTTTTTCCCACCTTGAGGTGATCTAAATCAAAATTGCCAATCTAAATAAATAAAGTAATACACGCGGACAGTGCAGCAATTCTGAAGTGATTATTCTTTCTGATAGACACTGTGGGTAGCTGTATTTATCTTAGCTTTCAGACAGCAGTGATCTGTATTGTATCATAATGGTTTAAAAGAAAAACATTTTTCCCCTGTGGGTTTGTGATGGGAAGTTCTCTTCTTCCATGAAACTGGTTTTGGGGTTTTTTTGAAGTACATTTAGTGCTAAAGTCTTCCTAGATTTTTTTCCTAGTTCTTTGTTAGCTTTTTGTGGATGACAGCTGAAAACAACGGCAAAGCTTACTCTCAGCTTTTGCACTGGTGGAACTGGAGACCCTATATCCTTATCCTTGAGAGAATGTCTGTAAGAGGAGAGCTTCTGCCTTTTCAGTATCTCTGTACTTCTGTTATCATTCATTTTCTCACATCTCATTTGCTGAACAAAGGCTCAGGTATGACTCAATTCATGGATTGCTATAGTTTGCTCCACTTGCCCCAAATTACTGGAGTACACAACCCTCTGTTATGTCCTATTCCTGTGTGGCAAGTGGGAGGGAAGATAGAGGCCAGCAGAGAAACAGCACCCTCTGAACAAGATCACAGAATCATTCAGGTTGGAAAAGACCCTTGGCATCATCGAGTCCAACCATCAGCTCTACTCTACAAAGTTCTCCCCTACACCACATCCCCCAACATCTCATCTAAATGACCCTTAAACACATCCAGGGATGGTGACTCCACCCCCTCCTTGGGCCGCCTATTCCACTGTCTGACCACTCTTTCTGGGAAAAATTTTTTCCTAATGTCCAGTCTGAACCTCCCCTGTTGTAGTTTAAAGCCGTTCCCTCTTGTTCTATAGCTATTTACCTGTGAGAAGAGACCAGCACCACCCTCTCTACAATGTCCTTTCAGGTAGTTGTAGAGAGTGATGAGGTCTCCCCTCAGCCTTCTCTTCCTCAAACTAAACAGTCCCAGCTCCTTCAGTCTCTCCTCATAGGATTTATTCTCCAGGTCCTTCACCAGCTTTGTTGCCCTCCTCTGCGCTGGCTCCAGCACCTCGATATCTCTCTCATATTGAGGTGCCCAAAACTGAGCATTGCTGACCAGATGTTTAGAAGTTTGAGAACAGCTTTCAGCATTCTGAAACTGATGCCATAGTGTTACTGAGGAGTCAAGTCCTTGGCATGCTGAAAAACCTGTGGTTAATACTCGCTACTTTCTGCTTTTTTGTTTGGGAAGTGAGTTATCAAGATCCCTTCGTAATGAAAAGCAGTCGTCTCTTTAACCTTCACCTCAATTTTCTGCTTAAGCTAGAGGTCATCCCTTGACCTCCAGCACTCTGTTGTGTTTGTAGCAGGAGATTCCTTTTCTTAGTCACGATTTTCACTGGTAGATAACATATGTAAAGTAAATATGTATGTATGTGTATTTTTAACCTGGTAATGAGTTTTGAAGGTTTCACCGTGCAGTGTGAACACCAGCTTGGCAGTCCTGTGATGAGGAACTGGATGATAAGGGTTAGCATGGGAAAAGCTTACTGGGTTCAGTTCATTGACCAGAGAGGGGTTTTTGTAGGTGAAACCAAAGTTACTTCTAAATCTTTTGCTCCTGATTGGTCTTTTTCTTATGACAGACATTACAGGCATGTATACTACAGCCCACTAATTAAGTAATTAGAAGAGTACGCGTGTGGTTTTGTCTGTGTTTCTGCTGTATCCAGTTGCAACAGAGGATTTTCATGGGGGGAAAAAGTTTGTACAGAGACGGAAAGCATCAGTTCTTCTTTCAAATACAATACATTGTATTTTTTTCAATCAGGCTTTTGTGGCGGCTTTCAAGAGCTTGTATTTTGGAGGGATTAATTTAATTTTATTCCAAAGCATTGATTCCACAACTAGCTTTCAGTGCAGCTGCCCACGGGCAGTATTGTTTGTTTATATTACAGTAAGCGTGACACATTCTCCCTACAGGTTATGGCATTATGACAGACGGTTATACAACGTACATCAATGCTTCAACATGTACAGTCAGCTTTCAACCAACCAACCCTCCAATTATATTTGACCTTCCAACCCCTCAAGGATCATGAAGCACTACTGCACATTGGGAACTGGGGAAGGTCTATAAACTGCCATTTTCTAATTACAAAACGTACATTCTGTTACATGTTTATTTCAAAGTTGGGGGGGAGGGGGAAGAGAAAATTTGGGGGAACTGTGGGGTTTTTGTTTTGGGGTGGGTTTTGGGTTTTTTGGGTTTTTTTGTAAATTGCTGGTACAAAAGAAACAAGAAAAGTTAGAGGTTGTGCTTTTTGGAAATGCAGCATTCATTTTAAATTGATAAAGCATTGTGAATTTGTAAAATGAATTTTGTTTTTCAATAAATTTGCCATTGTAAATTGTTACAGTGTTCTCAAAAGGACAGCCAAGCTTTCTTTTAATAAGTGAGAGACCTTATTTTAATATTATATTATAAGCTAAAAAATAGGCAGCATTTAAAAACACCCAAATTTGCACAACTTATGTTATTGTCGGGGTTTTTTAAGTGTCTTCTTTTCCCTAGGTCTAAATGTTAGCTTTTCATCTCCATTTATATCCCTTTTTTTTTTAGTAGCACAAACAATATTTTGGGGTCCATTTACCTCTTGATACGTGTGCATGTACTGAAACTTGTTTCTATTAACAGTAGTGTGCAGCAAGGGGAGAATAGACTTCTCAGTTGTTTGTCTCTACCTGCTTTATATGTTAAAGACTGATATAGATAGCCACAGCCTGTATGTGATATCTACCTTTATTGTTTGTTTTTAAATTATTTTAGCTTTAAAAGACTGGGGGTGAAAGCTGCAAAGAGCAGGTATTTCATGCAGTAAAAAAAAATGTAAATGCGGACTCCTTTTAAATATGAATTTATATATATATGTATTTTTTGTGCATTATAACTAAGGTAGGATTTAATATTGCCAGTATAGCATCTGCAAAATTATGCTGTACAGCACATCTAAATTATGAAGGATGTGACACATTTTCCAAGTGCTCAAGGCCTTCAAGAGCCCGAGTTAAATCTTTGTCGTAGTTCAGGCATGTATAGAGTCAAATGGATACAATCAAGCCTAACTAAAATAAGGCTTAGTTGTCCTTTATATTTAAATATTCTTCTTGTCTTTTTATTTCCTTTTTCTTATTTTGCACTGTGTGTAAATGCAATCTCGCTAGCACAAAATATTGTTGCAGATAGTTATTTCTGTTCTACCACTGTAAATGCTATTGAGCTTTGTTCTGTTTTATGTTACCTTGTTAATGGAATTTAGAAAAGCAGTTGTTTCTTTAAATTTATTGTGATATTATATCTAGCGGCCTTTATATGCAAATAAAATTGCAAGATTTTTAAATACGTGGTTTAAGGGAATTTTGCATTTTTCTGTGGCATTAAGAATTGGGGGGGGCTGTGATAAGGGTAAGAAAGAACTTTTCTATTTCTCAATAAATTTTTATTGCTTACCATTCATAGGATGTCAGTTGGGTCGATAAAGCACTCAGACTTTTCCTTCCGTTTCTCTGCCATCCATCTCTCCATCCCTTTTAGACAGAAGAGATTCTGTCTTCTGATGTTATAATTCAGTGCAACCAAGTTTGCGCAGTTAAGCCTTGTAGGATACTATTCCAGATGACGAGAGGAAAAATTGATTAGGCAGTAACCTTTGTACTTGGTCATTAGTACCGAGCTGCAGGTGCCTTATGCTCATCCACTATGAGTTAAGAAATGAATAGTCATAGATGAAATACATCACTTTTTATCTGGATCTCTGCTCAGTTTTTAGGCTACAGCAGGATCCACCACTGGCAAAAGAATCGCAGGGGACTGTGGTTCAGTGTGTGCCGGTAGAATGGCAAACACGGCAGGACCTGCTGGTATTGCTGCAATACAGTTTATGTAATAACAGAATCTTGTTCAAAAATAGAAGTTATGGCTGTGAAAATACAGTTCCAAAGATGAGAAGATAAGGCACTGTTTTCATGAATCTGCATCTGCAGTAACATGAAACAAGACCCGGAGAGCCGCAGAGTATTCCCATTTATCTTGGTGGGTTGTTAACTTTTGACATTGTTGTGATACAAAGGTTATAGACAACAAATCCTAGGCTCTTACAGCAGAGTGCTACTTAGGGGACTGCTGCTTGTATATTTGGATGCAATGCATATTACACGTAACTGTGGAGTTAGGCTGAAATTTTCAGATTTATAAGGCTGCTATACCAAAGTCTTTTTCTGGGAAAGAAGCTGCTGTACCTCTTAAATCTAGTTCTTCTTTTGTATGTGGAATTTCTTGTCAGGTTTCCTTATGGAATAGATAGGCACCTTCACTCTTTAATGATATCTGCCCTCCTTTGCTTGCAGTGCTGGTTATTTTCTCAATTGAGCCAAAGGGAAGAAAATAATTTTCCACTTCAGGTTGCTGCCTCTAGTGAAAACTGGGTTATTCCTAAAGCAAAAATTTTAAGCCAGGAGCTTTGTTCCAGCATTTGAGCAGCCTGAAGCCTTCTGGCAGCAGACAGAGACAGATGAGTAAAGGCTGGCCTGAGTTCAGCCAGGAGTCTGCCTTGGGTAAGACTGGTAGTGAGAAAATACCAGAAGCAATGCCCTGAAGAAGCAAAAGTCTGTACGACACTCTACAATTAACTATAAGCTAGTACATGTAGTTGTAGATGTCCTGAAGGTGTCTATCTTTTGGTTACAACAGTTTGCCATGCAGCTCTTTGGCTGTGTGGTGCAGCAGGTGTGTTATCAAGTGGTTGTGCACTGGGGTATGAGGGCCTGGGTTTGTAACAACAGGCTAACACTCTCCACTTCTGTTTAGATGGTCACTGCTTTGTCATCAGCTAATGTTGGTGCTGAATACAGCTGTTAATTTAGAGAAATACCTAATCTTCAGGGGTACTTCCTAAGCATGTGTTTTCTCTTTGTACTTTTTTTTTCTCTCTAGCTCTGTCAGCTTTATCTTGCATACTGCTGGTGGTTAAGCACTGGGCTTGTTCTTCTCCATGGAAGGATCTTTTTAATTTTATTCCCTCTTTTTAATTTTGTTCCTTCAATTTTCCTTTGTCCTTTCAGAAGTTGATCTAGCTTTTCCTGTTCTGAGAAAGCTATCATTTTGGCTAGCAGCAATTACAAAAAGGCCAGGAAAACATCAGCAGTTTGGCATTTTTTCTTTCTGTACTCTTCAGAGATTTTAAAATGTATATGTGTCTGTCTTTGCTGTCACAGACAGGTAGTTTTCCTTTGCTGGATGTCAGCCATATCTGACAATCAGGGTAAATGGGACACAGTATGATTTGAAGAAGTTTGATTTCACAGGCATGGGAAAGTGTGATGAATCTGCTTCTTTTCAAGGATCCTTCACTACTAAAAGTGGCTTGATATCTATGCAGAATAAACCTTTGATAATAAGTCTTTCTCCGGGGTCTGATCCAAGCCCATTGAACTCATTGGGAGTCTTTCTATTGACTTCAGCTGGCTTTGGATCAGACACCTAGCATCTATCTGGATTGTGTTTCTGTCTGTTACTCATCCTTCAAACTGGAGGAGATGGTGCCTGGTTAACATGCAAGAACCTCTTGGCAGGAAGAGGGACCCACCTATTGTAAGTGCTGAATCTTTCCAAGTGATTGATTAACAGCAGTGTAGTCGATTAACCTTTCTTCTTCTGAGAGCAGCTTTCATCTAGTCATCTCGATAAGGCTGAAAGCAGTCAAGGCCTTTATCAGGGGAGGGCTGCAGAACAGGATGTTCCCCAGAGGTGATTGGTTCCCAATTCTCTCTGCATAGTGAATTTAGTGAATTCAGCAGACCTTGAGGTCAAGCATTTATTAGGCTAAGAGACTGTCAAATCAATCTGGTCTACTCCAGGCAAGTTCTACCAGGAGAATGGGTTTTGCCAAGACTCTGTCTAAGAAATAGATTGATGACCAAGTCCTGGTTGAAGCTGCCTTTCTCTTTTCCATTTTCCGTGAATCAGTTTTTTTCCTCTCACTGACACCAATATTTTCTCCCTAGACAAATTTTATTAAGGAAACTCCTGGAAACCATCTGTAATTTAAGTCGCAGGGAGACTTCCAAACTCTGTAGCCCTTCCATTCTGTGTTAAATTGACCCAAGGGCTTTCTTTGAGACCTCGCTTTTGACCACACCTGATTGAATTACATTTCTGGAATTTTATTTTCACCCCTTCTCTTCCCCACCCCCACCCCCTGCTTTTTTTTTTTTTTCCAACCTTGGTATTTTCTAGCAGTCATAGACAGGCAGGGATCCTGATTTTCCCTGCCCAACATAATAACTTCATATTGGAAAGAGAAATGCGTTGTAAAAGTGCCATGGAACAATGCCTGCAACATGAAGCAGTGTATTTTGTATTTTGTCTTTCCTCTATTTTGAGATATAGATCCTAACTTCCTTGCAGATTCCTCAGTTGCAGTAACCAGTCTTTTATGCACCATCATCGTTGCTAATTTATATTTACATGCTACTCAGATAAAATCAGGTTATGATCAGGTTTGGACAACTCTGTTAGCTGTCAGCCCTTGTAGGACACCCTATGCACTTTTGCAGGAAGTCCCAGCCATCAGAGCACTGTCTGACCTACAGAAGCACAAAGAAAGGGACTCTAACAATGAGTGCAGCCTAAGTGCAACGTGGAAGACTAAAGTCAAGTTTTAACATTTTCCTCTTCAGTTCCTGTCAACCTGTCAAGAGAAAATGCAAGAGAAGTCTGAGTGAGTTTCATGCACTAAATCGGTTTTCGGTCATCCATATTGATTTATTTTTTTCACCATCTGCTTACCGCTTTCTGCACCTCCATCTCTGTCTTGAGCCAGCCAGTTTTGTAATGATTCAATTAGGATGTGGCTATAAGGATACGTCTTATCTCTTAAGTTTTTCTGAGGAAGTTTTTCTCACGCTCAATTTGCTTTTTGTTGATTATAGAATAGAATCAGAGGGGTTCCTTCATTTCTTCTAGGCAGCTTTTCCCTGCAATTCTTATTACATAGTTTAGTCATTTATTTTGTAGATAAGGTAATTTATGGAAGAGGGTCTGACAAAAACATGTTTCTCAGTTTAGGATAACTGAATGAACAGCCTACATTCATCTCTTCCTCAAATACTGGGTAGTACCTAGGTAGGTGGCTCAGTGGTACAGGACGACTTGTCAGCTTTATGAACTGAGGAGTTAGGACTGCAAAAGTCTTGGGAGTTTAGATAAACTACAAAATATTGAAAAGTAGACATGAAAGTATAGGCTTAAAGGTATAAAATAAAGGACCTAAAAGTCTTCCTCAAATCCCATTAAAATGTATTTTTGTACTACTGTTACTATTAATGTGGCTGAAATGTGTCAGTCTGTTGCCAAGGGCTTTCAGTGATGGACAGTTAGAAAAGGCACAGCACAACAAATTAAAGGTTTTTGCATACTGTGTACAAGCATTTCCAGCATTCACTGTCACGTGAGTATTTCAGCAAAATACCTTTTCTTTTCTGGCTACTGAGAGTCATTGCAATTGCAGGAAGAGTGTAACTTTTCTGTTTTTGTTAATTGTCAGTATGGGTAGCATTGCCCAAAGTCAGCATGGATCTGGTTGGTTCGGGAACCTCATCATGCACAGAACAAGGGATCTCCCACCTAAGGCTCAGTCTAAAGGGACAGGATGATGAAAAGGTAGGAGAAAAGGAGTCTCTTGAGTTAACAGTCTGAAAAGTGACCAGCTTGTCCAAGATCACACAGATCTCACAATCCTAAGAACTGAGTCTGCATCTCCTGAGCAGTGTTCTAGCTCTTTAATTACAGTTTTTCTTTTTGTACACTTTCCTTTGCAAATAGATGGAGAAACCAATTCCTTTGTTGTCCCAAGAACAAAGCTGCTGCTATGAAAATCATCCCAGGATCCTGGAACACAGGCAGGCTTGTGACAGGAGAGACTTGCAGCTAGAAAGAAAACAAAAATCAAAGCCAATTCCTGCATTTTTAATCAAGCTAGAATAAAGGGAGGATAAACAGGTAACACCAAGCTCTTGGTAATAGAACAAGCAGTCTTTATTAGACACACAGCAAAACCTTTATCAGTCAAAGTGTTAAAGTGCATCTTATGGGGTTTTTTTTCAGCAGGCAAATAAGTGATGAATTAGCTCAGTCCAAACTTTCTGAAGATTATCACTATCATAGATTCTTTAAAAGGTCTGAAGCAGGTACCAAACCTTTACATTACGGTAAGATACAGACTACAGCTCTGTCAGGAACACCACGTTTGTTATTGGCTTTGTGTTATGAGGTGTCTAGAGAATTTTGGAGACAACATATTTGAGCATCATATTGATGGTACAAGGCATCTGGCTCAAGCCCAACTCAGGCTGGGAGAGTGGCAGTTCCTAAGAGGAGCTAAATTGTATTGATTAAGGTCTCCTAATCAACAGAACCTCTTCTTGTACAAAGTACTATTGAATTTACTGTAGACTTAAAACTACAAAATACATAGGCTTATTATTCATAATCAGTTATAGTAGATATAAAACTTTGAAATTCAATAGCTATAGTAGCTTATAATGAAATTCAAGTGGTTTATTTTTATCTTTGATTTAGGTTTCTATTACCAAACTGAGGCCAGATTTTCAGATACCTTTACATTGCCAGGAACATTTGAAAAATCCTATTGGACACCCCATTACTTTGGTGACATTTAAATCCATCACCTTATGGTATCTAGAAGTATGTAAAAAAATTCCCAGTTTTCTGACATGTCCTGTGCAAAAAGTCTTTCCTGTTGCTCCAAGATTTCTTTGAAACTACTACAGTTACCAGTTAGATTTAAGCACAGTATAGTTGCAGTTAAAATTTACTCTTCTTAGTATAATGCCTTACAGCAAACAATTGGCTGTGCAGACACCTGCTGGGAAAATCTGTGGCTCTCATTTGGATGACAGTGGCGCTCCAGGCAAGGCTAAGACCTTCTTGACTCGGTGTTGCATGTCCAACATGGTAAGAGAGTCCCTTTACTCTGAAACCCAAGTCAGGCAAGAATCAGGGAAAGCAAAAAGTCTGTAACCATGCTATTTCTACTGTTGGAGCAGCCATGAGACAAAAATTAGGCTAATCAGCCACAGTCACACCAGAGTGACCCGTGGCCCAACTAAGGATCGAATCCTCCTTTCCTGATCTGACAGCTTGCTGCTGTTGGGTTCCCCACAGCTTTTTATTTGGAAAGATGTTACAATGAGAATGAGCCAGCTTCCTAATCCTAACCAGGAGAACAAAGTAATTTAAAAACCCACAAAACATTTCACATTAAAGCTATGATTTAAACCAATGATGACCAATAGATATGAGAAATGGCATTCTAAAGACATACTGGATGTTCTGGATTTCCAGGCTTAAGTATGTAGACTATAACTACTGCAAATGTTAGACAAACAGTATTTTGTGACTTTTTTACTGAAATCCTCCTTCTTCTGATAAAGCTTACAAGGGTGTGTGCCAAGTGCCTGGGATGGGAACAATTTTAAGACCATCCCACCTCAGCTTTTCTGTGTTTGGGTTGGGAGGTGAGGTGTTGGCGTTGGTTGGTTTTTTTTTTTTTTTTTTTTTTTTTGTGAAGTAGCTTACGAGGCACTATTCCTTGGGTAGGAAATGCTCTTTGTTGAAATCTTAATCCTAGTTTAATTTTTTTTCAGACCAGCCAGTCAGACTTCTATGTGCCATGCAGTAAATTTTTTTCTTAAACTGTGTTCTGATAGATTTAGCTCTCTGCTGTAAAGACATGCTCGAACAATGGGGGCAGGTAAGCAGCATGGTTGCACTGATGATTTAGAGTTTGCTGGCTTTTATATGGAACAAGAGGAAAGCTGGTCTGGTGTCAGCAGTCATTACCTTCTGTCTGTGATGTGCTTTCCTGACACAGTGGCACTTGAGAGACTGCTTTGTAACTATGTTACTATGAAAACAGACTTTTCAGAGGAACAAATTACCTATCTGGAGTGTAGTAACCATATGCAGACAACCCTAGCTGTAGCTGTGGCTTTCACGAGTATTGTTTACAGGCCTGAATATTTGTATAAATGCCAGTTAAACTGTGGTAGCATTATTTGTCCTATAATGAAAATACCTGTTTCTGTTGCCAGACAATTTGAAGAAAGCTTTTACTGCAATAATTCAGTCTTGCATGATTACAGAATTGCAGCAAATAGTTTCAACATTTCTGTGGCTCTGATTTTATGTAGGTTAGGGATGCAGGACAGTGCTGTGAAATGTCTGACGAAACAGCAAGACGTGGTGGGTTATAAGAAGAGCACTTGAACCTGATGGAACAATCTTAAAGCCCAAGAATATGGCAATGGAAGAAATACTGGAAATGTGTTTAGAAGGAGATAACACAAAATTTACTCCCTCCTCCAAATATACATTCAAACAAGAACATCTTGTCTGAAGTAAGTTTAACCAGCAGTGGTTATAGCACTGATGTTAGAAATTAATATGAAACACAATGCATTGTGCCTACGAATCATCTGAATCATCCTGCATATTCATTTGTATATTTGGTTACTGAGAGAGCTGTCTATACTTCTCTGGCCTCTAAAAATCAGTGTGTAGCCATGCTATTGAGTATTTGTTACTATACGCATAGGCTGACGCTGGGATGGTAATTTGATACATCCACAGTAAGAAGTAGATGACCTGCCATCTAGGTCAACTGGTTCTTTTTCCTTTGAGACAAGATAGTAGCTCTTCATAGCAAATGAAGCCTCTCTAATCTTCAACCATTGTCCATTTACACATGAGTAAATAGGTTAAACTGTTCATAAAACGACAGAATCATACCAAAGAGTAATACAAAGTGGCAGTAGCAAAACGAAAAGCAGTCCATTATATTCTGCTCTGGATAGTACCTGCCAACATACTGAAGACTGAGTACAGTATTGGATAATGATCAAGTTAATGGGTATGGGGAAATAAGGTTATTCAGAAAGGAGTCTTACCCTCATTCCTCCTGCCAGGGGACACAAGCACTCTCCCAACAGCCCTCCGGAGCTCAGTGCAGCTATTCATCTGTTCCTGTGAGTGAGGACCCTGTCACAATGACTGGGTGGCCATAAGGAAGTAAAATGTCCCCAACAACACTACGATTGGGTCTCTGCATAAAAGAGCAGAGAGTTTCATTACATAATTAGTTCTTAGTTTCCTGCCTGCTTCTTTGTGGTCTGGATGGTATTGTACCCTTTCAGTCATACAGCACGTTTCCTCCTCTGCAGCAGTACCTCTGAGGTTTGCTCCTGCCAGCCATCGGGCCAAGTGCTGGGGACAGCCACAGGTCCCCTTCGCCAGCACCCACCGCTCCACAGGACTCCCCTCCAGCAGTGGGAATGGGTACCTGAAATGGACAGGAGAGAGAACAAGTGGTAGGCAGTACCAAGATGTTTTACAGTATGTTTGCACACCCAGCAGCGCAGTATTCCTCTAGGATATAAATAAGCATTAAAGAGTATCAGTATTACTCTATCAAGCAGGAATGATTAACTGAGCTAGGCAATTTCTGAAGTTCGTCATCATTCCTTACACTCTAGAAAGCTCCTATGATCCTATAATAATCAGTGGATGTTATCTTCCCATTTGGGTAGTTTGTCCAATATAATTCAACCAGGACTTACAGCTCATCCCTACTGTAATAGGTCACCATATGCTTCACATCTGGTCCTACAAAAAAAGCCATATTACACATACGATGGCAACTATTTTAGGGGACAGTCTCCAGAGACCCATACGTGTGACTAGTTTAGCAGTTTCATTAATCAGCATTAAAACCTCATTTTACTATTACAGGCATAATTACTACTAGTGCAAATGATGACTAAAATAAGCAATTTCAAGAGTTTTGTTATTTAGCGAGCTGATATAGCCAATTTTTTCTAAGATGTAGGCACTTAAAAAAAAGCCAACAGCAAGTTCACTTCTTTATCTCATCAAAAGTCATTGGACCAAAGTGACCCCATCAGTGATGATAGAGCAGAAGTGTATTTAATCAGAAAACAAGAGAAGGATGTAGACTTCTTCATATTTACGTTTCTCAGAATTCAGATCTCTAGTTTGTCACAGGAGGAAGTGCTGCATTAGGATTGCCTCGAATGTATGAATATCTGCTGTCAGATGAATATTTCAGTTTCCAGTTGGGATCTAACTAGCTTTTATCGGGGGTGGAGGCAGGGGGAAGAAAAAGAACCCAGTGACAGACAATAGAATGCAGAGAAAGTACAGCTTCTCTTACCTCACAGACCGCATCCTGGAACCCACTGGTATTTAAAGCTTGAAACATTTTATTTTCTAGACGTTTGCTATAGAGGATTGAAACTTGATACAAATTCCTTATTTGAAAAACTTGAAGTCTTCCTATGAGGATAAAACGCAGGAACCTGGATTATTCACTGACTGCCACGTGCAATTCCATGCACGTGTCTATTGTTCTTCTCCAATGTCCTAACAGCCTTTTCTTAACATACCATCCTCTAAAACATTAATAAGAGGAGGGTATGCGAGGTGGACAGGTACATTCTAACTTTCAATTGTTCATATTGTGAGACAGCTGCCTCCAAGAAGTCAGCCTGGCAAACTGAGAAAAATACCCTTAAGAAGAGCCAGAGAATAACAATTTGGTTCTCTCCTCCATTACCCACCAAATCAAAATTCATCCTGTGGTCCCTACAGCACAGCTGACAGCTTTTATCTTCACCAGCCCCAGGTCCTCAGCCTTTGAGAGGACTCCCTTGTATGCCACCACTGAATGGGACAGGAAAAGCAAACCAACCTCTTTTAAGTAAAACACTTTCTTCTTCCCTGCGGAAAGAAGAGTTACTTTCCGTCAAATTTAGTGAACATTGTGGGATTTCTGGATCCCAGATTTAGTGTAGCAACAAGGTATACGTACTGCCTTAAAACCTTGGCAAGATAAGGGCTAATTTCCAGGTGGTTTGTTATAATGGGAAGTTCTCTGAAAGTGCTCTGGAATTGTGGACGTGCCTCTGTTCTGCATGTCCTGTGGGCACCTCTTCAAGAGCAAATTCCTTCAGCACTTGCAGCTGAAATGTCCTCTTTTCCTGCTGATGAGCAGAGAGTTTCATTTTCCCAACACAAGGGTGACTAAATACCTTTTTGGTGGGCAGCTTTTGGGTACTCTATAATGTAAGGTATGACTTCTAATGAACTATGTTACATCTACAAAGCAAGAAAAGACATTTATCCCAGACACTGCCATTAAATTGGGTTTCCTTCATATCCCACATTTAAATAAGCTAGATATTGGGGTAAATGAGTAGGGATACTGGCCCAGAGCTGCCCTGTGAGGGCCCTTTAAAGGCCACCCACTGTCTTTCCTGGCTGGCTCCCTGCCAGGTTAGAAACTGAAGCAGGAGGCATTGGAAATCCCTTGAAAACTGTCATTTTTTGAACTGCCAAGAACTGTGATGCTAATCAAGGAAAACATGGGAGATGTACTGGATTCTTTACATGAGTGGGTCTCCAGGGTTGAAGTTTATTTTAAGCTTGTGCTTATTTTTAGAGTTTCTTGCTGTTGTTGTCAAACCTATGCTAAAGCAATTATTGTCTGCAAGGGTCACCCGGAGTTCAGTATTACTGAAGAACTTACAGCAGGGCTGTGAATGGCCTGAACTGTTCAGCAGAGCAGCCTGCACAGACTAACTTAAAGAAACAGAGCAGCTTCTTTCTTGTCTCCCTGACTTCTTCCTTTTATTTTTTTTTTTTTAAATGAGAAGCAGGTTTGAACCCTTTTCTTTAATTGCATCAAGCCATACTGCTGAAAAACCCCTCCCCACTCCAAGTAGCTAACTCCCTCCCCAGATACAAACCCTGACCTGTACTAGGGGAGCAGCTTCACTCTCCTTTTGCCTGGCCCCTCGAGGGTATTGAACAAGCCATCATTAGGTTTCAGAGCAACCCACTGAGACAAGGTCTATTTTGACATACAGTCTAAAATGGATGAACCCCAAGATATAGACAAAGTTACAGCAAATGAAAGTCAAAACAAGAAATAAACATAGCCATCTAAGGGAATCCCTCAAATGTGCTTTTCCCCTTGATCAGCTGCTGGCCTTCAACTGGTCCTTTTCTGTCCAGCCAAAGCGGAGTTGGAGTTGTGGGTGTGGAGTTGTGCTGCTCCAGCACGTGTGTTGCTGCTTGGTGACAGCAAGCACCGGCCCAGTGAAGGTCTGCTGCCTCCATGCAGCTTCGTTTTAATTTTCCCATTTTCTAACTGTTACACAAACTCTTTCCTTAAATAACATAATTTTTACATTTAGACAAGTTAAGAGACTAATTTTTCTACTCAGTCCCTTGGCTGGGGAATTACTGAGTAATGCAAGGCAGCTGTTCCTGCATTTGAAAGCTCTAAGAACATGCATAGAGAAAGAAGCCTGCACTAGGGAGTGTGACAGAAACAGCAGGGATCCTGGGCTGTCTGTTCAAAGGAAAGATGATTTTATGGAGCTGCATCAGAGCACTATAGCCATCCTCTCCACCAGAGAAGGAGGACTCAACAACCCAGGTAAGTACTATATTTCTTCTGTGAAAGCCATATTCATTGTTTTTCTCCCTGCTATAAAAAAGCATGCGGGCCCAGAGCTGTCCCAAAATGCATTATATTTTGTCAGTTATGCTCCAGAGAAGAATAGGATGGATGTAGCTGATGTGGGTTGGTATTTGGGGGGGGGGGGTGCATTTAAAAAACAAAACAAAATCAGAAAAGTTGACTCCTTTCCTCATCCACTTTGTGAAGTAGACCATCAGCTGCTGTGAATTTGCATGCTTTGCTGAGGACTGAGGAGCTAAACTGTTTCATTTGTAGCAGCTGCAGGTGGAGGCCTACTTTACATATGTGTGTGTATTTTTATATGCATGTATATGTACAACATCCTCATGTTTTCACTTTTATATGTGGCACACATACATATACCAAAAATGAAAGTGTGTTGATGCTTTGTGCGTTGACCAGCATCCACCCATGTTAAGGCAGTTGGTTTTATGGGATACGTGCACAGACACACAGACTTTGAGGACTGTTTTTACTATACCCAACCAGGAGGGTTTTTAATAACAGGGCTCAAGAAGTTGGAAGAGAGATTTATTTTCAACTTCTCTGTTATTCATGAAGAATACCTGCCTGCAGATAAGCCTGTTTATTAACTCAGAGTTGTGATTATAGGCAATCCTCAGGACACACCTTATAGACAATGCAGAAATGCCACAATTTTCATCATGAACAGATTTTATTAGGTACTGTGGAACTGCAGAAGGGCAGGCAGAGGCCTGATCCTGCACCCAGTAGGGTCAAAGGTTTTGCTGCTGTTCTCAAAACTGCTGGCGAGCTCTGGTATTGCTAATGCTAATCATGTCAAGTTTTACTTGGTAACAGATACAAAATCAGATTTCTGATACGAGCTTCTGGTGGAAAGATAATACATTTTGTTCTCTGATCATCATTCTCATATTTAATAATGAGATGTGTACTAGATAAGCACAGCTGGATCAAAATAATTGTCTGATGGAGAGGCTGAGGCCTTCAGGAAAGGGTCAGTCTTTATTGCCTGTGAGGGTGCTGTCAGCATAAATAATTATCATGAACTTCAACTTCAAGCAATCAAACTTCATCATATTGAAGGAGCCCCATTAAATGCTCAGATTGTTCTTAATTTGATCTAGTGCAGTCAATTCCTTAGGGAAAGAGAGACTGCAAAAAATCAATACAGCATCGCAAAGGAAGCCGAGGTGTCTTGGCCGTGTCTGGCGGAGGAAGTTGAACTGTCTGAAGGACGGGAGTTTGTCTTGGTCCTGCTGAGACACGAGGGCCATAAAGCTTGTGAACTGGTCAGAAACCCTCAAATCGCTTGGACTGGATGATGAGTTTTGAAGACAACTCAGCTGAGGTAAATCAGACTTGAAGCAGCATTTCTTCTAAAGCTCCACAGAGATTGTATTAAGCTCCTCTTTTAGGTTTCCTTGTTTCGCAGTTCTTAGCCAGCTGGTTTGCATGATGGCATTTGGTCTGCCCTGACGATGCTTTTCCACTGCTAGCTGTGTGCAGCTGGCAGGCTGCTGGGGCCATGGCTGCTGCCTCGTCTCGGGTTTAATTTCTTCTGTCTTCAGAGAAAGGCACAGAGTGATGCAGGTTTTAGTGCACACTCTGTTCCCTCTCTGTTTATAGTTCTGCAAAACTAAGAATCAAAATCTAACCCACTAGATCGAGCTTTAATATTCATAACACTTAGACTTATTTAACTATACTGCCTGGCCCTGTATAAACACACCCCCTCCCTAAATGAGCCCGTTTTCCTATCCTGTATGTCTTGCACTGTGAGCTTCTGCTACACTACCTGTTGCAACTATTGTTAGAGGGCACTAAAAAGTTGAAATAATCGGCACAAATTTTTTGTTAGAACTACTCTTACCTATCGTGATTTAAAAATTACCCTCTGTCACTCTGTAGTTATTTTTTTAACCAAAGTTTGTATTGAAATATTTCTAAACAAAAGAACAGCTTGTGGTAAGCAGATTTTTATTTTTTTTCCTCATATTTTGATCATAGGACTGTGGAAAAAAATTAAACTTTAAAAAAATCCAGAAAAATTAATAAAGCCAAGGCCATTTATAAAGTAAAATGCCTTTTCATTTGAAAGCTCTCTGTACCTGCCCACTTACAGGAGTGGGTATTGCACATGTGCATTGGGCTTTAGGGATATGAGTTTTACACCAAAAAGAGAACGAGAGATGCTTCTGAATTGTGCCTCAGATAACTACATTAATTTTATGTCAGAGATACTGCAAATGACACAGATAAAGATTTTACAAACAGATTTCATGTTATTTCCCTTTCTCGTTGCTGGTTGAATATTGGGAAACTTGAACTGATTCAGAGCAGGAACAACTCCTGCTCTTTCAAGTGGACTTCAGTGGACAAAAGATGCCTCACTCCTGCTCCTTGGAGGTCAAGAAAGCAAGCAGGCTTTCATATCGCTTTAGCCTTTCTCTTGCAGCAGGTTCAGAGTGCACACTTAAATCTGCAAAGGGAGGATGCCCAGCTTTCCCTTGCCTTTTCAAAATAAACGAACAAAACTTAGCTTGCTTGTACCAGGCAGCCACCTTTTTGTGTGGCAGAAGATGGCTTTTGACTGACTGACATGGCAGGTGCCGCGGGAGCCAAGACAATTCTGCATTTCAACTGATTGTTGTCACTACCAAAGCCTATTATCTAGGGTAATAAAGTTTAAGATTAAGGGGATTCTGCATGTTTGTGCTCTTTTCCACAAAGCTTATCTTCTAATAGACCAGCTGCTTTATTACACTTCACCCACCCCTTCTCATTGTATAGAGAAGCCACATGTACGAATGCTAACGCACTGAGGCAGGCCTTGGCTACCAGCTGGGAATATCATATCGCCCTCAGTCTCCGTCTGGGAGTATTAAGTTACCAGCAGTCGCCAGCTGGGAACGACACATCTTCCACCTTGCCCAGCAAAGCACATCGCGTTATTGTCAGGCTTCTGCCAAGACCATAACCCGGTTGTGTTCCCACTCTTCTTCCTGACCGGGGTTCTCTGTGTGCAACTACTCTGGCTGTGCTGCCCACGGTGACCGTGCCTGCTTCGTACTAGAGATGCAAGTATTCAGATGAAAGTGTCTCCTCATTCTGTTCTCTGGCATATGCCCTTGGAAAAAAATGTTAAACATCTGTAGCAGAAAGTACTCAAATGAAACTGCCAACCATTCATCACTTGGAGAATTTATGGATGTCTTTCCCTCAAGTCTTAAACCTTGCATTCACTGAAGGCCACAACATTGAGATATTATTGCCACATATCTTATACCAAACAGGGATTCAACTAACCTCAGGTCGGGGAGGTGGAGAGGCATGGAAGTGATACTCTGTGTCGTGTCACCCGCCCCTGCCCCCCCCCCCTTTTTTTTTTTTTTTTTTTTTCTTCTCTGGATATATCTGAGATGCATTTTAAGAAACAGGATCTGCCGGTGTAACATCCTGCCTTCCTCACAGTGTATATGGGAACATTAAAACAACATTAGCATTTCACTTTCGATCCAAAGATCTTGGGGGTGTTTCAGAGAGACAGAAGCAGACTGGAGGAACAGGTTAACAGGAACCTTACAGAATTCAGCAAGGGCAAACACAGTCCTTCGCTTCAGAGGGACTAACCTTGTGATACAGTACTGGGGAGCAGCCACGCTGAAAAAAACCTAGTGAGTCATGGGAGGTGGTGAGCTGAACATGAAGCCAGCAGTGTGCCATGACAGCTACAGTGGCCAGTAGCACTGGGGCTGTATGAGAAGGAGCACAGCCAGTAGATGAAGTGATTAGACCTCTGTCCTCAGCACTTCTTAGACCACACCTGTAATATTGCATCCAGTTCTGGGGCCCACAGTGTAAGGAAGATGAAGAAACTATGAAAACGATTTTATCTGTCTTCTGTATCACCATCCGATTCTGCAACAGGAGTGCCCTTAACAGCCACCCTGATAATGCAACAGGGGGGAGTGGAATAGCATGTCAACCCCAAAGTCCCTGTCTTTCATTCAAGACACTCAGTATCAGACCTTATGACACTGTATAGCTCCAACATGAAGACTAGGGCTGACAGTTTTGGTCTTTGGGGATGGCATTACTTTTAATTAGCAGATAAGACTACCCCTAACTTAGAAAACTGAGTTGTCTTTGGGATTGACAGCGTAAAGCCAGAATAAACTGTCTTGAGGTTTGAGAACAGCTTCAAATATCACTTATTTCCATCCCTGATTCAGACACACTGTCTTCATATTGGCTCAAGAAAACAAGCACATCAAAGATCAATATACTTTAGGGAACAGGTGGGAGGAAGAGAAGAAGAATAATGGTGAGATGATTCTCATATTTCTTTGAGGCGTATTAATATTTCCTTGGCTACAAAACACAGATCACAGGTGTCCTAAACTCCAGAATAAGGTAGGTCTTTGCTGCAAGATGCATAATACTTGTATGAGCTGGGAGCCCTGCAGGTTTCTTTAACCGGTACGAAACATCTTTTGGAAAACAGGAAGAAAGAGTGGCAATTGTGGGCCAAAACAGTCTGCATGGGTGGAAGGACTTGGGCTCTTCTCCTGTTCGGGGATATCTGCAACAGTAATACATCCTAACAAATGTAGGCAATAATGTGCATCACTCTGCAAGCTCAGAGCCATAAACAAAAAGGCCGGGTGAGAATTAACCAACTATCAACAAAAAAGCCAAAAGAGTATCAGATGGGAGATTTTCCCTTCAGTGATTCATTTTTGGGAAAGATCTAGTCAGTCTGACTAGAACCTGAGATCAGAGCACAGAGTGTACATATGCTATAGTGACAATACCACAGTTCACACTCCTGTAAGCTGCTTTATCATAAGGCAACAGCACTTAATTTAGCTCTTAATAAAAAGTGTCAGAAGATTAAGACCAAGCTGAAGATTTCTACTGCCATCCTGGGATTTAGAGGTTATGTTGAAATCATTAATACAACCACTATTTGAACTCTTTTGATCACCAAGTATTAAATTCATCCATAAGTACATAAATCCTAGGAAGCAGGAAAGCAGAGCTACCCAGCATCGCTGGTCCTTTTTCACTTGCTTTTCTCATCATTGCCTGTGGTTGTAATGTCTTTCAATCATCTCCTGAACTGCATAAAGACCCAATACTGCAGTCCCTCCCCATAAAATGCTGTCCTAAATTCTCTTAGAAGCTCCATTTTCTTATATCAGACTCTCTCAGAGCATGCATTAAAATCCCAGGTGACTTAGTGCCCTCACCAGGGCTCCGAGGCGTGCTCTGTGCCACTCCTGAGTGTGGAGAAGCAAGCTTGACTTTGCCCCCTGCTTTTTGTAGCAAGCAGGTATTTCTCAAGCACATTTAAATGATACTGATGAGCCAGGATACATTTGCAGTATCCCCAGTCATGATAGCCCTGCTGAGCCAATGCAGTGTGCTGAGAGGTGAGACAAATTTCATGGGTCAGTATAAGAACGTACCTCCTCATTCCCCTGGGGAGTTCAGGTACGTGATACATTCCTGCACTGAATGTCTGCACTGCACTGAATGTTTGGGGAGGCTGCGAGATGGGACGGTGCCATCCTTTCTTCCTATCCACATGGGCAGCAGCAGAGGTCTGGTTCAAACACATGACAGGGCAGCACCCGCCTCTACTCAGGTTTTTGGTGAATGTCAGTCCTTCTTCATGCTGTTATGTTACTAGTGTGAGTGGCTTTTGGATTTATCACTGAAGATTTTATTCCATGTTTTATTATGATGCTGTTGAGTCCACAGCTGTGAGTACGTGTCTGCTGGCAGAGCTGAATTAACAGAGCTGTTCTGGCTGCACATGCCACTGTAGTAGGTCTGGTTGTAGGTCCAATGACCTTATCCCTGTGCTGTGGTAATAAAGAAAGCCTCTTTTTTTCTTTTTTTTTTTTTCTTTTTTTTTTTTTTAATAAAATGAGTGACTAATATAAAAACCCTCTAAAGCCAGAAGACCTCAAACCATTTATTAAAACAAAATCTACATTGGAAGTGGATGAGTTAGCACAGCAGTCAGGGAACTCTAATAGCAATTTTGTTGTTGTTTTAGAAGTTCTTAACAAACATTTCTAAATCAGACAAAGGATTATGCTAATGAGCCTGCTGAGTTGACACTGTCTTCCCACAACCGCAGCTTTTAAGACAATGGCCACGTTTTCTTCTAAAAACAACTCCCTCATTAAAAGAAAGACCTCCAGAACACACCAATTCTCACAGAAAAACAATTCCTCTAATTACATTTTCTATTCTGCTTTAAGGAGTATTTGAATAAAACTGTCACTCCACAACATTATGCCATTCATATTCTTTCTTTTCACATCCTTTTCTACCCTTAAAATGAAAATCCATATGAAACCTCTAGTTACTATTGCAGAAAACTGTTGGTTTGGGTTTTTTTAAGCGCCCCTCACCAGCACTGACAGCTCAAGTTAGATTACAGGATCTCTTAGGAGGTGAAATGGTCTTAGTAATGCTTTTGACTTTCATTACTCAACCAGATTGTGGAGTCTATCAATTATACCTACATTGACACGCTGGTGAATTAATTGGCGCGTTTGACAAGGACAGCTATTACCCCGTGTTGTTCTGACAGCTGGGTTTGATATCAGAAATTTGTCAACCTTCCCCTTCACGTGAGCTGCTGGAGGAACAGTTGAGTAGATCAGCTGAGGACATTGCAAGATTTTTTTTTTTTTCCCTTGTACAATCTCAACATCTGATGATAACCTAAACCCTAAATAAAATCACAGACATTCATAACATCAATAAGCAAACAGCATGCCAGACCTGTGCTATAAAACAATCTCCTGTCTGAGCTGACGAAGTGATCAAGGAGTCAGAAAACTAATTTATTATCAGAAAAGTTAGCACCTTTCAGTAATGACTTTCTATGTGTCCTTCAAGTGCCAGTTATACTTACTGGGTAGAAGTATTTTAAGTTTATCTGAGTTTGGGGAGTGGCGGTTACAAGACAGCTGATAAACTTCACCTCGCTTAAGATCAGGGGCAAGATTTGAGTTACAGTTGGATGTAAATAGTTCTGGGCACAGAGCACCTTTCTGTGGAGCCATGCTTCTCACTGGCTACTGCTGCCTCACTTTGAGACAATTTCTGATAGTTTCTCATTTTCTTTCTTTTCCATGGCTGCTCACAAGAGCTTTTCCCCTGCCTTTTAAATTCAAATTAGAGAATTACAGAATCACAGAATCATCTAGGTTGGAAAAGACCTTGAAGATTATCTAGTCCAACCATTAACCTCACACTGACAGTTCCCAACTACACTGTATCCCTCAGTGCTATGTCAACCCTACTCTTAAACCCCTCCAGGGATGGGGACTCCACCACTGCCCTGGGCAGCCCATTCCAATGCCTATTAACCCATTCTGTAAAGAAATGCTTCCTAATATCCAGTCTAAAACTTCCCTGGTGCAACTTGAGGCCATTTCCTCTTGTCCTATCGCTTGTTCCTTGGTTCAAAAGACTCATCCCCCCGTCTCTGCACCCTCCTTTCAGGGAGTTGTAGAGGGCGTTGAGGTCTCCCCTCAGCCTCCTCTTCTCCAGACTAAACCTCCCCAGTTCCCTCAGCCGCCCCCCATCAGACCTGTGCTCCAGACCCTGCACCAGCTTCATTACCCTTCTCTGGACACGCTCAAGTAATTCAATGTCCTTTTTGTAGTGAGGGGCCCAAATTACTTAGTATTTTAACAAAGAAAACAACTTGTGGATGTGCTCCCCCCTGGAGCTGGCAGACACTCGCTAGCCTCACAACCTTAGTCTTAGTCTTGGTGTTCCCTCCTTCAGAGGGAAGCACCTCAGCTGGTCCCCAGCTCAGTGAGAGATCGTCCCTTTCTCAGTGAAGAGCAAAGGCCAAGCCTTGGCTTTGCCCCCTCCACACCCCAGCAATGGGCACAGAGGAAGAAATGCTCTTGCAGCCAGCAGTCCCTCTCTGAGCCTGACAGGAGAGCAATGAAGATAGACTTATTCTTGCAGCCTAAAACAGTTTAGGAGTGAACTCTCAGACACGTAACTTCATTAGGTCTAGAATTTAGTACCAGTCATGCTCAAAAGTTAATTTGTAAACAATTAGCATATGTTAAAGCTATTAGAGAGTCAAGACTTACAGCAGCTCTGTAAAATGAAAAAAAAAAAGAGCCCCAAACTTCCGAATTCCCCAGCTCAGCAAACAAGTACCAGCTACTTGGCTTTCCCAAGGCCACGTGGCAAACTGCATGTGTACCAGGGAAAGAACCAGATGCTTTGGGGCAGTCCTTCAGCCACAAAGGAAGTATCTCTTTTCTTGAAATAGAATGATTTTTTTTAAAAAATAATAATCTGGAGAACAGGTTATCAGCAGCCATTACCCTAAGACTGCAGACATGGGCAGACTTTTAGCTGGGCTTTGAAAGGGACTAAATCCATGGGGACATTGCTCTGTGTAGCTGGTGGCACTGTGAGAGCAGAGCCCAAGCCTGACACCTGGCCTCTCCAGGCGTCGCTCCAGGCTGCACTGCTCCCAGGTTTTGGAAGACAACATGCTCCACGGAGAGCTGCCTGAACTGCCCAGCAAAGGATGGTTGAGTCCATCTCAGCGCTTTCCTTCAAAGCAAGCGAAGCGTTTGTCTCTGCATAGATGATCGCTATAAATCCTTTCTCCTACAACTGCGGTTCCCTTCCTTGAGCAATCACAACAAAGAGGAGCTGCTCCACTCCACCCATTAGCCGGTAATCCCTGGGTTAATTGTGGGCCTGGATAGGATTTCAGCACAAGCGAGGTACTGAAGCTCACAGCACTCTGAAGATTTCAGCAAACTCTGGCTATGCCAAGAGCATTTAGAAAGATTTATTGGGAGGCACTTAAACACCTAAGGAATTAAAGCACAGTGGCTAGGTGGCAACAGAACGGGAGAACGAAGGTCTTGTTACTTCCTAGGCAGTTAGATGGTTAGGGGTTTTTTGCACTTTCCCACTCTCCCCACACTAAGAAGCCTTTAAATCTGTGTTTCTTGATATTACACTTGCTGCTCAGAAGAGCAAAAAGGATTTAATTTTTAAATATTGTCAAGACCATGGTGTGGTGAAGCATTGCTGTCCTGGATACTGTTCGGCTAAAAGCTTCAAAATGTCGAGTGAACATATTATCATTAGATCTGGAAATTACTGGTCTTTTAAAAAGGTAATAATGCAACCAGGTTTTTATTTATATTTTACTAGTTTTGATAGTGAGTGGTATACAGTAAAGATTTAATTATCCAAAGCTTGGTGAAAAGATACGTAGGAATTTCTATGATGTTGTTTATGACTCTGTTGAGGGGAAATAGCTGTAATCAGCTCATTTATTTTCTTTGACCAGGTCACATGTTGGTGGATGGCAAATTCATTTCATCTGATGCAGAGACACGTGGCTAACACCAAACTTCTTTAGCAGCTAGTTCAAGAAAAGTAAAGTTAAAAAGTAAAGGTCTTGTTATAACACATTCAAGAAACTAGCAGAAGGCAATCTGGCAGGCTCAGTCCCACAGATTCTTGTAGGAAAAATTTGCCTCATGAAAGTCAGTTGTTCCACTTACACGACCAGGGACTTCTCGCCTATGCAAGGGTTTCCAAAGCTCAGCTGCTTGCTTTCCCCTGGAACAAGCACTGCGATACCTGCCTGCCTTGGCCTCATACCATAAAAAATGGGCTCCTGGATGGTTTCTTGTTCTGCATTTCATCCCAGAAAAACCTAAGATGGGGGAAGAATGCAAGGGACGCAGCTTGCTTATTCCTTTTGCATCTGGCTGCAAAGCTGGTAAGTGATAAATTGTTTGCAAAGAGCTAGAAATGTGCAATGGACAAAAAATATCTCAATCTCTGCAAGTTTGGTGACATCACCTCTGAACTTAATGGATGTTTTGAAAAGATGATTCAATCAGCAAGCAGAGAAAGTTGCAAAAATTCAATGCAGTTTAATGGTGAATGAAACATTTACATTTTGAGGCACTACATTAAATTATGCAGCTGTATATCAAACTAACTTTCAAGTCAAAGTGACCTTTTGTTAAGACATATTGAAATAATCATTTTATGAAATATTTGTTAGGGGAAAAAAACAACACATGGCATACGTAGATTTTGCCATTTCAAATACTTGTCTTACTAAATTAAAAAATACAGCCTTGTAAGTAAGTGTTCATTAGCAGCAAAAGAAGCACGTGGATACATACAGTTAGTGTGATCACACTGAAGTATTAAATTACCTGAGCCAGAAGTGCAGTAGTAGATTTCTTTTAGAAAAAGGATGGTCAAGTAGACATAGGCAGTAAGATTACCTTTAAAATGTTTTACTGTAGACCTAAAATAGCTACCCAGGTTTAAAAAAAAAAGAGGAGGGGGGGGGAAAGAGAGAGAGAACATAATTTCAAAACCCTTAGCTTATTTTTAATTTATAGTCCTTGGAAAAAAAATAAGTGGATAGCCCAATCATTTATATGCCTGGGCAAAAGCAATACATCTATATAAAAGTACAGTGATATATTTCTGTTGCTAGTTTAATGTGCTGCTCTGTGCCCTGCGTGTTCTGATTCATTGGAGAGCAGCAATCATGTCGACAGGAGCTGTTCTTCAGTTCCCATCAGCGACAACTAAAGGCCAATTCAAGGTTGTGGTGGGGTCATGAATCTAACATAGTCACTGATAGAACAATTTCCCTTCCGCATGACACTGTCGGTGGGACACAGAGGGAATATACGGCAAGGACTGCTGCAGGTATGTCTTGTTATTCTCATCCCTTGTCTCCTCCCCCCCCCCCCCCCCCCCCTTTTATTTTTAATTTTTGGTGATGGTCTGTGCTGTTAACAAGGAGCCTCTGGGGAATACAGAATCAGTCAGTGGAAAATAAGAAGAGGGGAAACTTCTAAGCCTTTAAGAAACCAGCATACTCCTGGCCTCTGTGCAGGGCAGCTCAGCAACATCAGCTCAGTTTGAAAGCTGGATCCACCCCAAGACAATGCAAGCTGTACATCCCTGCCAGTCTTACAAATGAGAAAGATGCTGGACCAAACTCCACAGTAGTTTCACCTCTGCTCCAGCACCCTTTGAATTAAATAGAGAGGCATTTTTATCTGGACATAACCCCACCAGAGTTTCTATCCTTCTGTGGTATGGAAATCAGACCTGAATTCTTCCTGACAAAGCTGTTATTTTAGCAGTACTTTAGCACTTTGAAGCCTGTAGATGATCCTTCCAGGGGACTTGGCGCAAACTTTGAACAAGTCGCAAAAAAAGGAGCCAACTCCCACTATTGTTTCTGCCATACATTTCCCAGGGAGAACAGATTTTGGATGAGATGAGTAATATTTCATTCTCGTGCCACTATTAGTCATTACGAGACTGTACTGGTGTGGCTTAGCCCTGCAAATTCTAACCACTGGGCGTGGGACTGATGTTGATGGAGCAAACTGCATTGCAGCTAATAGAAATGCTTAATGCAGTAAGCTTTACATTTTGAAAAATTACTTCCAGTACCTCAAGTCTGCACACTGTACTGTTTTCTGCCTTCCCTATTAGAAGAAGCAGACCTGTAAAATGTGGATTTGCAGATTTTTTTAGAAAGAGACCACACTATAATTAATGTCTAAATGTCTAAATGAAGAAAGAGCTGCAGACCACTGGTTCAAAATCTAAAATAATCATCTACAGCAAGGTGCACAGTTATACTTGATGTATTTCCAGTGTCTCAAAAGCAAAAGCCTAGGTCATATCTGCAGTGTATAGGGATAGGTCCAAGCTTTTCTTACGACCAAATTTTCATCCCTTGTGCATTATGTTCATTCACACCTAGAGCAAGGCCATGCTGCAGAGGTCTCTGAAAAGGCCATAAATGAACTTGACCTTGCTGAGGCTCAAGTCCTCCTTCAATGGGCTGAGCACAGAAGGACTGAAAGAACAGCAAGGCTTCCTGTTCACACAGATCATGTTCAATGGGGGCATGGGGAGCTCAGTCAGCCTGTGGGTTCCAGCCTGCTCGCCAGTTCAGTCATACCCTTCTGATGCAAATGCAGCAGGCATGACTCAGTGAAGACAGGAGAGAGGGAGCTTCAGAAGTGCCAGAAATCAGGGGGAGCCCTGAGAGGTGCTCTGGTTTCTTGAGGGATCTCCCCAGCTTTCTAGTGAATGTCCTTCAAAAGAAGTTCTGCCTTCCCTTTAAAATAAGAGGGTTGCCTCCTTGTTTTAAGCAGCTTCAAAGCTAGATGAGCCCCAGTCTGCCATTTCCCTTTGATCCCCAAGACAATTTCAATGATAGTTTACATGGAAGCACCAACAGGACCCATTTTAGATATCTAAATAAATTTTAGGTCCTCTCCTTATCTCTTACCGTTATGGCCTTTAAGACTTTTAGACCATCAGCATTTCACAGCTCAGCATTAGGAAACTTAAAAGCACCTTGGCTTGCACGTTGGTATCAGGATCCTTAGCACAAGGAGCATGGGGGTTTCCTGTGAGTCATGCAATGGAGCCAGCACAGCCTCAAGCCCCACTGAAACCTCAGTACATCAAGTAGTGTTACAGCGTATTCGAATGGTGTTTTGGTGACCTCCCCAGAGTCCGCATGTGGGCTCGAAACCACGTCCCTTGCACAGTTAACATTGTGAGTAGGACCTCAGTGGAGACTGTGGTGAAGGACCTTGCTCTGATCACTCTTAAATCAGTAGACAAAGGTGTGGGGTGAAGTCACCTGCTCTTTTGTGATGGTTGCTTTCATGGGCATTGCTAGTACATCTGCTCACACGCACAGATATTAAAACATAGTGAATGAGCTAAATTGTCCCTCTTTCAGTGCCAGTGATTCTTCAACAACACGCAAAGCAGCTTTGCCTTTGCCTGGATTTGGATGGGTCTGTGAAGCTCCAGACAACCTTCTCAGTCCGAGACGGTCCTTCTCAGGCTGAGATGTGTTGGCAAAGCAAAGCCTCAAAAGTGATAATGGGTCTCGTGTGTTTGCTGGGGTATAAATATAAGGCTTCAGAGCCCAGAGCTGTCCCACAGTTACCAGCTGCAAATACTAAAATCACTGTGTTTCTAAGAAACATTGAAACCAAATTAACAAAAAGCTCAAATCTAAAAATATAGCTGTAATTTACAATTCCCTTTAATAGAATTTTATTCCTGCACTTGTAATTGAAGATATTTATAGATAGAGTTAAAAAAGAGACTGGAAATTTGTATTTATGAATAATAAGGAAGAGCTGTAAACAGAAACAAGAGAGGTTGTGCAACATTCCTGCTGAAATGCAGGCTTCCCCAACAATGTCCCGTCAAGGATGTTAAATCTTACCCACTAACTTTTGACTCTGGCTCAGGCCCTGTCAGCTGTACACAGCTGTGTCTAAGTATGTGATTTTTTTTTTACTCTTGTTTATACTGTTGTAGTTGCTCCTAATCATACTTGCTACAGATAAGATCACAGCATGCATTTGAACTCTAAGGTGAAAGCACGTGTCTTTATCCTCTTACTGAGCAACTTCCATGGTGCATGCATTTCTGTCACACCATGGGTGAAGAAAATGGAGGGTCTAAAACCTCTTGTCCTCAGGCATTACAGCTAAACTCAGTTTTTAGCCTTTCTTTGGGCAGAATGTTTTGCCATATTGATTTCACTTGCATTAAAAATTCTTCACTGGAAATGAAAGACTTGGATCTGTCTCATTATTTTAGATCTGAGCTGGCAACTGAGTTAATATTAAAATGACATACACACGCAAATCACATTTCCTATGTTACAAATAACTGGAGCAAAGCGAATATACCAACATTAATAATTTACCTTATGAGCTTAGCTCCTTTTCCTTTTTCTGGAACTTCCACAAGCAGATTGCAATTTCCTCCAATTTATTCATTATTCAAATTCAGTCAACAATTTAAAAGAAAATGTTTACCTACCAGATAGCTTGCATTTTGCTTCCATTTTCACTATTCAGTATTTGTAACAAAGTGTTAGTCACGGTCGTGTAATTAAATCACATAATATAGTTTCTTTTCGTCAGCTAAATCAAAATGTAATACTTCTTGGAAAAAGTACTGTTGATGTGTCTTTAAAAATCAAATTTCTGCAAATAGTCTTGTCTATGTCTGAATTTCATCTACGTTCATTCTGACAACTCAACTGCTCAGATGTTTAGCAAATGATCGTTAAACAGGTAAAGCAGCTTTATTTCTTGGCTTCTCTGTAAAGAAAGAAAATACATTTTCTTTCCTTTAGCAATCTTTAAGTTCTTCCCCTTCCCCCTGGGTCTGCCGGTGCCATTAACAAATAAAAGGCTACCGACAGCAGCCATCTTTTAGCTAGCTTTTATTCACTTCCTAGAAGCAGCCTGTGGATTTCTGCAGATCTATCGGCCACAAGTGAAAACCAAAACTGAACCAAAGCAACCTCAAGTATCAGGAACAGAACAATAGATCTTCTTTCACTCTTCTGCCAATTCATGTTTTGTTTTCATTTTTCTTACCCAGGCCAAGTTTTTTCATCTCTTTTTAGTTATTTTTGTTGTTAATTTCTAATCCTATTTCCCATTTATTGCAGGGTTAACAAGACATGAAACATGCACATAGCTTAAAAGGCATCAAACAGCCCTTTGCCACTTCTCCCTATCTGATTTTCAGCACTCAGGTGCTCCTCACACTCAGAAATCTCTGTCATCATGGTAGGATGCAATTTCTTTCCATTACCACTGGAAAGACAGCGTCCCACCAGCCCTGATTCCTTACCATGTACCGCAAATCCAAGCAGCAGACCAAATTTGATCAGACATAATCCCCTTGTGTGTAAGTTATTCCATCAAGCCCCACGGGCTGCGTGGTTCCTGTGAGGTGAGCCACCCAGACAGCTCTTTGATTACTGGCCTGAATATCTGTACTTTCAAATGAGGATAGAAATAAATATACAAAGACAAAAAAAATCTGTCCTAGGAGACAGCATTACTAAAGCATACTTAGGAGAGGTTTCTCTCTGCTGCTCCTCTATAACAGTAGCAGCTGTCTGACAGTGATCGCTGAATGTGATCAAATTGCATATGAAACCTGCAGACTGCTCTGTTAGACACTGTGAGGATTAAACACACGTGCCACCCAGGCAGCTCTTCTGGCACAAGCACTGCAACTCCTACAATGGGAGATGGGGTTCTACCAGAAAGTAATCATTGCTTGTGGAATTAACATAGCAACTATGCAATACCAGGTGACAGCTCTATGTGAACTGCAGATCTTCCATTGCCAAAGCATGAACACTTTCTCTTCACAAGACCAAGATTTGTCTCTGCAGCCTGACTTAGCTGCACTGTCAATAGGGCTTGTCTGCAATGGGCATGGGCTGCCCTGGCCACCACTGGCAGGAGCTCTTAGATACCACCAAGGTCTGTCCCAGGTTTGGGCGGACCCTTGCAGCAGCTGCTGGATCATAACGCATATATGTGCTTCAAACATGTGAGACAGCTTCATTCCGTGGAGGATTTCTGCCAACCCCGTCCTTGATGCTGCTAAATGAATGTAAAGATTTTCACACAAATTTGCATGTGCACAGCTCTTAGAAATGAGCAAAGGCTTTTTCAAAGAAAAGCTGAGTTGCAGCAGGAACCACGCTGGTGTTGAGAGGGCTGGGTGAAGGCAGGGCTTGCAGCAGGCAGGTCAGCTCTCGGTGGGCAGGGATCTCTTCTAAATCTATTCTGCCTTCTAAACGGCAGTGCTCTCTGCATTTTTGGAGGAGACAGAATAGATTTAGAGAGTGGCTGCTTATCGATTTATAGTCTTTATGCTGGACATAGCTTTTTATTAAAGAAAGCAGATACTCAATAGTGTTAACTAGTAATGGGAATTGACTTTTCACTAATTGCACAGAACCTGGCATTAATACACTTTAATAGAAAATAGGCCTGTGCACTCCAGATCAATCCAAAAGTTTTTCCTGACTACACTACAGACAAAGGACTCCAACAACAACACGGCTAAGTAAGACATTTTATTTATTTATTTCTTATTCCTCCAATTATCGAGATAAGCCATATCTCCAGGGAATGAGGGAAATGCTTTAACAACTTGGCTGCTCTTCCGCTATTTGTTTGCTCCATAGGGATCATTATTTCCCAGTCTGCTATTCTGCCCCATTTGCCTAGTTTGTACACGGAGGAGTGTTTTTGTCTGCCTCTGGTACAGCAGGATGCAGGCAGAATAAATGCCCTGGAAGTAAGGCTGACATTAGAAATAAACCAATTTATTATTTAATAAATATTATAAATATTTATAAATCATTATTATTTATTATTATTATAAGCTTGTTTTAAATGTTAATGTTATGAAACAATTTCTCTAGGTGTTCAGCTTCACCTTCTGGTTTCTCATTAGAGGAGCACAAGGGGATTGACAGCTGTGCCCTGCTGAGCACCCTCTCTCTCTCCAGCCCTTCGACTCCAGCCAGCCCTCTCTTGAGCTGCTCCTTCACTTGAAAAGCTCCAGCTTCCACATGAGCAGTCCCTGCCTGGCAATCTTGCTGGATTTCTCTTTTTGTCCAGAGAACACGTAGCCACCAAAGTAATTCTCAGTGACAAAAAAGTTGGCGGTTGTTAAAAACCCCTCAAGGTTCTCTCAGGTGTGTAGCTCCCCAGGGCTCAGCAGCTGGTTGCTGAGAAGATATCATGAGTTTGTAGGGTTCAGCAGAGGAGAACTAGTGTGCTCAGTTACAAACACTGCATTTTTCACCAAGGTGTTGTCACTAATTTTGAACGTTTACTAAAATAAGTCTTGCTCCCGTTATGCAGTTTACATTTAGTTTGCATTGCTTGTGAGCCACCTCCGTAACAAAGTTGAAGACAACCAAATAGGATCAGGACTCAGTCACTGTCCCACTGAAACTCTTGTAGAAATTGAGAATATGTGCTCTCACAGTAAATAGCAGTTCCAAGTAGAGCAAATTGGAGTCCTGGTCCATTTTAGGCACTATTACCAGCCAAATAAAGCAGCTAATAATAAAGGATTGCTGTTTTATTTCCTGTACTTAAATAAAACAGATTGGCAAAACCTTACTAATGGTTTGTGACACTTGAGCCTTATACCAGCCAGCTTCTGGAAATAGGCTCCTGCAAAAAGGCAGGTTTTTTTCCACCAGCTTCAGACTTAGAAAAGGGTGGAAGTCCATGAGTCTATCTGAATAAAGTTTGAAGCACCCTCACCTTTGTAACTACTCCTCCCATAGTTATTGGCTGCTTTTAGATCTCCATTTAGCCTCCTCTGAGTCCAACTGTCCCTGGGGCAAAAGCAGTGACATGGGGGCTGACAAAGGGCAATGCTAATTAATGCTTCATGCTAGTTAGTGATGTATGCTTGTGTCATGAGAAAAAATTTTTTAGCTCCCTGTAGTTCTCACACTTGACTTCTGTTGCAGGCCCGAGATGAGTCGGGTACAGCAGCGCTGTATTTCTCCCCATAGAGGCAAAAGCACATCTGAAAAAGGAATCCTAAACTTTTGAAAACTTCTGGCTCACCACAACACTCCTTGTATGACGGAGCCAAACAGCAGAGGGAAATTCCCTCCATGGGGGAGGATACTCCAAAGTCCCTCTCCAGGCTATTCCCAACGGCCACGGTTCTGCCGTGCGTGGGTGCAGGAGGACGGGGGAAGGCCGGAGGTCTCTGGCAGCGCTCCGGGCCGAGCGTGCAGATTTGCCATCTGAAAGGACAGATAACGTGGTCTCGCAGGCAGCTGAAGGGCCCCCCTCGGGATGCAGTACAAGTGTACTCGTTTAGCTCAATTCTGGTGCAGGTCACAGGAATGAAAACCCAGAGCCACGCCGCCGGCACTGGTTCATCAGATCGCTGCAGGGAGGTTGCTGCACCTCGCTGGTGGGCTCAACCTCCACTCGGGGACTGGAGGCTCTGCTCTGCAGCTCACCTGCCACACTCTCATCCTCAGAGTCCCTTCTGCTGGGGAGACAACCTCCCCTGGACCTCCTCATGGCTTCCCTGGAGCGCTGTGCTGAACATGCTCAGTGAGCACCCAACAAAGCATCGAGAACTATGCAATTATTTTTTCTTCTGTATTTTGTTGCTGATAGTTTATCAAAGAAATGAGAACTCAAACTACAGCTCAGTATTAAGGAAATAATAGCACTTTACCATGACTGCTATTTAAAAGCATGTTATGATACTGCCTGTAAATCACTGCTAATATATTGTTAATATCCTATCCTGAAGTGAATTTATGCCATTATTAATCAGTGATAAAGCCACCTATATTTGTCCTCTCTTCATAATATGGTAGTTTGTACATAAAGACCCACTCTACTAGTAGTGCCAGACATTTGGTTTCTTCTGGATACCTGCAGCTATGCAGAGTAACTTGCCCCACAGGAATGTTTTATTTACTAAGACAGGAAGTGAAAGGGTAACCATCTCTGATCATAACCTTGGCTTTGCACTTTTAGTAATTATCCTTTAATTGCATTACCCTATTTGAAATAGAGTTGGAATTGGAAAAAACCAATTTGACATTCCCTGATGCATACTCTGACATGCATTATTTGCTTTTTATTCAAACATAAATGTTCTCTATAATACTATCAAAGAAAGGGGAAAAAATAAACCGAAATTGAAATGTCAGTAGCAATTTCTGACATGTGAGAAGCATCATCAACTAGTGCTCGATGATAGGCAAGGGTTTTCAATTCACTATAAAAAAAATAAAATTGTGACATGAGTGGAGTCAGAGGAAAGGAGAGACGTAATGGGGGAAAGAGCTACAGCTCCATTCCTCCAGGAGAGCTCTCTGTTGCACATGGTAGTATCAGAATACCAAGCTAGCTACCAGCTGTAATTGAGTGATGAATGGACCTTTCAGATTACACTGAAGCAGAAGATGCAGAAGGATAATTTCCAATCTTCCAGTTAACTACTGAAGAATTGTTAAGGTCAATAAAAGTCAATGAAACAGAGGTCCCCTTTACTCATACCCTTTAGTACAGAACGTGCACTTAGGCAGAAAAGTGGTTTTGCATCTTCTCAACTCTTCTTGGAGGGATTCAAACGAATCCACTCTGATCAGTGTCATCTGCACCTTGTGTTTCTGAGCAGTGAGCTCCAACTAGTTTGGTGAGATAAACTTCATATACAGCCCTATATGTACTTACACGGGGTTTTATCAAGATTTGGGTGAAGTAAAAACTACCTGATGGGGGTTCAGGATCTGAATCAGCCTTAGACTATTTGGGGCACTATGTACCAAAAGTAAACTAAATTTAATTTAACACCCCCCCCAAAAATAAATTACAGGTACAAAGTTAGTGGGTTAGCTTCTGCCATTCTGGAAGAAAAATATTACTTAAAACTAAGGAATCGGTATGTGCTCAGACAGCTCAGGAAAACTGTGGCTCAGCATGTTACCCTGGTTTGGGATGGAGGTACCAGGTTGGGATGGGGGTGTATGAATGTAGAGCTGGATGTTGCAGTTCACTGACACTGGAGGAGGAGAAACTGCAGACATCTTCTGCAGCAATTCCTATGATGGATGTCCTTTGTCAGCGGCCCTGCATTCTCATTTGCTCCAAACAAGATCTAGCCCAATGTTTTACTTCAAAGAGTCAGCAGTTCACAGACAAGAAAGTAACACAGGGGAGTCATAAAGCAGAGATAGTTGGCACAGACTAGGCTGGATAAATTGTGCCTTTCTGCTTTTTTGATAAAAGCAAAACCAAATTCAAAACACAACAGTAGGAAGAAAACCTCTTGAGAAAAATAAAATTCTGGGTTTGCCTAGAGATAAAACCAATTTTCATTAGTGTAAGTTAATTACTGTGTGCTTTCTACCCTGCTAGTTTATTATGACCACATCCAATGGAAAGCATATGAAAAGTCATCTGTTCGACCTCTCTGTGTTTGGCTGCCTTGTGTCTGTCTTCAAGCCTGACTCTGAACTCCAATGGAAGCTCAAGTACCCCAAGTACTTAAGTCCAGATCCAGGCATTTGGCACTTTTCATAGGGACTTCAGGCTTCTCCGGGTCTGGTCTTTAGGGGACAATCCTGTAAAGGTTACCCAAACATTTTGGAACCCCAGTAGCAGAAGGAGGTTTTATTTTAGGTGTACACTGATGGTTGCTCTGTAGCTGCCTTCCACAGGCTGCTTAAGATCATAACATGTCAGGCACAAGCTCTACTCCTGTGTCAGTACAGAAGCATACATATCAGGTGAGGGTGAACAGTGTCTTCGTCTGAAGAGGCCCATCAGCTTCAGCATTTTAGCATGATGCATTTCACCTGTGCAGGACCCATCTATTTGCTTGGCTCACTTACCCACCTAAGCAATTTCACTGAAGTCAATAGGATGATAATATGAGCTCACTACCAAGACAGAACAGCTTGCTATTGCCAATGAAATACGTAGACAGACTGGTTTGATAGAACAGTGTAGCTGAGGTCTGGGGCTCCCTCAGTGATGATCTGAGTAGCCTGTACAATTTACCTCCTGGCTGGAGGTTAGGCATACTACACAAGTGTATTTAACAGAGTAATAACTCTGAATTTTCTCTTAGAGATTGAACTGAAGCTCCCAGGAAGCAGCACAAAGATAATAACTGAAAACTCAGCTGAAATATAATCACTCTAATTAATAACTATTAAGAAGAGCTGCTTGTCAGGAGAAAGGTTCCAGGAACATTGAAGTCAGCTGGCAGGATTCAGCCCATCTGATTGGAAACTGCCAACTACCTGTGAGAGCACTACTGTGTTATGAAACAGAAGAAAGGAGGCACTTTGGAGGTTTGATGGTGGGGATTTTTCTTTGTTTGTTTGTGCGATTTTTTTGTGCCTCAAACTTGTAATGGAAAATGGATGAAGTGAGGAGAAAAACTCTTCAATACATCTGGATTATCAGGTACTTTTAGGAAGGATGAACTGGAACAAGAAATAATGAATTTTGGAAACATTATGCTACTAAAAGTCTGTAAAACCTGATTTTCTACTGTTAAGCAAAGTAGTTGTGTTAATGGGTCCTTAGTTCCAGTTTTTTTAGATGACTTAAGAGCTGTGAATGAAGCAGAATCTTTGAATTCCCAGTGATTTCTCTTTGAGAAGTTTTTAAATTCTGATATTTCTGGTAAGCTGCTCACCTGGGGTGCTTGCTGGGACTTTTTTGTTCTTTTTTTAAAAAAATAGGTAAATTAATGTTGTCTGCTTCATGGTATTACTTCAGTAGCTAAAATGAATGATTTAGCGTAGAGCTATGTTAAAATGCAAGAACAAATGGAAGAAGAACAAGGAAAAAAATCAGAAGATGACAGAAGATAATTGCTTTTACTTCTGTTTGCAGTCTAGGGCTCTGCGTGGACACTAAATCACTGTTTACTCTTAGGAGGTTATAGTAGGTACTGCTGTCACCTATGGGAAAGATGGAGAACTGAGTTTATTGCACTCTAGTTGTTAATATTGCCCTAACTAGAGCCTAGAAGGGTAAGTCATTTAGCGTGCTATACCAATTTAATTTGCTGGTGAGTATATGTGAAGGGCTGCCAGAGGAAGCTGAGGGAAGAAGAGAAGAACTAGGGCAATTTGCTTTCCACTTAGTAATAGTAGGAGAGCCAGGGAAACTTTTCCCATTCCCAGCTGCCCCTCTCGTCTTTCCCCACCCTGGCCTACCAGAGTCTATGCTAAGTTTCTTCTGGTTACTGTTGTAGCTACTCTGGTAAAATACTGTCAGAGTATTTTACCTGTTTCTCTGGGAAACAGGATGCATGTGGTTATTCAGCTGTGATTGCACACTGGCAGTAGCACTGTGTGGATGTCAGAAAGTTTTCCATTTTGCTAATGAGTGCAGGACCCTGTTGTGAGTGGGTTTCTTAGCTACCTAATACTGAATTTCTAAGGAAATGCTCAGGTGGAAGCTTTAAAGTAAGGTTTCATAGTGAACACTGTAAATTGTAAATGTATCTATAAAAACTGTGTTGATCTCAACTAACAATCGGCAAGGTATTTGGGGGGATCGGTGGGAAGCTTTTATAAAGACTAAAAAGCAAATAAATTTATCTTATTTTAAAGTGCTAATCTTGTACTTGAGTCTGCTATATTTTGACCTCACAGATGTGGATAATACTTCTCATCCTGGGCTTGATTCCTGAATCTGTTGAATAATGAATTTCCCTCTGCTCAGAGGGCTGGGGATGCATCTCTTAAGAGGTTCACGGTCAGGTTTGCAGTAAGCTGATGCCCTCTGCTGGGTATGAGGAACTTCTAAAATGTAAACCCCCTATTTCAGAGCAGGATAATAAGTTTTGAACAAAACTCCTAAAAGAGCGAACTGAGCAGTTTAATCACAACCATTCACACCTCCCTACAGTATTTTTTAATATGTGCTTGGAGGAGAGCTGTTAATTTGAAATCTAATTGCAGTGAATGAATATAAGTATAGTTCTGGACACATTTTCCACATTGGTAAATGTTAGATGCAACTTGTAATTGAAGATCTTTAAATACCAATATAATCCTTTTAATAAACTGTTCCTCTACTAGTAGTAGGATTTAAAAACATGTGTAACTTAAAGTTGGAGAGAACTGTTTAGCCTGTTTAAAGTAAGTTGTCATTAGTATGATATTGACTGGTTAGAAGTCAGTATAAGGGTGAATGTTTGCAGAATTATTGAGGAAAATCATCTGGATCATGAGGGACAAGCTACTGCATGTCTGTACATCCTATATTTCACTGAGAAATCAGTTGAAAAATGCTGAAACTCTGCATTCATTGAGATATAACCAAAAATGTGACTCTAATTTTAGAGGAAAACAAATTGAAACTGAAGATTGTGTGTTTATGCTTTTTCATGAGACTAGAACTCAAAGGCTAATTTAATGCTGATTCCAGCAAGCTGTAGCTGTTTCTGTCACGTAACAATTGACAGATATCCACCTGAACACTTAACCTCTGTGTAGCTATGTCATTGTAGGATTTCAGTGAGCTCTTGTGCACTTGTCTATTGGGCCATTCTGGCTAATATGGATAACACCTATATGAAAAGGCTAAAAAGAACACTAAAAACAGGCCTAAAATCAGGGAAAAAAAAATTTAGTCACCTTAGAGTTGGTTTTTTTTTTTTTTTCCCCTTAGATGCTTTGATTCTGACTTCTGGATTTATAAAATCATTTTTTATGTACCTCTGTCTACTTCCTGCTGTTTCTGCTATCTTGAATGGTCAGGCAAGAGATTCAGAAGTTAGTCTCCTTATGTTAGTTTCCAAGAGTTATGAGCTTACTTGATTAAAAGAAAACCAAATTCATGCTAAGGATGTTAGACATTTATCTTTGGGAGATAAATTATTTCAGTAGCATTGATGACAAAAATGTTAACACCTTCTCAGAGTTGATGACCTGACTGTACTATATTTGAGTATTTACACTAGTTACTTGAGTATTCAACAGAAAATATCCCAGGGCGTGTTTCATCAGTTTGAAACCTTCAGCTCCACTATGGGGTGGGGAAGGGCACATTCCGCTTCAGATATGACCACAAGGTTGTGTAGTAACTCTCACAGTGTCCACAGAACTCTCACAAGGTGATGTTAGAAGATGTTAAGTTTGACCATATTCTAAACCTGATGTGAATTTTTCTCTGTGTGAGAAAGAAACCAAACCAGTACTTAACACTGTACTTAAGAGATACGAATCTGGAGCTTCTGTTCAATAAAGTCAAATCGATCCATAGGATATGTATTATTCTTTAAAGATTCTTTTATTGTCATTGATTTCTGTCTTTTGAATATGTAAACTTTGTCTAGGTGTTAATTTTTACAATTAATACCAAAAGGCAAGTTTTAACATGGTAACTGGGGTATATCTGCAGTTGACTTTTCTCTTTAATGCATGCAGAGTTTAGAGTGGTGGTTATACCTGGTTTATGAACTTTGGCTATTATGGAAAGTAGTTGTTTCCTTTGGCTATATTAAAAGAAAATACTGTTTAACAGGCTTAGTTGTAGAGTAATTCTGAAAGATGGGGAACTACATATGCTATTGGGAACAGTATGCAGTCACTTTTAGATGATGATAAAATAGCTTGTGTATTATGTGGATGGGATAAGTTTGGTGTTCATAGAAACACAGAAAAAATGGAGAAATTCATAGCTGTAAGCATTTTAAATCTAGCAAAATGGTAAAAATTGACTTGCAACAATGTCTTTTAAGAGAAAAATAGATGAGGGAAACATGGAAGTGTATAAAAACACACTGAACTTAATAACACGCTACAACTTAGGCATGTTAAGAAAATGCAGCTAAATGGAAATGTCCTAAATATGTAAGCAGGACATGTAAATGACCAACACCAAAAACTTCTGTCTTACTAGAAAAAAGCATGTCTCCTGTAGCTTCAATAGCAATCAACAGTACCTAGTGCAGGCTTTTAGTCAAAGAGCAGTCCTGTGCATTTTGTTAGGAAACAAGTGATTTGGAGAAAGTACTCATTGCTAGTGAATCTGTGAAATGAGAGACTGAATATACTAACTTTTGAGAGACTTAAAGGAGATGGAGAAATACAGTTCTAATAATGGGATGTTCTAGGCAATTTAAGCTACTGGTAGACTTGCATTTCATTTCAGTGAAATGTTTTAACAGTTACTGAATCCAAAGTCTAATTGTGGACTTAAGTGATGTTATATTCATCAGGCAGTTGAAAGCCTTTTAATTTTGTTAACAATGGGTACTGTCGACTCTGGTCTAATTTAAAAAGTAACTATGTAAGAATTAAAAGATTGGACCAGTTTTTTCCCCCCTCATTTAATCTAATTTCAAAGGTTGCTTTGGAGATGAAACCGTTCCAATGGATCCAGCATGCAAGATTAGTCGCTGTGTCAGGATAAGCATGCTCTGTAGTCAACAAAGTAAAATGCATTAAATGCCACTTGCATGTAAGGGAAGCCGTGGCTATTACTCAGTTGTGGTGATGATGCTATCTGAAAAAGTGTAAAGGGTGTGCTGCGCTCCCTAAATAAACTCACATGATGGTTCAGGCCAATGAGAGACATCCATTGGAAGGACAGCCAACAGTCTGACCAAAAGAGAAAGTCTGTTTATTTTCATAGCAGATTTAGTTAAAATGTAGTGTAAATTGATGCTCACATTTCACTAGGACCAGCAGAGGTCAGTACAACTCAAAGCACAGCTTTGGATTTTAGCCATACAACCTTCATGATACAGAAAAGAAAATAAACCAATAGCAAAGATTATACAACTTTACTAAGTCTTCAGAAATCAATAATTAACAGTATTCTCAAATGTGACCTAATAAACACACAGATCTTCCACGTCTATCATAGAAATAGGATATTTAGTGAAAAGACCAAGAAATAACACTAAATCTTACTAATAATTATAAAACTTCTTTTCCATAAATCTTGTTATATTGTAAAATTTTAATGTTCTCAGGATAGATAATGCATCAACCAAACATAATTTCAATTCAACTTTTTTTTTTTGTAGCAGTCTGGATATTCTTAGTTTGGGAACAGAAATTCAAATTCATTTCAACTGCATGTAAACCTTTACCTTAAAAACAAGAAAAGAAGGGGAGAGGGGCTGTTGAAGTACCAGTCCAATTATAGACTGATAACAAATACAGCAAAATTATTTCAACTGTTCTACAGAAACCAACAAAACAGTACTATAATTAAATGGTTTAACATATTTTTCAATGCCTTGACAGTTTAATAACACTTAAACAGTGAGGCTTGAATTAATAAGGATAACTTGATCTTAAATCCCAGTAACTGAACTCCTAAATGCTTCTGAATCCATTTAAGTGAACAAGATTGAATTTATCAGATGTAGCTGGGATAATCTATAGAAGATATAGCGCTCACTATTGATACTGGAGAGAGCTTTATAATACAACAGGTAAGCTCACTGAGAACTTTAAGTGTCTCACATAAAACAGATTCAAAACCATAAGACCCTGAATTAGAGAAGGAAAAATGAGGGATACGTGGAAATGGTACACTCTGCAAAGCAGTGTATGAAATGATAGTGAGTGGCTCAGGATATACTACATGAAAGTTTTGTACCTTGCACTTAAATACTGTGAAAGACTGTTCAAGGAGAAATTACTTGGATGACTAACAAGACTGAATACAAGGTATAATGAAGTGTGAAAAGACAGTAGTATGATTGTTTCCATAATCATACTGAAAATGAACGTGAAAGCACATTTTTCATGTAGATTGTGGTAAGTTCCAATGGCTTTCATTAAACCACTAAATGATGAATGTGTTGTGTTTAATCAAAGCATGTAATGTACATATACACTAACCAACATGCTTATTTTTAATTATTTCTCCTCCTTCTATCTCGATTTGCTCATACAGCCACTTGCGGTCACAGCGACATTCAACTCCACACTTGTTGGAGCCACACTTGGGGCAAGCATAGAAACATCCCAGGCAATCTTCATCAAGACAGTCACAGAGGTCCATCCCACTGTAAAGGAGCAGCCCCTGGCTATCGTAGACTTTACTCTTGGATGGTATAACTTGCCTGTATAATGAAAAACAACAGTTATTTCCATGCTAAAAAATCCATTTTGATGCCAAGCTGCTAATTGTTGTGGACAGAAGTTTGCTTTCTTCAGGTGTTTGTTTTAACACTCTTAGTTAAAAAGATGTATATAAGTTACTGTATTTGACAACATTTCTCAGTGCTAATTGCACTGCAGTGCTTCTGAAGTAATTTCAAGAATGAGGTTTTATTTCTTCAACAGCACACTCATTCAAGAACTTAGGAGTATTCATAGTTATATGATGTAAACTTCAGATTACCTTTCAGATGATGTGAAATGCTCCCTTAATTTACTTTTATAACGTGTAGCTATAATTCAAAGGAAGTTGTGTAGAATCATTTAGGGTGTGCACATCCTAATTTAAAAGTATTTTTAGGCTTTTATCATTACCCATCTCTAACAGTTCTGTTAAACTGCAGGATCACAGAAAAACTGTTTGGAAGGACCTCTGGAAGCCACTTTGTCTGACCCTCTGTTCAAAGCCAGGTCAACTCAAATGAGGTTGCTTAGGGCTGCATCTAGTTGAGTTCTGAACAGCTCTAATGTCAGAGATGCCACAACACTTTTGATTCAGCATTTTACTACACACATAGAAAAGGTCTTCCTAACATCTCAACAAAATTTCCCTGGTTGCAACTTGCGCCCAAGCTGAATAGAAGAAACAACTGGAGGGGAAAGATGTGTAGTTTGTGAGCAGGACACCTAGTGTCTGTTTGTCTTGTAAGGTTAAACTTAGGTGGAGAGCAGGGGAGAGGCATTAATGAGATCTTTCCTGCTATTTTAACAAATATTGTATGACTAGTTAAAGCTGGGATCTCTACCACTCTCCTATTAGGACAAGACTGAATTAGACCAAAATACTAGTGGAAAATGTCAGACAAAATACAGCTGCATATACCTTTCCTCTGTAGAAAGCATGATTTTAAAATCAGTCACATTAGAAGGTTGTAATTTGTTATCTAGTATTGTCCAGCTTGGACACTACCTTCCTTTTAAAAAAGGAAGGTAAGGTCCTAACTTGCACACTTTTGTTTACAAAGTGTAACTACTGAGTTTACTGACAGATGACAACTCCACTATTTTAAGTGTAGTCTACTTGATCTTACTGTATTCAAATTTAGCCTATTATCAGAATTTTAGTTTATGCATAAATTAACAGCTTTATCTATGATCTGTGTAGTATTGTCATGCCTTACCAAATACTCTTTTGTATTCTAATTGCCTGAAATATGGCCTGTATGCTAACACTTTGTCTTGTTTTGTTTATCTCAGTAATGAGAGTGAGCCTAAAAAACAAAAAAAGCAATCCATAAACATGCAAACATACATATAGAAAATGTTATAGTGTTACAGGGATGCTGACCATCAAGGCTATTTTATTTTGAAGTGAGTTAATGTAAATACAGGAACAGCTCACCTGTCTGAATTAAATGATGTATTTTTTGTTTGCAGCCTTCTTTTTTCCCTCTTACTGGTCTCAGGAGTGAATTCAGTCTGTCGTCCTGGATTAGTAAACTGTAGAGACTTTAAAGCCTTAGCTGTACGCCCCTGAACAAAGACAGAAAATCTCATTTAATTACAAATACAAACCTAAATTCAGGTTTGAGAGAATGTCCAGTCAAGCCTAAGTAATAACTTAGGTAAATTGGTGACATCAACTCTAAGGACTGAATTTCCCAGGAGAAACAACTTGTCTGAAAATTTTTATACTGGAGAACTGTACTAGTCTCAAAACCCAACAATACAAGCTTTATAGAAGCAATTTTAATCAATGCTTTCAAATTTCAAAATTTATCAGTCTCCTAAACATACTGACACATAATCAAAAAATAGAATTGGGCAACAGCCCCTGGACTAAAAGGGACAACAGCTCCTAGAATGCAATTCTGCTTTGCTATGGGGCATATATGGATGAGCTCTTGCTGATGTGGTTGCCCACACTTCTACTGATTGCCTGCATACAGCCTGAACAGCGCATCCAACAAGGTACAAGCTGTATTCCAAACTCAGCACTTAAAGCATTATCCTCCCACACCAGTTCATTACTGCCCCTGAACAAAGGCCATGGCCTTCACAGCTCAGACACCACAAGAGTACACTTAATTCACCTCAGTGCAGCTTCACTTAGTAATGAACTGCTAGAGAAAGGGTTTGTTTTTTTTTAAAACTGAAGAGACTAAACAAGAAGTTTATCTCAATATCCTTAGAAGCAATCTTTGTCGTGTTCAGTTTTAAGCACACGAGCTTGTTTTTTGCAAGACTTGAGTAACAGCTTATAACACCAGTAGCAGTCTGGTATTTACATAAACTTATGAGTTGTAAGTCACCCTCGCAGACACAATCATTTGAATTGAAAAGGCCATAATATTTAATGAGTGAAAAGGATTTTTTTAAGGCCCTCCAAATAAAGGTTTAAATACAGTAAACTCCCCCATATCTAAATGACTACACCATTTCATATTTCTATTAAACTTAATTTCTTTATGTAGGAATTGTCTGAAGCTCAATTCCAATAGCTTGCAGAAGTTAGAAGGGTTGGGAAAACTGATCCATATACATACGTCTGAATCAAGTTTTCTTCTTTGGCGATCTTCAGATTCAACATCCACGCTTCCGTTTATTATCTGCATACATTTGGGACAAAGCTTCCAACCAGGTACAAACTGTCTTCCAAACTTGGCACTTAGAAAAGCTGCATCATCTAAGTCAATTGCTCGTAAGTTTTTCTTTGATAGTTTTCTGTGTATATTAAAGGGATCACAACATGATTTTTGTAAATCTTCAAATCTTTCAATGTAAATTTTTGCATGGTGGAAGCAGATTGTATTGTTCTCTGAAAGGGTTATTCCTGTTCTAAGCTGAAGTAACAGTAGATCAGATGAAGATATGTCTTGCTTAGTCTTGAAGCCAGTGTGACGGGTGTAATAGGTCTTATGGCATTCATTGGTAGCTTGAAGCTGAGTTCCAACTGTACAAGGATCCATTTTACGTTATCAGAACAACTTATTTCACTTATTTTGCCTAAAATGAATTCTTTGAAGTCTTTAGTAGTTTCTATGAAGATCACCCTAGAGAAAGCATTAAAATCAATCAGATTTGTGCTGCAAACCTTATCTGCAAGCTTGACAGACTAGGTTTAAGTGATTTAAAAAACATGTAAAGAAAATATAGCCTTCTAGTCTAGGTAAGACTAAATACACTAAATTTAATTCTGGAATTAAACCATGCATCTTGTAGTCCTTTCAGAGGCATTTTTTCCCAGCTACAGGAAATATAAATTCAACATATTTAGTAGCATTACTTTCTCAAAAGCAATCTGGGAGCAAGATATGAGGTGGATGAATTGTTCAGACAGCAGCCTGCTCTGGTCATCAGTTTCCTGGGGGTCTCCTCTCTTGGCACAATCCCTGCTAGTCAAGGCCAGCTGTGAAGATGGCCCACAGGAAGAGACTGCCGATGGCTAAACAATTCACCCATCCTGTTTCCGAGTAGTTTTAGGGAAAAAAGCTGCTGAAGGTAGGCTGCACAGGCTGTCTGATGTCAGATAGCAATTCACATCCAACAGCGCTTCCCTGCATGTTCTTCCCATGTATACCAGGTGCAAGTCAACACACACAGAATCAACCTGAGCCTTTTCAAGGGACAGCCTGGGGCATACACAAAGATTGGTGGTTCTAGATCTGTGCAGTTGTGGTCATGTGACCTCTGTGTGCAGCTCTCTCCAGCTGAGCACCATGCCTGTTTGATGTAAATACTGGCTGTTGTTTCAAGTTAAATACTAATTCAGTTACCAAATACAAAGCTAGCAACTGCAGAGTGGTCTCACACTCATGCCAAAGTTTGTGGCAAATCCAATGCTGGCTCTAACACATCAGAGCCTGAGCCCATCTTGCACTATTTTCTATTGCAACATAAAGGACAAATTTCTACCAAAAGAAATGAATTCACTTGCTTTTGGAACCTCAGAAACCTTAACTACAATGAATACAACCTAACTGGGATGTTAATGTTCACCTACATGCTACTCCACAAAGACAAAATCAGACAAATTCATAAGCAGTGTACTGGTTTTGGCTGGGATAGAGTTAAATTTCTTCATAGTAGTTTATATGGGGCTATGTTTTGGATTTGTACTGAAAATAGTGTTGATAACACGCTGAAGTTTTAGCTAATACTGAGCAGCACTTAGACAGTATCAAGGCCTTTTCTGTTCTTCACTACCCCACAAGTGAATAGGCTGGGGGTGCACAAGAAGTTGGCAGGGGACACAGCCAGGACAGCTGACCAAAGGGATATCCCAGACAATACTGTGTCATGCTCAGCATATAAAGCTGGGGGGCAGGGGGGGGAGATTGGGGGGGTGGTGGTGGTGCTGTCGCTCAGGGAATGGCTGGGCATTGTTCTGTTGGTGGTGACCAATTGTTTTCACTTGCATGGCTTGTTTTCTTGGGTTTTATTTTCCACTCTGTTTTTCTTTGTGCTTTTCCTCACAATTTAAAAAAAAAAAAAAGTTCTTTATTTATTAACCTGTTTTTATCTCAACCTGCAAGTTTCTTTCTCACTCTTACCGTTCCGATCCTCCCTCCCATCCCACTGCGGGGGAGCAAGTGAGCAGCTGTGTGGTGCTTAGTTGCCAGCTGGGGCTAAACCACAACACATAGTTATTTGTGCTAACCACTGAACAGGGTAATATGGTTTTTAATCAATAAAAGTATTGGCCAATTGTATAATGAAAAAAATCTGGGATGCTACTTTCAATAAAATAAAAGCAAACAGCATCACATACAACCTAACAATATAAAATATTGTAAGTTTATCCAATATACAGAAATATGAACACAACAGTGCAAAACTTTAACAAGGAACAGTGAAAAGTTAATAGGCTTTTAAAAATTACTCTGAAAAGCCACTGCCTGGAACATTTTTGCAGCAGAAATCCTCTTGATTGTAATACTTCAGTTTTTCTAAACCAGATGTGTATATCTGAAGCAATTACACATTACATTTCCATATATTAAACTGCATGCACAGTAATATAAAGGTCTTGCACAGGATGTGCTATTGTCTGGTGATTTTAACTGATCCAAATATAAAAGATATGCTGGGCTATACTCACACCAGTAAACTTGTTTGAAAGTAAAATTTTATATCTGATTCAAGACAGAACTGAGTATAACTACTTTTAAACAAGTTTTCTCAGCCTATTGTTAAGAATGCTCCAGCTTTCACACTTAAAGCAAGAATAATAAGAGATACAAAGAGTCCCAGATGTAAAGGCACAATGTTATAAACACCCCAGTTTGCAAAAAAGGTGTGTATTTTGTTCTGACAATAAAGCAAGAACCAAAAAAGGTTCTTTTTTGGCAAGTTATCTGAAAAGAGAAAGACTAAGTATTCTAATATTCAATACTGATTTCTCAGGTCAAAACCTAAATCCTGTATTTTCAGGACTAGAACTCGTCCAGTCCTAAATTGCTAGGCTATCTGAACTCTTCTTCACTGAAATGTCTGTATTCTTTAACTAAGACCTCTCCTGAAGTTTTCAGCCTTGGCACAGCTCTTCAGATCTGAATAATACAAATAAGGAGTAAAATGCAGATGTCCATGAAGTTTTAAAAACTCTTATTCTCAGTGCCTGCTGAGCACTGAGACTGTTAAGTTTAGCTACATAAAAGTTCCAGTGCCTTTACCCATTTACTGCGGTACTGACTTTGAATGATTTTTTTTTTAAATCCCTGTAAAAGACCATCTGTCAAACTTTACCCTTGTAGTGAACCAGCTATACTCAAAATCAATCTTTTTTTCATTAGGTGCACTAAGTCTGTCTTTCAAACTAAGGTAACTAGAACTGTGTATGATCAAAGCTCACTGCAGCTGAGTTAACATTTTAACAGCAATTTAGCTAATGCCAAATAATTCCAAGAGGTCTGTATAGGCTATGCACCAAGCTTGCTTCAAATGCTAATGTATACTTTTGACCGATTCCTGCTGTGGAAGGTGAGGGTTATGTATGTGGATGAGGAAGCACACTAGGTCAATATAAAAGTGATGATCTGAATTTTCAAAATTTGCAGATGTATTAGAAGTCAGAACTCTTGGAAGACGTTCTAATTTAAAAAATAATTATTTTCTATTTTACAGAAAAATGTTATTACCATGTTATCCTTGGCAGGTATCTGTTTTGACAGTTGCACTACCTGAAATACCGCTATATTAAATAGAGAGAAAGCACATCAAGTCTATCACCACAGTTTGTTCAAACAATAGTGTGCTGGTGACATAAGTTATGTAGCTCATCCACTTGATTTGTAGGAATTCTTGGTAGAAACTTCAGATGCATTTCTTCCCTCCTCCCCTTGGGAGGAGTACACAGCAGTTTGCCTTTAAATTCTTTCTGGTGGAAACAGGAGAGCTTCAAAAACCAAATACCAAAATGAAGGCTTGTATTCACACCTGTGAAATCATTAATTAATGTTTACTGCACCAAACACAATAACAGAAGACAGCGATGAGGATCAGCACATCGAAGCACTTGTGGTCAAAAAGCCTGCGGCCCTAGCAGAGATTCAGCAAGGGTTTTCTAGCTTCTTGATGCCGTTAGAAACAAAGGATGGAGGAAGCTACAGTTTAGAGTGGCAGCACTGGGTTATAAGAGTCGAAGGGAAAGAACAGTCCTGAAATTACAGGTGTGAGCCCTTGTCTGAATACATTATGCTGGATGTCCAGCGGCTGCACAGCGCCGCACCACAGACCCTCATCAATCGGTGACAGCCCCTGGCCAGGGCTGCCTGTTGAGAACCGTGCGTTAGGCCAGCGGAAAGACCGGCGGCTCCTTTGCTTTTGCGGAGGGCACTCACCCCCAAGAAGCCCCCTGCCAGGCCGGCTGGGCGCAGAGGAGGGCGAGGGGTGAGCAGCTGGCCGGCCCGCGAAGCAGGGTGGCCGGGCGCCCCCCGGAAGGGATCTCCGCGGCCCCAGCCTGCAGACGGACGGCCCCTCCGGAGCGCGGCCTGGCCGCTCCGCGGGGCCTGGCACGGTGCCACCGCGGCTGCTCGGCGCGGCCCGTCGCCTCGCACCCCTCTCCCGCTGCCGTCCGCGCACCCGCGACCCCTCGGGCGGCAGACGGCTGCCCGGTACCTTGCCGTGGACTCTCTTCCGCCGTTGGGCCAGGACGCCAACACCCGACTTCCGCGCTGCCCCAGCGACAGCCGCGCTGCTTGTGGCGGCCATTAACGTCCCCTCACCCCACCCGACCTCCGCCTCACCATAGAACAGCGGAACCCTCGAGCGGCGCTTCCGCCTGCAAACGGAGAACGGCGACACCGGCCGCGGCGGAGGCAGCGGCGGGGACGGAGGGAGGGAGGGGGGGTGTGGCGGTCACGTGGGCTGGCGGTCACGTGGGCTAGCGCGCGGCGCTTTCGACTGCCGGGTCGGGCTCGCGCTGCGCACGCGCCGCCCGCGGGGGCGGGTGTGAGGGGGCTGTCGCCCCAGGGCGGGAATCCCCCGTGTCCCGGGGCGCGGTAGCCGTGGGGTGGGTTAGGCCTGGCCTGGCCTGGCGGGGCCCATCTGCAGCGCCATCGCTCCTGGGCACGGCTGGGGCTGGGAGGGCAGCGACCGGGGTGCGGCTGGGAGATGAGAGAAGCTCGGCCGGTGCTGAGGGAGGAGGGCTGCGGGCAGTGACCTCAGGGGCGGCTTCGCTTGTCGCGAAGGGCCAGGTGCTGTGCCGGGAGAATGGAGTGTGCTGAGAGCAGCGCTTGCTCGAAGGGCAGGCCGCGGCCTGCCGTGTGTTAGAGCTGGCGAAGGTACCAGGAACGAGCGGGGAGGTGGAGCTGTGCAAGCCCCTCCCTCCCCCGGTGAACGCGGTGAAACAAGAGGGAAGCGGTAGAGGCCGCGGACGGGGGGCGCAGCAACTCCCCCCCCGCCCCCCCAGCACCACGGGCGCTGTTAGACGCTTAATGAGGATGACTAGCTAATCAAAATAGGGCGAGCTTTTAGTGTTACCAGGCTAGGACAATCTGAGGGAGTCAGTATTTTTTTTTTCCCCAGGTACCTCATGACACTATTCCACCCCACCCCTCCAGCCCCAAAATCAGTGCTCCTGAAGCTGTTATTTTAAATAAAACGGGTATCTTGAAAATCCATTGCTTCATTTAAGAAAAAAACCCCCAGTTTCTTCATCACTAGAATGTCTCTCCAAAGTCTGTGGGGTTTGTTTTGTTTTTTAAATATTAATTCTATAATATTTTCATGACAATGGATCTTTCAAGGGAGGAGATACAAAATTTTGACTATTATTCTTTTGTTCCACACCTAGATAGTGACACCACACCCTACTTGTTCTTGGAGTTTTTGGAACAATAATGATAATAATAGAGGTGTCCTAGTAAGTATCTTAAATTTATAATGCTGATGCTGATTACAAATTGTAATGATGTTAGGGATATCTAAAAGAAAGCCTTAAATTACCACTTAATGCCTATACAAAGTTTTGTTGGTTTACCTATTTCTATTTAGAATTTTAGAGCTTATAAGAAAAAAGTGCTGGATAAGAGTATTTTTCTTCTATTTCTGTCAGGTTGCTCTCTTTCCAGCCTGGATTCAGCCCAGAATTGTTCAGAGCATGTGCCTGTTCTTTCCAAACCTCTTCAAAGGTGCGATAGCCTTTTGAAAACATTGCCTGTCTCATACATGAGATGTGACATGCAGCTTTGTTAGGCACTGGGCTGCTCTACCTGCCCTGCACAGTACGACATGTTGCTGGGTTATTACACAATGAGACAGGAAGGATCTGTGAGATCATCTGCTATATGTTTCTGCCTGGTCAGAGCTGCCCATAGTACATCAGTATATCACAGCCCGATAACATTAGCAACAAATTAAGGCCACCCAGTTAGTCACGCTAGAGGCTTAAGTCTCCCTCCCCAGTCATTTATAACTAAATAATTACTGACTGGCTTTCCAGTAGATCTTCCGTGGATGGTAGTAGTAAGAAATCTGAATTATAGTCAGAGCAAATGCAGAAAGGCATGGCATGAACCTAAAAAAATAATTTTGCTGAACCATGGATACTAATATTAGTAAACAAAAATGTGAGTAGTACCATGCTCATTACTTAGGGCTTGACACAACTGATGGATAGTATGGCAACAGCTGACACCTCTTTCTAAACAAATGATTTTGGGACTGAGCTAGGGTAATGATCAGGGCACTAGAAGCCTGTCTTGATTCACCATAAATATTTGGGTGTGGATCTAGGTGGTTAAAGTTGTGGTTCAAACAGCTTTTGAGCCTGGTTTTATTGGAAGTGTTCTTAAGCTGAAGCTATGTCAGAACCTTGGATTTGGCAATACTAGCCAAGCCTAAAAGAAACTAAATTTGTGTTAAAAGACAAAACAACTGGCTTGAAACATGTAGCCAACCCAGCTAAAGTTAAAAATACACAACTTGAGGCCTGGCAGTAGTTTTTTATGGCTTTGACTCTGCTATATTTTTCCATTAGAAAAAAACTCTTAGCATAATAAAGTACTGAAGCCAGCTGGGCACAAATGTTAGAAACAGCATGAAAGATCCAAAGCAGCAAAGTGGGGGCTTTTCTTTTGCAGTCTATTATTCACAGTAGCCTTTGTCAGTACTGGTAGAGATCAGCAAAAGGATATTTTCAGATAGAAATACGATTTTGAAATTGTCTGTATCCATTTAAAATGTAAGACTGTAAATCAGGATGCCTTTTCATCAAACTTTTTGCAATTCTTTGAAGAATTGGTGGAATAGTTGTCTGAAAATAATTAAAAGCCTGTGGAGGTGAGAAGTAATTCTATACTTGCTTCAGGAGATACCCAGGATTCTGAAGCACAGGAATATAAAGCCTTTAATCATAATATGACAGTAGCAGCATGTAGGCTGCGCCATCTTCTGTTTTGCCATCTTACCATTATAAATTCCATATATATTGCTTAAGTCATCCATTGGCTCAGTGATGACAGAGAGACTGCGAAGTGCTATCATACAAGGAGGCTCAATAAGGCTTCTTCTGCTGACTTGTACTGCTTAGAATGAAATGCGCAGAATTAATGAAGGGGAATAATTCATGAGAGGAGATATTTGAGATACAGGTTGTGACATCAATTTGTATTAAATAAATATAGGAAGAGCAGTGAGGTGTGTGTATTCACTTTTTCAGTGTTAGTGTCAATCTGTGAGGCTGATTTTGTAGGGCTGGATACAGATTTCAGGTTATCCGGGTGTTAACTTGTAACAAGTCTGCCATCAGTGGATTTAGACTGGTTTTGGTTCATCACATTAGCTTTTATCTATGTAAATGGAATTAATGAGGGAGAAGTTTGGGGTTTAGAGTAAAAGGATTCTAGATATGGAAGATGAAATGTAACAGGATCATGAGCTAGACTAGATGTGGTGAAAATATATATTTTGGTAATACTGGGCTGGAATTTAAATTTGTTTCTCTGCCAATGCAGGTTGACTCCATATGCCATTTTCATACATAAGTGCATCTGAAAACTGTCAGAGCTTGTGCTGCAAAGGAATATGTATGTCAAGGTAATTTTTAATGGATTTTGTGTTGAAGAGTAGTAGAAGTCACACTCTCTGAATCCAGTTCTGGTCTGCTTGCTAAGATTCAGTGATTAGTGTGTGCCTCAGTTCACTCACCTGTCAAAACTGAATAAAGTAGTATTGACATATATCGTCACTTAAAAATTGTTGTGTCTTTCTGTTGCCCTGATTTTCCAGAATTTGAAGCAGAGACAGATTTGTTACTGACCTGCAGAAAACACTGGGATAGACTCAGAAGAAAGATGATATTAGCACTGTTTTCAATACAGCACAAATTCCAGGTAGCTCAGCTCAGTTTCAAAGATAGTCAAGCAAAAATTTTTACAGGAGAGGACTACCTGAGAAAGCACAAAAAGTAAGTCTTTTGGTAATTTTTCCTCCAGAAGCACTACCTGGGTTTTGTTTTGCATAAGTTTACCTATTATGTGAACAGCATTGTTTTAAGAACTTACGGTTTATCCGTAGAAAACTTCCAGAACATAATACCCAGGGAGACTGGCCTAGAAACCAGCAAAATGCTGGTACAGGTCAGAGGTTTAATTTAATTTCTTCTTCAATCTAAGCAAGTTTGAGGATGCTGTTAAACTGTTTTTTATTAAAGTGAAACAGTTTAAGATACTCCACTAGTACAGAACCTTTTGTATTGCATGAAGTGTCTCTTAAACATGTGTTAAAAGACAATAAAATTTGCATATCATTACATTTGACATAGTTGATAGGAAAAAAAGCATCTAATTTAGTTTATATATTTTTGTTATAACCAGAGATCCTATTTCTTTTTTTCAAAGTTTTTAGGCAAGCATCTCTCTGTGTCTAGCTCCTAGAAATGTGCTGGAACACTGAGTAGGCAGGGATGTCTGGTTTGAGTTTTTCTATGATTTTCTTATGAAGTATTGTCATGTGCTCTTTCAAAAACATAAAGTCAGAGATAAAGATTGTATCAGGGAAAGAGGAAGGAAAAAGCTGACAGTTTTGGTGGGGAACACTTAGGTATAAATGGAAAAAAAGAAAACCTTTACTATCAAGGTTTAACCCAGTAAATTCAGTGTGAAGGGGCAAAATTCTGTGTGAGTTTTGCGGTCCAGAACATTTGAAGCTGCATAAGTAGGACGACTCAAGGCAGAAAGGGGACTGTATCAGTTGAAAGGGTTATTGTGAATTACTAGGCTCTTGATAATAATAAATAAAGAATTGATGGGAGAAAACGGGTGACAAATTTGGATTAAATCCTAACATGTGTTTGGAAGCTGCTACTCTTACAGCTTGTATATTCCCTTATGCTATGAGGATCCCCAGCTCAGGGGACTCCTTTCTTTTGTGACTGAACATTACAGTCTGGGAGCAAGTATTAGTCTGCTTAAATATTTCTTGTGGAACAAAGACATCAGTTTGTGGAAGGGTGAAAGAAAAGGACCTTAGAGAATTATGTTGCCATTAAATTTATGTTGTCCAACTGATTTTTTTTTCTTTTGTGTTGCCATTTGTTAAGTTGACTTGTCTTTACCCTTTACAAGGACCTACAGTTTCATTTGAATGACAAATAAATACATTTTATTACAAACAAGGATAAGTGCTGAGTTCATGCTTTTGCCCACACAAACTCAAATACAGGCATAAAGACGTTCACTAAACCATAAACAGAGTTGTAAATAAGTAGTCCACATGAGTTTTTCCTTGTAAAAAATGTGATGCCAAGTGCTGCATTTTATCTAACAGTCAATGAACTAATGTTTTGTCACCAACAAAACATGGTGTTTCTTTCACACCAAATCTTAAAGTTGCTGAAAGTCTGGATATCGCCATAAAGCTAATGCTTTTTTTTTAAAAAATAATTTTAAAAATTACCTTGGGATATTTTGTAACATGATAACTTCTATTTTGTTAGATATGGATATAAAAGCATGCATATACTGGTTTAAATCGCTTTCTGGCCTGGTTGTGGTTTGTTTTTAATTTGATAATGTTATAAAGGTGGATTATTTTCAAAATTTACATTTGAATTCTGACCCACAAATGTTGGAATATTTGGATTCATATCATGCTGCATTTTCTGAATAATAGAAACAATAGAAATTCTGTCAGGCTGAAAAAAAACTAAAATCCCCGCAACACTTTCATTCTTACTGTGTCACAATGAGAATCATCTGCTTTACTGACATCTGACTTCAGGATGCCTCTTTGGGAATCTTCTGCCCTTTCCAGGCTGATTTCTTGGTAGTCTTTATAAATTTATTGCCTGGAACATTCTGTCTGTCTGCTCAGTGAGATCTTTCTTTTTTTGTGTGTTGAGCAGGATTTTGGCTGCTACCTCCAATCCGCTCCTCTTGTTTGAGCATCATCAACTACATCATCATGCTTCACAGATGATGTAGCATCACCCTGTTGCTCTACTTTGCTCTTTGCTTCAGGGCTGAAGAGAACGTGCTTAGAAACATGGATGTCTTGCTGTCCTTTGGAATTGGTGCAGTGTCTCTGCCAGGTTTGGATCTCATTAGAAGGCCCCAAGTAGACAGCATTTTGTTCTGACATTTGTGTCTCAGATGGTGCTGATTTTCAGGAGTTTTCTTTACCCATCTGTAAAGGTATTGAATTTATTTCTGATTGAAAAAACAGGGACATTAGTTTTTGCTGTTATTAAAAACAGTGTCATTTAGCTTCTTTCTAGTCTCTTAGAGAGCAACTAATACTTGCACAGACCTAAGGCCAGTTAATGCTTACTCACTGGTAGCAGGTTAGTATGTTCAAGAAATTTAGGATTTGTCCTTTGCTAAGAAAAATGGCCTCTCCATGCTTGGTTGATGGAAAATGAAGGTTGTTAATCTGGCAGTTGGAGACTCAAATAGGGAAAAGAACTGTTTTTGCATTGCTGTATGCTCAATAATTTGTCTGTTTTTCTGTTACTCTTCCCAATGCACTCTTATGTCCAAGGAAGCAAACAGCACAGATAATGAATATGTGCCCGTGAATGGGCATTATGTCAGAATGTGAGTGTGGGTTTATGGGTCATACATCATTCTAAGAAGTCCTGCATGATTGTTTCCTATTAAATAGTAGGGCTTGATTTGTGGTTCTTCTGCATTTCTTTTATGCTGTCTGCCACAGAGAACAAGCTCTAAGGCTGTCTTAATCCAACACCAAAATTAAGGAGAAGAAATGAACAGATCAGCATTCAGGTCTAGTAATGTTGGTTGTATAGCTGCCACCAGCTATTGACAAGGACTGTAGTTAAGTCCTAGGTTTGGAAAACGTATCCAGCACAAATAGCTAGCAGTGATTATTAGCCATGTCCTGGAAACTCTTGTGTATGATCTCTGTCACATCAGGAGGGACGCTGGAGCTGCATAAGGCAGCCCAGTCTGCTCCCCGTGTAACAACCAGTGCAACTAAGAAAAGGTGCTGGGTGATAGCAGTGGGCAACTCTCTTCTGAAGGTGTGGAAGCACCATCTGCCAACCTCTAGAGAGCTGTGCTGCTCACCCGGGGCTCGCAACAGGGATGTCACCAAGAGACTGCGGAGCCTCGTACAATCCACTGACTGTTATCTGCTGCTGTTGTTTCATGTGGGCAGCAGTGATACAGCCAGGAGCAGTCTGAGGAGTATCCAGAAGGATTAGAAAGCCTCAAGAGTAGCAGTAAGGGACTCTGGAGCACAGGTAGTTTTTTCGGTTCTACAGCATTCTGCTCCATGACTCACTGTACATCAAACTTTTTTATCAACAGTAGCTATGGGAATTGCCATGGTTCCTTGAAATCCTTACAGAAACAAGGCAGTTATCCCGTGAAACCTGTACTGAAATCAAGTTTATTTATATGCTTTCTATTTTTACATTAGGGAGTGATTGATTTTTTTTTTTTTTTCTTAAAGCATGGGAGACAGTTACACTGTCCAGTAGTTTTATAGCCTTGTGACAAATCAGTGACCTAAAAACACGCTGTTTGCCCCCTGGATTTCATGCATCATTATGTATTTGGAGAGAAAATGTTGCATTTGTCTGCAACTGGTAGGTCTGCTAGCAGGTACCAGCAAATATTGCAAATAGTCAGTCTAAACATAGTGGTTTTTAACTTCCAAAAACTAATGTAAAACTATTACATATTGTATTAAGCTGCGTTATTTAAAAATGTTCAAACAATCAGATTTTGGATGTTTTATCCTCTGTCTGTTGTTTTGAAAGGTAAACCAGGAAAGCCCCTGATAAATGATGGGAGAAAATCCAAGTGTTTCCCATCCCCCCTCAAAGAACACAATAAAACATCTTCAACCTAAGACCACTTTGTTGATGTACTTTAGAGTGTCAAAGCCAAACCAATACTGTTACTTGTTATGCGGGAACAAACCAGTTTGTGAGTTGGTCAATCAAGAGTAGGTCAATCAAATTTATCCAGCGTGTTGTACAGTAGTTTATAAGTTACAGCACAGTTTTCTTTATAGCTTTTATTGAATCCAAGTAATATACTTAAAAGAGGACACCTCAGCTTTCTGAGGCAATGAATGAGTTAATACCAGCAGCTGTATTGACAAAAGAAAGCTATTACCAAACTGAAAAAGTGTAACTATCCTGAAGATGACCTAGAGAAAGTTTCTTAGTTTTGACAGTAATGGTAAGCTTTTATTTTTCAAATTAGAAATTTTTGCCTTATGCATTTATTGAAAGCTAGAGAACAAGATGGTGATACCATGCAACACACAGATAAAATTTCTTTATGGAGGGATGTGGGAATGGCATTGTATACTTCACCGAGACTTCTTATTTCTCTAGTTTTTTTAGTTTCATTCCAGTGCCAGCATTGTAGCTGAGGGGAAGAGGAAGGTCCTGGTTATTAAGGCCTCTGAGTGAGTCACCATGTGCCCACAAAGTGCTGAGGGAAGGCTCTGTGTGTGTATCCAACCCTTCATTCCCAGGATCAGATGGAGTCTGCTTTAGGCCTGCGGGGCAAGCTCAGTAGTGAGTTGCTTTGAGATTCCAGGGTTCCAGAGTCTGTTTTTTTCACTATAGCTGAACACCTTCTCTTAGAATATCCTCAAATGGCTTGTTAAGGCAGCTCATATCATGAGCTGAGTTTACTTATGCATGTCTTAATATTTTTTTATTGCCAACTTCAAATTCTCTTTTTAAGTTTTTCCCTGGGTAAGTTGCATACTAGCTTCACAATAATGACCTGCTATCATTTTATCTGTAATGGTTTTCTCCCGTTTGTATTGGAGGTAGTCGCAGCGTGTAAGTCTGCTGGTTGATTTCTGACAAAATTCTACTTTTCCCCAATAATATTTCTGATATAAGCATTCTTTGTCTTCTAAGAAATCTTTGTCGCTATCGTATCTTAATTTTTTTTGTGTGTCAGGAATGTGAATTTACTATGGTCTATAAACATACTTACTGCAAAAAATAAATTATTCACCATTTAAATCAGTTTATCTTTGGAGAGTCGTTTTCCTGAACTTTAATAGTTAGTAAGTTGTTAAGGACTTTTTCTTCGTTTTCTTACTTTGGAACAACTTCACGTCACTTTCAGACAATTGAAGTGCTTTGTACCTTCTTGTTTATTCATGCTTTTATGACGGGCTGTTGGTTCAGGGTGCAATAGCTGATGAATCATCTCAAAACTTTGCTAAACAAGCTATTGTTTCCGTTCCCAGCACTTACAGCCTCCTTTATATGTACGTGATAAACTGACTACCTGAATACCAAAGTTCACACACTGTATACAGATAATAGAGGGTCTTGGACCAAGAACATTCTCCAGTTGCTTGGTGTGGTCTCTGGTTGTCCAGACGGAGTGACCTGCTGGAATGTGTGACAGCTTTTACCATGTCTGGGTTTGTTCGAAAGAGAAGAATGGGATGGTGGCCACCTATGCAGTCAGGATTGAAAAGCTGGGAAGTGCTTACAAAGCCCACAGTTGTGCTTAAAGAAATGTGGGTAGGACTGAGTTACATACATTAATTTTAGTTACAAAACATTCATAATTGTGTAGTGACACTAACTATGAAGTATGGTAATGAAAAGACTTCTCAGGGTTACGAAGGAGGGAGTTAGGCTGATATTTCAGATGTTTGAAATGAATATTCTCCTTTCTGTACATGCTTTGTTTTGTTTTGTTTTGTTTTCTTTATTATCCTCCAGCTATAGCAGACAAACATTTGTGCCATTTGTCATCTTGAATTCATGTCATTTTAAATATATAAACATACCACTGGAACATTTCCTTATTTATTCACTTTAATGGACTGTGACCAAAATGTTATTTTCCTTTTGTGTAATTTCGTTTTCTTTCCTGTAATCTCTATGTTTATGGTATTTTATATTGCTTTTTTTCCCCTTCATTTTGAAGCTTATGTATATTATGTTCATACAGCCTCTTTATGGTACTGTACTGTAACAAGTGGAAAAATTTTAGAAGTCTCTATGAATCTTACTCTAAATGCTAAGCATGCTTTTTATGGATTTTGAAATATTAGGAAGTCCTTGGAAAAGTCCATAGCACATCACAAGTACTTAACATTTTATAAGTGTCATATTGAAAACCTAAGTCATATGTACAAGTGCAACTTTTAAATTCTACCTCAAAGGGCTACTTTGTATTGTTAATATTTTATAGCATCTTGGAAATTTTCTGCTGGAATTGTTACAGTATTGTTATGTATTGACCTGACTGAAGAGATGTTATTAATCTGGATTTTAATCTGAATCTTCTCAAAATGTAGAGAGTCTTGAAAGACCCTAGTGTGTAGGATCATTCTATCTCAGATTAGTGGCTTCTCAAGTAAGGGACATGCAGTGAAACCATGGTTTTCTGTCTCAGGAGAATATCTTCTCATAAATTCATGTTTTGTATATTTATCAGATGTCTCTGAATGTAAGTGCTTTTTCTTTTAGTAGCCACAAACTCTTTGCAGTGGTGTAACGCAGTGAAGTACAAAGCGTCTGCTTTGTTCTGTGTTTGTTCCCATGAGGTAACTTGTACTCTACACAGTGTTACATTCTTTTGGTGGCTCATTGCTGAAGGAGAGGGAAGCTAATTTTGTGAAGTGAAATATGGTCACTGTGTACTGTGCTTGGATCAAGGCGGGTATTCTGGAGTTAGGTCAGACTTGTATTTAACAGTTTGTTTTCAATGTGGTTTTGTGTCTGAGCACTGATTTTTTTTTTTTAATAGTGGAAAGCATCAGAAAATAATGGCAAGCATGTAAAAAAAGTAGAAGAAAGATTTTGTGTTTGTTTGGAAATAGATTATTTATACCACGAAGTAGGATGGGTGGTATTTTTACTTGTCTTTACTCTCCAGCTAGCACCATGACTAACAGAAAAGAGGTAATGTGCTATGTTATAGTCATTTGCATAGAAAAACTGTAAATGCTATCCAGTCCTTTTCAGGATTTCCCCAAGCACCAAATGATGTCTGAACTATCTTTTTTTAAAGCAGAAGCACAAGCAGGCTGGTGCCTGTACAGTGCAACCCTGTGGGAAACCTTTTTGAGCTTTGCAAAACGTTTAGCTCTGAGAAGCTAAAGCAGATGTTAGAACAGAAAAAAAATGTGATAAAACTTAGATGAACAGAAGGAGAAAAGGTAATGGAGGAAAACACAAAATGAGAGACTAGGCTGGACTGGAACAGAATAAATGGGGGAACTGACTGAGAACCTAAGTTTGATATGAACCAAGAATGCAAGATAGTAAGACACAAGGATTGGGGAAGAAAGGATGGAAATAGAAAGATGTAAACAGCAAAAAAGGGCAGAACCAAAATAAATGATGGTAACAGAAGAGACTACAGCTCTGAAGTTAGTGCAAATTTTTCCCTGTGGTTAATTTCACTTGATAAAGTTATAATGTATGAGAAATCTGGCTTTAGTCCTTCTGGCAGTCAGGGTACACTGGTTTCTCAAAATAGGGAAAGTAGCAGGAAAATAATATGTTTTAACTTTAGGAAGCTAATATGAGAAAATCCAGTACAATGATTGCTTTCCCTTTAGTTTACAAAGTAGCGGTCATTTGTTGAGTAGGTCATGCAGAATACTCTCCTGGTCACCAGCTGTGTGCTTGTCTTTGTGTTTTTGTGCAGTTTTATGAACACAGAGCCGGAATGTAGGCATGTAAGAATTAAAACATTAGATAAGACCAGTGGTTGTATCAAACTCTATAAATACTCTTGTTATTTTGTCAAAACAACTGCTTCAAGAAAACACAAGGCAGCAAGTGGAAAACAGTTTGGAGATAACTAGCTTATAGAGACTGGGTTAAGAATAAATTTACCAACTCTAGTTTGGCTCACATACTGAAGCAAACAAGTTTAAATTGGCATGTAATAATAATGCATGCCCAGAACTGGGGGGAAAAAAAATCATCACGCTGTTGTATTAGAGAAAACAGAGGATGAGGCTGTGGCCTTTATTGAGCTTTTCTCAGTACTTTATGAAATTTGCAAATAAAATTATACAATACTTATTCATATTAAAATGTTACACAATCATGAGCTAAGAAATTAAATTTCAAGAGTCTTGATCCACTCAGTTTTTATCCAAAAGTCAACATTTTGGCTACGAACAAATTAGGATGAGAAGACTGAAGAAAATGCACATGCTACTAAAACATAATAATTCAAACAGAAGAGAAAATTTTCTGACTACTGTGACTGTTCATTGTCCTAACAGCCTACATCTCAAATGTTTTCAAAATGTTGTGCAAATCATGCTTTCAGATAAGTCTCCCTACAATCTTTGCCCTTGAGTAGAACAGTTTGTAGCAGTGAAATGCAATTGTTGGCAGCAGTTAGTATCGAAGAATTATTTCTCTATGTGAGGGAATCTTTGGTAGCAACTGTATTTATTTACACTGAATTATGGTTCAGTATGCCAAGCTTTTCTCTGTCCCCTCTCTTCTGGTCTTCAGAAAGGTCACTAAAGTTCACAAAGGGAGAGAGCCAAGAATACAATAGAAGCCAGCTCAAATGCTTTTGAGATGCTTTATACAAGACCCATTACAGGGGTGAAAGTGACGGAAGCACTGACTTGGCTTTTTGCTTGTAGACTAACTTTGTCCTTAATGAACAAATTAGAGATGTGTCAGCAGTCACATGTTGATGTTCCATCAGTGTAAGGTGTTACTTTCTGGTCTCCCAGAGCAACATGCTTAGTCTTGGCTATAAGCTGATAAATCACTACAGTTACTTCTCTGCTGTGCATGTTTCGCAAAACTTTTTCTATTCAGTTCTTGTCAGTGATGGTCTAAAATTCCATGCTGTGTCACATTGCAAAACCAAAGCGTAAGCAGTTACTTATGTAGTAGATTTCTGATTTAAAGTTGAACGTTTAATTTTATACAAGGCGATGCTAGATTTAAACTAAGTATGTTTAAAATTTGAGAAACGGTATTCAGCATCATTAGACAATTCTATCGCTGCACTTTAGATATAGAGATAAATTAATTTGGATTACTACAGTCTTTATGAAATAAGTGTATTTAAATGTTCTGTAGTAAAAAAAAAAAAAAGAAAAAGAGGAATCATGGAGTTAAAAGGGGCAGAAAAAAAAGGGTCAGGTTAAAATTGTAATTTAAAAGTCCATTACATATATGCAGCAAAGCAGCTAGGGGTAGATATTTATTCAATAGACAAATTAGTTTTTTTCTAAATTCTGAGGAAACCAAGAAAAGCCTGAAGAGGGTTATTAGAGTGAATCTGCAATCAAATATTCAGTTCAAATTACTAACCCGAGTGGGTGGGGTTTTCAAATACCAGGAACCAGACAATTTGGATTGGCCTGCAGTACTTAGACAAGATTTACCAGTTTCACCCTACTAATTACGTGTTGCCATACCCATGTAATTACACTTTCCATTATGTTCCTAGTCACTCATTTGAACATAAGTGCAGGAGAGAAATAATATCCTCTTATTTATGTTGTTAAAGGGAAAGAAATGTCAGCACATCACCTTGTTTTGCTAGAATGTAATAATGTGGGCCCAAATCTCTTACCTTTCTTCTGTTGCAGTTATTTACAATTACTGAAAAAAGGTTTTGAGAAGGGTATAAGCAACTGCCTGCTTTCTGAAGGGTTAACCTTGGTTGCCACTGAGGAAAGGACTCCCAGAAGTATTAGGAGTGTACTTTTAATGAATAGACATTTTGAATTTGATACTGAATTTTTGTTGCCTTTCACAGATACAAATAGGCTCATAGAGTCAGGGATTATAAATTCAGAAGGTATTTTGGGAGTCATTCAATTCTATTTCCTATATTTATTTTAAAAATTTAAAAATATTTCCTGTATCAAACACAGAACTTCTTGTGCTGGAACATGCCTGTTATAGAATGAGATTATAATATATCTGGCTATATTTCTGCTAGTTGTAGTCCTTGCTTGCTTATATGTAGAAGATACTTTGTGTCACTTTGTTACTTTTGAAGAAATGGCATTTTATTCAGTGTAATCAAAATTAGATTTACTTACAACTTTCTTTAGAGCAGATGAAATTTTAGCATGGATTTTAGCTGTATGCTTAAAACCTCTGTAAAGTAAGTGGATTTATTTGTTTTATAAATACATGTGTTGATCATACGTATTAAACAGAGTGAGCAACCATTGCTTCTCTTTGTTCCCGATTCCATTCTTAGTGTGAATTCGTGTTATATTCCAGGAGTGTTGTCAGTTAAGTGAAATCTCTTAGCTCTGGTGGCAGGGGCTTTTTTGACTTTTGGAGCAGTGCTTTTTGGAGGAAGATCTGAGTTCTTTCTGAGTTGCTAACTGGGTGATCCACGACTACACGCTGAGACAGCACAGACAACAATTTTTCTTTGCAAGAAGGGTTCTCCTGTGCATGTTAGTTAAAATAAGGGATGTTATTGTCCCATCTTTCCTGGGGCAACAGACTCTTGACTAATTGATGCATAATTTATGGAACAATATCTGTTTTTTCTGCTATTAGTAGCAATGTCAACTGTATGATGAAGCAGAAAGGAAAGAAAAGTTTTGGGAAGGAAAAGTTCTCTGTGTGACAAGCAGCGTGGATAATTGGAAAAGGAATAAGTGCTATCAGCCCGTTTAGTTTTCACCTTCAGAGGTACTTCCAATCACAGTGTGGTGCCATTGTGAAAATCAGCCTTCTATTCTTTTAAATATCATAGTATTCTGAGCAGTAATATTTGTATTAGTAGTGTAATGCAGTCAAAACAAAAATCCTAATCAACAGCCTACATCTAAAATATAATTTTTTTTTTCTGATTGCCATTGCCCAGTTTTAAAAGATAAGCATCAAGCTGTAATGTCACAAGTAGAAATTTACAGTGTAAATTTCTGAAGATTCAAGTTCAGCCTTCTGTTGAATATTGCTCCGTGGCACACACAGTGTAAGTGTGTTTTTTGTCAGACATAAAAAGATACACAGTAAATAGCAGATTGGGGCCAGATCTTATAGGTAGAAATATGTCATTTGTACCTTTTTCCACATGAACTGCACTTTAATAATGTGTTGATGCTAGCCCTGAATCCTAACCTACAGTTCAGTTTTTTGATCATTGCCACTTTTCATTGGTTCTTTACAATGAAAATAAAATTAAACTTGGATTAAATCTAAAGAGACATTTATGGCTCTCTGTGCTATCAGACAGAAAAAAAAAAATCCAAACTTTTTACAGATACGTTGTCTTTAGTAGTTTAAGCATCTTGTGATTCATCAATTTTGAATGTTAATATCGGTTTATATATCAATTTTATTAAGGACTGGCGAAGCCACTGCAGCCCAGGACAGAATTCCAGTAGTCAGATGTAATTTGAAATATTTTTCAAACTTAGTTATTCTAGATTTAGAGCAACATAAATGTGGTGTGGATATGGCCATCAGAATTTAAGCTTGGTCCTTTGCAAAATAATGAACAACTCCTTGTGAAACATCTAATGGATAAAATCTAATAATTCATTATGAACTTATTTCACATTGATATAGTATATTTTCCATGTGATAACTGACCCTTATAGTCACAAAGAAGAAATATTCTGTGCAATTTTCTACTTCAGTCCTATGTTTATTCCTCAGAAAGCAAGACCCACTGCATGTGTCCAGCTTTTTGGACTTTCATCATATTCCAGTGCAGTGGGAAAGAAAGATGTTATGCACATAGTTTTCTTTGAAGCGTAGCATGAGATAAGGGCTAGACTGAAGAACTCAGGCTGCTTGCTATGTTATTACTCAAAATGGCCTCAGACTGTTCCTCCCCTGTTACATACTAATTGTAGTCTTTATGGTGGGGTATATAATGCTGCTGTTTTTAGACTTAATTTTTCCTTTTCACAAACTTCTACTTCTGCCTAACCAATTACTCCTTAATATCCTTCTCTGTTTTTTAATCCAACAAGTACCTTCTCAACTGTGAACTCATATTGTATCTTGCAGTTTGTGGAAATTCAACGATCCCTTTGTTAAAGATTCCCTCCCCTCTGTTGGTTCAGGAAGTCTTCAGAGCTATAGTTTTCTCACACTATTGTCTCTTACATGTTTTTTTAACATCAGTATTTTTTTTCGATATGGAGAAAGCCACATTCTAAAAGATCAGCTGTTCTCTTAGAATCAGAATTTCAATAGCTACCATGACAGCTTGATCCCAAAATGAGGATCTGCCCCCACTGAAGTTACTGGGATCTTCTGTAGTAGCTAAGCAGTGTAAATACACTAGCGGATGCTTCAGTTACACAGCTTTTCTTTAAAGTTTTCTTGCTGATGATTGTACAAGCACATCTGCTGCCCTGAGAAGCACAAAAATTAAAGCATTCCCATTAGAGTAGCAGGTGGGAGGGCTGTTAATCAACTGCGTGCCTTGTTAAAGAGATAACTGCAAAGTTTTCCTCAGCTAAGGCTTGATCCAGAGCCCGTTGAAGTAAGCAGGTGGCTTTGTATTAGATGTGGCTTGCAGTGTTTCAGGTGGAACTAACAATAAAGCAGAAGCTGCCATGGGTATTTGTTTTAATAGATTCTCCCATCACTTGATCTCTGGGAAAGAGATAGATTACATTAGTTAGCTTTCTTTTTATTGGGAGATATGAGACTTTCCTAGCACTGGGAGTTTAGTGCACACTGTACTGCTGATTCCATGACTATGTACCATCGAACAGAACAATGACTAAACAAGTGACAGCTTTGATACAAATCTGTTTTATCTGGAACTAGTGCAGGTAGAATTAGAGACCTGGAATAGTTCTAGCCGCCTAGATTATCTTGCTCAGCCTCTGAGATGTTACAGTTCATAGGATCTTTTTCCTGTTGTAGAATTCTGTCTCAGCCTCTGCATGCATCCTTCAAGACTGCTTCTCAACCAAAGCCTCTGAGAAGATACTGTCTTAATCTTGGTGTGATCCTGGCTTAACTGCAATAGGCCTCTGAAATCTCATAAATGCCATGTTTTTACTTCAGAGGTAGTATGCATCACCTGCACTGGCAATAATTTAAGAGAAATTTATTTGACTCTCAGGATAACACCAAACTGCACTGCAGTTTTGTCCTTCAGCTGACTGGATACTTTTGTTAATTGCACAGAGAGGCTAAGTCCCCATTTTGGTGGTACACTAATTTTCACTATACTTAAAAGTCAACCTGCACCCCTTATGGGCCAGTCAGCTTGAGTGAAAAACATTGCTTCAGCTAGAGAATTGTGTTTGGTAGGAACTGAGTGAGCATCAGTGCTCAGGGTGTAATTGAACTGGTTCTGCAGTGACAATGAGCCTATAGTATCCCATACATTGTTCACATGCAGTTTGTTTCTATATAAAATATCATCTATGAAGTGAGTATTTAGTGTTTTCTAAAAGGAAAAACTGTAGGTTTCTGCATTTTCATTCCCTTTATATGTTTTCTCATCTTACTTTCCAGAGCAGAGAGTGGGATGTCAGTTTTCTGTGTGCTGGCTATTTACAGATGATTTGGGGACTACTGAATCCTCCCTGAAAATAAGCAGTCAAGAGAGTGAGTGTGTGCCAGTGCCTTGTATTCCTCCACCTGGGTGTAGTGTAATGCCATCTTGTGGAGTTGTTGTTATATTACTCTAGATTAAAATCTGGTTTTAGTGAGTGCTTTCCCTTTACCTCAGAGGGAGACCTGCACCTTTATCTTGTTGTAAGAGAATAAACCACCAAGCATTAAAGCATTATCAAGAGGAGTAAAAAATTTATGGCTTTAAAATAACACAAAGGTACTTATAGACAGGTTGTCAAGGAGATGATTTAATATTCTTGATCAACATGTTAAGTATCTATTTACATAGACTGCAATATTCTTCTTACTGACATCATAGCAAAGGAGAGTTTTAAGGGAAAATATGAAGGAGAACCAGAAAGTGCCTTTTTGGATGTGTCAGCTCTTAACTTGACAGAAAGTATAGAGGTGCTTGTCTGAAAAATTAACAACTAGGTGATGGAAACTGTCACTATAGCTTGTTTGGAGGCCTCTAAATTCTTGATGAGAGATGATGGGTAGGAAGGATCAATCACAAAGAGCTTTGAAAGTGATGGCAAATAGCTTACGGTTAATGCAATAGAGAAGGGACAGTCAGTAGAAGGTTGCAAAGAGCAATTTTATAGTTAGATTGGCAAGTAAGATTGATGATTTGTTCAGCAGCATTCTTCATAAGTCTATTATCTATTAAAAGTGCAAAAGATCATTACCTTTCCATGCATTTTACTATTTGATGTTAACATAATCACTGGCAAATAAATATTCTTTGTCTTCACTTTTTCCTTCCGCGAAATGTCACTGCATCACAATATCATATGGGGTAAGGCATAAGTTCTGCAGCTCATATACAATGAGACACTTATACAACACTGATGTTTGCAGAAGATATTTATTTATAGTTCAGCAGCAATGCTGTTTGAATATATTTGGTATCAAGGCATTCCCACATGATAAGTAGCTGCCTCCATTTCATCTCATCTCAAATTCCTGGAAGGGACATAGCCCAGAGATGTTCTTAAATTAGATGGGAGTTGAATAGATTTCAGGATACTTATATCATAAAGATCATGGGAAGCCACTCATAAAAGAATTTTGAAACTAAGCACAAGAACTTTGATTTGCATGAATTGGTGCTGTTAATTGTATATAGGCAAATGAGAAGGGTTCTTCTGTTGAAAAGCCCATTTGTGATTTAGACTTTGTCTCTTTCATGAAAGAGTTATGCATTTAGGAAGGACTGTTCAAATGCAGGAAGTTTTTCAAGTTAGGTGGAATTTCAGAGCCTAAGATGCAACTTAGGCAACTGTTACACAGACTTGTAGCTTATTCTGGTGAGCTACCTGAGAACACATTAGTGTACTAAAGAGTAAATTAGATTTAGGAAACCTAACTTGTGGAGATTTTAATTTAGATAACTAAAGCTGGGTTCCTGAAAGTATTGCTTGCAATGAATTACATCGTGATTTGTTTTGGAAACTCAAGTGTTCACCAGGAAAATCTGTCTGGCCTTGGTTTCTCAATGAATTTTACTTTAGTGCAGGTGCCACATAAAGGTCATTCTCATCCAGCCAAAGAAAAACATTACTTGAAATCAAAACATTGAGCTCAATAAATGCCAAAGGCTGTCTGAGCTGAAGAGGTGAAAGGGGAAATTATCTTTTGTTCTACATTGAAAGCAGACTTTGTGAGTTTCATTACTCATATGTGCATTTCTTGTCACAATATCAATTTCATTCTCTTGGGTTTTTGTGATTCTTGCTCAAACAGCGGTAAAATAGACTCAGTGTTGTGCTCAGCAAAGGTGGAAAGCCAGCCAAAGAAACATTTAAAAATACCAGTGATAGCTTATTTATAGACTTTATCGTACCTTTTTCTGATCTGGAGGGACTTACTCATGTAGCATAGTTTTTTCCAAAGAGAGACAGTTGTCCTTCAGAAGATATTTATGTTATCTTCTTCACTGCAGAATGTGAGCATTTCATAGTTATGCAGTGCACTAACTAGCTTTTGCCATATGTCCTTCAGCTGAGGACTTTTTAAAAAGGTTCATGCAGTTGTGCATTTAAGTCAAAGGCAGTATCGAAAACATCCACTTAGCGTCTTAAGCAGAAGATGACTGATGATGGTTCTCAGTACCTAATGTCACTAGCATTTATCAATTATTGATAATGACTTTCAAACTTGTGTGTGGCATTATGTGTGTCCAAAAGTGAGAATGTGTCCAGTTAGCATTAGAGCAAAACTACCGAATAACTGGATGTATGCATACTGAAATTTTTAATCTGCAAACTTGAATAAGGTGGGCATAATGCTATGCACACAATTTGGAAAAGTAGTCATGATTTTAGGTGCTATTGTGTGAAAAGAATGAGAACAGAGTCACTGACATGAAAAAGTGAGTACAATTGTTCTTCAAAAGACTTTCTGTGTAGTAGATGTGAATTGCTAGCAATATCATCATCAAAAATATGCAAGAATGCCTCTCTTCCTGCTACTGTCAGTAGCCAGAAAATGTGGTAAGGAAAGGAGGAAGAAAGCTAGTTTATAAAACTTCTAAATACAAATGTAAAATACCCAAATAACTAGGTTTTGTTTGTTTGTTTGTTTTGGTTGGGTTTTTTTGTTTTGGTTTGGTTTGGTTTTGTTTTTGTTTTTTACCTGAAAGTTTTAAAAGGAGTTACACAACCTAAAATCCTGAGCATCAATTAAGAGAGTGAAAGGGCAGTAAGATTTGTCAGCCTGGCAATCCTTGATGCATTAAATGGGTGCTAAAGAAAGACTATTCTTCTCTTGGAGTTTTGCTAAAGAGTAGGTAAAATTTATAAAGCATTGTGGGGTTCAAGCCTGATGAGACCTAGATGGGATTGACAGTTGACTTTATGAGAGAGCCTGTACACATCCCTGTGTTTAACACACAGATGATGTCTGGCATTTTTAATTTTTCTGAGTAAGTGTGAACAGCAGAAACTGATGCTTCATAAATATTCAGCTATATTATTGGCTCATGTCTGTTAGGAGAAAAGCCTGTCTGCACCCCCCTGTCTTGGCCCTCCCCAGGACTGTCCCCCTCAGCCCCAGTTTCCAGGTGTGAAACCCCATCAAGATGAGTCAACAGTGGAGCACCTTTTGGACTGTGAGAGGTCACTCCCTAGGGATATGTGACACTGTGTGATCAGCACAGTCTCTCCTATCTTCCAGAGGGCCCACATGCCTGGGTGCCAGCGACTGGAGAACCTGGAGTGAATCAATCAAGTGCCAGCTACTGGGGTGGCTGATCTGTGTGGCCAGCCATGTATATATGTAGTGTATATATGTGCTCTGTGTGCATATGCCTACTGTGCATATGTCTTCAGCCTTGCTGCTGGTTGGACCCGGGGGTGTGGAGCTGCAGAAGCCTCATCTCTCTTGGGCTGCTGGATCCAGCATGATATATCTTTCTGTTAACAATGTCCATACCTGTTGAGACAGAGATGCAGTAACTGTAATCAGAACCAGTCATTAAACTGGATAACAGTTGATAAATAATGAAAAGTTTCATTGTTAGGACACAGTCCATTTCTGCTTAATTCAGCGAGTTTATATTTCTTTATTTCTTGTTTTCTTTTGGGAAGAAGCTTGTGCTGTACATTGCTCTCCATCTGTATAACTCTACTGATGTGAAATTTAAGATGAGTTTCAAATATCTGTTCCTTGAATAGCCCTCTTTCAGACATCTTAGGCTTTCACTGTAGAAGGAAACATGGCAAGCCAGGTTGCAAGGGAGGGAACACTTGACTAGAGAGTATTATACAGCTAATTCCTGCTAATAACATTTTGATTCTGTGATTGATTTCTTGCTACATTGTTTTGCAATGGTTGAGGACCTTTGGTTTTGTGCCACAGTGGTACTACTCAATGTGTTTTAACTGTGAGATCTCCAGTGCTTTTAGTTTCTTTGTTTTTACTGACATAAATTGTCAATGTTCCACAGCATGTCCAGGTTCACAGTAATAAGTCCTAGTCACAAACAGACTAGCAATATTTATCGCCATGTCATTATTCACACAATAGTTGGAATGTATTGGGAAAACAGGTCTCTTACTGTGTCCCCTCACTGATAAGAGGAAGAAATGTGGCTAAGGCATTTTGCTTTTGGTGTTGTTGTGTTGCATTATCCATTGCAAACAAAACAGTTATCAACATCTACTTGGAAATAATTCACAAATTGAAAGAACTCATTAAGAAACTCATTCTCATTAAGAATCAACTCAGGTAAGCAGGAAATCATTTGCCTAGCACAGAGATCTTCACCAGGAGAATGTGACATATATCAAGCAAGAAAATCTGATTATGCCACAGTTTCATGTGTTAAAGATCTTATTTCAATGCTTTTTTCACAGCTGTTTGCATAATGTTTTTGGAGCCATATAACATCATAAGGATTTATGTAGTGATGTCATAACAAGACTGAAGGGATTTCCCAGTTCAGTTGTCTATTTTCAAAACCTGGCAGGTCTACATTAGATTCTTTTCATCTGGTAGTAGAGTTACAATTTGACACTTATCCCTTGTTCTTCCTTTTGTCATGGGCCATAAACTTTTATTTTATTTTCAGATCAAGTACAAGGATACATTTTTAATAAACTGGTGTAGTATAGTAATATTACCAATTGTATAATGCTTTGAACTGTATTTTTATGTAGCTTTGCTAGAGTGAGAAGTCAGGAGGTCCTGAAGTCTCCCTTATCGATTGCCATATCCTTGGGCACATCACTTTTCCCATTTTGAAGTCAATGGGGCTGTGTATGTCAAAAGCAGAATTGCTTGTTTCTTTCATATGGCATACTGAGTTATCAAGAAAGAGAAGATTCTTTTTTGTGCTTTTAATATTACCTAGTTTGAGATGTGACAAATAACCTGAAATAATATGACAGAAATTAACGCGAGTGACATTAAAAGGAAATTTTCTAATTTGAGATCTGACACTATTCCAGTCTTCAAAGTGTTAGTGAATAACTAGTGATGGATCAGACATCTACTGAAAGGACATAGACTGAATTATTTAAGGGCATCACAAACCCTTGAGTATTTAACCCCTGAAGCATTGAAATTCATAACTGACTCTCAGTTATTCTGATGTAATGTTGTTCATTCCCAGGCTTGCTCTCATGCTATTTTATTTTTGATTATCAAATCAATATTGGTCCACACAGTACAAGAAAAACTAAACAGATATTCCTCAGATGCTATATCAGAATACTCTGTAATCCCACTGGCTATCCTAATATTCTTAAAATAAATATTCTAAAATATTATAGTGTTAAATAGATGAAAATAAATATTCTTAGAGTGGTTCTCATGAGTCTGTAAGACTATTCCAGACAACATACCTTCCATTACCTACAGTGCTTGTTCTTAGAGGTGATCTTTGGGGCTTGTGTTGGAGTGAACTGAATCAAACTGCTGCACCTTCTTTATCTCTAATGAATTTACTAGCTGGATATTGGAATTTGACAAGGTAGTTGCTACACTCTGCTTAGAGAAATGCTTAATAAAATGTCAGTTCTCCATGTGTCGGATGTGCTGAATAACAAATGCTAAGTAACCAGATTGTGCATAGGCAGGAATTGATTTGGCTATGCTTCTACATTGTCCCTGAACTAAGGATCACAGTGTAAAGTGGTTTTGAGTTCCAGACATAATAATCCAAGTATATGAACACATCCAGATACTTGTAGATCAGGATCTACTTGTATTAAGGCTAGATTGTGTAAACAAAGCCAGTGTGGTAAAATTTGTATCTATTTACATGGATGGTGTAAATCAATCTCCCATCTAATGCATTAGACCTGATCCATAACCCTTTGCCTCACTGTGACATAAATTTTGACAGTGTCTGAAACAAAAGTTTTCTATCTTCTTCAGATTTTTCTTCATTATCGTATTATTTTGACTGGGAATTCCCACAGCATTCAGAAAAGCATCAAGACTTTCCAATATTGTATAATGAGAGAAGGAGATAATGAAAGCTAAGGTACTTTTTGAATGAAACTTTAAATGTAAACACGTGAAGCAAGAAGGAAATTGGATTCCTTAAGTTGTTCAAAGGTTTATCTACAAGCCATTGGGTAATGTTAGATTACCTTATAAGTCTTGAATATCTTAAGAACATATTTTAGGGGTTAGACTCATATTCTGACTGAATAATATCTCTGTCTATAGAATTATTTAGTGTATATAACTGTAGCCGAATGTAATCCGGATATATTAGATGCAGAATTTACCTTCCTTTCTCATACAAAATAACATCATACTATACAAGTAATACATCTGAACACCCTGCCCCCCAGTATTTTTTCAGTGAATTAAGAGGCCATCAGTGTGAAGGAAGACTTTACCTCTTGCCTCCTAGAGTTGCTACATGAAAGAAAACTAATGGTTAATGACTGTGAAGCATAGCTAGTTAATTCTTTCTCTCCCCCACCTACACATAATGAAACACTGACATTTGATTTCTTGAAAGTATGTCCTTTCTCTAACCCTGTTCCTGTCTTGTTTTCTATATTTCCCAGAGACTGCAGCCTTGTGAGCTGCTGTAATGTCTATCAGTATAAGTCACATTGAAAGACCAAGGTTTTGATAGCTAATGTTAATAACGTAAATTGAAGAGAAACATGAGATACACAGAAAAATGTTATAGATCCCATTGCCTGAGTCGGGGGGGAGCTGCTAATCTCGAGGCTGCCATCACCAAATGAATTTTTTGGATTAGCCTGCTTAGCTCCTTTTTTTGTAGGTTTTTTTTTTGTAGTTTCAACTAAGATGCTAGTTGTATTTTTTTAATGAAAATGAAGTATATGGCTACATATTGCATACTGACAAAGCAAAATGCACTTGCTGAGGTGGGAGGGTGAAGGAGGAATATAGTATATTAACACCACACTCAATTGTCTTTCCCCTTCCCATTCAAATAGCCCAAGTTAAGTGCAGCCTAAACTTGGCATGTACAGGCCAGAGTCCTGACATTCCTGTTTTCCAGCTATTATTTGTAACTACCTCTGTCTCAGGCTAGATTTGTCTGATGATTTTGTAATGACTAATAAATTCTTATTCATCAGTTGGGTTAATACAAGGAGAGGACATTTATATTTCTTGCTTATGGTAAAAAAAAATTGTGAGCCCAGTTATATGCCAAAATTATAAAGGCAAGTGTAAACCTATTTTAAGCTAGGAGGAATGATTTACAGAATTTAGTCAGGGAATAATAGCTGAGCACTGACAACAGCTGTTGATGCTTTATTAATGGCTTCAGGGTGAGGAATGTGTATTTCTTTGCCTGTCTGTAAAATCAGGGTGTGCTTTCTACCTAAAAAGGCAGTTAGGATTAAACAGTCATTTCAATTAGTAGGAGTATGAAAACTGCTGCTGCACTTCATGTTCCCATCTTGACGTCTGGAGAGCTTCAAGTACAAGTGGCACAGACACTCATAAGATCAAGGTCAAACTGTCTGCATAATAAATGATAGAAAGTATTAATTTACCCACAGATGTGGTGGCAGAGATGAATAGTCTTCATGCAGTTCATCTATACATCTGGGTATTTGAAAGACTTAATTAATTACAACACAGTGAATCCTGCATTAAGTGTCCCTCTCAAAGGTCTTTAAGGGACAGTTCAACACTCTGTATTATCTCTGTGCTGTATTCCTTCACCAAGGGGTTATAAATTACAGTTTTCCAGGTTTGCTGTTTTCAGGGTGATGCAAGAAAAGAGATAATTTTACTTAACTGGGAGTAAATAAATAGGTAGTACAGTCCATTTTATTTTTTACTACCTCTAAAGTTCGTTTCTGTAGGCTGGCATCTAAAGTCTCACATATTGTAAGGTCTTTTTGCAGACCCTGCCTTTAAAAATAGAATTAATATTCAGTTTTTTAAAAGTTCACTGTTGGCAGAATAGTTCTATTGAAGTTGAAAAGCATTTTACCTATTGATTTCAATGGAAGGGGTTAGGCCCATGGTAGGAATTTTTGAAAATCTACTTCTGACTCTATTAGGAATGTTTCTAGAAGCTTACCCACCAATTAGCATTTATAGTAGCATGTCATACTGAGACTTTCACCTTTTGACAGAGTTCCCATTTATTCATCATGACAGAGCTAGGTAAATAGCATACAAATTAGTTCTTAAATATTTTTCTTAAATAATAACTCAAAGCAGATTTGGATCTCAGACTACAGTGATATTCATGGCTTGCATGTACCTTCACTAAAACTTTAGAAAAATGATGTAAAACTAAGTTTAATGAAATTAGTATTGGGCATTGAATGGAAAATGAACTTTGAGAAGATAAAGTCAAAGTCTGTCTTACAAACTATCAGAGGTAGTCCAAGACATTTTCAAGTCAGACCAGCCTTCTGTAAGAATTTCTGATTTTTTGTCAGTGAAGCTACTGGCAGTGAAATATTTGCCATCAGGCTGTAGAACAAGTAGTTGTTGACATGATTTGGAATGGATTTTACTTCAGAGTAGAATACCAATTCTAGTTTCATATAAATGGAGGCATGCATTCAGAGCTCACTGATGTTAACAGCAAAAATTCATGTGGGATTTGTTTCCCAAGTCTTTTTTGTGATTGCTTGTGATTAGAAAAAGAAGATAAATTCAATAAATTATTTATTTGTTTGCTGTTCCCCATTGATCTTCTGAAAACAGAAATATTTTGATGCATGATATACCCATTTTTCAAAAAGCCAGCTTTATGGAAGAGATTTGGGTAGAACTCATATCTAGGTACTGGACAGGGATTGAGAAAGTGTTCAAAAGAGGTATTCCCAAAGGCTACAAGTTGCTTGGCAGATGTTAGTGCTGATATGGAGGGCACCTTTCTCTTTGCATCTTTGAGTCTGTAGGACTTGGTATTTACCTCAGCATTGGTACCTAACATGTGTGAGACATATGAAATGAGAGTCTGGAAGCTTGTAGTGATGCATGATTAGGATTTTTTTGCTAGCATTCTGATATTAACCTCAATACTCTTTTGACTGCATTAGTTACAGTTTTAGTTTTGAAGTTCTGAACAGATTTATTTGCAAAATGAAAATGAGTGATGCATTTGTCTGATGGATGAAGTGAGAGCTGATTTTTGTTTTCACATGCAAGCTAATTTGTGACAGAGATGTGGATACAACTCTGGAGAGGTTTCAATCCCTATAGTTTAAATAAAATATTAATGATAATCTTTATTCTCATCCACAGTTCTGTTACAACTATGTAATATTGCATTATCGCATTACCAGATCAGGCTAGAATATACCAGTCTTTTATTTGATGTGATTTGGCCATATAATGTAAATATGGCTCAGGTGGGTGTATTAGTTACACGATGAAAATTATGAGGGGGGAAGAAAACGTGTGATTTAAAGCATAGTAAAGTGGGCAGGTGGCCTCATGTTTTTTAACTGGCTTATTAAGACAAACATAACAGAGGTGCAACAAAATTATTTTTATTATTCCAAAATGCACAATAGACAATACAGGTGTTTACAGATCTATTTTGAAAATATATCTTTTTCCATAATATGTTACTACAAGCGACTCTGTTTTGAAATTTTAATTCAAAATTCTCTCATCCAGAATGGAATAATTCCTGATATGAATAATATGCTTAGTTTTAACTGAAGTCAACTCGTGTTTAAAACTGAAATGAGAGGCAATTTGATTTACCTATTACTTTACCGCTTTTAAAACTTTACTAGACCAAAGAAAATATCCATGTAGATTAATCTTGTAAATAACATTAAGTTAAGAGAACTAATATCTTTCAGTAAAAAAGCTAAAAATGCAATAAGTTAAAATATCTATTATCTATTATAAGAGAGATCCAGAGTAACAGACAAATTCCCTTTAAATAAATATGTCTGTAAGATTCTCAAAAGCAGACATGCCAGGCGACCTCAAGAGGCTGTCTACTTCATTCCCTTGCCTCACGACAAATTAACTTTATCTCCATCTTTCCTAACAGGTTCAATGTGTTAAAGATCTGTAGTGGTCACTACTCCACAGACCCCACTCCCTTCCTTCATTCGTTCATTTCTTTGTTCCTTCCTTCCTTCCTTCCTCAACCCCCTGACAATTTATTTCAGTGTCTAGCTGTCTGTACCTTTTGGAAGATTTGCTAGTGACTACTCTGAATCTTTCATTAGTTCTGTTCACTATGAACATAGAGAACTGACTGTTCCTTTTCTCTGTAACAGTCTTCAAGCATGTAAAAGGTTCCTCTAATTCCCCGCCCCCCTGCCCCAAGTGTTACCTCCCATAAGCAAAACAACCTCATTTATTTAAATGTTTTTCTCCTAACATGTTTTTTAGGCCCCTCTCCATTATTATTATTCTTCTGTGGATTTTCTCCAGTTTTTCAATGCCTTGAAGTTCTGTGTCCAAAGCTGGAAGTAACAACTCAGCTGAGGCCCCTATCATGTTGAACTGAATGGTGGATGTAGGTTGCGTCTTGTAGGTTCTACTCCTTACATTCGCACTTTTCCATAGTGGTGTGATACTGTTGACTCATACTTAGCTTATATAACCTCCAAGTCTTCGGTGCCAAACTGCTGCTGAACCAGTTGCTCTCCATTCTGTTTTTGTGTAGGTGATTGTTTCTGATGAAGATCAGTCTCTTTTCATTTTCCTGATTGGATTTTATTCTCTAGGTTTCAGATAATTTTCCCAATAATTTGAGATAATTTTCCATTCTGATTCAGTCAGTCCTCCAGTTTGCTTCCAGACCATCCTGACTTCATACTGGCCATTGCAGAATTAGGTTGCTGCAGAACTCTATGAACTTCCGTTCTCAGAGGGACTACTGTGAACTACTTTCAAGGCATGTTATCACACCATGTCTGCACTTCCAGGATCAGGTGCCTCTGGATTAATCTAATTTGTGGGACTCCTATGTTAGTGTTAAAAAAATTCTCATTATTACATTCTGTTGCATAATGAGAGGAAATCCAGTGTTTCTGGTATGTGGCAAAATTTTCAGAATTGTTTAACTGACTTAGGATATGTTTACTCAGGTGAAAGTAGACAGCTGATAATTCAAGTCACCCAGGTATAAACTAGAGTTCATGTTATTTGTGTATTGTGGCACTGAGCCTGAGCTAACAAGCCTTACTGAGAAAGCACAAGAATTCAGGTGACATTCAACATCTGAACATAGATTTTTGGCTCTTAAATAAACATGCTGTTATTATTTACAAAGCATAATGACTATATGAAATATTTTGCCAAAAAAAAGTCAGGATCTCAGCTGAGAGAGGTTTACAATCCAACTAATAGAAAGTGAGGACACAAATGTTGGTTGTAAGAAAAAAAGTGCTTCAAGGCTTTCTAAAATAAGTGCATTCTGAAGAGAGATGGAAAGCAGGGGATAATAAGGACTTGGAACTTGGGAACTTTTTGAAAGCGTAGGATTGCATAGAATAAGCTAAGTAAACTAGGCAGTGGAAATACAGGAATATAAAGAATGAAGGTGTAATAGAGAAGAACAGGAGACAAGGACAGAAGGAATCGGAAGCAGTGTTCTATAGACCTATGAAAATTATTTTAAGGAAACTGATGGGATAAGTAGGGAAGGCTTGAAGAGAAGTTTAATCAGTAGGTCTCCAATTTGACCTTAAAAATCTTTGTTTCAGTCTTGGTAGTTTCTAGATATCCTTGCCTGTTGTCTTCCACTTAAGCCCAATCAGTACCTTTGTTTAGAAGTGAACATTGAAAGCCAAACTGCCCTCTCAAGGATCCTTCATTGGTTACTTCCATTCTGACTGAAGGAACAGTAGGATGGCCCCAGTCCCCTCACAGTGCAGTCAGTGCTGTCAGTGTCGCAGGTCTCACAGTGGCACTCTGTAGCTACCGGGTACGAATACAAAGATTCAGGATGGTCACCACAGCCAGGGATTTTCACTGTTTCATACACAATCTCCTTGAAGGTACATGTTTGCTGAACAGATGATACTGGTGGATATTTATATACTGGATCCTGAAAATTACAAGAAGGAAATACCTACTTTGAAATTTGTTATGGGTTAGAATTCCAAATTTTTATAAAATTTCACATCACCTGATGTGAAAATTAATTAAACCAGTGGGAAAATCCCACTGAAATCAAAAGGATTTGGATCAGACTCTTCTAATTTCACCTAGATCCTTGGATTTCTCCTTTCAGGAGGACCGATATGTCAAATTTGTGTCATACCACCACCAGACAATCTTACAAGTCAATTACTTAATTATTCCAATTATTTGGAAAAGTATGGGTGTCTACATATTAATGGCTTCTTTATTGCATCTGTTTGCAACCACAAATTGAACACAAGGCAGAGATCCAGATTGTAATACTTTAAACTCTAGTTATACAATATAAACATAATTTGTGCAGCCAGATAAAGATCTGAATTTTACTAGCATCTTTTCACTCTTCCCTTTGTGGTTCAGATTGGCTATGTATCTACTTTCCTGTTAAATAGCACAGCAGTTACTCAACCTGTTTTTTCACAAGGCTCATTCTGTCTATATGTTCGTTACAGACTGGAGAAGTGGGTTATTCATACATCACTTGGAATATTTAATTTTGGTGCTTGAAATTAAACTTAAGATTCTCACCCTTGTGAAGCAGTATCCTGAGCACCACGTGGCATTCACTGTAATACAGAATTCACATTCTTCTCTTTCCACTGCTATAGTAATGTTGGTGAGCTGACAGCTATTGCAACAAATTGCTTTCCAGCAAAATAAAAGCACGTAACAATTAACTGTCTTCATCCTGTGTACAAAGCAAAAAATATATCTGTACTGGAGGAGCACGTATAGTTATTTTCAACAGGAATAACAGGAAGAAATTGAATCTTCACATTACCCTCAAGGGGTTCTATAATAGCAAGCTTTCAGAAACAGTGCGAACATAGGGTAAAGCCAATAAATAGATCTATCCATATGTTTATTGTTAAAAGCTTGATTTTCCTGAGCAACTGAAGTAGCATGTGAGCAATCTTTGCAGAATAATAATAACAGAGTACCATACCACTTTCAATGAAATATTTTTATCTAAGTTTCTGTACAGAGAATGTGTCCTGTCTTTAAGGAGAAAGAAGCAAGGGAGAGAAAGTGCAAAGGATAATCTACTTTTCAGAAGCAATTTATTACATACAGTGTTTGCAATTTGAAAGAAGATTTCTAGATGAGGATCTGATGAAAACTTACCTGTGATCTGCTTGCCTTCCTGGTAACAGCTGTAGTGAAATGAAAGCCCTATGCTTCCCTTTTATACTGTATTGTGTGTAACTTATACCTTGAGGATTTGCAGTGTATTAATGCAGCAAGCATTTGTTTGGTACTTGGTGAAAGCGGATTAATGTTCAGCCAGACAGTGAGATCAAGCCTTGTTAAGAGGAAAAAAGAAAAGCAAAACACAGTCGGGAAGTGATGGTGAAGGTTACTGTCACAGTGTCTTTTCAGAAGTTTCATTGGATTTGATTCAGTGGCATTTAGAAATAGCTGAGCCATTCCACGATTTGAAAGAAGGTTGAGAAGCCTATTTTTGGAAAAGTTCAGGTGTTTAAACTGTGTTTTATGTCAGCCCTCAAACTGATAGGCTTGGGGTGCAAGCTGGTCCTCTGGTAATTCATAGCAGAGTCATTGCAAGAGTGTTTCTTGGCTAATGAACATCTTCCTGAGTTTTTCAGGGTATCAATTCTAATTGCTTTTGTCTGGTCTTACCCAGTGAGCTGCATATGTACTTGTTTATTGATCTGTGGTCCAAGAAAGCTAGTAGTGCGAGTTTTGTTAAACCATAAGTAACTCCAATTTTCTTTGCCATTTAAAAAACCACTGTGGTTTTTCAAAATTCAGATTTCTATCCCAGTATATGCAGTTCTGGTTCCTGTCTGTCGCATGGTCACATTTTTTTTAACTTATGTAAGGGATGTCTATATTGTGGAAAGCAATATAAAGATGTCATAATGAGGCTCCAGATCTGTGTTTTCTGTCAGTGATCTCAGATCAAGCATTGTCATGTTACAGGGAAAATGCTAATATTTTTAACAGACAATCATGCAAACTCAACTTGAATGCATTCCCTAGTTTGTCATGATAATAAAAGATTCTATTAATAGTGTTCCCCCACTCACTGCCCTTTTCCTACATTCACAAGTTAGTGATGTGTGCTTCTTTACCAGAATAATGACAGAGAAATAACTTTGTTGAGCCTCACATATCACTTCTGGGTAAAATGACTCACAGTAGCACTGTATTTACTATCATCTGTCCAGAACAGCCAGTCTTGCTTTGTTATGACTATTTTATTATGGTCAGTCTGACTTTTACAGAAATCCATCCACAAAAGAAAACTAGACAAGGACATACAGCTAAAAGCATTTTATCATGAAAAGAAATTCTCACTGGCTTATTAGTTGTCCTGCAGACAGGATACTTTTCAAAATGTCTTTTACAAATGAGACCTTTAAGTATCTCATACTTCCTGTGGTCCTGCAGACTGGCCATCTGTTCCAGTTTCCATCCAGGCTGCAATACCTTAATTTGTTAATGAGTTTCCTATCACACCAACATTAGAAAGTAATCTGCAAATTTTCCCTGGACGTCTCCTGTATTAATAACTTTGTTTGAATGAGAGCACAGCTCAATTAAATGTATAAAGGAGTTAAGAAAGCAGACATCTTTCTCTTTACTAATGCAAACTCTGTGATCGTTTGATAACGGTCCTTTGTGTCATTTAGCGTCAACACAGTCTGTCTTCTCAGAGAAGGTTCTCACTTGCTGTAAATCACTAATTCCAGAGATGCCAGACAAAAGCTGATTACAATTTGTTACATCCCCTCTGAGGATCTGGGCTTTTCTAACTACTAATTTATGCAAATTAAATAAAGCTAAATAAACTTCATTTGCAAAGGAAAATACAGAAAATATCTAATCTCTCAGTTGCAATGATCTCTTTCATGATTTGAAGAAGTCATATACATTCACTAAAACCATAGTTTCACAAGCAGAGGGTGGAAGTTGAGACCCTGCCATGCTGTTTCTTCTCTCCCCTAGTTCCTTGCTCTGGCCCACTTAGCCTCCTCACTTGTGGCAACACAAATGAGGGAAATCATTCTGATTAAAAGGAAAAAAACAAACCCAGGTGTCTTTTACAGCATTGTAGTTAATCCATATCAATTTATTCCACAATGAAATGAACAGCTGTAGCAGTGTAAGTGATGGGACTGATTGGGGAGTGGGAATGAGAGGGGAGGTTTACAGGAAATGCTTTACATAGTGTTCTCACAGAAGAGTTCTTGAACTCAATACACAATACAAACTTTTTAACAGAAAGATTTTGTCCTGCAGTGACTTTAAGGGTATTTGTTTCTGTAATCATCAGTTCTAGGTTGGTTCTCCAGCTATCAGCTCTGCTAAATTCATTGTGTGAATATATGAATATGCATTTTTAGGGTAATAGGAAATTACAAATTGAAATCAAGTAACCACCAGGTCTATCATCTGAGGAGTGGTAATTTGGTGAGTTGTTACTTGGTTGACTTTGATTTTGTTCTCACACCTTTTGTTATAAGGATACCCTGAAGTAATTACTTCTCATGATGGGCAAGATGCTGTGTAGTACATGTTTTCCTAAGATTATTAGTTCATACCTCTGGAAGATGTTTATATGCTAACTATATCATACGCCTTCAAGTTTATATTCCCATTAGATTAAAAAAAAGGCTATGATAGTTTTGAAACAAACAACAAATGTTATTTATCCAGAAAGCTATCATTTTCACATATATGTGAACATTATACGTGGAGTCTGTGATGTTAGATTTTGTATCTATTTGTCAAATAGAAATGCTTCCCATTTTAAATGTTTTATATTTCAATTTAGGGAATCATGTCAGAGAGAAGAATGCTTCCTCTTCACATGCTACAGCAACTTTTAAGCGTTAGGTAGTGGTTTTTATCTATCTAGTTCTTAAGCAGTATTGCCCATGATAGATTTAGCAGTTGTCATTATGCTTCTAGGCTGACTGCTAGGTGTTACCCAGATTGTCAAAAAGGAATTATTGAAGCTATACTCCTGGAATTCTGTGACGGTTTATGTGTACAGCCTAGGAGATTAAAAGGTATTGTGGCATGTCTATACAGAAAGATTCAGACAGACCTGCGTGTGCTCTGCTCGCACTTGGAGCTAGCTAAGCAATTCACAGATCTGGAATGTCTTTGCGAATGGCCTGTTTGGATTGGGGAAAAGCAATCTCATGCTCTTTTTCCACCTTTCTAGGGTTAGCTTACTAGCAGGTCCATTGTGCAAAATCTAAGCTCTAGCAAGACCTGTGAGAGGGCTCAAGTTGCTGCAGAATCATGTAATTGCATTATGATTGGGAATGGAAGAGTTGGATTGGATCAGCTGGTGCTTAATGGTCAAGACCTCTGTCAGTGGAGATTGCTGTATTCCTGTTGAAGTGGGTGGGGAAATCTGGCAAATGCTGTAATGGAAAATCTGCTCTTAAACATGGACAAGGAGTTGGTTCATCAGAGTATAGATAGTCCTGTAGACAAAGACTCTGTAACTGTTGTGCAAGTCATAGTGGACATCAGATTGACATGGCTGTGTTAATGACTTAGTGGCATCTCAGGGAAACAGAAGGTTTTTCTGTTTTTTTTTTTTTCTTTTTTTTTTTTTTTTTTGTATTCTATGGCTGTTTCCCTTGGATTGTTTACTGTTGTAACCCAGCAAGCCACTGTTACCACTGCTGCCACAAGACAGCACTTGCTTTGCTATTTCTAGTCACTTCAACTAGAAGTGCTGTGACACCTTCTGCTGTTGTTTCCCTTCTAAGCAGTAAATACTTTTTTTCTTCTGTGTGTGGTTTGTTGGGGTTTTTTTCTTTTTTTTTTTTTCCAAAATCATCTAATACAGAACTGAAAGCTTTGTGTTTCTTATATGTCCTAAACTAATGAAATTTCTTTCTTCAGGAGGAGTGGTGGTAAGACCAGCGATTCTGTTACTGCAAGTTGTAAATCTGCCTTGCTTAAAAGAAGGTAGCTTAGATCTTTCAGAGAACTTCAGCATCTATCAAAGTGCTATTGGAAAACTTGGTTATATGTGTGCAACTCATTCACCATGAGTAATAAATCCGACTCTGTCCTGACAGATTGAACCTGCTAGTGGAAAAAACCACAATGTCTGATATAAAAGACAGGTCTTGTCTGTAAATTATTCCAGCTGCAGACTAGCTTTAGATTTAACTTCTAATATGTTCTTTTCAAAGTGCCAAGGGATGTGGTTTTAGGTTTGTTAGATTCGTGGTTGTGGTTACATGTTTTAGGTCTTGTTAAATAGATATGTTACTGGGGATAATAGTTTCTGCATCTGAAAACTGTTTCTCACTGGAAGTATGTCTCAAGGCATGTTTAAGGTGCTTAAATCTATGGTTTAATTAAATTTCTATGGGTTAGAGTAGAATGAAGACTTGATGTCCTCAAGTTTGGAGTTCTGCACTTCAGTGCCATCATAGTGAGTATAACATGTGCTTGTGTCAAATTTCTTCTGCACACAGCCTGTCTTGGCTGAGTACCCTTCCTCTCCCAGTTTCTGGGTTTGTCCAAATGTTTTTCTGCACAGGTCCAAATTTTACCTGAGGTATTTAAAGTAAAAGACCTTATTGCTGCTACCCAGTGATTGACTAAATTGATATCCTTGAAGTACACAGATTGCAAATTGTTTCTGAATCTGTGCTTCAGGACTCCCTGTGTGGGGTTGGTATTTCACAGCACAGCAGCACAGGCCTATGTTAAGTAGATTGACTGGAGTGTTGTCTTTCCTTTTTGTTGTTGTTTTTGTTGCTTTCTACTGTTGGGAGATGACTTTTGTTGTTACCTTACCCCTCTGTATGCCTTTGGGGTTTACTGTGATTCTTATTAAATTCATTGGAGATGCCCTCATTGGCTTTAGTGGTAACTGCATCGGGTAGTTGGTCACTATTGTTCAATACAATTTTTACTGATACTGTTTTGATTTCCCAGTGCTGATGATGCAGAATTGTGAAGTAGCTTGGGCCTGCCGAGCACATAGCTGGGTAGCTGAAACTAATTAGTGTCAGTTAAAGAGTTAATAATTAATGAAGAATTCATATATCCACCCATATGCAAGCAGAATACTTCACCCTAAGGAGAAAAAAAAAAAATGCTGGAATGCATTGACTATGTATTTAGCATAGAATTTTAGAAAGCTTTTGAGATACTGGTTTCTATTACTTGGAGCAAAGGTTATACATCCCATACTTCCAAATACGTACACAAGCTGTTAGTCTTTCCAAGTCTTGTGAAAATTCTGCTTACAGTCAACAGCAGCAGAAACTAATCCTTCTAAAAAGTGTTTAATAAACACAGAACAGTGCAAGGAACAATAGAGATGTTTATGTTATTGTAATTTTTGCTGTAGTTTGTCTGACATGATATAAATTCATTCATAGCTGATTTTTGTACCACATTTCTGAATATATAAACCAGCTGCATTTTCTTACCCTTTTTTACTGATGGGATTCCTACAACTTTCAGCTGTTTGCTCTTGCAAAACCACAGTCTGATCATGGCTTCTTATATAAGATCATTTGATAACTCCAGTGGTATCTGTTAGGAAATGTATGTTAAGATTCTACTCAAGACTAAATGAAGTTTAAAAATTATATGTTTGTTAGGAATGCTTTTTTCTGTTTTTTCTTTATCATTCTTTCATTTTACCATCTTACTTTATTTCCAAATATTTTATTTTTCCAATGATTTTTTTTTTTTTTCTAGGAATAGCTTCTCTGTGTGTGAGTAAGTAGCAATTTTGATCCTGTGACTGTCTTGGAGTGCTACTGTTTTATTTTAAGCTTTCTGGGTATGACTAGTGTTTTTCAACAAGAACAAGAAAGCATCTTAATGAAATGAAATAAAATATACATAAAATAGACTAGTTGTATTAGAAAAGAATTGACAAAGCAAGGGAGAGACCTAATAGGAAATATGTTTAAAGTCATATATTCTGCTAATACATAACCAGCTAGCGTTTCCTTTCTGTTATGTGAGCAGTTCTTGGGTCTGTATGGGATTGCCATTATGTTGTTGATAGTGAAAGCACAGAAATATTTCTATGAGAATACGAGTTTAAGAAACTAGAAACAGGGGCATGAGGCTGCATCTAATATGATTTATTATGGCTTGGTTTAGCTGGTCTCGCACAGAGTACAGAGACATGCCCAGATCTGTTTCACTCGAATTCAAGTGGAGCCTGTGTGTGCCTGTAAAGAGGGAACCATGCTAAGTGTTGTCATCTTCCTCACTGAGCAGTGGTAGAGAGCCCTCTGGATTTACTTGTGACTCATGGGTTGATAAGTAGGGAAAGCATTCAGTGTGAATAGAAGCAAAACTATCTGAGAGAGGAAGACCAGTTTGTTTTTTAAATTTTCATTTCGTTCTTCAAAAAGTAACACCAGAAGTTTGAAATCCTCCATAGAAGGAAAGCCTTTTAATTGTTGAGTTGCTTCAGGTTACTGTCTTTCTGTCTCAAGTTACTGTCTGTTGAAGCCAGAGCATATACATGGACTGCCTAGGCTGCTGCAAATACTGGAAGCACTGGTTTCCTCAGCTTTGAAAATGTGGTATCCTCAGCAACCCAGCTTGATAGGCTTCTGAGCAGTCAGATGAGACAGCTGGCAGGAAACCTAGCTTTCAGTGAACATTGAAATAATCTTTGTAGAGTAAGTTTTCAACAAATTTGAAATTTCTCATTTGCTATTTACATACAGAAATGGTAAATTTTTGGAAAAAATGTATCATTTTTTTGACCTCTGTTTTTAAAAGCAATGATCTTGCTAAAGAGACACTTACCTGTACATTAGTCTCTTAAACCATATTAATCAGGAGCTGACTGAATTTTGAAACCCAAACCAAAATGAAAAACAAATAAACATATCTGAGTATTCATTTGAAAAGCCAAAATCAATTTGACTGCATTTGAGTGCTTAGCTACTGCATATGCTTCCTAAAAGTAAGTGCTTGAGAGAAAGCTGAGATACTTATCTTCATTGACACAACTTGCTGAGTGGCAAACCTGGCAATTTCTGAGCTATGAGGCCTTCTGGTTTTCTCTCTTGTCAGTGTTTACAACAAATGTACACAGATTCTATCAATAATTTTTTTAAACATTTATGTAAATAATACTTCAAGACCCAAATATTAAAGAATGGCTTGAGTCCAAAGGACAAGGCTGCCATTAGTAGTTTGTGTAAGGAATGATTGCATTTTTTTCTAGGTAGCTTGTTTCACTGATCTGTCATGCTCATTTTGTTAAGCCTAGAAATAAAAAAAGACAATGTTTCAGACACTTTAAAAATTCATCAGTATTTCTATTATGTTCTGTAACCATGCTAAGAAGCTGGACAAGCATTTGTCTATGATGGGTTTTAGGAAGGACTTCTGAAAAAAATATGCTTCTAAAACAATAAGTTTGGCAGGACTGTGCCTTATTCACACATAGACAACAGCCCCTGCTAATTGTTTTCAGACTACAATTATGATATGCAACATAAGGCTTATTTGAATCTTGCTGACAGTGTGCATTGATAACACAAAGTTGATGCAGAACGATTCAGCACACTTGCATAATGGATGAAAAGCCCATCTTATTTGGGGTGCTAAATAAAGTCTTAGGCTGAAGATGTCTGACCCATATTCTTTTTGCAAGTGCAGTAATTTTTAGGTCAAATTGCTTAAGAAAAATAGGTTGAAAAGAACGCATACAGCCATAGCCACATTTCAGCTGCAATTTAAACATTTTATCTGACCAGCTGTATCTACAAATGCTTTTAGGGATTTTAAACATTTTTTTAAAGGATTTTTTCTCAGCAGTCCTATGGAATCTTTATTCTAGGGCATGGAGCCATTATTGCGCAGAACATAGGGTGTTGGAGTTGCTCTGTGAGCTGTAGGAGTTTGGTTGTGATCAGATTGCAAATTTGCAAAGAAATTTCATGAAACTACTGCAGGAATCAGTATTGCAGAGCTTTAATGAGGAAACAGATCTGAAGCTTAAAAAAAGAAACTTTACAGGTATCAGCTCAGTATATAGCTTGATATGAAAACCTAATCTTGTTTGTTAGGTTGTATTAGCAGAATGGTGAAATAAAAGACCAAGCATTGTATTTGGCTAAATTACTGATGAAGGTATTTTTCCAGATAATTATAATAATTTAAAACCTAGAAATATTGTTCCTGATAGGAAGCAGGAAGGTGAAACACCTTTATAGTCTTGGGGATGTGAATTACAGTGACCAGAAGCACTCCATTATTTAAGGGCATAAAAAAATAACTGGGTATAATAGGCAGGAGGACCCTTCCATGTCATGTGACTGAGAGCATGCACTGTACCAGACTCTGCTACAGTGGGATTTCTTGGCTGCTTAGCCTGTTGGGGAGATACTTCTGTATCTGACATGATGTCAGGAGATGGAAAGCTTTCTTATGGCAGAAAAGTAAAGCTACTTGATGGCTGGAAACTTCAGCCAGAGTCTTGGCCAGACTGACATCTGAAAACACTGCTCATCGTTCCCTTTAGGATCCTGGAGCCCCTCTTATCTTGCCAAGGACCCTAGAAACTCATTTTTTCTCCCTCCCTCATTAAGGGCTTGGGACCCTCCTCTCCTATCTCCATGGCAGGTGTCAGGCAGTGAAGGCCCATCTGGTAGGCAGCTCTGTGTGGGAGTGGGGAGCGTGGGATGCCAGGCAGGGCACTGGGGTAGGCAGACATTGAATGGTGGTGTGAGAGGAAGGAACATCATGCAGCACAAGTTGAATGAACCAGCCTGTGAAATGAGGGTTCCTAAATGGGATAAAAATTACCTTGAAATTGGATATCTGTAGTCACTGATCACCTTTTAAAACACTGATTTGTTGTGTCTGTTTTAGCACAGTATTGAACAGGTGTTTGAGATAGATCAGTCTAAACACTGGCTGCTCAGCTTTATAGGAATAGAAAAGTCACTGAGCAGAAATCCATTTGTAATCTCTGTAGTACTGCCTGAAAAAGAAACAGTCCTACTCAATTGCTTTATTAATTATATAAATGAGCAAGATAATAGTTGCTGATAATTAAACAAGTTTTGTGGCTTGTTGTGGTGCCATCTCGTGGTTCTTGAGTAAAAGTTCACGTTACTGAGTTCCTTCACAGCTAAATACGATTTTACAGCATTGCGGCAAGCAAAGCTGAACGCTGGGGTTTAGAACTGAACAGCACTTTAAGCCTCCTGGCTGTTGGCCACGTGCCTGCTGTAGTTAGTCCTTTCTAGATCTAATAAAGCCTTTGGGCAGAAAGAAGTTTCAGAACTCTCACTGTGGTGGTAATACAGCAGTCTTTAAATGCAGTGACATTAATTACTTCAAGCCATTTTGCTTGTCCCTGTGTGTGCTCAAGAAAACATACGTTCTCTTTTCTTTCTCTCTAAACTGTGGAACATTAAGCGTAGTCATTCCTGCTGGTGTCTTAAGCATAGAATTGCTCTGAAAGTGGATAGGGAAAGTGCAGTCCTTCTGCTTCTAGCGTGCCTTGTTTGGGATAAGGAAAGAAGATTTACAGAAAAGTATATATGGCAGTCCTTTCCATCTCATTGCAGAGCTTGTATACTGAGGGGCATTCAAGGCCAGGTTGGACGGGGCTTTGAGCAACCTGGTCTAGTGGAAGGTGTCCCTGCCTGGGGCAGGGGGGTTAGACCTAGATGATTTTTAAAGTCTCTTCCAACCCAAACCATTCTATGATTCCTCCTAGCTTCAAGCAATCTTTCTATGTCCTGTGAGGCAACCTCACTCATTCTCTAAACCTTGAAAAAGAATTATGTTTACTCCAACTTGTACTCCTTGTGTTCCAGTGTAATGTCAAGCAGATTGTTAATAAGTGTCTGATTTTTATTAGCCTTTATTTTTGCTTTCAATCCTCAAAAACTAGGGAGCTTTCAGTAGCATTAAAATGGTTATCATTTTGCAGCCTCCTATTTTGTTGTTGTCCACTGTTTGCTATTCTGTTTTGCTATGCCATTTTATCACTTTTTATTGCATCTAGAAGATTAACAGACATTTTCAGAAAGATGTTTGATGTATTTGTCTCTTCTTGAATTCTAATTATTATTTGAATAACTTTTACATAATGATAATTAAGAAAGAAACTGTCAATATATCCATCTATCTGATCAAATTTCTAGATGTCTGTAAATACTATGAATCCCACAGTTGCTGGCCACATATGATTTAGTAGCTCCAAACAGAGGTTTTTGCTTCACATCTCAGTTTCCATAGGTAGTGGACATAAAATATTCACGAGAACTGAGCAGGCAATGCACTGAAAGAGAAGATGACTTTTGCTATATAATATGCCCTTTCCTAAATAACCTGGAAAGGCTATGATGTGGTAGTACCATAGACACAGTCTTGGAAGAAGAGATGAGAAGTGGTATGTTCGTTGCAGCCCATGGAATCCTGATGGGTAATTTAATAAGCTGTGGTTTTGGTAAGCTTGTAAAATGCTTAAGGTAGATCCCTTATTGGCTGAGAACACTAGGATTTGTACTCAGGTCTGAGGGTACAGAAAAGGTGAGGAAGTGGGCTTTAGGTCTCAGTTATCAATGTGTTAGGTTTGAACATTTTAGAAAAAAACAGAAGGCTCAGTAGGTGCTTTTGGAATCAGCTGAGAAAAGTTCCATCATATGTCCACAACCATTCTCCCATTATAAACAACCTTTTTATGGCTTCAGATGAGGTTGTAGGAAGTGTGCTACCATACTTTTATGAGTAGAGAAAAGTTACTAATGAAATCAAGGGATTAGTTACCTTCAGCAGACTGTAAGAAAAGAAGCTTTTTAATGATTTCCTTGGCTGGCTAACTGAAGTGACCATGACTCCTTAGCCAATACTAGGTAATGGAAAAGTGAGATCAGAGAAGTGGCTGTTGCCACTGTGAGAGGACTAGTCATTACCTTCAGTACTGTTTAAAGGATTGTAAGTAGTATTTAAGCCAATGTATTTGAGTGTCTTAAAATGCAGATATTTTAGGGCTGTGGAGCTGTTCTGCATATTTTCATACATATTTTTGCCTTCATACACTTGATAATGTATTTAAGGGTTACTCCATAGAGCATCATATGTGCTAGAGACAATCTAGTGTTCACGAGACCTATAAGCTCTGCAAAAAGTGCCAATATTCTGTATTCTTAATTTCTGTTCCTGACTACCAGTGTCATCACCTGCTCCTGGATACTAGAGATTATTATAAGACTTGAATGACCTATTTAGCTGTTCTGAATTTTGAATGTTGATTTTTTTTTTTTTCTTCCCTATCTGCTCAATTTCTTCCCTCCCACCCCCTCCTAGCATAAAACAGAAGCTGTGACATATTATTATATAGTTTTGTAAGGCACTGATCTCTATATACTCTGGAAACCCTTTATAAGGAAATTGAAGACAAATTTATCATGGGTACTATAAGATTGGGGAAAGAAGGAGTCCTTGCTTTTAAGCTTTATAAATAATGTCTACCAGATATTCTCAAGTCCTTGTCCACTATTCCATGGAGATGGAAACAAGTTTTAGAAAGAAATTATACATTCCCAACAAGCAGAAGTTAAGATTCAGAGAATTTCAGAAGCATGCATGCACTTTTACATGCAAATGACATAGTATACCTATTTTCCAGTGTGCATGCAGAGGTCAGAATTTTAATATCAAGACATAACTCCCAGCCCGCACTGAGATCAGGTCAAACTTGTGCAGACATCTGCAAGTCTGGCCTCTGTGTGATGTTCAAGGATCTCTCTGCAGCACTTTATTTTAAAAGTGCATCTCCTAGATATTCAAATTGGAACATTTATGATATATAGAGACTACAGTTTGAGTCTAGTACAATTCTGTAAAACTGCCCCTGATGCTCAGTCTACCGTCTATCAGTCTACCCAGACTCTGTAATAAGAGTTATCTACCAGGAATTAAATCTAGAAGAAATAATTGATGCTATTTCCTGAAAACATAAAAAATTCTTTTTTGTTAATGGCGCCAAAAAAGGACTTCAAAAATTTGAGTCTGGATCCCTTTGATTTAAACAAAGAACATGAATTTTCTTAATTAGGAAATAACTGGATTCTGCCTCTCAAGCAATTAACAAACTTTTTATCATAAGGAAGTAAATTATGTGAGAAAAATGGCTGCAAGTTTTAGGTGAAAAAGTTTATTATATCCTTTGCTCTGCAATGAACTGTAGTATACTACAACTAAATGGACTTACCGTCAATGAAGCAAATCTATGCTTTTTACACTTTTTCTGTCTTTCATTATTAATATATGTATGAGAGAAAATGGAAATCTCCAGAATAGTGTAAGCATCAATCTTATGCATCCTTTTTTTTCATTTTTATACTGTTGTAAATAGTATGCAAATTCATTGATGTCTTTAAAGCTGGAAAACATCATTTGATTCAAAGATGATGAGGTGAAACCAGCTGAGTGAATCTGAAGTGAACTAATAGAAATGGGATGAAATACAGTAATAAATTGCAAGGTCATGCAGTTAAGGACTAATTGCAAGAATTTCTGCTATCAGCTAGAGCTTCATCAGTGTGTAATGACTGAGAAGAAGCAGCACATGAGTATACTAATCAGCTGCAAGATAATTATGTTTCAGCAGTGATATGGCAGTGGAAATGGCAAACATGATGCTCAGGTATATCGAACAGGAGAAATTAGTAATGTTGTTGTACTGATAAGACCTCCTCAGGTAGACTGTGTATATTGTACAGGTCAACTAAATCAGATGGAGTTAAGCTGGAGCATATGCATTGCTCGGATGAATATGGGAAACAGAGAGCTTTGCCTGTAATTCATCAGCATGGGCAGGGTGGTATGCTCACAGAGATTATGATTGTAGGACTAGACCTGGCTTGAGCATTGCTATTCTGGAACAGAGGCAGCACTATGTAATGTGACAGTGTAGATGTTGGCCAAGAAAACTGCTTTGGTAAGCCTAGCAAAATAAGGCTGAAAGAGATGTGTCTTCTCTCTACAAATGTGGTGGGAAGCATATATCAGGATGGCTAAATGCTTGATCTAAGGTACCATGTCAGCTGAGGGATAAATAGTTCTAAACCTACTAATGAATAAATTTAGCCTGGAAATAATGGGCTTTAGGAGGCAGCATGATACATTTGTTAGTAAGAATATATTGTAGCAGAGTGTCTGCTTGTTTCTAGTCTTTGGATCATGTTCTTACAGATGGCTTTCAGACAGAAGGAAGAATAATTTCTGTAGCTGGGAGACTTTCACAGCAGCGCTCACAGTCCTTCAGTTTCATAACACTGGTTGCAGCTCTAAAGTGGCAGAAGAAGAATAGCAATCTCCCAGTCAGACTAATTTTATTAATTTATAGTTTGTTTTTACTAGAATTCTGACAATGAAGTAATTTTCTTTGCCTTAAGAAGGAAGGGTTTGGGCAGATTGTTTTCTAATGGGATATTTGCTCTGAGATATCCCTCTGACTAAAGAACAAGTAACTTGTGAATACTCATCACTTTCCTTTATCATGTGGGAAGAATAATGTTTTGGGAATCTTATAAATTTGGTGTTTGCATTTCTTACTAGTGTTCAAGCGCCTTCCATTCTGTTTGCAGGGATTTTATGCATTATAGTCTTTAGATTAGAAATGTGTTTCTTGTGTAAGAAATTTCAGTGAATACAGTTCCTTCACTGAGGCTGCATGCTATAAAGATGTAGGTCTCTCAGTTGTTTGTAGTATCTTATGCTTCTAACGTATTTCTGATGATTTTCCTGCATAGATTTACTGTTTCTGATTTCCAACAGTATCATCTTGTGCTGTTCCCTGAATTCCCCTGTGCTAAGTCTGCAGGCTACTCATCATTTTAATTTATTTTTCCATTGTCTTCAGCCTCCTCTTCTTGTCGTTTTGTCATTAATGCCACCTAAACTTAGTTCTATTTTGAGATTTTTTTGGTGTGGGATCTGCCTTCACTGTCACAGTTTTCCTCTGAAGAAATTCTGATCAGCCCTTTAGTGATGAAACTAGAAACAATGCAATAGCTACAATTTTCTTTCCTTCTAAAGCAAGGTATTTGGTTCATGTTACCTCATTTTTAGGATGAAAAAAAATAATTACAAGACAAGGAAAGAGAAGGGAATATATGTCTTTGATATCAGAAAGGTATTTCCCCTGATACAGATATATTGGATTCCTCTATTAAAGCTTGCTTTTAGGAAAAAGTGGTCATGGATATGAACTTGGCTCAGACCTGTCTTGTTAGCAATGACTTGCTTCTCTTTCAATTACAGAGTTAAATACTGCACTTGTTATTTTTTTACCGTTGCTGTCCCAATCTATGTGCAACTGTGATACCCCATGAAACCTGCTTTAACTCAGAGGAAAAATTAGTAATTAATTTTATAGAAATTCTTCAGCGTGAATTGTGCATATTTAGATCTCATTGCAGCAGTGTTTTTCTTTAGCACAAGAACATTTTACTTTAGTGGGTAGTGTACCACTTGCACTCATACAATAATTAATAGTACTCCACTAGGGTTTCTTATCAGTTGAGAAGGCTTGAATTCAAAGGACTGCAAGTCCACAGTATGATTTAGCAAGCTCGGAGGCAACAAAGTTAATTTTTCCCTTTTTTAATGCTTGGACTGAGTGTTTCTCAGGCTCCATATTTTCTAAGCTGTGGAGTAATATCATCAGCTGCAGTAGCCGGCGTACCTGTGTTAAGTTTGAAAATTGTTGACTGACAGTAGCAGAACATTTGGTCCTGAGAGTTTGACCTTGATTTCCATGCTTGCTTAAAGGGAGAAATCAGAATGGGCAGTTTCTTTATGCTTATGGTAGCTCTTAGTAAGCGACTTCAGTTTCCAGAGCTTCTACATTCTTACTTGAATTCTCTGAACTGAGGCTTTACTATCCTTTGTCAAGGGATCTTTAACCATGTTCTTAGGGAGAAGCAAACAAATAAAAAAGCCAAAAAGGCTTTGCTCTATTGAGATTCTGTCTTTATGGCATTATTTAAGATTGCTCAAAACTTATTTAAGCCTCTCTATCTGAAAGGACTAAAAAAGCAGAGTTATTTCATAGCTTTATCTGGTTCTTATTACAAACAAATCTTATTTCAGAATAACGGAAAATCTGATGAAAATTTGGATGGATTGTGGGTCTAGTTTTCATGTTTAAAAAAATTCTACATGACCTAAGAATGAAAACACTTGAATCTGTTCCTCCTCTAGTTTTGGTTTAGTTGTAAAGTTCATGGAAAGCTGGATACTTTAATTCAAAATTCTCAAAAGCTCAAGGAAAGTCCTGTTTTGTGAACAGAAAAAATGGAGCTTCTGGCAGGCCTTTCCCATTCCTGAGGCCATAAGAAAAGTAATGTAAGGTGTGGGTAATATGTAGGTGACATAATTAGTCTTTCTTTTGTTTCTTTAAAATTACTATTGGGTCTCTAGGAGCCCCAGTGTACTGTTTTAATTCCAATGTACTCCTAAAACAGGAGGCTGTCTGTATTGACCTGAATTGGTGAACAGTGGCAGAGGAGCATTGGGTGGAGCCATCTGCCATGAGAAGGATCCCCTGCTGATGTTTGTGATCTTGGTGGAAGTTTCCTGGCTTCCCATGGAACTGACACCTTACAAATATGGCAGCCATTACATGCAGAATTCTATGGTGAATTGAATGTGCAGTTATCTTGATGACATGCACAAATGAAGTCAATGGTTTATACCCAGGGAGAAGCTGTCCTCAGTCACTGAATTGAGAAAACACCAGAACAATGAGAATTTTTATAGGGACCAGAATGGAAAAGGATTAATTCCCCCAAAGAGCTTTGCAGTTCACATTACTCTTGAAGATTCATGTGTTCTAGCATTTGTCAACCCCATGCTTGCACCTCTGCTGTCTCACATCTTATCTCACAGAGCCTACAGAAACATATCAAAATGATCCATTGTCCTTCCCTTATCAAGGATAGAAATTCACCAGTTGCACAGGAGTTGGGCTGCAGTAACTAAGAAAAGAGCTGAAAGAGTATGGGGTGATAAACCAAGACATGCTGTTCCTTCAGTCTTGGTCTGTTCGTGTTTGATGTGAACAAAGTAGATTCGTTTTCATTATAGTGGGAAAACATAAAGAAAGATTCATGAAATGGAAATGAACTTTAGCTGTAGAATCTAATTTTAAACTAGAAAGATTTTTCTTTTACTTTTTACTAATGTAGTGTATTTTCTTTGTCTTTTTATCAAAACAGCCTTAGAATTTTACAATCTGTCCTCAAATGACACTAGAAATGTGGGTTGTCCATGATTTATGGTTTTGATATGAAAATAAATTATCAAGCATTGACAAGGGCTATTTCAAACTTCTGCTGCAACCTCTTAATTTTTTAATAGTTGCTAAAGAACCAGGCCTTTATCAGAGCTCTGACATTTTAAAAATTTGATTCAGTTTTACCTGCAGGCTCAAGGATGCTTTTCTGTCATTAAACCGAGTAGAAAATATTAACGGAAAAAGAATTAATAAACTCAAATTGTCCAGGGGAATGTGAGTGTACTGAATTTCTAAGCATGTAAATAGTAAAACAGCAGCACAGTACCTAATGATGCCAAAGCTTACATCTGCCTCCAAGACACTGCTGCTCCAAAAGTAACAATGCTCGTGAGGTGTTCTTTACAATGTAATGGAAAAAGAAATGTTCCCAGAATGGATGCTTTGAGACGAACCCTCTCTGCTAACTGATTGAAAATGTTTGTGCAAGTTCCTTTCAGAAGCCCATCTGTCTACTGCTTGTCATATAGGTTCTGTCTTTTTGTCTAGTTAATTACTGGGGCATTATTTAAGCCAAGGCTCTGCCAGGGTCCTGCTTTTGGTTCCAGATTTCTTCACAGCTGTTGGTGTAGTATGAGTAGGAATGGTGATACCAGGTAGGGGAATATCTAATGAGAAAACTGGAAGTAGTTTAACTCCTAGTCTGTAGTTGTGATCTATCACTGAAACAAAATCATATTTTGCTGTCCCTCCCCATCTTTTTTTTTTTTTTTTTGAAAAGCCTGTATCTTTAGAAATTGTTTATAAAATATAAGCATGATTATGCACAATATTTAGAAATATCAGTGGGTAAGAATGTAAAATTGAATGCAATGTAATTTTTCCCATTTATAGGCACTGCCAGTTATTCTGTTTGCAGTGTGAGCAAATACAAATTTTGCATCCGTTAACAGACAAACAAGAATTTCAATACCTAAGAAGTTACCAGGAAAATGGAGCCAGGTTCTTGACCAAGGTGCATAGTGGTCAGAGAATGAGACGGTGTTCATAGGTGGAAACAGGAGTGGCTTGGATTAGGTATATGGAAAAAAAATCATTATGGGATAATTAATCATTAGAACAGGTTTGCCAGAGAGGTTGTGGGGTCTGTGTTCTTGGACATTTTCAAGACCTATGTAGGCAAAGCCCCAGGCAATCTGGCCTGGTCTCACTTAGCCTTGAGCAGGAGGTTGGACTACATGAACTCTTTAGATTCCTACCAACCTAATGATTCTATGATTAATAAAATGCATTACAGGAAATGCAAGAAACAACACTGCACTTAATCATTTCGTGTATTAATAATTTTGCAAGAACTACATTAGATATTGAGAAATCAAAAGGATTGATCAAATTAATTGTAAGGTAGGAGTGACATTTTTCACTGTAATGATTTAGCCTGATTCTCTTCCAAGTTACAGAATATAAAATCAGACCAAAGCTTTTAAGTACAGAACATGGCTCTATATGGGTGTAAAATATTTGGTTTAAGAAAAAAATCAAATTGTTATTTTTTTAAGGTTTTTCGCCTGCCTGTCTGATGTAATAGTTTTGAAGAATGAAACACTTTTTTCAGTTGGTAGGACAAAGAATAAAATTGATCGTCTTTCTGTGGGTCCACTTTTACTAGTGAATTTTCCAGGGAAAATGAGGATGTGTACCTTACTGAATTTCCTTGTGGGTAACAAAGCAGTAGAGTTGCATTTCTTTAATTTTTCAAATGTGCTTTCTTTAGACGTAGTTTCCAGAAAGAGTCTTTCAGTTTGACTTTCTGAGACAGTTTATTCTGGTGAATTGCATCCGTTGTTTCAGTTAGTTCTATTATGCAGTGAATTACAGAGGAGGCCTTTTAGACAGCTCAGTGTAAAGTCTCCGATAGTGATCTAGAAAAGGTGATCAACTATTGCCTTTGAGGGGTGTTATACTCATGATATGTCCCTCATAACAGGGTTGTATTTCACTGATGCTGTACAGGCATGGGTATCTATGGGCAATTCTGTGTAATTAATTGTAGTGAGTATTTCCTTTCCTCATTCTTTGCTATAAGGTAACTCATTTTTTTAATTATTGAGCCAAGAATCACTCCATACTTCATCCTTCACTGTTACATTAGATATCTATATAGATATTGCTATAACTTGTCCAAGAATCTTGGTTAGCTATTAACTGTGATTGCATTCCATTTGAGGAAAAAGTTAAATCTGGGACTGGCCATTTCCAAATTATGCCAAGGAAAATTAGACACATTATCTTTCACATAATAGAATCTATATAATGAAAATATTTTGGGATTCTGAGGTTTTCATCCAGAATTATATTCTTAGAATTCCTCATAGACATCCAAAAATAGCAATAAATAACAAAAGAATACTGAGACTTTTTTTTTTTGTTGTTATTGTGGTCAGGAAGAGCTGGATTTTTTACCTTTGTGAATAAAATTAAATGCATTATATCTGAAAAGTAGTCTATTCTTGTGTTTTACATAACCTCCCACAGTTAATGAAATTGTGTCTAACATGATTGCTGAATCTGGGATCCATTACAGCGTAATCTTCGATTATCTGATTTCATATTTTGTATTGTTTAATAGCCCACTGATTGTGTATCTTCCATACCACTTGTGAAGCTTTAGACCATAATTTTACAGTGTGAAACTGTGTTCTTTTTTAATATTCATAGCAAGAAGAAATGATTAGACCTGACCCATATATCTATCCAATATTGAGTACAGATTATTATTGGGGAACTGTCAGCATCAAAGGCAAATTTTCTGGTGCTTATTCTTTAGAAAAAAAGATGAAATTCATTCTATTTGCTGTTGCTTTCTGCATTGCGTTCTGTTTCTAGAGGTTTTTTGGGCCATGAGATCTAATATTGCCAGGTATTAGAAATTTCTATTGAAGCATCTGCGGTCAGCAGTATGAGAATTTGGCTCTATAATCACACAGTTCCAGAGCACTCTGACTTGATGTTGCTGGGCAACTACATCATTTAGCACATAACCACAAATACATGTGTATTTGACAGACCCTAATGAAACACCAAAAAACAGATTTACTTTTCATAAATCGTAGGTCGTTACATAGGAGATATGCTACATTGTAATAGAGAGTTAGAGCTGGATAAGAAATAGTTGTTTCAGATTATTTTCCAAGATTTCCAAGGCTTTCTTGCTTAAAAAATGTGAGAATAAAAGAATGTGAGAAAATAGGCTCTTTTAACAGATTTTCCAACTAATCAGTATAAACAAGCCTAGGTATGAAAATGTTGAAGGCTGATATGAGCACTTATTCAGATCAGGAATACAAAATACAAGCTTTTCTCTGTTCAGGTAATTATTTAATTATGTATTTAGTAAATATGCATTAGAAAGTAAACTAATATATTTGAGGTCAGGCTATGTGAGTAAGATTCTAGATCCTAATCTGACTCCCACACTTTCGTGATGAATGCTCATTAAAACTGGAATTTCTGCCAAAAAATTGTCAGTTTTTGAAAATTAGCACAGTGTAATTAAAAATATTTTCTTATGAAATTTTCCATTATTTCTATTAAAAAAAAATTAGTCCAAGGAACTGGAAAAGAAAATACTATGGTGATAAACTACAAGGTCAAGAGCTATGGTGATAAACTGCAAGGTCAAGAGCAAGTTAAACATAAAAATGCTTGTGGTCTGTCTTCTTTTCAGTCACATTTACTGACCAAACCAAGTTGTAGGTCAGGCATTGAAGTGCTTAGGAAGAGTTTTGATTGGAGTATCTGCTTATATGTAAGCTTGTAACATATTTTTACTGGTGTTTAGTCCATTTAAACATGAGAGCATGTAAACAAAAAGAGTCTGAATCTGAGAAAAGGCTCAGACTTTTGCTTTGCAAAGTAGACATACCTGCTGTGTGGGTTATGTCTGCAAGTAAGTGAGTACGTGAGAAAAAGTAAGCATCTGGCTTGCCGCAAGAATAACCTAATCAGTTGCAAATATAGTCCAGTTTAAACCTATGCCTCTGCCAGATAGCGGAGAAGACGGAAAGACTTGTATTTAAGTCATGCATGATACCTCCTCGAGCTCCTCCTAGGGCAGTGCAGATCACATGCAGCATGCTTCGCTTGTGTCTGTATGCTTAAAGACACAGCCAGCCCTGCAGTTACACACTGAACATTGTGTAAGATTAAAAGCTTGTGACTCTTGCAAAAAAGACGTCAGGTTGGAGGCCTGAAGCGCAGAGTGAATATGATGCAGCGAGACCAATCTTCATTTAATTTAATATAGTTCAATTCTGACTCTGTTAGCAATCTTTTTGAGCTTGGCTTGTTGCAAAACCCCCCTCATTTTTGGTTAACTTTTAGCTATAGTTTGTTAAGTGTAGTTGAAGTGTATTGTTAGGTATAGTTGAAGTATTGTTAAAAAATGTTTGCGTGATTTTTGTCAACTTTTTTCAAATTAAATTTTGTTTACTTAACACATATATACAATGGGACTGCTCACATGAGTGAATTTATTTGGAAGTATCAGATTTCACAGTGTGTGGTCTTTTGAAATCAACTGAATATCTGAATTGAAGGTCATTGTCAGGTGTATTGTTTTCTCTGATTTATGCATTGATTTTATTCTGGCTCTTCTGTAAAGATGCTGAATAAAATGAAACTAGAGCTTTCAAACTTAAGCCTTATGTGTTCTTTTTGATGATAGCTATGGAAATTTAAAATGATCACTCTGTCTTTCTTACTATTTTCCTCTTCATTTTGATTACCAATCTGAACACAAAGTCATAAATTATCAATTTAATCTGAAGTTCAGCTTGTCTCTATATGAAGTACATGATTCTCCAAAGAAAATGGTTCCATTAACTTCCAAGAAATTAATTCTCATTAGTCAAAAAAAGTTCATTTTTTTGTTGTTAGACAGATAGGGGTCTACATTTGCAAAATCACAATTCCAGAGTGCTAGAAACTTTTAAAAATTATTTTTGTGCAAAGTTAGGTCCCATTCTCAGATAAGCCCTTTCAATTATGTTTTTATGCACAAGCTATATATCATAACTAATACTCCTGTTTAACTCTCTGAACCTGTGAATTATCTATCAGGACTTATTGTAATTTTCTGATGGCACTTAGTAATTTTGATAAACTGTTACTGAAAGCAAACTGGCTTGCTGTAGCATGGGAGGAGAAAAGAACATTAATGGCTCTTTATGGCTCTTTCATATTGATATTTTATTTGCATCATTTTGATGTGAACTTTTTTCCTCTTTGTGGTGCCTTTATTTTTTCCATTGTCATACCACACAACAATTATTAAATGACATCTTAGTGACATCCTCTGTACCTTTTGAAAATACACAGCAGATTCAGAGCCAGGCAATACTTTGGCATCAGTCAAGAATGACAAAGGATGATCTTGTAATTGTCAAATGTGTTGATTACCTCAGTCCAACAACAGACAGAAATCATTCCCATGTCACAAAACCCCAGTTTTGATGGATTTTAGTCTCACAAAAAAGTTTGAAAACTGGAATGAAGACTGTTTTGTATGCTCATCTCTGTTTCTCTAAATTAGGCCTGTGGGGGAACAAGGTTAGATAGCTGAGGCTGTTGTTGCTCAAAATGTGTCATATCATCACCTGCCATGTGCAAAATATCTCTACTTGCTACAGTACATATAACAGGAACATAATCAATTATATTTACAACTATAATCAGTGGTACTCTGTATTAAACTGGAATATTTGAATTAGTAACGATACTATGAAACCTCCTCACGTAATTAACTTCAATATTCAGCAGGCATTGACTCATTTTGGAAACCCACTATAGATAAATAGCAATTGTTTTTTTAACGTTTTCACCAGCTATTAAGTAACGGAAGGAAAAAAAAAAAGGATACTTCTGTGGCTCTACAGTCATGTGATGTATACATTTTGATTATCTATCAAAACATAAAAATACCCCAAACAGTAGTTTTCTGAGCTTAAAGAATATATGTGATATCTGGCAGGCTGAGTTTAAAGGATTAAGGCGTAGAGAAACAAAGATAGCATAAGAGAGACATCATGGATTTATTCATTGCTGTGTAATTGTTGCAGATGGAAGTATTTGACACGGTTACAATTTAGTAGCAATTTAAGAATTATTAATGGTGTGAGGTGGATCAAAGAATTGAATTTTAGCAGCACTTAATGATTGATCAGTTTAAAGATTAACAAGGTGTTTTGGTAGAATATGTTATAATTGAAATGGCAACTTAATTACAGATTTGAGAATGACAAGATTCACACTAACTTTCTACAAGGTATTCTAAATCAAAATATATGTGTATATGTGTAAACACAAACAAACACACACACAGAAACAGCATGAAAATATTTGGATATCCAGTGAAATATGTAGACATCCACAGTTTTGAAGGCAAATGTGTGTATTTAAGCACATAAATAGGTAGAGAAGTGGATGGAAGACACTAGTCTATAGTTAAAATGTCCTTCTTTGCTGGTTTGGAGTAAATACTCACAATGCATTGGTATTCCTCAAAGCAATCATTGAGCTTTGAGGAGTCTACCTTTGGCCTGGCCTTACGTCGGCTTTGTGGGCAGACGATCTTCAAACCTTGAGGAGTCTGTGCTTGAGAGATGTCCCAGCCTGGGGGAGATGCTTTGATGAGCCCACTGTGATCCAGGAGAGCTCAAAGGGTCTCACTTAGTGTTGGTATTTATAGGTCAAGATAATTGACTTTTGTCAGGTACTTTTTCATTTCAGCCCAACTAAGATGACAAAATACTCTCGTACTTTCTACCAGTTGTGTAGGCCCAGAATTTGCTAGATCTTGAAGTTCTGGTATCACCCACTCTAGGTCATGACCCAAGTACGGATGTACTGGGCTGTCAGGAGGTGATCGATTGTCATTACTGTTTCCAGACGGTAGGGGAGAGGGCAGGAGCCCCGTGTGCTAAGGGAGTGCCCTAACGCTCTGCTCCACTGCCGTTCCCAATTCATCTTGAGTTGGCATGTGGCCCCAGGGCAGCAAATTGTACCAAGCATCCAGCAGTCCAAGAGAGGGGGAGAGTTGCACCACCACAGTAATGCAACAATACAAGTAAAGCAAGCCATTTTTTAATTTCAGTAATAAGTAAACAGTTTGTATTTAAAAAGAAGATTAAATGCTGTTTTTTACTAAGGATTTGTCCCTGCTACCTACCTCTCCACTGAAATTTTTAATCTTTTTTAGACTGGCTTTGCTGTGCAAACTAATCAGCCTTAAGTTCATCTCAGGGGACAGATTCATAAGCTTGAATTCTGTGCCCGTTTTTTGGTGCGCTGAGTGGTAATCCAATTAGATTTCTGTTTCTACTTACTAAATTTAAGCCTTATCAATGTTACAACTGCTGAATAAACATCTTAACATAGTTACCCGTTAGTTTGACCATTTTTACCTATTAGTTCCCAAATAGCTCTGTCTATATGAGGGAGTTCAAATAGAATGTTTTGGTTAATTGTTTGGAAAAAGGCTTGATGCAGTGCAGCTCACTTTGTAACTGGTTTTCAGGTTGATTGAAATGGTCACATGTTTTCCTGAGCATACCATGCTGTTATCTTTGCCTTTACAGGGTCACTTCTTCAGCTTAATTTATTGGCAATGTAGGCATCTTCACTTTCCTCTTTCCAAAGATGATGGAGTTCCTGCATATTATAAAAAACTTCTCAAGTTTGTGTCGCAAACCTTCTGAAAAAAGGACTAGAGCTCAACAGTAAACTGTAGTTGTAAACATAAATAAGTAGTTTCTGTAATATTTGACCTTGTGGTACCCTTACTAATGTGATGTATAAATCAGATTTTATCTTGATTCAATTCCTGGGGATAACATAATGATCTCATCTTGAAAATAACCTCAATCGGTATTCTGCTCACAGAAAAAACTAGTATGCTTTGAATTATAATCTAAACCTGTATCTTGCACATTTACTTCCTTTTGTATCTTGTAATGAAGTGCTCTCTATCACAAAAAATATTGTCTAACATTGATGAAAAAGTAATTAATCTATAGCTAGAAAACACAGCAAAATTAACATAAGGTAAATTGCATTTCTTTCATGATATGGATATGAAAGTGAATTCAGCATCACTGTAATAATAACATGTAATGAAGTCAATTTTTTAACAGAGTAACATATTACTTATAATTCAGTATTAGAAATACAGATTTATGTAATTCCATTCAATATGTCAGCTTTAACAAATTTTGTACACATCTGCAGCCACTATACAGTTTTCCAAAGTAATCTGTAATATATGACTTTTCTGCAGTGGCTACAACCTAGTCCTTTGTCACAAAAGGGCTTGTTGTTTTGTAACATGCTAAAAAGGTGAACAGCCTTATAATCTTAAACAGATGAAAGAAAATAGCATTTAATATGCTTTATTAAAATTTACTATTCTCAGGCTAAGAGGAAAATCTGATAATGACTGGACAGCTTGTATACTCTAATGTTTCTTAATTAATTGCCAGCTTATTGTTATCTGGTATGTCTCTTTTCTCCTCCAGATCTGTTTCATCCACATGGCATCGTTTTTGCAATTATATTGCCCTTGTGAGTCCTTTGTGGCACGATCCATCATTTTTTATTTCACTTTCAGCGCCTGATAGTTGGCGTAGGTTTTGAGATGATCCTGTAATATAAAATATTTTATTTCATTATTGTTCTCATTGCGTGAAAAATTTTGAAAACTTCTTATTTGTATAAAGCTCATGTGTTCTATCATCTCAATTCATGCATATTGCAGTGGACCTGGATGGGGATCTAGTCAGACATTGGGGTGTTAGTCTAGAAATAAATATATAGACTGGACATTAGGAAAAAATTTTTCACAGAAAGAGTGGTCAGACAGTGGAATAGGCTGCCCAGGGAGGGGGTGGAGTCACCATCCCTGGATGTGTTTAAGGGTCGTTTGGATGACATGTTGGGGGATGTGGTGTAGGGGAGAACTTTGTAGAGTAGGGCTGATGGTTGGACTCGATGATCCCAAGGGTCTTTTCCAACCTGAATGATTCTATGTTTCTATGATATAGAGGAGAGAGAGGAGAGTTGTTCTATTGGAGAGGGTAACATTTTTCCATAGCAGAAAAGTTCATGTAAGATTTATGTATATGTGGAAATGTTTCTTTCTCAAAGAACAAACTAGCATATCTTTACTCTCTTAGGACCCATATCTGGAGTGTTAAGGAACATATGAGCACATTTTCCTCCTTCATGTAAGGATAAAGTTCCCTCTGAATCCAAAAGATTTCTTTGTCTCTTTTACTCTGAATACAGTGAAGATCCATGTTGCTGCCAAGTTACCATGTGAATTTTGTTATCCTTCCACTCAAGGTCTGATTCTTTGTTGCTCTGGCAGAAATTAGGGCTGGTGATTCTTGCATGCACGTTTTCCTCCTTGACATAACTGTTTGCGCATATGTTTGTACACTGTTGTTTTTTTTTTTTCTCTGAGACTTTGCTCCTGAACAAGAATTCAAACTTTTTTTTTGATGTTACACAAGATAATATGCAAGACAATGAATGGTTAATCTGGAAGAATTAATGTCAGCAAAACCCTTGATAGACTAGATTAAGAATCCTTCTTGCTCTAGGATTGCACAGGATTAGTCAGTGATGATGGTAAACACAGTGGCAGTTTAGTGGTAGCTTAAGATCAAGACACAAAGATGTAGGAATCAAATGAATTTGAAAAAATTGTGGTACTTAATCAGCTAGTCATCATTAGAAACACATTCATATAATAAGATGTTTCTCTTTCATGTGTTTTGTTTGAACTGCTACGAGTATGTGTTTTGAAAGTGAAAATTCATAAAGCATGGGAAGTGAAACATTCCCAGCACTTCATCTTCCTAGACTTCCAATAAAACCCAGCCTGTACTGCAACAAGAGCAGCTGTTAGAGAAGTGGAATTGCATGTGTCACTGTAGGCCTGTGCTTGTCCATGCTGGAAAAAATATTAATGTTACTACAAAAAATACATAGATAGTAAGTGCTTTCTTCCAATGCAATTTTTGGGCTATATTATATATATATATAAAAATTATTATTTTTCTTTTTCTTCTAAAAACATGATAGAGAACTTTGTTGGATAGTTAGGGTGTTCTGCAAACTCAGGAATCTTACTCCCCACAGGAATAATGTCTGTTGGGTTTTATGACTGCTGAATACAAGCACAAAGATGAAGATACAATTTGGCTAAAATTGAGGTTTGAACCTGACAAATCGTTTGCTACTTGAATCATAAATGATGAGCTGTACTCATGCAGTCTGCAATTAGTGCCAAATTAATCATTAAGCAAGGTTAAGAGAGCAATGAACTGGTTAAATCACATACCATCTGCTTGCCTTCCATATCTGATTCGTGTGGTACACATCAAGGACTAGGACTCAGACCACCAGCCTTCATGTCCTCTTCTCACACAGGGAGAGAGAAAATATGGCTCCTTATATGCTTTTAATACAAATTCTGTTCTTCCATTCCTGTCTGTAAGGGACTGATTAGAAGACCCAAGAAAGTAATTTTGAAAGGCAGCCAGCTCCTCTTCAGAAGTGAATAAATGTTTGAGTAGTGTAATGGTCTGAGAAAATCACTGCAGTCTGCTCACTCTGTACCCCATGTGGTTTCTTCATGTTTTTTCTTTGGGGGAAAAAAAAGAGGCTATTGTCTTTTAAATAGTTTGTGCTCCATTGGATTATCCCGTGTGGGGCACATTACAGATACACAAAGATGGGTTGACCTGCAGGCCTTGAAAGCCAACATCCAGAGGTTGAAGAGGATGAAGTACTTTCCTGAATTTGTAATTTTATTTAAGCTGTAAACACCTTCACAGTTCTGTTTGCCTTTTATTTCACAGAAACATTTCAGTGTATTCAGACTTTAGTAGCTTGGTTTTCCAAGGTTGGAAACTAAGGAGAATTGTTAGTCTCATTTTGCTGTGTCCTCACAGTCATAAACTAAGATTGTTAGTCTCATTTTGCTGTGTCCTCACAGTCATAAACTAAGACTGGGCTAGAGTCCAAGTCCTGTTCATGTTCCCGTTGTACTTCATGTCTTATGCTCCCTGTTATCAGTAACTAAACCAGGTGAATGACTCCATGGTCGGGGTGCTGCCATACTACGTGAAAGATAAACTGACTGAGACATAGGTCTGTGTTGTTACAGCTTCCTGTATGACTGCAGAAGGCCACTTAGCTTCTTAAGGGAATTCCCTCACTATGAGGTGAGGTTCAATAGGACATCTTAACCTCAGAGGAATGTTGTAATAACAACTACTTGCAGATTTTTGAAGTGATAATATATTATGGCAACAGATGCCCTGTGAGTAACTAAAAGAGTCACCCTATGAACGCTGTACCATCCAAGTCATTTGATGCATACAGTTCTTCTTGTGTTCAACATAATGATCTTTTAATTCTTGATGGGAAAACTATTAAACTTTATTACCTTGCCCTAACTTCAGTTCAGCTGCAAGGAGTGGCTTCATCAAGCAAACTGCAAACTGAGGAGGAATAAAGTGGATAAGAGAAATATGAATGAAGGGCTATAAATATAGCACAAAGACACAATTGAAAGCCTACAGTGAGTACAGTTTTGGTAAGATCCTAAAGCAAACTTCCAGACAAATCAACTAAAATAAACAGGTATCAGTATGATACATTCCTGCATTTTGAAAACTAAGCTCTTAAGAAAAATGAGTAGGAAGGCTTTACAGTGAAAAGCTAATTCGATCCTGAAAAATGCCTCTAGTAACTGTTTCACAGAAAGGCTGTTTTGTTAGTTTGACTTTCTGTCTAACAGCTGAGGCCACTTAATGAAAGCACTTTAATTTGTAGGAATTATGTTCATCCCAACTTTGTGGACTCATATGCTGCTCTGCCAGATACCTGGGTGGACTTTTTTTTTGGCATTATAGCACAATATTCTTGGTAATTGGAAAAATAGTGAAAGAGGATTTCTATAATAATCACTTTACAGAACACTTTTCAAATCTACTTAGACTGTTTTGGTCGGAGTCTTGCATTTATGATTTGCTAAAAATCCTTAAGCCAAGAGTGGGAGTTCTGGTGAAAGTCTTTGCTGAAAGAATCAGAACTTGGTTCTTTCAGCAGCTTTGTAAAATGTAAAATCGGAATGAGAGTCTGGATAAAAATAATATCCCCGGTCCTTCTGTCATTACATGAGGAAGCTACAATCTCTCTTTCAATCCTGTTTCTGTCCACAGTATGCTGCCTAAGGTCTTCTCTTTTAAAGAGTAAAATAAACAAGAATTTTGGAGATACTACTATTAATACTGCTGTAACAATTATCTTTGGATGGGTTGATTTAAAGTAAGATGTGATTCTTGTAGCCCTAGCTAAGTCATAATGTTGCCTTATGATTGTGCTTGTGTTGATTATAACTGGATTGCTAATTGCAGACTCAGAATTTCTGTGAATTTCTTGTTTTCTCCAATCATACTTGGCCCATACAGAGTTTCTCATGTCATGCATACAGAATTGTCCATAACAGATTCCCTCCTCCCTGCTGAATACATCATCTTTGGAGTCACTGCTCTCTCTCTTTTTGTGCCGCTTAATTCTCCACAGTCAATCTGTATTTTCATTCCCTGTGTTCATGACCACAGTTGGAATTTATTTCTGTGACACCTTGATCCAGGATTTCTTTTAAAAGATTTAACACATCATTGCTCTACTTCTCTCACTGTTTGTTTCTGTACATCAGGAAATGCTGACATTTTCTTCAAGACTTTCTATAATACTGCATCTTGTTCTTCTAAAACTGTACAAGATATGCTCTCCCAATGAACCTCTTTTTTTAGTCCTTATTTTACTCTCAAGATCCTATCTCGGCACATATGTCTTTTTATGATCTCTATGTATCTGTGAATTAGTCTCATAAATAGAAAGTGAACTATAAGAGGATAGCATAGCCCCAAGCTAGAAGGGGAAAACAAAACACCAAAGCACTGAAGTATCATTGTGGATACAGTGTGATAGGGGCTGAAATTGAAAAAGCGTCAACTCCAATGTACAAAATACTGTTTGCACATTAAAGTTTGCAGGGACAATTAACGTATTTTATTAGATTGGGGAATGGTTGGAAAATGAGACAGAGGCACATAAACTCTTACACAGACATATTTTTTAAAAAACTTCCCATTTTCTTTTGGATATGGTCCAATTATTTTATCTAATACTACCTCACCATTATAAATCTTGCCTTACTGACATCCTTAGATTACCATATAAATGCTGTAGCAGACACCACTACAACAGAATACTGTTGACATGTGAGAAATCTCTAATAAAAATCAATTCATAAATCAATTTCATCCAAGAGATGTGGAGAGGGAATCAAATCCCGGGCTAAAAAAGGAGGTGCTAGACTGTAGGCACTTGGCAGACTGGACTGGGGAGGAGTTGCCCTTTGTACATTTTGGCAACAAAATTGTCACTTGGGTCTTCACCAGGAAAAGGGCTGTGCCCTCCATTTATGTAAACTTGAAAGTTAATGTAGAACAAAAGCCAACTGTGCTGTGCCGTGGAAGTTCTACCACCAGCTCTGTATCAGACACAATGCAGATCCCCTAAATGATGTATGGTTTTATGGTTGGCTGTTTCTGCTGAGGGCAGAATAAGCAGGTGGGAGCCAGCTGCTTCCATGAATGAACTGTGCTGTGAAGCTAAGGTTGTTAAGTGAGTCAGCAAGTCACACGTACTAAAACATACCTGTCAAAAGTGCTATCTTTGAGCAACTGACCTTTGTAGCTAAGGAAGACAAATCTATGAGTCCTTTGAGAAATGAAGCCCTAGGAATGTCTGTCTTTGAACATTTGTAAGAGTGCTGTGATGTCTGAGTTGTTCATTACTCAAAGTGAAGCCAAAAAGTGAATCAAGAGGACAGATTCACTATGTTGAATGCAAGAGGAAACCAAAATATTTCTTTAGTTCAGGAATTATGCTGATGGTTACTATGCATACTTAGAATTCCTTTTTTCAAGTGCCTTGCTATATAGGTAGGCAAGATTGCTGTTTCCATTGGTAGTACTCACCTTTTTTCATGCAGGAGTGACTTCCACTGCTCCAATCAGAGTTTAAGATAAAGCAGCCCTAGTGCAGCTTAATGTGACTCATTTAAGGTGTATCTATTCCTTAACTTCATGAAAATAATATCCATTACTATTATCCGTTACTATTCCTAGTAGTCCTACTTACTGAGAGCATTAATTAAAAGCATCCACTTCTTACAAATCTATTGTGAATGCGGTGTCTTATAGTACATCCACGATGTCTCTTATCCTTGAGTTGTTTCTAATTATGATCCCACGTCTTGTTGTTCATTAGGAGGTTTCAAAGACAGCTAGCATTGTCACTCATACTCTCACTTCCCATGTAAGCAACATACATTGTATTTTAAAATGTGATCACACCAAGAGGAGAAATCTACAGTTTCATTGAAGTAGTTGATCATTTTCTGTTTGCATATCCTAGCTTGTATTGCTGGTTTTGTTACTCTGCCATGCTGGTTTCAAAGAGCTATAATCCAATTTCTTGGGAAAAGTCTTGAAGCTTTGGCATATTTGTACTGTGGCATTTCAGTCTTTTTGTCTTAGCCTGTACAGCTGTATTTTTCTTCCTCGTGAGCTGCTGTTTGGTGCAGTAAAAGCATTCTTCTGCAGATATAACAGATCTCAAGAGTATCCTTTGGGTGAGGATGAACTGTATCAGATAAATATTTCAACTGTCTTTATCTGCTTTTGTTAGTATGGAGATAGCTATTTGTAGTTATTTTTCGCTGAGGTCCATTGAAATGTCAAAGGTGTGTGAAACATCTTATGACTTATACTATATGAGTTCACCATAAACAGTTGGAAAAAATCGAAAACTGATTTGGTGTTATTCTTTGCTTGGATGTGATACTTGACTATCGTACTGCTTAGTTAAGCTGCTTAACAACAGAGGGTAATAACATCCTTGATGATTGAATAAAACAGTTAAATGTTACCTGTGCTCATCATTACTTGTCAATTCTTTGCAAAAATAATGTTATCAAAGAGGCTACGGGAGTAAAACTTGAAATTTCCAGTGTTGCCCATGTATCAAATGAAGCATTAATAGAACTGTGGGTATGGGTAATATGAAATGAAGATTCATCATTAAAAAAAGTTTTATCAGGAGGCTGACCTAAAGAGAAGACTTACTGTAACTGAGGAAGAATATGAGGGTGACAGGTATGAGTGGAAGGAGACCAACCGTTACAGGCTTTATATCCATAGGGAATTACATTTTGCTAGAGAGGTGAAAAGGGAGTTTATTATGGAAATTTAGAAAAGCAAAAAACCCAGAAGTGCTTACTAAAAGAACTGTATAATTATGCAAAACAGGAACCTCTTTGTCTATTGGCAAGGAGAAAAATTCAGCACATGCATTATGATTTTTCTATGGTAGGATTTCTTCCTAGGATTTTTTGATATGAGCCAATAGAAAAACGGGGCACTTCGGTTTGTTCAGCACCTTATTTGGAAGACACTGTTTCTAAATCCTACCCTTTGGATTGTGTTTGGCATTGTTTTACCATGAGGTTCACACAGATATAATGAATGTATTTTTATAGACTTTTCAGTCAGTAGACTCCAGCCTGGTAAATACCTCTCAGTTCTGCCAGAATAGTCAGGCACAGAGAGTCACAACTGAGAATTGTTTGGAGTTTTTGGTAACATAAAACCTGAGAATTAATTTGTATCTTTTACTGTCTTTTTTTGTGTTAATATATAGGATATATTACATTTTCCATATTTTCGTTCTTTATGGTGCTCTAGAAAATCACAAGGAGAGGGTAATAGAGATACAATGAGCAATTCCTTGAAAATGAGGAAAGTTGCTGAAAATCGGGAAAATGTTTTGAAAAGAAGTGACAAAGTTTATAATTTAATGAAAATGGCAAAGATTTAATAAATATTAGTTTCTTGGCAAAAGCTGCAGAAGACAGAGAACTGCAGTTGAATGATGACATATTTTGATGCTAACTATAAAATAGAAAGTAGGTATCTTTGTTCTGTCATCTTTCTGAATTTTTAAAGCAATCTTTTATTTTTGTTTTTAAGGATTAATGTTTTTCTCATCATCATCAAAACATAGCAAGGTGAAGTAAGAGGCAGAACTTTGGGTTTAATGCGAGACTGGAACAAACCTACCTGCTGGAACAAAAACCCACCAAATGCCATTTTGTATATTGTGGCCCAGTGGAAACTGGACTGCTTGGGCTATGCCCGTGCAAATAACACAACTATGACAGGAAATGGAAATGCATGGTAAGAATGATTTAAATTACATATAGTTGCATAAAACTGATTACAGACAAATTCCCATTGTGTGAGAGAGAACAAAAGAAAGATACTAAGATCCATACATGTTGAGTTCGTTACATCACAGTTCAGCAAGGAGCATCAGAATGTATTGAAGTAAAAAAGAGTGGTCCACAAAAGACAATGGAACTAATTGCTTCAGTAAGATGCATGTTTGTTTACCTTGTTGAACTGATGCGTAGGAAGTGCTGAAATGCCACAAACAAAATGTGTAAATCTCAGTAGAATGAATTAAGGGATGGCATAAATATATTTTAAAGGTTAGCTTTCTACTCACTGTAAACACAAATCGGCCTATTTATGTGTATAGTGGGTCTTTAGTTTGTCAGCATCTTGATTGCTATAGTCAGAATATAATTGTTACCCTGTGAACTTTGCAATTATCTACTTTGTTCATTTGGGTATTTTAAGAAGGAAAGCTGATATGAAAACCAATTATGATTTCCCTAGATAATGGACATTTTTATACCAGATTTTTTTTCTACTAGTTTGAAAGCGTGCGTTGTTAATATAAAGAAAGTTCCAGAACTCCATAAAACACCTGATCTGTCGGGCATTTACTCAAATGTAAAATAACATTCATTGAGAACTCCCACTCTGCTGAACCAAGACTTTATAAACTACCCCATAAAGTTGGTAGTTGCTCATTTATCTGTCGTCTTAGCTAAAGATAGGTCATGGACTCTTACATGTGCAAGCAATGAGAAAAGTTATTTTCTTTATTTGTGGATAAAACAGGGGATTTGTTTTGACTGTATTCAGAGGAAACTATTATCAGGATCTACTCACTTTCCGATAATTAAAATGCTAATTCCTAATGTTAGATATTCCAGATCTATACTGGGCTACTTTAATCACCTTCAGAATGATTTTCAGTTAACCCTTTTCTTTCCTTTTGCCACTGCCAACAAGAGTAATATACAAATTAAGAATTTAAGGTATGTTTCACAGAAGGAATTTGTATTGTTTTGTTTTTAAATCACAGTTGGAATTCATGCCATACCTGTAAAAGAAAGTAAAGATGATTTAAGGCATGGTGTATTTTTGAGTAACATTTTCCCTCCCACAGGTGATTCACATACCATGTTCTGTCATTTAATAACTCCGTGGATGCACAAAGGAAACCCTCAGAGAACTGTGAGTTAGGTGGCATATGCCGCTGCATATGTGTGTCTGTATATCTGCCCATACACGGGCACCAGAAATGTATCAGCTCCACTTTGCAGAAAAGAGGGGGAAATGCTAGACATTTCTTAAAGTAGTTAAACATTTTTTGTAGGTAAATCACTTTGTACTAACGAGGTCTGAGTGTAGAATTCAGCTTCAGGTATAATGAATTTACATCATCCAGATGCCTTTGCTTAGACTGCATTATTTAATGTAATCCAACTACTTTGTCAGAACAACCATTGTAGGTTATTCTTAACGCTTTCCATTTGAAAATTCTTGGTGGTGGTTAAATTGGTAAACTTCATGGTTTTGATAAATATTTGTATTGATAAATAATGCATATCTGTACGTTTGAATTTGAATTATGAAGAGACCCCAAAGATCAAGCCAAACTTTGTATTAGTGGGGTTCACTAGGCTCCTTCCTAACCTGGAAAAGAAATTTTGCTTAAAATCGAACTTGAATTTGAAGTGGATGAATCTGAGCTGGTTTCGAGGTCACAGTGTTAAACACTCCCAAGAAAGTGAAATCATTGAGGAATAAAGTAGCTTTAGTTTTTTACTTAATTTCAGTACTATCAGCAATGACAGCATCTCTGAGTGCTGTTCTCTTACTAAAGCACTAAGGGAGTTTTACAAGCATATTATTGTTCACCATAGGATACATGAAATAATCGCAGAACCTTCTCTCCTACCAGGTCAGCACAGAGACATAATAGTGCCCAGAAATGTAACTCGTTGCTTTTCATGCTGCTTGACTATGGATAAATAGAGAACCTTGGTCTCCAGAGCACCCTCAGCAGCACTGCATTCATTCTCACATACTAATTCTCTGATTTAGGGAAAGTGTCCGGAGAAACTCAGCATTCTTTATTTTCCTTCAGGAAAGGGAAAAATGGAAATTGTTACTTTCTAATATTTCCCCAGAATATCTGAAGGTGGCTGCTCGAAGTGTGCATGGCAGAGAGGATGACAAGCCTGTCCCAGTAAAAGATGTACTAGATTTTCATATATTAGTTGTCTTGGCTTTTGCCTTCTTAAAACTCCTTATGAACATTTCTGAACATGAGTTTGCCTTATAAAGGTCATTTTAATCAGAAGGGAGTCTATTTCTGTAACTACTATTTATTTATTTATTTTATAACTATAGTGTTCTAAAATTATTTTACCTAAGAGAGTGCATGTTTAACAGATTAGAAGGACAATAGCTTGACAACACAGCCAACAGACCATGATTTTGTTGTTGTTTAGGGAATAGGTTCAGTCTAGCTTCAAGTTATTATTTTTGCTCATGGATAGAAACTGCTGTATTGTTAGTCTGGTGGCTGTGTGCAATATTCATTGACTAATACATTTCATAGTATGTTGAGAATGTGGTGCAGAGAAGTAGGGCGAATATTCACAGCACAGTTAGTGCAGAGGATGCTTTCACAACTGACACATCAACAATCCCTTGTGTGAAGGACTATATTCATAAGAAGAGTGTTGTTAAGTGCTGAGAGTCAAGTAAGGGGATCTAAGAGCCTAGGTAGATTAGGCCCTTTCAGTTAGTAGAGGGATTTATAGCTCATCTTTAGCTCATCAGAAACCTCACCAAATTCTTCAGCATTAGTCAATGGATTCAGAGAATTATGTTGACAAAAATGAAAGTTCATTTTCAACTTGATTCCTATTGGATTCAGATGGGAGCTAGATGTCTAATAGCTTTATGTGCCATTTATACAGAGCCACATGGGGAATGTGATAAGGTGTTCCTAAATAAATTACATACTTAGCTCTGTTTCCCACAGAGCAAGTTTTCTGCTGGCTACTAAAGGTTCCAGTTCCAACTAATTAGCTACACAGGCCTAATCCTGAACAATTTGTTGAAGCTTTTGACTTCAATATAGGAAAGAAATTAATCTGTGTTAGACTGGACCCTTAGATCCACTTAAGTCTCTGAGTTTAGCAACACAGTAAGATTTTCAACCTTGGGCTTCCACGCTGAGGTTAACATTTGGGTTGGAATTTCCATATTCTAATTTCTGACACTGAATTCTGATACAGGTACAGTGCCAAATTTTTAAAAGAGCTAAGTTTAATTCAGCTTTCAGGATCTCATATGAATGATAATTGTGTTCATAAAGTACAACTGGTTTAGTTTTTGGTCTCCATGTGAAAACTGCTGCCCCTGTTTGTGTTCAATAGTTAAGCAATGCCCAAAGGCACTTAATAACACGATGAGAGTTCCTGTGCTTATGCATAGATATGAGGAAATTTGCTATAGTAAACTGCAGCCGAAAACCACAAGTTTTCTCTAAATCTAGGGTTTGATAAGGAGTTCTTTACTGACCTGGCATAGGAATAGGGTAGAAATGAGCTAATTTTAACTAGGGATTTTTCAGGAATTACTCTGTCCCCAGTGCACAAAAGATCATCAGCTCACCACAGATTATATCTGATCTGTAGATGCAAAAGTATTTATTTGGACTGCAGGGATGAGGTGCCACTTTTGGGACCTCTGTGTTGGGCTGTACCAATGAGGCTATGACAATTAATATCTTACAGCTTTACCTACCCTGATGCATAAACAGAAAAAGGGTGCTTCTGGCTGTAACTCCTTCTCTCACCGGGTTGTGACAGCTTTGCATGAACATGAGGAGAAACACTGGGAGGACAGCATGTGGTTTCCAGGACACTATTTCCTCTTTTCTCTGAAGGAAAGACAACAGGCTGATGCTTCATTCAACAGGTTAGATCTGATGTGCAGTGTTTATTATTTTACTGTGCTAACTGCACCTTAGCTCTCCCAAACATTACTGTAAATGATCCTTAATGTCCTGAAATGCAGGACTCCTTCAAAAGGGTAATTTCCAAAGTATTTTTAGTATTTCCATATACACAACAGTATCAAAGCAATTTTTATATTATTAGAGCTATTTTTATATTGCCCTTGTGATACCTATTTTAATTTCTTGATTTCTAGCTAGTCCCTGGCCCTCAGACCAATTTTCTTTTCAATGGCAACCTTCTAGAAAGGACATTTCCATTCTAGAAAGGTTTTCCTCAGTAAATATCATACTGACAACAACAACAAAACTGAATGTTTACCTCACACCAATACAAAGGTTATCACAGGATTCTTTCTACGCTGCTTGCTAGTTCAAAACTAGCCACAAGAATTTTATTGATAATCTCAAGAATTTGTTTTTCTCCAACCTTGTATAGTAATAACTGTTGTTGCACCCTGCCAAGGTTGGTTAATTCAAGCTGGGAACATTTTTTTCTGTTAACTTTGTGCCTAATACACCCCTGAGATCAAATAACAATATCTTGGAAATAAAGAGGTTTAATGAACTTTTACGGGTATATAATTTATTTGGGAACAGTTTGTTTTATAATCTTTCCCACGTGAATCAGTACACATGGCACTTAAAACTTCTAGGCATCTAGCTCCCATGTGAATCTCATCTTGAAGCCATTAGGAATAAAGTTGAATAGATTCTTATTTTTGCCAACATAGTTTCCTTATTAAAAATTGCTTACGTTTTCTCTGATATGCAAGGTTATAAAGATTGGTTAAAGACTCCCATGTATTTTTCCAGGATTTGTGTTTACATGCTTGTGGAGAAGAGTGGAATCAAAATTTTTGCCTCATATCTGAATACTGTAACATAGTTCTTGTACATGTCATGAACTCAAATTTATCAGAATCAGTCACCTCTTAAAACATGGAGCAATTTTCTGTAGCCTTATCATGGCAGGAGGAAAATGACCCTTTAGTGCAATGGTGGCATGAAAGCATTCCCTCACACACACCTCAGAAGGTCAAAAGAAAATGGCTGTGTTCCTTTCTTGATCTGCTTTGTGGGAAGAGTATGAAGTCTGATTGCTGCTTCTCTCTTCACCAGTCTCATCGTGGTGGCTATCCGGGTTCTTTTCTATTTGTTAGCAGGGTAACAAGGTGTTGCCAGAGCAGATTATGCTGATTTTGACCCAAAGGTTCATCTGGAAGCTATATAGGTATATCATCAAATTATGAGCAAGACCTGTGAAACATGTACTGTCTGTAGTTATAGGTCAGAATCTTTAGTAGGAGTTGTTCTAGTCCAGTAAATTTAGATTTCCCATCTAATTTAAGTGTAATAATAAGTGGAGCCTTCTGGTAAAATTTGGAGCATTACAGATACAATGGTGTATCTACTATTTTTACGTTGATCCTGCAGTTCCTTCATGCACATGTCTTCCATTCGTGCTAATTTCATAAATAAGAGTTATAAAAATATATTTGTTAGTACATGAGCAACATCTATCTGTCAAAAGCCTTGAGTTCATAGAAATACCCTTTTTTACCTATAAAGATATATGTGAGGTATTTTTGTTGCCATATTTGAATATCTAAAATTCCTTTCTTTACATGCTTCTTCATGTAACAGTTTGCTACTACATGTCCCTGGAGCATGAGATACTTGAACTTCTAGCTAATAAGTCTTCATGATTTTAGCAGTTATAGTTTTGAGATCTTGTCCTACAGGTGTTCCTTTCCAGTCTTTCTGCAAGTCATGGTTAACTTAGTGCAAAGCTACATTAATTATTAGCCCACTACCTAATTTTCTTCCAGAGTATTCCTGATAAAATCCCAGTGAGAAATTAGCCTGCCACACCTTCATAATATTTTCTGATCTAGACAAATATATATGCAAGCCAGAATTTAGCACCTGATATTTTCAGGTTTTATAATTATTGTGTTTACTGTTAGGGTAGTTTGAAAATTGAATATTCAGAATAATACACTGGTTCTTGAATACAGAAATAGAGGAAATCCAGTGACACAGTAATTTAAGTAATTCTGTGAATATAACTAATTTCCTTCATGAGTTAATTACAATAACAGTATCCAAACTGGAGATCCATACTGCTCGCTACTACTTGGCATATCTGTAAGAAGGGGCATTGCCTGATCCAAGTTTTTCCATTCTAAATAAAACCAAATTATTTGGGGGGGGGGGGGGAAGGTGGGAAATGATCTTTATTATACTGAAAAGGGGAAGTCAGTATTAAGAGTGATGTGGTCATGGGGATCTTGGAAATATGGGGTGGGACCAAGAATATAAGTAAGGTATCTCCATTGTCAAACAGTTCTTTATTTAGAGGCTTTCTCTCCATATTATCCTTTTTTTTTTTTTTCTTTTTTTTTTTTTTTGCTATTATTGATTTCAAGAATAACCCTGCTATGCGTCCTGACTGCCCAGAATGAATGGAGGAAGATTCAAGTCCAAAAATAAACCATACATGGTATTTTTATCCTAATTTCTGAGTAGGTCCATACTCCGGTACAAGAAATTATTCTCCAGATATAAATATCATCAGTGTTCTTACTGTTCTTTATCCTAAACTCAATGGTAAATGGCAGTGGTTTTGCATACTTTCCCAAGAAAGTATAAAAGGACTGCTGTTCTCTGGAGCATCAACTTCCTCAGATTAGCCTGTTGCAGTACAGTAATGAACAGATGTGCTATTCAGATACGTTGTGTATAAGAACTAACTGAGGATAGGCTGTATTTTATTCTGCTAAGTACCTCATTAAGTAGTGCCAGTCATATCCAAAACAAGAGTACTCGAGCCAGATTCTTTGACAAGAGTGTCTTACTGAGCCTGGTCAGTAAAATATGACTAAAATATGAACTCTCTAAAGTGAGCTAAACGCTGGGAGACAAAACCTAGTTGTGGAGGCAAGAATTCATTGATGCCTTGGTACCTAAGGGCCTCCAGCACTGTAATCAACTGAGAACAGTGGAGGGGGAAGGAAACGTGCGTTCTGAACCATGTTTGGTCACATCTGAAATGATACAGTAACCATAGTCTTGTCACTTGATTTTCCTGAGTGCCCACTGCTGAACATTTTACTTGTTTTGGAAGGAGTTCCTGATCTTTTGGGAAGTTGGCTGAGTTTTGTTGAAAGGCTAATAGAAATAATAGTGAAGCAAGCATAGGAAGGAGCAGAAGAGTAAAAAGAGGACTAAAAGGGAAATAGAACAATTCGTGGTCTAGAAGTGCAATAAGTACTGAGCTGTAGTGAAGTCTTACTCGCTGCACAGAACTCTTGATTACAGGAGGAAAATGAGTGTTAGGCTGAGGTCAGACTTTGCCAGTGTGAATTGCAGCAATTGGGGGATAGCATAAATTAATATTGGGCACAGCAACATAAGTTAGTCTTTTTAAATCTCATGTTCCCTTTGCATGAAAACATATTAAATTGTTGTGTATTTTTTCTGGCACTGTGTACATAGATAAGCAATAATGATCCATATTTCTCCTCTACATCACTGTAAAACAGAACAAATCTGTGTTATAGCATACCCTACAGATCCTTTGCTATGCTATAATAGTTTTAATACAGTACTATTGAAGATAATGACATGTACGTATTCTCTCTTTGTTCTACCAATAATAGTATCCCTTATGAATATGAAGGAGTGGAGGGAATGTAATATCTTTTAAATAAAAATTGCTCTCTTAATACTATGAAAATACAAAGCTGAATGAAATGAGTCATAGTATTCATCTGTAAATACTTAAAGCTTGTTTTTTTGCTTTTAAATCAGTCAAAAATTGGATCAGGTAAGACCTCTGAGTAAGATTGAATTGCATGGAGTTACGTGATCCCTATCACATTTGAATGGATTTAAAAAAAGGTACAAAAAAGCTATTCTGCTTCTCCCATTATCAGTGGTGTGTATTATGTGTATATCCCCGCATACATCACAGTTTATTTGTCTTTGTTCAAGAATATGCTTTAGTTATTAAAAATAATAATAATAATGATCAAAAAGGCATACCAAAGTGATTGGTCTGTTTCAACTTGTCTTATATTCAGATATCCACCAAATTTTTCAGTTTAACAGTCACATGAGGCAATGACAAGAAATGCATCTGAAACTGGAAGAAAGGTAAAAGCTAGATAAGCAAATTTTTTTTTGGTCCCAAGCCCTTGAAACATCTTAAAAAGGAATTAAAAAAGCATTCAGGTCCTACTGATAAAAAGCAACACAACACTTCTTAGAGAATGAAGTGACTGAATTTTGGAAAATGCCCCTATAATTAAATTTTACTGAACTAAGAATAAGTCTAGGTGTCTCTAATAATTCAAAAAGCATACCTACGATCTGTCTTCTATTTTTACAGCATTGTTCATGTTCTTGTGATTAAACAATCATAGGGGGCTGATCCCTGTCTTTGATACGGTCTTGTGCCAAGTTGCAGAAAATCTGTGTTTTGATATCGGAAATGAATTTGTAGAATGCTTTTAAATTGCATCTAGGAGCATCAAAATTTTGGACTGCTCTTGTGATGACACCACTTTGTATTTTAATGGCATTTGGGATGACATTAGGCATTTCTATATGTCTTTAGCTTTATATTGACTATAGAACTTGAAGAATTGTGATTGCTGAAAAATTGGTTAGATATAGCTGCCATTTATACATTTCACAGTACTTTTGGCAAGATCTTTATGAACTAATTTGATGCTTGGCATTCAATATGTTTATCTAGTTATTCTCCCTTATATAGTCATATGTCACCTACTGAAATGAATAGAATTAAGAGAATGAACACTAATTGATGTAGGCAGTAGAGACAGAGAGGTAACATGGATAATCTGGGTGATCCTCTAGGGATCTGAGTGGGAATAGTCACCAGGCTCTTCTGGTTTCTCTGGACTGTGGAGAAGGCGTGGACCTAGGCAATGAAAAAAATGCCTAACCCACTTGCTGCACATGTTGAATTTCCCTCCAGTTGCAAAACCCTTGAGGCAAAGTGTCTGGAGTGAGTGCTGCTCTTGATTTGTCCTTGCTATGATCTTATCTATAGGGCTCTAAAGCACCAAAATCCTTCTCTTTTTCCAGGTAAAGTAGGAGTGCCTACAGTTAGTTTTTGTTGAGATGGTAGAATTGTAGCTGTGATGTCAACTATAGCCAAGCTGCATTTTCATGGTGCTCATTTACAGAGAGTGGAATCAGTCAGTGTGGGTTTTCTAGGTGCAGAAGGAATCTCCAGTTTGTACATCGCTTGTGTTACAGACAGCGGGCAGAAGGAGCAAAGATTTGACATCTTTGGCAGAGGTGTTAAAACTCTTATTTTAGGTCTGATCTACCAAATGCATCCTGTTCATGAACTAAGACTTACTTTTCCATGTAGGTATAGAATTAGGATTAAAAGTTAACTGGGCTTCATTTGCAAGATCAGTGCAGCTGGTAGGTTGTGTGCCGGCCTGGGTGTGCAGGGTGGGCAGGAGCAGGGGGAATTGTTTTCTGGTTTGCTTGTACCGTTGGAGGGTTTGGGGCGAGCGAAGCAGCAGGGTGGAGGTGGGGGCAGCTTTTCCCTCTTTCTGGGAAACTTGATCTGCGCTTAGTTTTGAAATTCCCTGAGCCACCTCAACAATGTATTTTTCTTCCTTAAAAGAACCCCCAGAGCAAACAGAAGCCAGGGCTTGTAGCATTGCTTTGAGCACAAAGGTCTGTTACCCAGCCTGTGCATTATTCAGCATTGGAATATTCGTGTCAATAATTAATACGTTAATAGGAAAAAAGCGGTAGCCCGGGGCGCGGCGGGGGGCAGGAGCCGGGCCGGGGCGCGGGGCGCAGTGCCGGGCAGCGGCCGCGAGGGGCCGACGGCGAGCCGGGAAAGGCAGAGAAAGCGGGGGGAAAGCGGGGGGGAAAGCGGTAAAACGGCGCTGAGAAGCGGGGAAGCGGCCGCGGCCGCGGCTCCCGGCGGCGCGCAGGGCATGGCGACGGCTCCGCCGAGCAACAGGGCTCGTCCCGGCAGCGCCCCTGCGGAGCGGCCGCGCAGCTGCCGCCGTTGCTGGCTGCAGCTTTAAAAAATCAGGCAATAAAAGCCCTGTAGTAGAAAGCCGCTTTCTCCTTTTGGTGGGTTTTTGTCATCTGGCTTTTTGGTTTTTTGGGGTTTTTTTGGGTGAGCATTGCCAGAACCCGGCACAACAAGTGGATGAGGCGGGCGGGTGCTGGCTGAGCCGCTGCTGTCTGGCCGTGTCTGGGGGAGAACCTGCAAGAAGCGAGACCCGTCCTCCCCTCAGTGGAAACAGGCTCGGTGCACGGATTATTTAACGTTGATTTACAAATCTCCTGCAAAAACTGGGCTTGGAAAGACTAGTGATCGCGCTTATCCATTCATTCTGCCTCACTCACACACACAAACACACAGCCTTCATTTTTTTTTTTTTTTTTTTTTTTTTTTCTCCCTTTTGGAACCAGCCTCTTGCTTGTTGCCTTTTTGCAAATGCCTGGGCGAGCAGCAGTGTCCGTGGCTGTGCAGAGTGCCCCCAGCTTCAGCCGCCTCACCGCCTCACTCTTGGCGCTCTTGTTGCACCCGGAAAGAAAGGAGAGAAATAACTCGTCAACCTGTGGTGCTGACTGACCATACACACCTGCAAATGTAGATCGGTTGGCATAGCCCCCTCCTCAGGACTGCTGTCACCAGATCCTTACACTAGCAGGAACAGCATTGCTATTTCTCTGCCTAGGAACAGTAAGTATGATAGCATTTTTCAGATCTTTTTCTGCATGACACATAGGTATGATTTTAAAAATAGCATCATTTAATAGTTCATATTCACCTTCTATCATGTATTAATAGATGTAACTATAAATGAGGCTCCTGTTTCAAAAGGGTGTGTGTATTTTTGTGTGTGTGCTTGCATGTAGATGTTGCTTCAGTGCACCTGCAGTTGTGTTTTCTTGACATATCATATCACAGTATTTTCACTTGAGTGAGCACTGAACATGCCTCTTTCCAAATTAAATTCAGTGAGATGTTCGTTATGATTGAAACACAGTTCAGCTATAGATTAAAATGTAACATTCCCGCATCTTATGTGTTTCTACAAATATAACAGAAGCTCTTTGTGTAGTTACATTTGTACTTTAATATTTCATATAGAGATATATATATAGGTGTCCCTATTACGTACGCACCTAAAGATCTGAATGCACTGTGTATTGCAGTATTTTTATTAGTGTTTATATGTGTTGGTGTTTCAGAAGCATGCATGTGTTTGTGTATGGATGCAAGTGCTTATATGGGTGGGGATTTTGTATCTCTGTCTATATATATGTGACATACCCACCCACATCCTTATCCACAGAGTTGTTCAAAATCTCTGTGCATGTGATGTGGGTGTGTGTGTAATGTACAAGTGTGAACAGTGTGGGTAGGGGAAGATTTGAATACCGTGGTAATAGATGACACAGTTTCATTTGATCACTGTGACCTTTTAGGAAAACAATCCAATCTTTTCCCTTTTTGTTTTGTTTATTTTTGTGTGTTTGTGCATGTGCCTCAGGTTAAGTGCTTCTTCTGCATGACCATAACCAAAGGGTGACCCATCCACTCCCTTATGTCCTATGGGGACCTCAGAGCCAGTTTCTCAGTCTTCATCTTCTCCTCCTCCTCTTACCACTGCTGCTGACGCCCTGGGTGCTGCTCCCAGGTTTGAGACATTGTTGACAGGCTGAAGAAAGGATTTGCAGAGACCTCCTCACTGTGTAAATAAAGTGATGGCTGGAATTCAACTCCCCAAGCAATGATATTAAACAGTAAGATTGCTAGGCCAAAGCATTACCAGGAACAAATTATGAGGAAAGAGACTATTTGCATTTGGTTGCAATGATGAACTAAAACCATCTGTGGAGAGCAGGTACCCTTTGATTTGCATATTTTTTTCCTCATGAATGCAGTTTTTGTAGCCTGCAAGGTAGTCATGATTCGGATCAGATCTGTGATAGCCACAGGAGATAAATGAAAATAAAGGGGCTTGGTGGATGAAAGAACGAGGCCTCAGCTGTTCCCTGTTTCAATTTGAGAGTTTCATCTTTTCTTGTTAGCAAAACAGTAGTTTGTGTCAAATGTTCTGGACAATAAGAAAATGCAGATCTCTGGTTTTCCAAAACATAGATTCAGTGTTACAACTATGTTGCCCTGCTCTATGTCCAAGGGACTGTCCTCCAAATGCAAATGGCTTTGAACTTTCTAATGAAAGTTAAGGTTACGCTGTAAATAGAACAAAACCTTTTTGCATTAAGCGATTCAAAAAAGCACTTGCAAAATGGAGGTTGCAATGGTGAGTGCAGATAGCTCTGGGTGCAACAGCCACATGCCCTATGGATATGCGGTCCAAGCTCGGGCCCGAGAGAGAGAGCGGCTGGCACAGTCGAGAGCCGCAGCAGCTGCGGCTGTAGCGGCAGCAACAGCAGCAGTTGAAGGTGGGGCAACAGGTGGAGGTGGACCGTATCACCACTACCATCAGGAACAGAGTCGAGGTGCATCCTCCTCTCATGGTGGGAATGCGTCACGCAGCAGCATGCCCCACCGCCAGAGTGGTAAGAGGCGGAAGAAAGGGAAAAAGAGGAGCCACCACTTGGGAAGTAGGGAGTGTGGGGCCTCCTTCCCCTGTTCTGAGCTGCTGCCTCTCAGTGGTTCTGAAGAGAGAATACTGAAGGACTTGAGTGAGGAGGAAGAGGAGGATGATGATGAGGATGAAGACGATGAGGAAGAAGGAAAGCTCTACTACAGTGATGACTATGGGGAGGATGAGTTTTCGTACTCGGACCAGCCACCTGATGATGGTGGAGGCCCTGGGGGTTACAGCTCTGTTCGCTACAGTGAGTACGAGTGTTGTGAGCGTGTGGTAATCAACGTGTCAGGACTGCGGTTTGAGACCCAACTGAAGACATTAGCTCAGTTCCCAGAGACATTGTTGGGTGATCCAGCGAAGCGAGGGAGATACTTTGACCCTCTCAGGAATGAATACTTCTTTGATAGGAACCGGCCCAGCTTCGATGCCATCCTGTACTACTACCAGAGTGGTGGTCGGCTGAAGAGGCCAGTCAATGTACCCTTTGACATCTTCACTGAGGAGGTGAAATTCTACCAACTTGGGGAGGAGGCCATGCTCAAGTTTAGAGAGGATGAAGGGTTTGTCAAAGAGGAAGAGGACAAAGCTTTGCCAGAGAACGAGTTTAAGAGACAGGTTTGGCTGCTGTTTGAGTACCCGGAGAGCTCCAGTCCAGCCAGAGGCATTGCCATTGTCTCTGTCTTGGTCATCTTGATCTCCATCGTCATCTTTTGTCTGGAGACTTTGCCAGAGTTCAGAGATGACAAAGAATTCATCATGTCCTTGAGCTTAGGGAAGGGGCTTTCCAATGAGTCGCTTCACCTGGATGCTGGGGAGCACACCATCTTCAATGACCCTTTTTTCATTGTAGAGACAGTTTGCATCATTTGGTTCTCCTTTGAGTTTACAGTGCGCTGCTTTGCATGTCCAAGCAAAGCACACTTCTTCAAGAACATCATGAACATCATAGACATTGTCTCCATCTTGCCTTACTTCATTACTCTGGGGACTGACTTGGCACAGGAGCAGGGCAGTAATGGTCAACAGGCCATGTCTTTTGCCATCCTGAGGATCATCCGTCTGGTCAGGGTGTTTCGCATCTTCAAGCTCTCCAGGCACTCCAAGGGTTTGCAGATCCTGGGTCATACACTCAGGGCCAGCATGAGGGAACTCGGCCTCCTCATCTTTTTTCTTTTTATTGGAGTCATTTTGTTTTCCAGTGCTGTTTACTTTGCAGAAGCTGATGAGCCTGCCACCCATTTTCAAAGCATCCCAGATGCCTTTTGGTGGGCTGTAGTGACCATGACTACAGTTGGTTATGGGGATATGAAACCCATAACTGTGGGTGGGAAAATAGTTGGGTCCCTGTGTGCCATTGCAGGAGTGTTAACCATTGCTTTACCAGTGCCAGTGATTGTCTCCAATTTTAACTATTTCTACCACAGAGAGACTGAAAATGAAGAACAAACGCAGCTGATGCAAAATGCAGTCAGTTGCCCTTACCTCCCAACAAATTTACTGAAGAAATTTAGAAGCTCATCATCTTCATCCACAGAGGATAAATCAGAATATTTGGAGATGGAAGAAGGAGTTAAAGAATCTCTTTGTGTAAAGGAGAAAAAAAGTCAGGACACAGGGAATAGTAGTGAGTCAGAGAAGAAAAACTGTGTAAATTCAAATTCTGTGGAAACTGATGTGTAATTTTGAACGTTTCCAAATATATTTATGCATTAAAGAGTGCAGTGAAAATAATGAAATATGCAAACAAGAGTCCACAGCATACAGTAGTATGCCATTTAATGGTTAAATACAAATAAAAAGCATTGCTAAACTTGTATTACATATCAAGTAAGTGGTATAACTTGAGGAAGGGATTGCTAGATCTGATATAATTTCAGACTTTGTATTTTTCTTAGAATGCAAGTGTTTTGCACATGAGGCTGAAAAATTTATTAAAACCAAGTCAGTTTTAAAGTGGGTGCATGAACTGTCGACATCACTAATAACAGCTCTGTGGTAAAAGTTGGCATTCAGAGGTATTTACTATGTAAGAAGCAATGAAGTTTGGTAGTCATTTATCTATTTATCAGTGCTTTAATAGCAGCTACCATAAATCATTGGATACCATAGTCATTGTTTTTCAAATGGTAAATTTATTGTAAAAAGATATTCTACAGAAGATAGATCTAAATTTTTTTCTTGAAATCTATAATGCTTGTTTTTAACTGGAAATTTACTTTGAAAAGGCTGCTGACCCTCCAGAAATTGTTTATTTTTATAACTCTCTTTGGAGGCATTGCAGCATTTGTGGTCTAATAATGAAAGAAATGAAGTAAGAGAATCATTTAACCTGGTCTGACTGCAAAGGCAAAATGACTGGAATGCTTTTTTGCACTACTTTATATGCTGGAGATATATTGAAAGAGACTTCATACTGTGAATGTTTACTAATGTAATAGTTCAATGACAATCATTGGAAGAGTGAATTCTGCATCATATTTTATTGTTTCTTTTTTTCTTTATGTGATGCTGATGGCGAAGCAGCTAACATTACATTAATTCCATACTCTTTTTAATTATGATTATCTGTGATCTGGAAAAGGATTGTGAAGTAAAATTTTATAATCAAAATTATTTGAAATCAGTGTTTTCTACTGATGCCCTCAAGAAATATCAACCCAATTTATATCTTTTTCCTGGTTAATTTAACATTTAGAGTCTATGATTAGTACATGTACTTTGTCAGTATTGAAGAAATTCAGTGTAAGGGAGGAGAAGGTAAAAGTAATAAGATATTCAGTTGTTACAGTTCTGACATTTGAGAATTGCTAACTTTTAACATGCTATTATTGGTGCTGCATTTTCCCTTAATTACAGCTTTCACCCATGTGTATTTGAAGCAACATTTAAGATCCAAAACAGGCATTCTGGGATTCAAAATTAACATGTTGGGTCCCATGCAGTCCTTGAGAAAACATTCTATGATTTCTTTTTACTGATTCATAGGCCAGCTGTATTTTACTGTGTCAAAATCTTCCATCGCCCTTCCTAGGAGATTAAGGTAGGTAAAGATTATCTGGCCTACAGTACATCCCAGACTCCAGAATGAAATAAGTAAGATATTGCTGCATATAACATAAATAATAGATTCAGAACAGGCATTTTTTTCAGATTTATAATTACCTAGGGAGGGAACAATTAAACTGGAACTGTTTTTGAAGAGGCACTGTGGAACAGTCCAAATTATAAAACTTGAACCAAATTGGCATAGGCACTTTAAGGGCTGGGACAGGCCATTATGAGAGAAAAAGAGGCTTACGCACACTACTGAATTACAGTAGTTTTGCAATATTAACTTAAAGCTGAGTAGAGGATTTTTGTGGGGGGGAAACTGGTTAGTGAGTGATTTATAGTTCTGGAGCTGAAAAGCGACAGTAAAAGCAGTCCAAATTGGGCACCCACAACGTTACGCATAATCCATCAGATAAGCATTGTTTGCTATATGCAGCATCCAGTGGTACTGAACAGAGACACAGACATAGGTTTTTCTTTAATGGTTGATTTTTGCCTTAGATTTTCTGTGAATCGCCTCTTCAAAAAGTTTCTCAGCTTCTCCTCTTTTGCACTGCAGAACTAATAAAAACCAACACACACACAAAGACTGCGTTGTGCTGAGCCCTGGTTCAAAACTTGTGGTTAAATGTCTGGTTCCTAATTTAAAATCATAGAGCAGACTTCACCGTATTTTTGATGTGAAGCATTAAACAAAACTCCTTTTTAATGTGTTGATATTAATTCCATCTATGTTTTGAATGACACAACTCAGTAATTTTATACATAGGCATTTGCCAAAATTGAATATTGCATTTTGTTGTAGCTCACCTGAGTTAAATGTACTAAATACCTTTTCCTAAGGGGCACTATCAGCAGTGAGGGTGAGCATTCTGTAAAATCTGCTAAAAATCCATAACTGAAAGTGTTTCTTTAACAGCTAGTAGTTAATGATGTAAAGAGCATAAGGGTTGTCTTGTAAAGTAGCTTCCTAGTAGTTCTGTGTAATACCAGAGATCATGTAATACCAGGGTCCATGGCAAGAATGTAGGAGTAAAAGAAATGCTAACTAGGTAAATAGAGAACTTAGAGAAAATCGTTAGTATGTGTTTGCAGTATTGTTGAAAGGGAAGGTGGTTCATAAGAGGTGGAATTTTAGATCTCTAATGGCAATAAGGAAGAAAATTCTTTGAATAACTCTTAGAATATGTTCACACTGTGGACATGGAGCTCAGCATGAGGTAACTGCTTAAGTAGTTACCCAGCTTCACCAGCAAGTTATTCAGCTATTCTGCTACCAGTACACCACCTTTTAATTTAAAACAAGCGAGGCAATGTCTACATTATGCTGTGATCATAGCAGTACCTTTCTCTCTGAAGGAAAAGGTCTTACTGTAGGACCTCGTAGCATCTGGCAGGGCAACATTCTGGGTGTGTCAGCGCTACATACTGCAGTGCTGTGGAGGCATGTCCCAGGGTAACAGTGGAGCCTGCTCTGCCTCCTGTAGTGAATAAACCTATGTACTTTGTCATTATAAATAAGAACTACTATAGCTTAATGTTAGATTGTGCTATCAATTTGGCAGACCATTCTGAATCACAGAAAGAATTGTGCATTCCGGAATGGAAGCAAATATCTTTGCTTGGGCTGGCTTATAATTTGATTATTCAACTACCCATTGGTCCAGTCAGTTACAAAACAGCTTGAAAATGCCAAAGTCCTACCCATAACATGCTAAAACCCAAAGATCCCAAGTGCTTAACAAGAAACAAATTTTCATTAAGTATTACTTTTGTTGAAATTGTGTGCCAGAGAAACACTGTATTTGAGCTGTTACGGCTCCAAATTACTACTACTGCTTCTGTCAGAGCCTTCCCAGTGTTACTGGATACTGATAACTCTCAGAAAAATAATTTTATTGTCACTTGGGCATTTTAAATTTTAAATTATAGTGGTGAAATGCATTCCTGATGTAACTGATGTGCATGGAGTTACACTAGGGATCATTTTAGTTCTACTAATGTCGTTCGAATGATTTCACATTGACATGCATTTCAGCTAAAAATAATGCAAAATGAGATATTTTGATATTTCAGGTTCACTTGCAGTGGTGAAAAAATTTGGAGGACTTCCATTAGAATTCATGGAATCACAGCAGCATCAAATCTGATTTCAAATATAGGCTGATACTTAACTATGTACTGGCACTTATTTAAAGAAATTCGTAAGTCTTTTTATAGTAATCTTAAGTGTCAAGGCCAAACTCATAAGGAGAGAGTTTTGCAAGCTGAGGAATTGGATTTAATGTCTGACTTCAGAGATCCATATTTTTTTTCTTTGTTACAGTCATGGAGTTTTCTGATGTTACATTGATTCCTTGAAAATTTCAGCCTGGATGCTGAAACTTATATCAAAAGAAGTGCTGTGTCACCCTGTTAGGGAGTTCCTGGTGAAGTTTTTTAGTGTTCAGTTAAGCTTTCTCAGAACAATTCCACAAGAGGCCAATTCCATTTGATGGAAAGTGTAACTTGTTTGTTTGTATTTGAAGGAAAATTCTTCTTTGCACATAGTTTTGCTGTATAGAGTACATTTCTGTGACATCCATGTAATGCAGAATAAATTCAGGAGATCAAGGGAGTGAAAAAACCCACTGCTATCATGATTACATCTAATTCATGACAACAGTGTTCTTGGGGATACTAATAGGCATTATGGACTCCTTGTGGTCATAAACAATGGGATTTGAGCGTGTTTTCAGTCAGTAAAACTTTTCAAACAGCTTTGGAATGTGAAAATGATTTTGCATAATACTGGTGTGCAGAGAGTTTGGGATCAGGCCATAACCTCGAATAAAGGATCATAATCATAGAATCACAGAACTTGTAACTCCTGACATGGAAAGTTCCTGTCAAGTATGCATTCAGGTGTTGAGAGTCATTTGACTTGGGATATGAAAAATCAGTGCTAAACTACCCAATTATATGAAATACTTCCTCTTAATATTTGGATAAATGTAGGATAAATGCACTATGGAAAATCAGCAAAATATCAGAAAGTCTATTCCATGTGTAACTAGTTCATGGAAGGACTTTCCTGCACAGCATTGAAAGGTGAAATGTGTCTTTCTGGTGATCCCAGACTCATAAAACTAATTCTGAGTAAAAATTAATTTTTAGCATAAGCTTTACACTTTATTGATAGTCCTCAAACTAAATATGAACTATCCATGGTGCTTTAGACTGTGTCACTAGCTTCCTCTAACTATTTCTTACTGGTTTCTTATTACTTCTTAATGTCATTGTGTCCAGTTAGAAATACAGGCCTCCTTTTTTTTTTTTTTTTTTATTGTTATTATCAAATGGCATGAGACAGTAACAAATTAGAGCAAAGATTTTTTAAAAAATCTATAATATCTAGCATATAAGTTACATATTTTTCTTATCATTAAATAAACCTGAATGACAGTCTGTAACATCTGTAGACATGGGACAGGGTATGCTGTTTCCTATAATTGAATGATGAAATGCTTCTGATTTTGCAGTGAATAAGATCTAGTTTATAAATTTACCATATTTGCGCACCTTTGTTTGAAACAAATGCTTACAGAAAAATTGGCAATGTAGAAAAAAAAAACCACCATTCCTTCATTTCCACAGAGATCATCTAATGTGGAAAAAATGATTAACAAATTAATTCTGGGTTAAAGTGCATAAATGTTTTGTACCTGGCAACCAGGTACGAACATGAAACTTTACATATTGCTACCATGCTTTCTGTGTATTCAGAATTTTGATGACGTTAATTCTGAAGGAAAACTCATTAAAGCATTATGTACTGAGATGGTTGAATTAATTTTTATTTTTAGTCCTTTTCTGTAAAATTATAACGTACCTTGAGACCTTTTTCTGCAACAGGTCCTTTGGAAAATAAATACATAAGTATATAAGAAGGAAAGAAGAAAAATCTTAAATTACGTGTCAAAATCTGGTAAAATATTCTAATTGAGGGAAAGTAGGTAAGTAAAAAGTTTGTGGTTTTTTTTTTTTTCCCTCTGTAATTATGTATTTGTGGTATTGCTATTGGAAACAAATTGAGGGCAAATTGGTTGAACAGATCTGGAGCCACAAGAGACGTACTTCATGCACTGTGTCTGTTGCAGGTACACTGTGATCCCAGGAGCAGCAGCAGCTGCAGCTTGGGTCAGCTCCTGCTACTGCATCGTGCAGCTGGGAAGATACTCATTCCGCTGGGCACTACCAAGGCGGGCGGGAGAGGGGACTGTGCTGTGTTTAGCCTGTCTGGTAAATCCATGCTCCTACCACAACAGTTTGTAAATTATTTGCTCTGATATAGCACGTAATCCTTTTAGGGAGGTCTCCAAGGCTCCAGTTTGCTTGTTCCTAAGCTACAGAGGGACTCAGGACCACATTCACAAAATGTATTTTTAGACACCTGACTTCCGTTCATTTCATTAGGAACTGGGGTGTAAAATCTGGGAGTGAATCTGTGACCAAGTTATTTGCTTAGGGCCAAAAGGAAGACTGTGGTGAAGCAGGTTTCCCAAGTGTTACAGTGATTCCCTAAGGAGTGTAGGAAGTGACAGCAGATATTCAAGATAGGTCTCTCCTTGTTTTCAATCACTTGTTCAAATGTTCCTGGGGCATTTGTGTGGAGAGCAGGGAGGAGGATGGATAGATTCAGTGAGGTATGTCAAAGCTGTCTTTAATTTTAGATAGATACTTTTTTCTGTTCTTAGTAGTCAGAATAAACTAAGGTTTTGGTTTTTTATTTTTTTTTATTTATTCAGCGTAACAATTCTTATGCAAGCCATTTCACTGGGAGAACATACACTGACTGAAATTACCATCTTGGACATGAATGGTGGCTTTCAATTCAGAAAATCAAATGAGACACATTCAGTATTGCTCCTGTACTTTTAATTTGCTTTAAGTGTGCTGGTTTTGAGTCCAATGCTCTTGCACTGAAGTAATGTAAAATTTCTTGTGTCAATACTAGACAGTGCTTTACCTAATATTGCAGTATATGACAACTGAGAAGACAGTTGCTTTTCCTTGTTTATATTTATATTGATATAATTATGATGCAGACTTATGCTGTAGAGGAGGGATGCTCCAGAGTGCTTCACTGCATGTTTATCTTCATTGCTAGGTGAGCAACACCCCATGATATGCTTTGGAAAGAAATCCAGCTACACGCATGGGGAGACAGCATTCCCTTTTAGTACAACTGAAGGACAAGGCCTGCTCGAGGCACTGTGGTATATGCTTGCCCTGCACTGTAGATTCAACCATGTTTCTCACTTCTGTTCCATTTAGATCAGTGGAGGTTTGTTTTTGGTCAGAGCCCATGATATCTGTTCTTGATGCGGTTCATCCACTATATGAATGAACTTTAATTTCTGCCTTTTGTTGTCTCCCTATTGGTGCAGCTTTGTAATGAATTCAGGGTGTCATTCAGTGACAGTTTCTTCTTGCACAATGGAGCCTGAATACAGAAAACTGCAAAGGACTGTTGATATGAAATAAAGGTACATTTTGTTTTTGTGTCCAAATACAGTAAGATATCTTTGTATTACAACAAGCTAGATGTTCCACAGACTGTACATTTCAGGGTAAATAAGTTCTGTTTCATTAATGCGTTTGTACTTTCAAGGTGCCCTCAATTTGCCCTGAATTCATCAGGAATTTAAGACATTTCAGGTCTCAAGTGTGAAGGAAGATGATCCCTCTTTGCATTCAAAATGGCAAGGCATTATTATAAAGTAGAAATCTTGCATATTTTTCAGGTTAACAGAGGCTAAGGAATAGTAGCTTTTCTGTTAAAGTCTTTCTTAAATATTAGCTGCAGATACACGTACTGAGAAAAATATGGTTTCATAACAGGGAAGGGGTAGAAGAGATTTTGATTGCATGTTGAAAGGGCATCATCATATTTTACTGTGTGCCAAATGACAAACTCAGATAAACATTATTCTAGCAAGAATCTATCCTGCTGCAGTGAGTAGAGGTATTGTATGGCAATCTATAGTTCAGGATTTATTTCTGTATATGTTTTTTTCTATTAGTTACTTATAAGCACTGTTATTATTCAGGACTTTTGGATCACAAAATTAAAGACAAAAATGCTATAAGGATTTCAGTAAAAGAGAGGAACAGCAAGATTTAATGCTTCTGAGTATCTTTAGAAGAAATTGTTATTTTGGTGTCATTTAATTTGTGAACATCTGCTCTAATAAGTGATATTATGATTCAGTAGGTTAGAAGGCAAAAATGTTTTCTCTGGCTAGTAAAATATTTTTTGTTACTCATAGCTTAATAGAGGATTAGCATTCTTTCTAGATTTGAAATATGTACAAAATGTGAAAAGACACTAGTAAGTAGAAATGGTACTAATTTGTTGCTCTTTGCCCTATTTTAAAATAAAGCATTTCCAGAATTAATTAGTGATACTGGACAATTCAATTCTGAAGTGAAATGGAGTGACTGTAAAGAAATTTACTTTTGAATTGGTGCAGAAAAAGTGCATTTTAAATTGTCTCATTTTTAGGGACCCAGAAATTAAGATGTTCAGACCACTAGTTATTTTTGAATTCTGCTTTGATTGGGAAGAAAGAACAAGTTATATTTCGGGCTTTTTGATTTCTGTGGTTTTCTGTAGTTTTGAACTATACCTAATAGAAGTGACCAGAGAATCCACAATGTTTTCAAGCATAGTCTTGGTTGTACTGGCACATGAAAGAATAGATGTGATTTAAAAGGTTTGCTTAATAGTCAGGCACCTTAGATTGTAGCATTGTCTAAAGAAATACTCCAATACTTTTGACCTTGGTTCAATGCCTGAAAAGCTTCTCTTGGTGTCAGACTAACACTGAAAACACACATAACATGAATGGCAATTCAAGGTGTTAAAAAAAGCATTAGGGAGCAGCAAGAGGTGTCTGCTTCCTAGGGACTGGGGAGCTGGAGGTGAGTGTGATCACACAGCCATCCAGGCTGGGACCTGGCCAGCTGGGGCCCATCCCACAGCGAGGGCACCCACGGGCAGCCCACCACTCACTCCTGCAGCATGGCACAGGCCGAGCTTTAAATGGGGCTCCTGGACCCATAGGCAGGGGGTGAGGGCACCAGGTGAGGCTAGTGAGGCCCATTAAGGCCTGTGAGAGCACTCTGGGCCCTGACAAAAACCTTGTGTTTGCTGGTAACCATATTTATTAGGTCTAGGTCTGTTCTACCAAGATGTAGTTGTTGCTCAAGGTTTGTATTGCTCCAGCCAAAATTGAAAACGTAAATTTGGCAGAGCCTTAAACACTGACAAATTGTCGACCTTTTTGCTGCTCTTGATTTTTGGCTGTTATGTGTCCCCAGGTCTTATTTCTTCAGCTTTATATTGCTAGCTTTGCTGCTGCCAAAACGTCTACGATTATTCTCCTAAACTGCATTGCTGTTTGCTTTTTATAGACAGCTTGCTTGTGCTGATAGGCCAGAATGTCTTCAACAGCAACGTTGTAACTGGGAAGTTGGGAAACAATTAGTGAATGATGTTCTGATTTGGACTGACATCTAGAAAGGTGTTAAAGAGCCATGTGTAGCACTTTTTAATCTTTTGACTGAGACAATTAGCTTTTTGCTGTGCTTTCAGTAGCTAGTGTCACTGTTGGAACTGTAGCAGATGTTGGTATTAGGTAAACATGCTCAGCCAATAGGAAATATCTAGAAATTTGTGTCTTGTATGTATTATAAGGTATCCTAGCTCTGGTTCTATAATTTTATGATAATGGTTGAAATACTTGAGAAGGTGTCTAAAAATGAGCAATTTTTACCCCAAATCCAGTTTGTGTTTTATAAATAAGAGGGAGGGGAAAAAAAATTCTCTAGCCTGATATGAACTTCTTTCATGAAAAAATGCTAGGGTAATGTTCTTCACTTACTCTGTTTGTCAACAGTGGAAGGTGACTCATGTGGCTTGTACATAAGTTCTGAATTAAGAATATGACTAGTTGTTAAAAACGAGATTGGACCTGGAATGTCATAGTTTCAAAGAAAGCCAGAGTGGTTTTTCTGATATTTATGCACTCAGATGAAAAACTGCACCTATCTGAGAAGCAGAGTTTTCTGACAGAGCTGTTTTCGTGGGACCATCCATGCCTGCAGACTCGAAAGTGGTGGAGAATTCCAGGGTGCCTCTCAGACCAAACTCCAAGGTTTAAGTTCTGAGGATCACAAAGCAAAACTCCTCCTCTTTCCTAAGCCTTGCTTCTTCACAGAGCCTTCAGCCACCCTCATCACCTCTCTAGCCCACTGGCAGTCCCAGGGAGGAAAAATCATAAGCTATGAAAATGTGAAGGGGAAGGAGAACATCCATTCCAAATCATGTGGATTAAAAGCCTTAAACAAAAGATGCAATGAGTATATTGCAATACCTTCCTTCATCTTCAGCTTTCTCTAAACACGCAGTGTTTGTTTCAGCGCTGTGAGCATTCTCTGCATCCTTTTTCTGTGATGAGCACTGTTTTTGTGGCTTTCTGGGGTAAATGAGTCCAAGCAGATTCAGGAACTAAGTCCAGAATGACAGAAAACATCACAAATTCAATGTACTGTGAGCAAAGTTAAGAGTTTTTTGTTATTATTTTTCAGTAACTACTGTTAAGAATGTAATGCTAATTAGACTGGTTCACAGCTGCCTCCAAAGGCAGATTCATTATTATATCCTTTCCAGCCTTTGAACTGTTATATCTTGAACCTTCCTATTTCTAATGACTCGTATTTTACACTGTAAAGGATTAAAACCTTTTTCCCATTTGGAACTGATTTTTTATTAATAGGCAGTTTATGTCCTGTAACAGCATGCAATTAGGGCAGGGCTGTAGTGGTTTGTAGTCCTTAGAAGAAGGAAGGGCTATAGTAGAAATCACACTTTCAGTGAATTGGAAGAGCTGCCTGGTGATGCCACTTGCAGCTTGCTGCTTCAGCAGAAGTGGCAGTTCAGTTTAAACAGGAAAACATTCTGTTGCATGGCTCTAAGTTGGTATGCTGTCTGCTCACACACTGTGCAAGAAGAAATGCTGAGGGTAGATTTCTTAAGCTGATACCGTTAGTATCAGAGACTATATTTTTTCACATTGATAATGATTTTCATGCACCTGGGGAAAATGCACTTAAATTCAAGGATTAAGGAGAACTTGACAGGAATTACTCTGCTTCTGCAATAACCCATGGTGTTTCAGATTGTGGAGAAGCTTTTCTTTGTTCTTTTTGAAAGTTCAGACACCTCTCTCCTCTCCTGCTAGATTTACAGATAATGGTCTTCTCTGAAATCACTTAAGGTGGATCATGTTTCTGTTATACTAGATGTTATTACCCAAATAAGTACTTATGACAGAAACATGTTCAAAATGGCATTGTCCCCACCCCATACGGGCAAGCAGGCTCTCCATGCTAAAAAAGAAAATTTAAAAAATTATTTAACTATGTAAATTATCTTGTAAACATATATACATATATATACATTCTTATGCAGAAATAGGCATCAAGCAGGACATTACATTCTGCAGGATTAAGATCCCTGTTTATGAAGATATGAAAATCTGCAGCATTTTGCAGAACCCAATCCTGAAAAATCAGAGACGTGTAGGAATCTAAGTTTTGGAGCTTGGCCTCATCTCTGTTCATACCACTGACTTTAATATTGGACTATATAAAAGTACCCTCTGTTTTTGGGAGAGGGAGGAGGTCAGTAATGCAGAAGATATAAGTGGAATTATGAGTATGTTAATGTGACACAGCTCATACAGGACATGGCACCAGTTGCTCAGGTGTTTGAGCCAGTTCTGAATAAAGTTGCTCAGGACCTTGAGTGGCCTGGCCCAGAATACAAGGGAGAAATATTTGTGTGGATCACTATGAAATGTATCTCTACTATTTTCTGTCCTAAGATAACACAAATCCCTTCAAATGCCATTGCATTGTGCTACAGATAATTTTTTCTACACCTGTTCATCAGCTATTGTGAGTTAACATAACATTCGTGCATTTGTGGAATGTTTGCTTGAAGTGATTTTTTTGCTTAAACAAATGGAATTAAAATGAAAAAGAACAGCCATATGGAATTTTTAGGGTGGGGTTTTTTATAGTTTTGCAAACCAAACCAGAAAAGGATGCTTGTTTTCTTCACAGTCCTCTTGATTTAATATAAGCAAAGAACAGAGATTTTTTTTTTTTTATAGTCCACAACAACACCCTCCCTCCCCTTCCTCCTTTAATTTTAATTTTCATTTGGATTCACTTTTTGTTTTCTTACTGTCGAGAATATTGCAGACAACAAGGTGTGGTACTCTAATTCTAATACAATGACAGAAGAGAATAGAGGAGAAGAACTTGTAACTTTATTACTTTTTGCTCTACAGATGTTGTTATTAGGAATAATGTGTACAGTACAGTTTACAAGCAGATTTGTTAGGACTATGCATCTATAAATTCCCCCTAAGCAGTGATAGCCTTAGGCTGTTTGGTCAGATCTTTAAATGATAAATTGATTTACTTAACAACAAACATCTGCATGCATTTGACATTACCTGAGTTTCTATTTTCTATAGATATAAGGAGCTGAAGGAAATTGAATTTTACAACTCTTGGGAAATTGTGTTTAATTGCATACCTACTTATTTTCTGTTCTGGAGGTCTGATATATTTGATACTTTAGGATGACTGGATTTTATTGATGTGAGGCTACTTGTTATGAAAATGACACAACAGTCCTGTTCCACTGGTATTTTCTTAAAAAATGAAAGTATTTCTGTATTTTTCATATCAAATGTGATATTTTTTCCCCACCAGATGTCACGCAACCAAGCCATAATTAACCAGGCACGTATTAAATGTGTTGGAGTGCAGAGAACCTGCTCAATGACTGACTAATATTGACAAATGCTTGCTGAATGCTGTACTCTGTATGAATACAGCATCTACTTGTTTTGAACAACCTACAATTATTTCTGTTTTGAGATTTATATACTTAGTAATATTTTATATTTTATATTTTCAACATATACAAAGACGATGTATTAAATGAAGAAAATGCTGAGTTTTAATGCTGTAGATAAATTGACCACAAAGTTTGTCATCTTAGTTGCTAATTTCTTCTACTCTTGTTAACTTCATGGGGAATTTTTCCATTTATTTTATAAATGCAGAGTTTGTTTTAAAACTTTATTCCCTAGAAGCAAGTGATTTGATCATACAGAGCCTTAGTTTTGGAACTTTGATGTTTATCACTGCTTTGTATGCTGTGGTTCACTGAAAACCTCTTTGTGGACTGGCTGTCATCAGTGTAAAATATTAAATAGTGTGGTACATCAAATTATGAAAAAATAATTTAGGTTATAATCTGCCATGATAATATCCAGGAGGTTCCATTCATAATCTGTCTCTCTTGTTATTACATAAAGAAGAGTGTATATTACATCCACCCATTGAAGAGGCCATGGAGCTACTTTCAAATTTAATGGACCCAAAATAGTCATGAGTGATAAAGTGAACCACTCAGAAATGATGCATTTCTGCAAAGGCTCTGGTACTTCTTGCAGTACCACCAGTACTATGTCTATGTGGGGTTTCTCTGGGACTACAGGGGCCTGTAGTTGTGCTGGGGGAACCTTGAAGGGAGGACTAAGGAGCTGCAGAGATCATGAATCTACTTGGGCATGCTCTTCCTGTTGCTCCCGAACTCACTCAGTCTTTCCTGCTTTCTTCTGCAGAGACTTTCAAATCCAAAATGATTATCAGTTATAGGCACACTTGTTTCTTGAGGGTTGCTTCTTTTTCAATCTGTATCAGCATGCATTTTTAACTGAATTAACCTTGGGTAGCTGAGAGGTGATCATTGGAGAGACATTTCTATATGTTAGATTTTTTTTTTTTCTTATACAAAGCTTTGAACAGGGAAAGATACTGTTCTTTTGTCAGTAAAATGAACTAGTGGGATATCAGTGTTCTTAAGTATATGTGACCTAATAAGAAATCTCAGTAACTAACCATGGAAGTGTAATTTTAGCAGAGAACAAATTACATTTGGTATATTCAGTTTCTTTTACAGTAAACCAGTGAGAATATCATTACTAATCATTTTGAGGTGTCTTTTACTTAACTGCATAGCAAAATGAGTAGTCAAAGAATATAAATAGACTCAAGAGCAATGGTAAAATGCTATCTGAAATGAATAGCTGAAATCTGATTTGGAAAATGATGGCAATATAAGAATGAATTCAGCATCTTGCTAAAGCATTCTAGCTAGAGATCCTCTTTCTACTTTTGTTTCTAGTCAGTTTTTTGTTCTGATTCTCTTGCTGTGATGCCATTTGTGAAGATTGCAGAGAAATTCAGATACACAAGAAAAATGACTTTCATGGGAAATGAGGAAAAAAATCTCACAAGGTTTTGGGATTTTGGTTGTTGCAATATTTTTAATTTTCTGTCTTAAATACTTGGCCTAAAATAACTGACAAAATCATTCTAATTATGAAAAGCAATATCAAGCTTTAGTGCATTCACATTAGTACTATCACTCACTAATGTGTTCTGCTTGGGAACTGATGATGCAATATGGCTTAAATACATAGTTCATTATTATTATAGATAGTTTCTAAACTTCCTGAGTTATTTTGCTGTGGTGGTGCAATTCTTAACACACACACACCGCCCCCCCACCCCCCGCCCCTCTTTGTTGGGCTGCTTGGTGCTAGGTGCGATTCCACCCACATCCCCTGAGCTATACACCAGTCTGTGGAGATAAGGACTGACAATGTTAAGGAGCCTGGCTCCTGCCCCTCCCGATTGCTCGGAAATGGTTAAAATGGCCCATCAGCTCCTAAGGGCCTGGCACACCTGTGCCTGGGATGTGGTCAAATGGGAACAATAACAGAGTTGCACATTAATCGAATTCTTTTGTAACTGCTGGAAGGCACCAGAAGGTATTTGACAAAAGTCAATTATCTTGGACCCTATAAATGGCGGCCACCAGGGAGACCCTTTGAGCTCTCCTGGATCGCAGCGGGCCTGTGACCAGCATCTCCCCTGAGCTGGGACGCCTCTCAGGTACCAAACCCTTAAGGTGTCGTCTGCTCCAGACGGAAGGCCAGGGCGAAGTCCCCCGCTCGAGTCTCAATTATCGCCCGTTGAGGAATGCCAAGGCATTGTGAGTATTTGCTCTAAACTCGAGAGGGAAATGTTCTTTGAGCTAGCTTCTCTTTACTCTGTGTGTGTGTGTGGGTACGTACCCTTGTTTCTGTGTGTGTATGTCCGTTCTGTGTTCATTCTACTGAATCCAAACACCTTTGTTTCTGTATGTTTGTCTGTTTTGTTATGTGCATGCATGTATATATGTATATATAGGTACCGTTAAGTAAGTTAGTGTGAATCTTGTCATTTTAGAATCTGAATAAGTCGCTTTTCTTTCTTTTAGTATTTCTAAATTATTTTATAATAATAAATTGCTGTTAGTTATTAATAAACCTAGATTTCTTACTGAATATTACCGTGTCAATACTTTCATCCGCGACATTTGCCCAGTGCTGCAGACTGTGAAATTCTATTCAGAATAATAGTGTTTTATATGATGTTTATCTAGTTATCAAATTTAAATCTTGAAATAAGTTGCAAAAGAAAAGAATTGCTATTTTAAAATAGAAAGCCAATGCAACTAATAGGTGTTAACACTGTTTTCTATTAAGTACTTCAAAAATATCCTTAAAATGTAAAGACAAACCAGCACTGAGTGTGGACCTGTGGCTGAAATAATTCTTTTTTTTTGGCTAAAAAAGACATTATTTTACTACTTTCTCTGAGTCTGTGCTGGGTAGAAAATTCTGCTTTGTTTATGGTGATGATCAAGTGTTCAATACTGATTAGAAGCATCTTGAGTCTGTATCTAGGTTAAAAGTAGCCTTTCCGTTGTCTTCACAAACATGCATCCTGAAACAGGTATCCCAACATCTACTTATAACACCAACCTCTTTCGAACTTGGGCATAGACTTTCTTCCTTGTGTGTCCTGACCATGTACCACTGATGCAGTTCTGCCGAATGCGCGGTTGATGAGTTCATGGGCACAGATTGTGGTGTCTGATTCTTCCAGCCAGGAAGTTTTAATATGCTTGAACAGACTTCTGGGTGAAAGTGGTGCAATGGCGTGTCTCTATTATCAGTGGAAATGTAGTGCAAGTGTAGTTTCTTTGTGCGTGATGTCACTAAACGGGAGAAGCTACCAGTCATCCTGAGTTAGCATTTGTCATCACATTATTTAGAATGAGAGATTGCATTTTATGACTTAGATACTGATTTTTCTATGAATAGAGATTCACAGACAGAGTATATATTTTAGAAATAAGACTTAGTTACAGAAAATTTAAATAATGTAAATGCAACCTGTGATTAAAGACTGTTAAATAAGGATAGGTATTGGGAAAAAAAATTCTGGGTTGATTTAAGAAAATCTGTGTGCTCCATTTTTCATACTGGAAAAAGTCTTCTATAATCAAGCTCTAGCTTGTGAATACAGTATTTATTCTGACTTAGCTGAAGTATTTAGTTATTATCACTAGAGTAATTACTAGAGTAATGACAGACTGATAGATATAATGACAAATAGTTTATTGTTAGTCAGTAACTTCTTAGTCAGAACTGTGGCTTCTTTGCCTCTGGAAAATTTGTTCATTTAATGGAAGTAATGCTTCAGTACTTCATGCTGGATGTTGAATTAGTTTGTACATGTAAAGTATATAAAATTTAAAAAAATATTTTTCTACAATATTTGTGTATTTCCATGCATCACAGAGATTATTTATTATAGTCTCTTTCTACCATAACCTACACTTCAGAATAATTTTTATTTAAAAAATATATATTAATACATTAACATTAATTCATGGATTTTAGGAAGTGTGGGCTGTAGTTTGTCTTTCATCACTTTTTAATCTGCATCTCTTTATCCAGATACTTAACGCAATAGGAAACAATATGCTTTATTTTTTGCCCACTTGCAGACTAGCAAATATTGATGACTATGTGTTTGGTAAAGCGCATCCTCTGAGGACTGCGGCCCTTTGCTATATGATTTGCTGGGCTAGACTCAGTTGTTCATTACACTGCTGCAAGGCTGCAGAAAACCCATTCACTGTGTCTTCCAGTGCCAAACACTGAACTCTTCAGTCATTCAGGAAAAGCATGGGGAAGTAGGTGGTAGAAGCTGGAAGTGTAAGGAGGAGTGACCCCAGCAGCAAGGAATTCAGAAACTGTTGTGAACACACTGCAAAGTGCTATTTAAGTAGTATTGTGAAAGAAGTATACATAGAGGAGCAATTCACTGTGGTCAGCCACAGATGCAATCTTTGCTCAGAAATGTGTGTGAATTAAAAAGAGTTACAGTGTGTAACATACAGGACAATTCAAAGTAATATTAGAGCACAATGGCTCTTGATTGGCTTAAGAACTACTTTTATAAGTTTGTTTTGAGGAGGAAGGTGATGCACCTGCCTTAAATTATTGGTGGGTCTCGTTTAGGCAGTACAGGCTAAATGGAAGGAAATATGATTTCTTAAACTAAACTGTGTTATCTTTTGGCAACAGGTTTAAATATGATACTCTGCATTTACAGTAAGAAATGTTATTCCATAAACTGCAGCTGATGGACTGCATTAATTATGCACACTTTATGTTAATATTTCAAACACTGTTGAGCTCTATCAGTCATTTCCTAGAGTGAGACCTTAATGCTGAGATCTAGTCCATGTGAGGCTGGATGTTCTCAGGAAATTGCGGGGTCTTACTCCTTCCTTTTTCTGCACCTTTTCATTCCATTTGATGAGTTGTTTTTCCCAAACTAAGCCAGTGTAGTGCTTCTTCCTGCTTGTTGGGATTCCAGCGCTGGCATACTCCAACCAGTTGGTGAAACAGTCATCTCTCTTCAGGTCTTTGTGTTTGAATGACTGTTAATTGGCAAGTTTATCACTGTCATAATTTTCCTGAGTAATCAGGATAATTATGGCTTTTAGGGACACTGGCAGCTAGTGTCTGGGCAGCTTCCAATGCTCTCAATGGCACTATGGGTTATTTAAAATGAAAATTTGCCCCGTCTGCACTTGGTATTTGAAAATGCCATTCTGAGGGCTGCTTTGCAGTGCTGGAGTCTGTGCGAGGAGGCACATGTGTGGCTTCAACCAGCCTACTTCAGCATCAGGTTGGTATATAAGCACTCAAGGTGGCTATGGCACATGCGGTGTCAGCCAGGGAAGGCAGTCATTGTTGCAGCATAAAGGACAGATTAAATTTTAAAAGTTTCCACTAGGTTTGAAGATCAAAGGTGTTTTGAAAGGAACCCTAGTGATTCAGCAAAATCTCTCAAATTCACAGGAATGTTTTGAGGCACACATTTGTGGACTGTAACACTACAGAGAGTTAGTGTTGAACTGTCATTCTTAAAATAGTCTAAAAGTGAATGAGAGCTTTTCTTGCTAACTCAGTAAAAGTTGAGGCGAGCTCAGTTTTGTATGCTTTCAGCTCACATTCAAGGCATAAAAGCAGTATGCTGAAGAGTTTCAAAGATCAACTTTTTAACTTAGACAAAAGTGGAAAATAGGAAGTTTTTGGGTAGAAGACTAGTGAAATAGTAGAATGAGTGAAAGAATGAATGAATGAATGTTTGCAATACTAATTTACAAGAGTAAGATGGATTTTAAAAAATATTTTTATGAGCTCTCTGAGCTCCTTTAAACTTGATGAACAAAGATTTCAGTAATTGAAAAGATCTAAGAGCAGTGCTGAAAGAATGACTCGAGAATAAAGAAAAAGGTGTGCAGTATTGAAGAATGAACATGAGAAAAACACAGAAAAATCTTTTGGAGAACTGGTGAATGTAGAGCAAATTACAGGAGAATTGCAGCAGTGAAGGAGCCATGTAACAGATGGACCTGGAAGACATGAAATGTTTTGCTTTGGCTTTCCAGTTTTACATGATATGATTGTCAATTGTTTATCACCTTATCTTGAACTCCCTCCTGCAGATTATTCCTCTTTCTTGCCTCTGATGCTTCCTCTTTTACATCTTTCTTTGTGTTCCAGTGTTTTTTGGGAGATGATGCTGTTTGCTACACACTCTGGCAGAAATATGATTGTATCTTATGTGGTGAATTTTCTCATCTATTCCTTACAACACCTTGCAGTTTCTCCCTAGACTTGGGAATGTCTCAACAGCGTGACTACACCGGGGAAATATGCCACCAAAAAATGCCACCAATATTTATTTACCCAGATCTTTAAGCAGTCTTTGATGGTATTTGTCCCCTTGATTTTCCTCAAAAAGCTAACACTGGGTTTTCAAATACCCTTTTTCTTTGACTTGATTATTTTTAAGTGCTATGGTTTTTTTTATGCTGCAGAAACACAGTGAAGTGGGCATACCTGAGAACAGAAATGGGTCCAGTTAGCTTATGTCTGGCTCTGAGGTCCTTTCCTCTTTTGCATGGTATGTCCCCTTGGGGACAAATTCTCCTTTTCACAGTAGCAGTATGTCTGTAACTGAAAGCAGAGTTTTTCTATTTGTGTCAAGTTTACTCAGATTTTATAAACACCAGCTTCAGCAGTTATTCTGGTTGCTTTGAAATAAACTGCTATGCATTTGCTTTTGAAAAAGACACTGTCCAGAAAATGCTAACAATTTTTTATTCTATGACTGATCGTTGTCAACGTTTGTAGCCAGCTATCTATAAATATTTTTGGTTTTGAAAACAACTTCAGCCCAGTATTAAATCATATCATAACTGGTGCTACCCACTGAATGTTATTTATTATTACCTACCAGTTCCAATAACTATTTTTCTTGGGCTGTCTGCAGTACTGGCGCAGTTTATAACGGGGAGCTGTAAAATGGCAAAAATATTGGTTGACTTTTTTTGGTGTGGTAGTTATTAATTTCCATTCATAGTGGGTCTGTGCCAGTTTGTTAGAATGAGTGAGAACATGCTGTTCTCATCTTTCTGTATGTTATACAGAGATCTCTAAAGGATACATGCTTGGCTCTGTGCCTGTGTACTGTGTAGTTTACCACGTTGAGGTTTTGCAGTGTTTTGCTGTCAGTATTGTGGAGCTGAGTTCTCATACCTGCTGTGGATCTCGCTGTTCTCAGGCTATCTTTATGGGGAGAATTACAACCCTCGTGTACTTAAAAGCATTATTCAGACAAGCTAAAGTGTTGTGCTAGATAGTGTGGCATTTGATTTTATTAAGCAAAATAAATTGATATTTAGAAGTGCCCTTTTAATAAAAGATCATGGTCCTGAACTATCAGTTGGCATAAACTGGCAGTACTATTTAATTGTGTGAAGTTAAATGAACTCATACCAGCCTACCTGGGGTAAGAATCCAGCAAAGACTGAGTATTTCATCATGAGCCAAAGACAAATTAACCTGAAAGCCCTGATTTCTAATGTTTGTATCTTTAGAAGGGACTAAGTAATGGCTTGTTAAATAAAGACTCAGTTTCTGGTTATTCAGAATTAAACTTATAAAAATGCTGCTTTCAATATTCTTGCAGATGTGATGCATCAGCCCCACCTTGCACCTCTTTGATGACACCCCCCCCACCGCCCAGATGATTTAGAATCTCTCAAAATACCAAGAGGTGCGTTTTAAAGGCATCACAAGATTTCCCCTTCCTCTGAGGCACGCGTTTTACATTTAGACCTTTGCTGAAGAGCAAACCAAGTAAGAGCACTAGCTGTCACCCTGGCACGTTCAGTAACGCTTCCTTCTGGAGCGATGTCACACAGGCACGTATGGCTTTCTCACCAGCAGGATGGCCTAGCAGCACAGGCAGTTCTCCCTGGCCAGACAGCGCTCTCGGGTGTCTGTAGAGTTTACAGTCAGAAGACTGGGGGACTGCAAGTGTGGTTTGCCTTTGTGTGTGTAGGGGAAAGGGACAAGTTGTGAGTTCTAAAGGGAAGTTCTTTGTACAAAGAAAGCATTAGGCCACTGGGAGACTGCTGACTTGATTTTTTTTTTTTTTTTTTCCAATAAGGTTTACTGCTTTCAAATATTTTCACTTTGATGTCAGACTAATTTTCCTAATGCCATTGGTTGCTGATAATGATTTCCTGACACCAGTGCTTTAGAAGGGGCAGCAATGCTGGATTCTGATGCCCACAGTATCAGCAGTTTCAGCATGGTTGAAGTTTGTTTGCTTTACTAAAGCTACTCCAGCATGAGCTACTGTACTGTTCTGTCCTAACTCAAACGCCATGGTTATGTGAAACTTTTAGATGCTTAATTTTTATTCAGGTGATGAGCTTGTGTAAAGGCTTATACGGACTTTTGGATCTATGTAAATCCATGTAAATACTGCAGCTGCCGAAGAAGAAGTTGTGATTCTACAAGAGGGCTGATATAACAGTATTATTTCACAATATGCGTTCTAGCAGTATGTGCAGTAAAAATAAATAAAAAAACCCTTAGGCAGCAGCAGTTTTTTCAGTCTAGCACAGAAACATGATCATTAATGCTTATTTTCCTTTTTATCTCATAGGAGATGAAATACCTTTTCCCTAAGAATATGGCAGTGAAGGAGGATTTCTGGCTGTTTATTTTAATAATGAACCTCTGTAGCACCAGTAGATGATAGTTAGTACCTCCAATGTTAATAATTTTTCAGCGGTGTTCTGTCTTCTCATTCTTCAATTCAGGCTTAAGTGAGCCTGTTTAACTTCATAATTGGGATAAGCTAAGAGTGTACATTTGGTAAGTTATAACAGCTCATGTGGCAGACATGAACAGGTAAACTACTGTATCCTGATTTTGCTATGTCATGTGCTTATTCCCTAATTGTGAACTGCATTAGTACATAGCGGGAGCAATTCTATTGAAGATAGTGGAGTTATAAATCTGATTGAATGTGATGCTAGATGTGAATGTGATGCCAAGTGTGAGGTGAGAATATGGTCCATTTTTGAACTCTGAATAAGTGATTTTGTAAGATGGGGAAATGCTTTCCAAGCAAGATTTTCTGAATTGAGTTACATGTGAAAGAAATATAAACTAACATATAATGTGCTGTTGATTCTTTCTCAACTGTCTGAAACTTGAATGTGCCAAGCTTGCAGCTAGCTGGAAATCTCAGGAATTAGGACAGTGTTCTGTGTTTGAACAGCCATCTTTGGGAACTGTCTATATCTGAGTGTCTTTAGCCCAGCATCTTTATTATCTGGGAAAGTTTAAGAGCATAAAGTTAATGCCTGCATTGTGTACTATACCTATTTCACAAATCCAGCTGTATCAAAATCGTTGATACAATCCCACATTTCCCTGTTGACTACTGTGTATATATACTTGTGGTTTTGCTTCTTGCAGTGCCTATCAAAATTACTGTGTAGATAGTAATAGTACTGTTATTAGGGAGGTTTCATGGAAATGTTACAAGTTGATGTTAGCACTCCCTTCACCCTTCATGTCAGCCCGACAGATTGCTTTAATGAACAGGCATTCTCACAGCTTAGCAGGATGCAAGGGAGCACTGTGCTCTGATTATTCTGCACAGTGCATGCTAAATTTGTAGAAAGACTGCTTCAGGTTTTTCATAGGAAAAGATCCTCCCTAGGTAGGTCTTTGAAATACCTACCTGTGTGTGAAATCAGTGAGAGCACTGCATGATGCCTGTGGGAGAGTAAAAATGCCCTTCTTCCAGTGCTGAGGAAGATCTCAGGAAAAAATTTGCTGCAGGGAGCTGGCCTGCCACGTCTAAAAGTGGTAAGGTGTGTGAGCGAGGAGGTCATTGCTTCCATGGAGGAGGGTGGAGGCAATTAGCATCATAGCATGAGTTAGTAAAACAGACTTTTTTCATATTTCAAGCCGTAAGTGGATAGGTCTTGATTGTGGTGCAGTGTGAACAGAGCTGTGCACTGAGTTCAGGCATGGCTGGTCATACAATGTTTAACAAAATCTGGAAGGCAGGAAGCCACTTTCAGGGTGTGAAACTAAACTAGCATTCAAAAATAAATGTGACTGTGTTTTCAAGGTCAGCTTTTTTAAACTTCACAGCCTGGAATGTCAAGCTCTCAATACAAAATACAAACTAAAAGGAAGAAAAAAGGATGTAAGAGAGCCTCTTACATTAAAAAGCAACAGATACTAATAGTCAGCTATGCTTCCTCTGCCCACTAATTTACAAGTGTGGTATGTAAGATTAATTCTAGACTGTACTAGCGTACAGGTCCTGTCTTAACATTTTCATATACAGTTTCTTTTTGGTGACAGTATTTTTTAACATATTAGCTAGCTGACTGCAATTGCTACATTAAAATAAGCAAGCTGTGCACTACAGTGTATAATACAGTATGGCTACCACAGTATAAAGCAGAATTGCTGTATCCAGCAAGTAAACTCTTCCCCTATAGAAAAGAGAGTAGCCATGGAGGAAAGAGTAATTAGAATCTGTGCTTTGAACTTTGACTCACCAGTTAGAAAGAAATAAACCAGTGATGGCTGGTAGAAAAAAAGAAGAAATGCTATATCTGTGTGCAACAAGAGGGAGAGTATTCCCTCTTCTTATGTGTATTTGTCTTAAAGAAATAGGACTTACCACTGATTCTTTGGCAATTTGCAAATTTTTATTCTGGCTAAAACAAGGTATACAGTTCTTCAGGCAGCACCAACTGTGATGGTGCAGCATGGCACTTGTTACCTGCTGGTGCTTGCTACAGAACAGCTTGAAACAGTAGCACTGGAAAGTGAGATTTGTCCTCAGTTGTCTTGAAGTGATGTAACCATCAAAGACAAATTAGGTCAGCAGATTAAACTGCTTTAACAGTGAACACTATGCCAAGAACTTTCAACAGTCCAGTTGTCCATGAGAAGCGCCTATATTTTCTAGCAGCATAGACAACACGTACACAATTAAGACCAGATTTTGCTTTTATTTACACCAGAGAATAGATCAGTGGAATTTGATTGAGTAACTCAGAACATACTCATATCTAAATGTGTACTAGATTGTATTTAGCTTTATGCAAATAGGTACCGGAGGCGGATAACTGAAAGCTTTTGCCTTTCTGTCCCTGAGCCAGGTTCATGTACAGACTCTGTCCTTGTAATCAGGAGAAAGCAATGACTGCTCCAGGGTAGTGACTGCACAGTGTCACCCTTCTACGCAACACTCAGCATCATTAGACAGAATTTTGTGAGGGGATTTTTATTCAGTGCTGACCATGATGGCTTTTAAATCACCAGGTCTTAAACTGGATTGCATTTTTAAAATTTTTATCAATGAAACTAAATAATACATTTCAGTACATCTTGCTTTGTAACTTAGATTGAACAATCTTTAGACTAAATATTTTTTTTAGATGTCATATCTGTATGATGCCTGCATGGAACTTCCTGGTACTGCTTCCACACATAAAAATAATAATTAATTTAAGCTGCCCTGGCTAATTAAAAGAAAATGGAACAAAACTTTAATCAAATCAGTGTAATTGGAAGCATAAATTAAGGAAACCCATGGATTTCATTGAGTGAAAAATGTTATTTTCTGCTTATAACTGTGACTTTCAGAAGCTTTCTATTTCTCAGCAGCTCAGTGGTCTGGAATAAGTTGGTGAAAGAAGCCAGTTCTAAAGATCAGGATTAAGTTAATAAAATAGTGGACTGAACATAATCCTGTATTCAAATTTAAACTCTATTGTGCCTCGGGATTCTGTTTGCTTGAGGGATCTTACCATCTTTGGATCTGTTGGCAGGAATGACATAAATTGTGCAAGTGCTATTTCAGTGGACTAACATTAATTCAGTTTCCTGACCAGTGTTTTGTTGTTTTCATAAATTTTCTAAATAAAATAATTCAGAGATTTTTTTTCTGTTAAAATCCAGGTAGTTATTAGTGTTAATAGTTTATTAACACTGAAAATCAGCATGGCCTTTACTGCTGTGCCTGACTATATTCATGCATATAATTTCTATACATTTCACTCACTGTATCCTAGAAGAATAGAGGTAAATTTTCAAAGCTTTGGTGAGTTGGTCTCCTTTTTCGAATTTAGGATGACAGTTTTTATTAAATCCTGCTGGTGTGAATAAAAGTGATTTATGTAGCCTTGATATTTAGCTTTCCACTGAAGTGAAAGTTTCATCACAAGACAAGCTACCTGGGATCTATTCAGAGCAGCTTACCAGCAGATTCTTATTTGCTTCTTTTGCCATCTTGGGAGGCAGTATCTTTCTGACATGCCCAGGACATTTAAGACATCTAGTTCTTTGCTTAAGTAAGCAACAGGTTAATTCATTAAGAGAGAAAACATATCTCCTCCTGGTAAAAGTTAAAGAGTAAGGAGATCTAGGTTCTCCTTTGAAGTAATCTATCCATCTATCAGACCACAAGCCTCATATATGGCTTTAAAGGGGGGAATATTTTTGTTGTTATACTTGCTATAATGACAAGGACGTCAGTATATATTGGAAAGTTACCACTAGTGCCAAGAAGCTGTAGTGAAGAACCTCACTCAACTCTGAAAGGATTCTTTTCTTATGCCTGGTCTAAAAGTTTACTTAGTTTTTTTCTTTTTCTTAGTATTTTAGTTTTAATAAATTGTTATAAATTCTTCAGGCTGTATTGCAAAATCATAAACAAGTATCAAAGTTTTAACACAGTTCTGGAAATAAAATCAATGCAAGGGAAAGGTAGTGATATCTGAGCTTTAGGCACTTCCTTTAGACTGCTTAGTTTTTCTTGTAACGTTACTTTCTATGCCCTCGAACAAAAAATTGTTTATTCATTTTTTTATTCACCTTGTAAGCTTAAACCTTGGGCAGACTGTTTAACCAGTGTGTATGCCAGCTGACCCGCTATAAAGTGGGATGACTACATTGCAGATGATGAGACAGTGATAAGGATGGGGCTGTCTGAGTGACTTAAATATAGGGTCAGGTTTGTCTATGCAGCCAGGTGTCCAGAAAAGATGCTCAGTGTTGGTTGGGTTTTTTTAATACTGATACTTGTAATGTTAGGTGTTTTAATTAACATATTCAAAGACAATTTAAGGCTATTTGTGGTGAAATTCACTATCCTTGCTTCACAGATTAATGACTAGAAAATATCTTGGCTCCTCAGGTTAAGATCCTTCTCTTAGTTTCATCAGTGTAGTCCTACTAACTGAGGCAGTACTTATATAAAAGTAGAACAATGCTAATAACCCACATAGAGATATTTAATAAAAATTGTCCTGGCTTGCAACTGAGGGTCTTGAAACAGAATGAAGATAGAAAGCAAGACTGACCAAAATGCACAGTTTGGTTATGTGTGCGCACATATTCACATGCATAGAGTAGTAAGATGGCAAGAAAAATAATGGAGTGATTCAGCTGGTCAGCACAATTACACATATGGACACGTGCACACAAAACACATCGTATTAGCAGCATGTAGATATTTTAATATCACTTCCTATAGCACTCTGCTAAATTGCTGATTTCTTTTCTACTGTCTTCCAACTGATGTTTTACTGTGACTTTTGTAGCCTACAGTCAGTCCCCTTACAGACTTTGTTTCCCGTCACTGCCATATGAGTGTAGAGGATGTTAGCCATCCCTCACATTTGCAGTTCTCAGACTATTGCTGAGGCGTAGCCAGTGGGCAAAGGGGTAGTGACATTCAGAGGTGACAGTTCTTATGAGCTTGTATTTCTGTTTGTGATGTCAGTCCTTTGATCCTAATTTTATTCAAATTATAATTTAGTGAATGACCTTTAGTGTTGCTGAAGGCAGTAAGAACTGTGGGGAGCACTCAAGCCAAGACCCTTGAGCTCCATTGATTCTCAGTCTCTGTGCAGCTTGCTTTGAATGAAGCCTTTGCTCCAGTCCTAAAACTCTCTAATAGGCCTCTGCAGATACTACTTTTTATAAAATGTTCCTTAAACTGTATGAAATACATACCTGTTCCCTCCAACTTTTGGTTCTACATAACATGAGAATGTCACCCTTGGCATGTACAGTGCTACAATTCCTTCAGTATGTTAAAAAGTTCCTGTTCTTTTCTTTCCTGTTTCATATTTCCTCTGTGTGTGTTCTCTTTTGCCTTAATAGGAAGGTAAGTACATATATTTTTTTAAAATTTGTCTGCCACTGATTATTAGAGCTGCTGAAAAAAACTGTATTTAAACTGAAAAAGTTAATGATTTGCAATGGGCATAAGCTTCACAAGGTGAAGACTGTGGACTATTCTTAATTGAATAACTAGTTCTAATTATTTCTAATTCTAGTGGAAGCAACATTTTTCATTGAGCAATTTGTCATATACTTGAGGAATATTAATTGATGGGCTGCCATTGCTGTGAATGTGCTGCTTCTACTGTTATTCCATAATGCTACTGGGTTCTTCATGTAACTGTATAAAAGTATGAACATCATAATTTACAATTTAAATATTTCTTCCGCTCAATTAAAAGATAATTCTTTATATAGCAGTGCTACATTCCTTATAAGTTCTGTTATTTTCTTGCCTATGGATTAGCATTCCTTCATTTTCATTTTCTGTGGCCTGTCATCACTGAGCCATGTCTGTTCAGGTCGTGCTTGTGCACTGGGATTGTTTTAATACTTCTAACATTAAAATATTCCTTTAAGTCATGAGTGAGTGCTTAACCCACAGATTATGTGAAGGTAAGGAGCTCTGCCCCATAAAACTTTGCCTAATCATGACTGCCTAAGTGTGCTGTGTTATAGAATCCAAGTTGTCATTTCTAAGCATTTCATACTATTGCTTCTTTGTCTATAAAGTAACTCAGCAATTTTTTATTTAATAGAAAATGAATGAATAGAATCTAGATACTGAAATCATGGAAACTCTGATAGCACTATGTGAACCTTCCCGATGGGTGTAATATTAAAGAAGGAAAATATCTATTGTCTAAGATTAAGAAAAAAGTATTCTCAGATCCATGCATGTATGCAAAAGGTAGGAATATAGGAAGAAATTTTGTTTTTTACAGTGCTGGCAGACATGTAGATCAACACTGACTATAACATGTAGATCAACACTTGTATCGGCCATACTGTGGCTGTACAGTAATTCTGTCAAAAGCTGAATATGTGACATGGATGTTAGCTCCAGTTTATGCTCTGTGAACCCATCATTGCGACAGGCTTGACTTTCTCAGTATCAACTGTTTTTTCATAATATAGGATTGTTGAGAATAATCAAGTATGTATTCTAGGTATTCTTTGAACTTAGATCCATTTGTTCTAGATACACAGCTGATTTATGTCAATTTACTACCATACTTTCTTATTTTCTTAGAATCTTAATATTTTTAGATAGACTTTTAGTAGATCATTTCTTTTCACAGCAGTAATCAATGAAATTTCTCTGGATTTATGGCTGTGTTACAGAAATCAGGATTCAACATAGAGCATTCCCTGTGACATCCCTCATGATTACATTTTTCAGAAAAAAAATGACACTATTCTGCGGTGTCAGAGACAACAGAAGTACAGTCCTCCTTCAACCCTTATCCAGAGGGTCTGGGGTACATACTTCATGGATCTTCAAGAATCCTGGCTTATTGAGAAACAGTTTTTCCATATTCATTCCCTGTAAATGTATAGGTTACTATTTTAATCACTCTAGTTCTGCTCTGATGCTGCAAAGGGGAATTACACAACACATTCTTCTGTGCTGATTTTTAGCCTTGGTTAGTGTCTTATGTTTACATATTATCCAGAGCCTTTGGTCCTGGATGTTATTCTTGGTTATGCTTATGCAGTATTACTGGAGACGGTGGCATTTTCAAGGTGTGACTGAGTTAAGGATCTGGTCAGTCAAGCAAAAACGCTGACATTTTTCCCTCTGCATTCCTGAGCAGAAATAATTATGCATCACAAGCTAACAGGCTGCTTTTCTTTGCCCTCAAACTTCAGTCAGTTTTTCTTTATAAGTTTTAGCTACCGTGGCTGAAAATGGGTATATAACTCTGTTGGAAAAAATCCAAACCAAACAGGTTAGGGGCTGTCTGTTAGATTTTGTGAGACACCTTTGTACATTCAGCATAGCTGAAATCTAGCTTCTGGAAGTCTTAGGGTTTCTACAAGCCTTGAGTTTCTTTATACTTAAGGCAGCAGCCAAAATTCTATCCTCATTCATTTCCATCTGATTCCAGAGTTACTTGTGAGATTAAACTTGAGTAGCTGTACATTAAGTTCTTGGGGTTTATTGTTTATTTCAAATATATATTCTCTGAGTTTTGCATGTATCTGTCCTTTTTCCACATCTCTTTCTAGCCGGAGGACTTTTTCATCACCCTTGATCTGCATGCTTTAACAGCCAAAGGTTTTCAGAAGGTACAAATCTATGGGTAAATTTAAGTCAGCCTAGGTCTGGAGGAATGCAGCACCACAAGTACTATACAGAATATGGATGGAGTACAAGTACTCCATCTTGTACTTACAAGTACAAGACTACCAAAGTCTTTAGTCCCTCCTGAAGCTATGCTGCAGCTATGCTGAAAGTATGCTTTATAAAGCAGACTTTGTAAAGTCAGGGTCTGCAGCTGTTTTTTTAAGTTATTTCTAATGAAAGCAAGTTTACTTTCAATCAAAAATGTTTAGAAACCAAGAAACCAGTTTCCATTTCAGTGGATAATTTACTGGGTTTTTTTAAAGTGACATATCTTGGCTTTGTCATGAAGTTTTTTTTAAAAAAGAGAAACAGTAAATCTGAAATTACAGGAACAATTGCTGGAAAATTAGTTGACATTTACTGACCCTTTTTAGTCTCAAACTTTCAGGTGATCAGACTTAGCTCTTCTCTATAAAATGGACTCGTAGACACATTCCTGCAAAGGTTTTTTTTTTTTTTTTCCACTTTCATATATTTCAAAAATATCAGAAGGAAATGTCACTGAACTTTCTGAAGTACCCCTGCTTTAAAGAAAGAGATATTAACAATGAAAGAACATTTATATAATATGTTGAGCAAGTCACTAAAAAAAAAATTTTGAAGTCAATGACAGTCTTAATATTCTTTTTGTTATGTAATGTTAGTGGGATTTCCCTTCTGAATCATGCAGTGAAATGGTAAAGATTAAGTAGTTAATTCTTAATAAATGAATATATAGTAGTAAATTTTAGTATTCCGAAATCATGGGAGAAGAAGGCAGCAGATCACAGATAGTATACAGTAAATATCTTAAGGTCAGACCATAATTTTAAAGATGATGATCATTATGACAGTGAGAAATTAATTTTTGAAAAATCTTTTTTTTTTTTCTCCTCAAACTAAAAGGAACAAACTGTCACTTTTGACCATACTAAATTTTATTTTTTAAATATCAGAGGGAGCTCTGTATTTAAATAATTTTCTTACTGAGAACAGATAAGAAGTATTTGAAGTGTAGTCTGAAGTACTCCAGAGGTGGTTTGGAAGGTAGATGTGGGAATAGGCTCTCAGCATAATAGTTAAAGGTATATAAGGGCCTGTAGAGAGACAGATGACTTGTTTAGTTTCTAGAAAGTGACAAGTTAACTAAATATTTTTTTAAATGAGCTCTATTTTGGAATAAAGCCTCAGTGGTACTCCTGAACAAAATCAAAGTTAATGTTTTAGAAGAACTGGTATTATATAATCCATTTCTTAAAGAGACAGAGAATAAGCAAAATGTGTCAAAATACACATATTTATTTATTTACTTGAAACTCAACCTTGGGAAAGGGCTTCTCTTCTAAAAAATAATTGAGAAGCAGATGCATTGCAAAAAATGTCACCACAAAAAGGCATGTCACATCCTACATGCCTTTTCTTTTTTCTCTTGTTTTTGTTTTTCTCCTGCCAATCTTTCTACCTAAAATTCAACATTTCCTATTCCACTGCCGTTTTCTGACACTTGATCCAGTTCTTAAACTTCTCTGATAATTATCTGCCAGCCTAGCACAACATTTTACAAAATTAATTGCATTCTTAACAGGCAATCTGACTTGCGGAGCATCATGCTGTCACCACTTCGTGTTAATAATCTTTCACTCACCTTGCTGTTCCAGGAATACGTATAAAACACCAAATATATTTGCCTTAGGCATTACCAGCTCCTTTTCTGCATTTTTCTCTGCTGTAAGGTTTTATACAACCCTTCTCTTTCAACAACCTAATTTTATATATACTTAGAAAACTGGTAATGTTGATAATTTGGGGACTTTTGTATTATTGATGGTTGCTATAGGCACCCAAGAGCAAGTTCTCAAGCTGCTCCCTTACTGATATCTGTAAAATCCTATAGCTGTTGAGCACAACCAAGCTTGATATGCTCTACAGTATTTTCTTCTGAATGGATGAATAATTGATATGACTATGAAATCTTTCGAGTGGTTTTGTACCCTTAGGAGAGCAGCTGAATATTTACAGTTTTATTTTGAATGTTATGATCATTTTCTGTAGTACAGGAATGTTTTGGATAATGTACCAAACCAAACAAGAAGAACAACTCCCATATTATTATTTGAAAGTTTTTATTTTTCAGAAAGAAAAGGCTTTGCATATGATACTGTGGTGGTAGAATGTAGGTTGCCTGATTGGAAGCTAGATAAAATTCTTATTGTGGAAGAGTGATACTGAGTGAGGAGGGATAAGAATGGAAGGAAGCAGACCTAGGTCTGTCTATTTTGATTGATGTGTTAGTGTCTTTCTTTTAGTAGATACTCATCAGGGTAGAAGACAAGAAGGCTTAAGGTGATGTGGTATGTGTTAGGCAAATACAGCGACAGCTCTGTGAAGGCAGAGAAGGGGATTAAGCAACAGGGGAGTCAAGTTTTGCAGATTCTGGAGCATGTCATGGGTATCTCTGAGATTTTATGAAGCCTGAAGTAGATCTCTGGGGTATCTGTCCTCTTTGTAGCATTCTATAGACTACTTAACTGCATAAGGGATGGGCTACTGTGGGGTAATCTACAGGAAACATGTTGAGAAGATTAATTCTTAGTCTCTGTCAGTCTTTTTTGGATGGTGGAAGATTACCTCTGTAACCATACAGGACACAGATTCAAGCTTGATAAAACTCCCCATCATGTCACCAGAGGTTGCAATAAGAATCCAACAAAATTGGCTTGTTGCATAATTTGTGACAGTATAAAAAGGTATATTTCTAAGCTATTAATTTACAATACAACTATTCTACTAAAAAGTGACATTACATGCCACATTTGTGAAATATTTCAAAACCTCTTCTGAAAAGTCAGATCAGACAAAATATGTGTCCTGCTTCCATTCTAAAGTGTCTTAGGGGATCAGGTAGTAACTTTTGCTCTTAGGAAGGATTCTGAGCTTCATTTGATACTGTACCAGTAGAAGAGGAAATATTCAGGTTTTGGTTTTGCTGTTCACGAGGAAAAATTCAGGTTTCATTTTTGCTCTTCAGCAATGCAGAATGCTTTTACTTTTGTCCCTACTTGGGTAGAAGGTGAGTTGAACTAATATCTAGAGAAGTGTCTGATGAAGGAAAAGAGTTGGTATTACAGTGAAACCTGTAACTGTTGCAAGCATGCAATAAATGATGAGAAATAATATAAAGGGCGGTCTTTAGAATCACTAAAGCATTAAGCCTGTAACACATCTACAAAAGTTTCCTATAGACAAAACAGGTAGTTATGCTTGACATGAGTACCATGAAAATAGAATGGCTTAACTAACATTTATTGATACCAATATCCTACTTAATATAAAATTTGAGCACTCAACTGAACCACAAAACCCTCCTCTCGGATTCTGAGATTACCCTTCAAACCATCCTACCACTAAATGCCAACACTGCATAGAGAAACAACTGTTGCTATACAATGTACTTCTGTGCACACCTACAATCATCTTGTGATGACAATGAAATGGTAATGTATTATTATACTTGTACAGATCATGTGTGATTTTTTTGAGCAGATAATGACACATACTCCTACTGTTTCAAATTATGAGGAGGAGTCAACATGGAGAGGTATGTGAAAGTAAACCTTATGTTTGCTCCCCTTACAAAGTGAGTCTACAGAAAATCTGCTAGAATAATGATTTTGAAATACTTGTGCTCATAAGCAGGAAGTTTTACAGATTTTACATCAGTAATGAAACACTGCACTAGCTTCTTATTCACTTTCATGTGCAAGTGAGAATATTGATGAATATATTCAAAGCCTTACATGATTTAGTCCAGGAGGTTTTTCATTTTTTTCATCTTCTATCCTATTGCAATAGCTAATACCAGTATTACAGGTTTTGGGGTAAAAAACTGAGGAGGAAGACTGTACTGATATATTTGATTTTGTTTTTACTTCAGCAGAAAGCAGAATTGTAGAGGCCACAGTTGCTACAAAGCTAATGCCATTATATATTATTCTTTTTTCAAGTTTATATGTAATCATGCAGATCTTTCAAGGACATTTTACAGATTATACATGACACCATCTTATGCACCAACATACCATGTAGAAATATATGTATTATGTGACATTAAATCTCTTCATTATATGATGTCCTCCTTAGGAGACATCATTGAATTAAGATTATCTCAAAACCAGATAATAGTAATACCCATAGTATTGAATGTAGGAGAAACTATGTACATTATTGAGAGGTTGACTCATGAGCAAAGCACAATTATGTTTATAGATTTGAAGTGTGAAATTCCTTTTCAGGAGAGAATTGTGTATTGATGATAAATTCCAAACAGACATTCAGGAGAGGTGGTGTCTACCCTTGCAGCAGGTCCTGTACAGTAAGCTGCTGCTCAAGTAGCTTTACCTCACTCTCTTTTCCCTGATCTCAAACAGAAGCATCTCATTCATGCATACCGAAACATGCGAACTTGTATTTCAGCTTGAACCATATTTTGTTGGAAAAAGCCACCTATGTAACTTTAAAGACTGTAAACACTGAGAATCTGTCAGAGCTATTGACAAATTTTAGTGGATAATTACAGTTTCTGTTATAAATGGACACCTTACCGAATTCTTCTAGGGTCACTATTGTTATTGACCTTTTCCACTCGGCTGGAAATGCATTAGATCACATGGATGATATAAATGATAACATTGGTAAATAAAAAAAGAAATATTGCTATGAGGCTCACAGTGTAGTGCTTTATAGGCATGTTTTGAGGTCTACCTTATTGTCACCATTTTTAAAGCAAACCAGTATAGTTCAATCTTAAAATATTTTCTTTGAATTATATGGAAGTCTTTGAGATAATTATCTTCAGTCTATATATTGTTTCTTCTGGCTCATTGACTGTTTTAGAGTAACTTCTTACCACTGTAAAACTTCTCACAAGTATGATCTCTCATACTGGTATAAAACTTACTTAAAATATTTGAAGTGCATCTCCAATAGCACTCTGTGATACATGGAATAATATACATGTAAAGTCTAAGTTTTTACTGTTCTCTACTTAATTTTACTTTTCTGTACTGTGATAAATTCTATTCTTTGCTATTTTTGCAAGAATATCTATAAAAAAAGTTTACAACGGCCCCAAAGTGTGTAATTAAACTAGATATTAATAAACAAGTGCACAGCTCCATAGCTGTATTGATACAAATGAATAAATAGTGTCTTGTGTTACTTTTTATTGAAGTTAATGGACCAAAAGTGAAGTTGTTTATGTCAGTGAGACCGTTAACTTTACTTTTATAAGACCTGGCTCAAGACCTGTATTTTTTGTTTCATTTGCTCTTTATTTTTCTTTGGAAGACGGTCATGTTTTAGTGACGGTGTTAGCAGAGGTGTAATAATAACTCTGCTTGTTGAAACACTTTTTCAGCTTCCAGCATTTAGTCTGTTGTCATGTTTTGGAATGAATAAAGAGTGGATTACAAACTGTCTTAAGGCTCCGTACTTAGAACATGTTCCAGTTGTTTCCAGGTAATTTGCTGAGCTCGTGCTTAAATACAAGTGATTTCTGGCAAGATCCCCAGCTCATAGTTTACTTAATTCTTCATCCCTGCATTTACTGAACCATTTATTTTGAAGTTTCCCCAGTTCCAAAAAAGTTACAGTACAGCCTTGTTAACTGATCATCTTCGTCAACTTCAATTACTTCATCATCCAACACCTAAATCTCTAATGTTTGTCTTTTATTCCAGGTTTACAGGATGTCATTATCATCATCATTATCTTCTACATTCTTAATGCACAGTTTCAGACTATGTTAATTCACAGCATTCCTCTGCAGTTCATAATAGCAGTTCTTGAATGGCTGAAATTTACTTGATTATACATGAAAAAGCTTTGGCAATAGTGAATACATCATATTTTCAACATTTTCACTGTTGTCATTCAAAGAGCTTAAAATAATATATAAGGGTTTTGACAGTGGCTCTATGTATGGTATTTATAATGAAGAAACATTTGACAGCCAATCAAATATTGATTTAGCCTGGAATTTTCAGACTGCCCAGAAGATGGATGGAGGGGTACGTGGATACATATGGGAAATGCATGAGCTCCTGCTATAGATTGGTTTATGACACTTGCAACTTGAAGATACAGTTAAATTGATGCAAATTTGTTTGTGTTACTAGTAGTTTAGATTACTGTAGAAATTGTCCTATAGGCAGAATGAAAAAAATTACTAGAGTGATAGCTACCAGAATTCATAGAGAAAGGTCTTTGTAGGATAAATGGAAAAATAGATTTCTTTGCCTTTGGGACTGCAGGGATTCTGAAGCATATAGGAGAAAATTGCTTGTAAAAGATGCCTGTTATTTGCCACTTTCAATCTTGCAAAACACTTAGAGGACTTGCAAGAACATAGTATGCTGAAAAGGGGACTGGATTATATAAAACAGGTTAAAGTGTGAATGGATTTTTTTATGGTTTGTGCAGAAAGTTCATCACAAGCTTTGTATGGAGAACAGAGTATACATAAAAAGTGCTCTTAAGATACTTTTGTTGTGGCTGTAGCAGGGTTTTCAAAACCTGAGTGTCTGAAGGATTAAGTGTTTAGAACTGAGTACTGCAACAGCTGGCTGGCACAGATGACGACCAGTAGCAAACATTCATATTTTCTATTTTTTAAATCAAATCTTTGCACTAAAATCAAGTAAGAGGAAGATTTTGTAAATAAAGTAAATGATAAAAAGATATGAAACATGCTCAGAAAGAAGTTTAGATTGTGCATGAATTGTAACAGTAATAATACATGTTAGCAACAACAGCTATACATCTACATAGGACTTTTGCATGCATTGAAATAACACACTTTCTCTGCTGTAAAGGTCTTAAAAATCTAAGTAAAACCAGATAAAGTATGGCAATCTCTAAAAGTTAGGTAAAGTTTTCTAAGTTGTAGAAAAGAGGCATATTTTTCAAGGGCAAGAAAGGTTGAAAGAGGAGAGAGGAAACGATGGACACAGGAAACTGAAGGAGGGTTCAAAGCTGAAATAAGGAACAGGGCAGACTAAAAAGGCCTGAGCACATAGGCTGGATTTGCTCTGCTGTGGAGCATGAAGGTATAAAAAAGACTTAAGGTGCAAAGTGATGTAATTTGTGTAGAAATGACGTTCAGGGCAACTGCAGATAGTGAGAGATGCTAGATGTGGACAAATGCAGACATAAAGTAGTGTAGCTAATCGAGTTTCCTCCAAATGCTTGACTCGTATATATGCCTCTTCCTTTAAGTGAAAGCTGTTCTACCCTAGATTCACACTATAAACATCCATGTGATAGTTAATAATGCTGTTCGTTTAATTTAATTTTAGTATAGCTGATTTTTTTAACTGGTAACTAAATAGAACTTTTGCACTATGAACATGTCATATGGGGGTTTGGTTTCTCTTTGGAGAAATTAAACAGCAGTTTTCAGCTCTGAAGCTTTTGTATGTGGGTGGACGGTAGGCTTCACTTTAGGTCAAGATTGTGAATGTCTTTTTTTTTATACTTATGGGTATTTTGTAGATTTATAATTCATTCATTTAGGTTTAAGTGCAGCAAAGGCTTATGTCTTCTGGGTTTTATGTGGAGTTGATACAAACTGAAAAAATACCAGAGGATTGACAGCTATGTCCCAAAAGTAACATACTTTTTTCCTCCAACCAACTCATATTACTTTTATATTACAATTGAGCTAGTTAATTTTGGTGTCTTTATCCTAAAATGCCCTTTAAAGACTACTAAAACTCCTTGGTTGTTTTTTTTTTTTTTTTCTTCTGGGTGTTGTGTTTTCTGATGCAAAACAATTCACTGAATTTTTTTAAATTCTTGGTTCACTTGCAGACTTCTTGTCACTTGGTAGGGAAGTATTTGTAGTTTTTGGTGTTTGGTTTTTTTTGTTTGTTTTTTTTTTTTTTTCTTGCTAATTCTTTTTATGGAGAGAAGGTAGCTAGTTTGTATCGCAAGAGGCACACTTGTAACAACATTCATTTTCATGGTCTCCTTTAACATTTCCACAATAATTAGCTCTTCCATTAGAAACAGACACTCAGAAAATGAAGATCCAGCGCAATGAATGTAACCTTGCATGATGGTTGATGAAAAGATAATGTCTGAGTGACTCTGTATCCTCTCTTCTGAGTTATGATGTGGATACCACACCAGGGAATGTTGGCGGTCAGTAGCAGCGCTGGTAAGATTCCCTTCCTCACCCTGTAGGACTTTAGTTTTAGTAAATTGTCTAATATCTGAGAGCTAGATTCCTAAAAATAAAAAATAATTAAAAAAAACCCCCACCCTTAGGGCTCCGTGATTAATCTGCTTTGACTAAATGTTGCCCTACATCACTTTGTGAAATCCTGTACTGTGACTCAGTCAATCATTACTACAGTAGTCTTAGTTCATGTCTAGTGATGTTGTCATCTCTTATACTACTGATTTTCTTTGTGGCTTATGAGATTCTAAAGTGCTGGTTTTCCTTTTGCAGCACTGTTTTAAAAACCTTTGCCTTAAATTTTAAATTTTCTCTTGCACAAAAAAAAATATCATGGTTTAGACATATTGGAGTTTTTGGAGAGGAAAGAACATAAGAAACTAACACCACATCATTGAAATAAAAGACAACTTGAATGAAATCCTGTAGAGGAACAAAAGTATACTTTTAATTGCATATTTGATTTTGAGATATACCCACAATAGATTTAGTGAGCAAGCTTGTTGTTCATAATCTGTCCTTCGTGTAATTGAAACACCTACAGGCCTCAGAATGAGATGGGGTCTTCCTTGTGGAAGGCAGTCTTTCAAAAATTAGGTGATGAAAAAATGTACTTGCTCTGAAGGCTTTCATTATCATGGCTTAAAGGTTGGATGTACCATACGGTATAAAGCTTTTTGGTACCTATTCCTGCCTTCTTGGACTTGTTGAATTTTTACTTTTTTTTTCCACTACCAGGGTGGAATGTCACTGTTTTGCTACTGTTAGACCAAGGCTGAGACTCCACACACCTGTCAAGCTTCCTTACAAGTATAAAGTGAATTTAGCACCCGCAGTCATCACTTTTAGATTCTGTGGAGAGATGAAAGAAATTAATCCTTTTTCCACTGCATTTTTCCAGTTTTTGCCCATATATTGCAGTTTACTGTGAATTCAGAATATATTTGCCACACAGAACCAGGGAAGGTGCTAATGAAAATACCAAACAGTACTGGGCACAGTAGAGACTCCTGTAAGACTCCAGTGCAAAGGCTTTTATTTCTGATAGGCAGCCAGAGGTAACTGCTCTCTGAGTAGACTTTATCACCTGTACAGAGGTGCATTGTTTTCTTTTTTTTCCCTCCAGTTGCTTTTGAGTAGTTTATTTGATAACTTGTTGTAGTATTTTTACAGAAACTGAAATGTCAATGGCTGGCCTGATGGATAACCCCTGAATTTCTTCTACACCCACTGCTTCCTCCTCATTTTGAAATACACAATATATTGCTTTTTCTGGACTTTTTTACCAGGAAGCTCTGATGTTCTCAGGCAATCTACATAAACAATTCAACAGCCAATTTTTTCATCTGGAGAATCCTTTATCTAAGCCACTGTCCATCATATTTGAGAAGCTGTGGCAGTCCAGTGAAGTTCCCACTGACTGAAAAAGGGGAAGCATAACCTCCATTTTTAAAAAGGGAAATAAAGAAGACCCGGGGAACTGCAGGCCAGTCAGTCTCACCTCTTTGCCCAGCAAGATCATGGAGTGGATCCTCCTGGAAACTATGCTAGGGCACATGGAAAATAAGGAAGTGATTGGTGGCAGCCAACATGGCTTCACTAAGGGCAAATCCTGCCTGACGAATTTGGTGGTCTTCTGCGACAGGGTTACAGCATTGGTGGATAAGGGAAGAGCAACTGACATCATCTGCCTGGACTTGTGCAAATCATTTGACTCTGTCCCACATGAGATCCTTGTCTCTAAATTGGACAGACATGGATTTGACAGATGGACCACTCGGTGGATAAGGAATTGGCTGGATGGTCACACTCAAAGAGTTGTGGTCAACAGCTCAATGGCCAAGTGGAGAGCGGTGATGAGTGGTGTTCCTCAGGGGTTGGGGTTGGGACTGGCGCTGTTTAACATCTTTGATGGTGACACGGACAGTGGGATCGAGGCACCCTCAGCAAGTTCACTGACAACACCAAGCTGTGTGGTGTGGTCGACAGGCTGGAGGGAAGGGATGTGCCATCCAGAGGGACCTGGACAGGCTGGAGAGGTGGGCCTGTGTGAACCTCATGAAGTTCAACAAGGCCAAGTGCAAGGTCCTGCACATGGGTCAGGGCAATCCCAAGCACAAATAGAGGCTGGGTGATGAGTGGATTGAGAGCAGCCCTGTGGGGAAGGACTTGGGGCTATTAGTGGATGGAAAACTGACTGTGAGCCAGCAAGGTGTGCTCGCGGCCCAGAAAGCCAACTGTGTCCTGGGCTGCATCAAGAGAAGTGTGGCCAGCAGGTCGAGGGAGGGGATTCTCCCCCTCTACTCCACTCTCGTGAGACCCCACTTACAATCCGGTGTCCAGCTCTGGGACCCCCAACATAAGGAGGAGATAGACCTGTTCGAGCGGGTCCAGAGGAGGCCATGAAGATGATCAGGGGGCTGGAGCACCTCCCTGATGAGGACAGGCTGAGAGAGTTGGGGGTGTTCAGCCTGGAGAAGAGAAGGCTCCGGGGAGACCTTACAGTGGCCTTCCAGTACTTAAAGGGGGCTACAGGAAAGATGGGGAGGGACTTTTTGTCAGGGAGTGTAGGGATAGGATGAGGACTAATGGTTTTAAACTGAAGGAGGGTAGATTCAGATTAGTTAAAAGGAAGAAATTCTTCCCTGTGAGGGTGGTGAGGCCCTGGCACAGGTTGCCCAGAGAAGCTGTGGCTGCCCCCTCCCTGGAAGGGTTCAAGGCCAGGTTGGATGGGGCTTTGGGCAACCTGGTCTAGTGGGAGGTGTCCCTGCCCATGGCAGGGGGGTTGGGACTAGGTGATCTTTAAGGTCCCTTCCAACCCAAATCATTCTGTGATTCTATGATAAAAGTACATTTGTTTATCATCTCTGGACTAGACTGCTGCATAGGCTTGGGTAGCTTGGTAGAATGTGTGGCAAGAGCCTTTCTTCATCAAAGTAATATTTCTTTTAACACTAGAAACAAAGCTTTCAGTGAGGAAAAAAAGACTTGGAACAATCTTTTTGCAAGCAGGCCTACAAGCCTACCTAACCATAAATCTTACCATGGATAGATGACATCTTTGGCAGGTGAAGCTTTTTTAACAGTCTCATTAGGATTCTATATCTGAATCTAATTTCCAGAAAGAACTACTGCTTCGGAGAGTATCCAATTTTAAATCTGTGCTTCAAGTCTTTGGGATCTTCTGTCTTGAGGCTCTTTACACAAAGCCAGTTTTATAGGCTGACTATAAATGAGAGTTCTGAGTTTGTACCTTAACGATACTGTGTATGGAGATGCGTCTCGAAGCAGTCATTTTCTTCCTGCCTGCTTCTCCAGACAGAACCTCACTGAATTTATTCAGATGTTCATCTTCCCTGTAGCAGATCAACATGAAGTATTAATACCTTATTGCAAGGCAGCTTGAAATCCATCACAACAAGTGAGAGAATGTGTAGGCATATAAACAGAAGAATGGAAAAACTGCATGACGTTCACAAGGCTATAATGTAGGCTTGCAGCAGAGCAGGAAATGGAAATTGGGTGCTCTGGGTTGCAGATAGTATGATCTGGCCATATTTCTTATCAAACATATCTGCATAAACTTAAACAACTAAATCCAAACCAAGGTAAGACATAATCCTGAATCAAATTTGCTTCAAATTGTTAATACTTTAAAAAAAAATCTTCTATTGTAGCTGACATTCTATATGTTAAGTAACTGGATTTGTAGCTTATGTTTTCTTTGAGAATTTTTCAACTGGAAAAATATATTTAGTGAGTTATTAAGTCTTATTCTTCTCTTATCGGTTTCTCAATTAAATTTTATCACCCCTGTTTTGAATGATACTGAAGAGGTAGAAAAAGGTAAGCTGAAGAATAAGCTTACAAAATAAATGAACATACCACAATGAAAATATATACCACAATAAAATGAACATTAATAAAATGCCAGACATAAGATGAAAGCCATAAATGAACTATGTTGTAATGCCAATCTTGAGTAAATACATGTTACTTCAGTTATCCTTTAGTGATGAAATTAGAAATCTGGTCATGATAAAACTGAAAATAACTGTGAGACCAAATCTTCAGGAGGGATAATGAAGTTCCATCACCATTAACAGAGTGTAAAATCCTGCTAGGCAACTGACACATGACTTTGCTACTAACTCCATTAGGAAAAGACATACTTTTTATCTAGTGAATTTAGTAACAATTTGAACTGAAAGTGCAAATAATATGTTTGAAACATCCTGAATTGGAATATATCAAATACAGAATGTTGTATCTCAGACTATAATGTGGGCCATGCCTGTTCTCAGTACTGTAGATAATTTTGGTTTCTACTCCGTCAGTATAACATTTTTCACAAGTGTTAATGCTCTGGTGTTGCTGTATGTGCTCTTAATTTTCTTCACCTTTTGTACATTAACAGAAGGAAGAGGAAGGGCAGCTTAATTACATCTTTTTGGTCCAAGGAGTCTGAATGACAATTAAACTGGCTTAGGTGAAAAAGAGCAGTGTAGTCATGTCTTTATTCTGGTAGTTCTATTCCAGTTGAAATTAGTTTATGGGAAACCACCAGCAGAGTTCTTCCAAAATTACTCTTTCTAGAGAATGCAGTGCACAGCATTTTCCCATTATAGTTTTTCACCTCCTGGAACTGTTCCCTGTAATTCTAAAAAGAGCATCATTCTTAAACTCTGAAAGATGGTACAAAGAGTCTTCTGCAAAGGTTTCTATTTTCTTCTACAAATCAACAGTATAAAATGCAGACAGTATTTTGAACTGAAATGCATTAGAATTTTCTTGCAGAACACTGAAAAGCTTGATTTTCTCCATTGCATGTAGTCGTAGTAAAGTGACAAGAAAATCTCTTGTAGTACAGATAGCCTAGATTTGTCATAATTCCCAGTGTGTCTCCCTGGCACAGTGGCATATAGTTTATTCACTTTTCTTTGTGCAAAGTGAAAGTAAAAAGCACAACTAAAAATAGGTAGCAGAAATAATATGTACCAACCTCAGACGTTAGAACTGTACATGAACAGGTAGAAGAAAAACAATGAAAAAATTTAAATGAAAGCTACATTCAGAGACGAACTTTGAGGAACAGATTCTTCTTGAGTTTTCAGGTGAGCAGACAGAGAGGAGAGGGAGAATCTTCTCCTAGGTCTTGAACAAGCATTACCTATGATAGCAGCAGTCACCTTTGGGAGAACATAGCACTTCTGCTGCAAAACATCATAGAACCTGAAATAGAGATCCTGAAATATATAGGGATACACCATGTCCCTCCACCCTCTGCAGTACATTTAATCATTTATACGGATATAGTACTTTTTGTATTTGCACTCACATCGGGCTGCTACAAGAGGACTTTGTAGGGAAGAATCACATAAATCAGTTTCTTTTTCCAAAGTGCAGTCCCATTCTCTCCTCCATAGTGATGTCCCAAATTATCTGCCCCTGTTTAATCTGTACAAATACCTTTCCCCCCCCCTCATTCTTATTTTTCTTTTTAATAGAAAAATCTCTCTACGCTGCACTCTTCAGATTGTTTCCTCACAGCATTCCCTACTGTATTACAACTTCCCTCAACTTTGACTCTTCCTAGCATTGTGTGATTGAAACACTGAGGAAATCTGAATAATCAAATTTCTCTCTCCTGATTCATGCATATTTGGGGTTGCAAATACAGCCAACACTGACGCATTTGCAGAAGGTAAGTGATGTCATGTGTAACAGACATCATGGAGACTTCTGCAAATAGTGCAGAGTTTGTAAGCAAACTTCCTGTTGGCTTTTGTAGGCAGTCTACAAATATGATGGTAAATCTAGCCCTAAATCACCAGAGGACTATGTCTACAGCACAGGCAAGAGTTCAATGCTTTCACTATTGTAATGCTGCTTAGGTGCCTGAGATGCTGGTTTCAGAGGTGCACATAAGAGTGACAAAAGAAGTAAGATGTTTCCATAAGCAAGAATCTTCTATTTAAAGTGAAAGACTCTAATGATGTCTCTTAACAGAGGCTGATCTCAAAGCACATTAGCACAGTTGGTAATATATTCTCATCGTCATTTGATAGAATGGGAAAGTGAGAGTGAATGTTAAATGTATTTCCCCCCACCCCCAAATGTCAACATTTAAAAATCTTTCCCTAAATATTTATTCTGTATTTATGAGATCCTTACTTCTAAGAATTTTAGCCACTAAAATGCAGATTTATGGGAATAGGTCAAGTTTTTTAATCTATAAAATGATTAAGAAGTAAATTCTTGTCAAACACAAGTAGCCTGTTAATCCTTGAGAAGCTACGTTATATGAAGATGGGCAGCATTTGGGTGCATAAATTGACTTCTCTACCACGACTAGATACATTATGGAAGAATATTCAACTGAAGAGTTATTACAAAGTATTTTGATTATTAGTGATTACAATGAGAATTTTTGCAGGTTAGAAGAACTGCTATTTGCTCATTGTTCTGTATGGCAAATCAGTCTTGGGACTCTACTGCATGCCTGCACAATGCAAATACACAGCTGTGCCTGTGTGTATGAAACCCAGGGAAAGTTAAGGCTCGTGGGGCTGCTCTAGCATGTAAAACCAAGTAGCTGTTGAAGAAACTTATTCAAGGAGAGTCATGTATACTGCATGTTACTGTATGTGATTTCATTAGTATGTTCCCTTTTTCTATTGCTGTTCCATTTTTCCTTACATCTAGTTTTACACTGCCCAGTATTTTATACTTCATTGCATCTTTGCTCTTTTAACAGTATAATTCAAACTCAGTAGAGATGAAGCAAGTCACACTTTGAGGGCAAATCTTTTTAAACCTACATGTTCATCTCCACTTAATCTGGCTTCCTGCAGTAGGTAGAGTGTCCTTTTATGTAAAGTGCAAACTAAAATCCATCTAGCATTGCAATAATACTGAAGTGCCAGAAATCCAATGATGCTGCCCTGATTCAAAGCCTATTGAAAAAAATTGAAACATCCTACTAATTTCAGATTGAATCTTTCAAGTCAGTGTGTATATATGTGCTTCTTCAGATATGTTAAAAGCAAGCCATTGTCTTGGCTGGCATTGCAGAATGACCAAAAATAATTGCTGTATTTTCAGAAGATGGAACAGCTAGTATGGTCTTGATATTTGCAATAAGGATGAGCAGATCTTATGACTATGTGACACCTCAAGATACTTTTATCTTCAGAAGGTTTGCAAAAATAGTTCTGGTTTGCAAAGCTTTATCCACGGTTTAATTTATTCTCTTTCCAGAAGTGATTATGCATGAAAACAATATGTAAAAAGTCTTTTGCTTGTTAAAGGGACCCATGATCTACACAGTCCATTAGGAATGGAGGTGCATACAAAACCCAACTGCTAGTGACCTAGATGCACTGTTCTGCATTTTTTTTTATTGAACTAGATTGCAACTTTCCCCCCACCTCTTGGGGTTTTTTTTCCTAATAGCATTCTTGTTTTTTTCCACTTTGATGGCTGTCTTTTCACTGTTTGTTCATTGGATAGTTTTTGCTTATACTTCTTTTTAATATGAATTGCTGAAGCTAAAATATTTCAAATGAGCAAAAAGAATTGGGAGGTATCTTGTTTAGGTATAATTTCAGGTGATGATTCATTAATTATAGACTGCATAAAGGTACAAGAGAATAATAAGGGATAATATCTGGTGTTAGAAAAGATGAGGAGGAAAGGAAAAGGGGTTTGTAACATTTTTTTATGTTAAAGGAACAGCCAAGCTATTTGGCTGTTCATTGTCCCATGTCATTGTGGGTGCGATCTCAACATGTTAATACTTAGTGCGGTGTCTCTCTGTTGTGGTCATGTGTATCCCTGTCTTTATTAGCATGATTCAACCATATTATATATGATTTATATTCCAGTCACTCCTGCAGGCTCCAAAAGGTCAGGAAATAATCTCAAACCTTTCTAAATAGGTGAGATCAGCACAAGTACTGATTTTAGAACATCTTACTAATGAGAATCAGTGATGCAGAGAGCATGAGTGAAATTTGGGGAAGAGAGAATGACTTCTGTTCTTTTATGTCATAGATTAGAAGCTGTAAAACCAAGCCAATTCTCAGATACAAAATACAATACCATAATCCTATTATCACATTAAGAGAATAATAGATTTTTATGCTGGAGGAAACCATTAGGACTGTTAAATTTGATCTCCTGTGCATCAAAGGGCTGCACTTTCCTCTGAACTGGGCTATGTCTTCTAGTTTCCAGACTTCAGAAATACTTTTAATTTGCAATTTAGTTGGGGAAAATTCACCTTTAAAAGCCCAGACATTCCACATGAGTTGAAAGTAAAGTTTTTATTTCCTATATATGAGTTCACCAAATTATCATGAATGTAGGTAATAAGATGACTTTCCTAATCTCCTCAGGGCAACAGAAAGCAATTAGCCACTGTGCTATATATAAATAAAAGAACTGTGAAATCTCCTAACTTATAATCACATAAATAATGAAGAGCTTGCTAATAAAATTAAATAAAATAGAATACCAAATTCTTTGTAGAAATATCAAAGCCATTGACATTAGGATCACATTTCACCATTGACCAAAATGGTGACTGATGTGTAGACTCCATTAACTACGGTCCCTAATCAGAGGGTGGATAGATGAATAAGTTACAACCTTGTGTCTCAAAGGAGATTAATTCAATGGCTTGTGATGGTTATGGCACTCATATATAAATGCATATCAAAATTACCTTTTTCAAAAAAATTTACTAAGATACTTAAAATCTCAGTAATCAATGAGATACTTAAAAAAATAAATCTAAGTGAATTAAAAGGACAGAATGGGTCTGAGTAGCATCTCTGATTTCCCTAGTTACAATACAAAGGATAGCTGGACAACTTACGTGGGAGTTTCCTATTTCCATATGACCCTGCTTCTGAAACTCCAACCCAAACTCAAGGTGACAATTTAGCTGGGCCTTAGAGTATTACCTCATACCATCTCACCTTTGAGTAATCATCCAAGTTCAGAATATGTTTAATTAGAATTTTGATATACCCTTCAATTAGCAAAGAATAAGGTTTTTTGTTGCTTATTCCTTTTATGTTTGTGTAGAAATACGCTGTAGGAATACAATGAGTTGATGGATTTTTTTGCTTTGTTCTTCTGAGTTAATCTGAGATGTGAGTTAAATTATTCACTTTTTCCCTGAATGTATAATTAACTATGACTTATACTGAGATTTCATTGCATGGTAACATAATGCCAGTTATTTTTATGTAAAACATATGTTTTTCATAGAGGTTTAGATAGTTGTGGGTTGCAGTTAGAGATTTTTACCATGCAGTTATCTCTTAGATTTATGTAATAGCTTGTTCAGATTTTCTTTTTTTTAAATTAGAGCTGTGTCAGAAGACATAAAGACTGAATTTCAGGTATCATGATTCTTTAGGGAAATCTAGTCTGTATAGGTTTTCGTCTTGATTTTATTACTTTTTACTGTAAATGCAATTTATATTATATAAAAAATACAATTTATACATTAATTCCTAGATTTTTTTGGCCAGGTATTTTTAAGTGAAAAATAGGTAGATTTAAAACTTGAGCAGAAGCATAGTGCTTTCACTTTTCCATTTTAAAGCTTTTATAATAAACTGGAACTTCAGCTTTTATCACAGGGAAAGGTGACCTTTTAAAAACCAAAGTAGGTAAATAGATCTTATTCTGTCTGGAATGAAGAAAGCTCTTTAAAATAAAATGGAGCAAAATTCAGTGGCACTGTGGAATCTAGCCCAGGCCTGTATGGTCTGCAAGCCATTTTTATGTTAGTGTGCTGTTTGGCCCTTTCTCTGACTGAGATGCAGTGAGTATCCCATCTGACAGGCTGACCACTCAGCATATCTCTGCTTTTCCATGAGTCATGAATGCGTAAGGCTGCCTTTTGAAAGGGGGTATTAGAAGTCTGGGAATGCGTGAGAAACTGGGGAAGTTGCAGAGAAGGGAGAAACTAGGTGACAGAATGAGAAGACACAGCTATTGTGATGAAATGTCAGAAATGTTAAACTCTTATCTCACACACACACGTTAATTTCAGCTGTATGTCTACAACCTAGCACATCAATTTATAATCTTATTTCCGTAAACCTGCTTAATTAACTGAGGACTTTGGGCCCAGTGTTACTCTGTCAACTTATGGAGTCAAGAAGCACTCTGTAAGGCTATTAATGAAATCCCAGCAATTCCTATCTGGATTACATTTGGTTGCCACTGGACTGCATTTGGCTCAGAATATTGCAGTTAAAAATTGTTTTCAGCTCCTTTCAATTCAGACATAATAGTTTTCATAGTCTTTAATTTATGGTGAAAGCTTTAGACAGTAAAATATTTTTATTATTTTACAGATAGAGAATCTGCATCCAAGGAGTTCCAAGTGATTTGCCTGAAGCAAGATGATGATTGTCAGAGATAGGACTAGAATGCAGAGGAACACAGCTCCCATTCTCATGCTTCATCTACTGCATGCAGTGACCCATGTGCATTTTCTTACACGTTTTTCTTAGATGTAGCAGGGGAAGAGTCACGATATAGTTCCTGATAATTGCACTAAAATGTTTTTTGTTTTCAAGCATTAATAATCCATCAATACTTCAGTGTAACAGAGCATGTTATTTTTCCAGCCTCATGCAAAGATGTGATGTGAAATATTGTCTCCTTGAGGAATTGAAAAATATGTGTTTTCTTTAGGGGAAAAAATGCTTTGATCAGGGAAGACTCACTGTTCAGAAGGTCAGTTTTATTTTTCTTCTCACATGGTGAGGCTATTACAGATGGAAATACCATCTCACTGGTGATGGTTCTCTAAGTAGAATATCACAAAAATGTCTCGGGGATGAATAATCACGCGTTGACTTTAAATGGTGATATTGTTGCACAATAAAGAACTCATCTGTTACACTGAAATATTGGATCTGTTCCCAGGTAAGGTGATTTCAAAACACAGACTGATTGTATTGGACAAGATCAGCCAGTAATAGAACATTTCTAGTAATTTTCTGTGGAATGATCTGTGCTTTATGTCATTATTCAAGTCTAAATTGAGCTAGAATAAGACACTCCTTGTGCCCCTGTGTGTGTGGGTCCCCAAAGAAAAACCCAAACAAACCCCACAAAGAAACAACCCACACCCCAAACCTTAAAAAACCCAGAGAAGCAAGATAAATGGAACATTGATAGGAACAGGACAATAGTTTGAATATCTATGAGAGATTAGGGCAGAAGTAATGACAAGGGTGTAACAAAAATACAGTAAGGTACATTTTATTTTAGAATAGAAGATGGATGTGCATGACACTGCAGTTTGAAAATTATTTAGCACTAATACAGAGCTCTTTGTATGTAGGTCTTAGTCTCCTGCAAGGAACGGCTAAGTATGCTTATATATTGATTGTATATATGTTGAAAGTCAGGACAGGAAAAAACACACGCCCAGGACACACTGTGACTTAGCAAAAATAATTGGAAAGATGTCCTTTTTGTTAGCTTTACCTGCTAATCAGGAGGTTCATCAGCTCCTCAACAGCACCCCTCTGAGACAGAAGGGGCTTTTGCCTGGATACTTACTGAGCTGTAAGAAATAGACCAAAAAGGTACAATACAGTGGAATCTCTTGCAAAGTGCAAAGATTGGAATGAAAATGCTGAATCACCAAGCAATCATATTTTTGCTCTGAGGTGGAATCTGGAACACAGATATAACATCAAAGAAGTGAATGCTTAGTAGATTATTTGGAACTTTAGGTGGATTTCCAAGCCTGAGGTAGATAATGTCTGAAACAATCATGAATTTCAGGTATAGAAAGCAAAGAGCAGCAGTTCTCACTGATAGCTCTTCTGGCAGACATTTGGCTGAATACAACCGAGGGAAGGAAAAGCCCCCAAAGCAATATGAAGGAAACATCAGGCTGGATAAAGAACCTAAAGTACATGATGATCAGGTTCAAGCAGCAGTGAAAAGAGCTGCCAGCTCCCATATGGCTGATGACTCGTCCCATCAGTCTCCCTCTCTGAGCTCTGTGCTTGTCACTCAGGGAAGCTCAGCCTCCTCCACATCACCTCCAGTGATTCTCAGGTGTGTGCATGAAGTGAGGGGCACAGAGCTTGCAGGGGCAGGGCTGAAAGGCAGTTCTCTAGCTGCTACTCGATTGCTGTATGCCAGTAGTGCTCAGCAGGCATGAGCCTGGCTCAGTTGTGAAACTCTAACTGGGCTTAATGCCCATTCAGTAGGAGGGTCAGGATATAGAACTAAACATTCATTGATTCTTGCTTAAGAGAGTAGGAAGTGGTTTCTACATTTTTTATTTTTTTATTTGTTGCTGCATGCTGTGAGGGTGCCAAAAGGGGCAGATCAATGTCGTTGATTTCTGTTTGCCATTATGATAAATCCCTGTTTGCAGTTTGCGGTAGCTGTAGCTCATTTTTTTGTAGCCTACAGTGTTAGTCTACTTTCCACCATTTCCTATTGTCTGCTTACAGTTGACTGTTTCCATTTCCTATGTTTATGGTTTGTAATAAATACATTTGTTCCAGGGCCCTTAACCAAGCTGCATCCAATATCCAAGCTAGTATCTGTAATGCCCAAATGTGGAATGTCAGTACAAAGGAAAACTGGAGTATTGGATCTGGATGCTCTAAGGAATGATCTAGGTAGAACTGGGACAAAACATAATAGATGGTGCATAGGCAAGCTTTTGGGGACTAATCATAAACACTTTTCTTCATAAGCTCTGAGTTCCTCAGTAGGAAAAGGACTGAAGTGTATTAATTGATTGTTGAATTACCTTGAGCAATCAATCTTCTTTAGCTTAAAGAAAAATTTTAAAAAATCCATGAATGCATAACAACAGGTATTTCCATCTGAGATGAGGGAGGTTTAGTTGTGGTTGTAAAGATCTTAATTTGAATACTACTGGATAGGTGAGCTGAGTAGAGCATATTCTGAAAAGATCAGCTGTGGTCAACAGAGCATTTCATCTAAGTGGAATCTAAAAGAGTTTGGACTTTTTATTTCAGCAGATTTGAAGCCAAAGCGGCCTGTGATTGCAGTGTCTCGTTGCTTTGAGAAGTTCAGAAGAAGAAATGAAAAATACAAACATACAAAGAGGTATAAAACAGTCTTGGGTGAATTTAAGCTGGAAATTAGAAGGGATACTCTGGAGCAAGAAAAAATTTTAGTATGGACCTTGACCATTTTAATAATATTATGTAATGACATGTATGTGGTACCTGTGGGCAGACCTACTGTATCCCAGTTGGTATTCAGCAAGCAGAAAATGGCTTTAGCTCACAAGAAGTTCTATCTAAAGTTCTTGATACTGCACAGGGAAGAAATAAAAAATGAAGATAGATACAGTGTTCTTTCATAATTTCAGCATTTAGAAACTGTATGAAGTGCTCCCTCATGAGACCTGTTAAGGAATATAATATATGCTGTGAAAATATATCCTTGCTACTCTTGAGAGAATTTTCCATCATATGACACTAAAAATATCTCTAAATCCACAGTTGATGAGTTTAATTACTCATCAGCTCTTTACATTACAATTCATTACCCTGAGGTAATAAAGATAAAATAAAACATTTAGATGCCATTGTGCCATTGTTACAGTATGTTCAGTAGAATGTCTCTAATCAATGCTGCTTTTGTTTATGCAGCATAATTAATAGAAATATGAGCACTGTCATGAACAAAACAATTTTAACAAGTGCCTGAGCTGCTCCTTGTCTTTCATTTTGTATTACTTTTCTGTAAGGAAGGCTAGTTTAATTACAGAAATTTAATGCACAATATTTGCTGATCTTACATTTTAAAGTCCCACTGTAATTATTAACTGTGATTATTTTATTATGTATTAAAAATATGCCCTAAACCAAGAGAGTTCTGTCTATAGCCCATTCTGTACAACTCTTGATAGTAAGATTTTGACAGAAATTATATTTTAGATAATGAAGCTTTGAAGAACCAACATTATGTTCCATAGTAGTGAGTTCTATTTCAATATATTATGCATAACTAAAAGACTTTGTAAATAGCAGTTATTTTGTTTGAGCATTGATGACACCTGTGTGGTATATTATAGCTAAAGTTAAAGTGGTGCTGTAAATGGCAAGCCTAAATCTTTTCTGCTGACTAGTAAACTTTGACTCTTTACTCTAAATCAGAGATCACTGTAATCTACAAACTAATTATTTTCAGCCCCTGTTGCTATCATCCAATACACAGAAGCTGAATACCAAGTACATCTAGTACAGAATTGCCTTTGTGATATGGGCCACTGAGCCTACAAAGTCCTTTCCCCAAGTGATTTGATCTTTTTTAGCCCAAAACACCATTTTAGAACATGATACTCATTTTCAGAGCAATCAGTAGATCTAATTTCAGATACCTCAAAGACAAACATCAGTTTGTGAAGCACCATAACATCTACAGACCTCTGGGAGAAAGACCAGGATAAAACACATGAGAACTGGAAACAGGACAATTTCCATCATTAATAACACGGCTTAAGCACCTCTTTTATCATGGAACAATTATTTTTTTTCCTTTCTAAAAGCAAAACTAAAAAATCAAATCCAGAAATTCCTACTCCAGCAGTATTCTGGTTCTGAAAAGTGCTGAGAAGCCCTGCAGCCTTCTGCACCATTTGTTTGGCTCTTTTGAAATCAGTTGAATGAGTTTTGAAATATTTTCTTTAATTCTTAGTGAAAGAGTATGCATAGGAAAAATACTGTTTAAATAATCCATTTTAGAAATTAAACTTTCTTGAGTGTGGTTGTGCATACAAGAGACAAATATTTATTAACAACTTATTTCCTTTTCAGTCAGGAGATCGCTTTTTTAGATGTAAACGTCTTTGTCATAAAGTCTTAATTTTTTAGGGCGGTGTTCTTGCTGTTACTCTCGGCAAGCATGAGCTTACTAATTAAAGACTGACCTGGTCTACCCTTCTTGCTGTTTCATGCACTGTTATTATATACCATTTAGTCTGTCACTTTCACCACTGGAATCAATAGCTGTGATCACACCCAAGGATGTTACATGGCTGTATGACCCAGATATAAAAATCTAGAAAAAAAACCACTGACAGTTTAGAGAGCCTCATACCTTGTTTCATTTTGCACTAGAAGAAATGTTTGCTAGAACAAGTTGAAGATTTTGTAACTTCTCCTTAAAATCATGGGATAGTTGTTCTAATCCAGGCTTCTTTCTTACTGCATGATGAACATGTATAAGGGGGCATTATTAAAACAAAGGGGAAGAGTCGTCACTGCAGCGGTCCATACAAGGTCACAACATCCCTAGGTGTATTTGTCAAGGTTTTTGCAGCATGGCTTAATGCACGATACAAGGCTGATGCATGCTATGGAAAATACTGGACCCAGAAGTGAGCTGACTCCTATGTGTCCTAGTCCCTTTTAAAGACAGAAGGGGATGTGCAAGTGGCATAGATGTACTAAATATTGGGGCTACAGAATTTATTGTAAAGCATTAATTAATCTCTTAATGATCCTAGCCTGTTTCATCTGTATTTTGTATATTGTGCTCTTTCATTAAACATTTTCACTGTAAACAAGAGATAAGTAGTCCTATTTGGGTTACATAAAAAGATAACATTGGTGGTGACAGGAGTCTCTGCGTATGCCTTTCTCCGTGATGTACGCATACTGAAAGGCCATCATTCTGCAGTCTGCAGTATTGTAGGACATGGAGAAAATCTGGAATATACTTGATGTGGCTGACATAAGAGTGTTATTTTGGGACAGTGTTATGGTTTAATTTATGTCGTTTAATTTATGAAGTCAATATGCTAAATTATCTAAGCTAGATCTCAAAGAGCTCAGCTGGGTACTGGAAGTAGGTATGTTACTAGGGCTATACAAACTGAAGGGGTACTTCCTCTCCAACTGCCCAGCTTTTGGTAGTCAAGTCGGTTCATTCTGAGTTAATTTGGATATTTCTGTAGGACACTGAACTTTTACTATTAAGCATTTACTGTCTTTTGCACGACTAGTTCTATCCCCAGGAGAGTTCTTTCGTGGTCCAAGTCACAATTGCAAAGCCATGGGCTTAAACTGGGGATCCTTCAATTTCTAGTTTAATATGCTCCAAACTTTGCTATTTCAGTTGTATGCCCTACTTCTTGTATAGGAGGTAATATATATATATTGAAGTAAATTTATCCAGTCATTTTAAGAAAAAAGTTTTAGAGCATGAGTAAATGCTGTGATTTCACATATCGGCCTCTAAAAAGTTTTTATCAGGAATAGGATTAAGGTCTAGTGAAGCTCTTGAGTTTATTCTATGAGGTTTCAAGAACATATAGAACTGGGCTACAGACTACATAATCTTTTCTTCAAGAACAGTATCTCAGATGAATTATTTCATTTTGAAGTGAAATATTGCATAAACAGTGTGTCCAGAAAATAAGGACATAAGGTTGTTGGTACAAAGATGAGGACAAATGCAGTGCTTTCAAATTATCAGTGAGTTTAGTAGTTCATAAGCTTTCTTTTCAGCAAGGGTTAGATTCTCAAGCTTCATACCACATGCAACTGGCAAACAGTAAACATGGCTACATTGAATTATTCTATCCTTGTCAACTGAAACAACAGTACGTATCTAATCTCTTTCATCCCAAGGAAAAATCCATGCACCCTCTATACTAGTGAGATGGCTGCCCCTGCCTTGAGAAAGAAATGGAAACCACACTGTGAATTTAAATATGATTTTTCAAGGTGTAATTTCCACTGTTTCTATGAGCTTGTGTTTCAAGGGATGTCTTTACCCATGTAAAATATCTTTTATTCCTAATTAAAATACATTACAGACTTTTTTATTTTTGTTTTATGGCCTGTCAAAGGCCTTCAGCAATTGAAATGGGCACCATGCATTTCTGGCATGCAGTCCAAGCACTTAAGCTCTTGAGACATGAGACATGTGCATTTGGACAGCGATTTCAATTTGTATTTTCTTTTATGATTAAAGGATGCATCTCATCCACTTATTTATAGAGAAGATCCTAGGCAGAAGTAAGCAGTCAAATTCACTTTGATATCAGTAAAGTTCCACTGGGAGTGCATTTGTCATCTCGAGAGCCATTTTAAGCTTCAGTCATTACTGTTAGGATAGTAGATCAGTGGTATTGCAGCTATTAAATGATATTTGTCCTCCTGGATTTTAAAGCTGCTATCCAAAATGGTAATTCAAGGTAACTAGATTTGTGTGCAGAGAATTTATCCTTAACAGGCAAGAATAATTTTATTCACTTTCTAAAGAGTTTTTTCCATTCTGTGAAACTTTTCAATTATTCCCTGGTTCTCTGAAAAAAATCCTTAAAGGCATCATCCACAGTAAACACCAAGAACCTAATAGAATAACATTAAGGAAGGTACATTTAGTGTAGAAACTTGTGGTTTGGCTGGGGAGAATTTCATTTTTGTCATGCTTGAAATAGGGTTGCCATAAAGCTGCTCAAACATGCAGTAGATCTTGTAAAATTTGGAGGCATATGCTGTGCTTCATTCTCCTTGTTACTGCAGATGTATCATCTTTGCCTTTCACTCTAGCTAGCAATGGACCCACCCTAGGGTTACCTGTGAATGATATAGTTTCATTCTCCAGTATCTGAGTGAATTTTGAGTGTACAGAAAAGTATCCACAGGTTTCAAGCAGGAAAAGAGGTAATTCTGGGACAGGACAGAGAGGGCTGCACCTGCAAATAAAGTCTTTTATATGTGTTCATGTAAGTATGATGTATGAAGGTGAAAAATGCTGTTTTTGTTGTTTTTTAGTGTAAGCTTTCCTGCTGTAGGAAAAAAACCCAAAACCTTAAAGAATAAGCCCAGTGTTTCTATGTCTGAACACTGTATTTATTGTAGAAATTGTTGATTTGTTGATATCTTGAAATTAGTATCCTTCTGACTGCAAAAGAGCATGGTGTTTTGGTATAGATACCACTTTAAGCAAGAACCGACACATTATTTAAGAACTAAATGGAAGAGTAGCTCCTTAGCAACAGAGCATATTAATGCTAAATGCTAAAATTTGTATGAAAGTGGTACAAATTAGCCAATGTTAGACTGTACAGTCACACATTCCTTTTCATTGCTGTGATGTTACAGTATAAGTGCTTCAGGCCATGTGTATAATGCAAAGCCTATTCTGTAAATTCATTTTAGGTGACAGTGTTTTTAACAAGCGACAGTTCTAAATATAGCCCGATGAGTAAAAGACATTGCCCTTAGGTTGGGCTGATCACATTGCCACAGCTTTTTTCCCCTCTTCTCTATTACAAGTTCAAATACCAAAAATAAACAAAAGGGGGCTGCTTTTTTTTTTTTTTTTTTTTTTCCTCAGGGGCTTCGCTCGTTATAAAGAATGATGAAGCCTTATGTGAGGGTGACAGTTTTGTTAGTGTGCATCTTTAAAAGCATGATTGGAAATGAAGTGTCCTATTGTACAGATGATAAAATATACAGATTTACTGTGTCCATGTGTTTACTGTGTACATGATGGAGGTAAGGAAAACACAATGGGTGCATGCACCTTACCTCTGAACAACATGGGCTTTAAAATGGATAGGCTCTAAGGTAATGATTAATGTTTCTAACCACCTAATTAATTTCTGCTTGACAAAAGTGGATAACACTCACAATGTTTTGGGTGTTGGAGAATTTTCAAGACAAAGCATGTTGGTACTCTTGGTTTGGAAAAAAGGGAAACAAGAAAACTAATGTGATTAGTAAGTAAAGCTCTACAGTTCTTTTTCTGTAATAAATTGTAATTCTAAAAATTACTATTATGTATGGTCTAAGTGGAAACAACATAGAAGAGATATCACGTTATTTGCAAACACACACGAGAGTATCTTTTTGCATTAAGAATGCATTATTTCTATTAGAAAAGTGCTACCAGATTTATAAAGTTCCAAGTAAGGAAGGAAGAGCTGGGGCATGCAAATTCAGCCACAGGTGGGTCTGTGGCAAGCACTGCAAATGAGAAGGTCAATGTTCACCTCAGCGACTGTCACTACTTACCATGTTAAAAGTGACATCCTGTATTCTAAGTAGTGTCCCATGGTTTAAATCTTTCCTCCTTTCCAAACGCTTGCCTCTGCTGGGAAGGATGTCCCATGCCAGTTACAGCTCTGGCATGTCCACTTGTAAATTAAGTTTCCAGTGTGAATTTTAGGTTGAATATGGTACTTCTGCTAAGCCTAGAGAAGCGTAAAGACTGTGGGTACAAAGCTTGGTCCCAGTGGTAGAACTGTCTTGGTCACTAAATAGCCGAGGTGGAAAAGTTCCCTGAAAATTTACTCATATGTAAAATATGTAAGTAGTGTAAGGGCTGCTTTTGTCAACTGGTGTGTGAAGTATTAAGGCCTGAGGATGTCTGAGAGATCTGCTGGCCCATAAGGGCATAACTGGTTACTTATGATATTGGTTGCTCAGATCTCATGCCATGTTCTAGCAAATAAACCTCTACCTGGGCATTGCAGTCAGGTCTCTGTATGCTGAAATGGTTGCGCTGTAACTTCTCACTGGAAACAGCAGGGTCCTCTGCAAACTTTCAGATTTTCTCCAGATTTCACCTAGTCTGGGATTTTGGTTAAGCATTTGTATTCACACAGATGTAAGTGGATTGCTGTATAGGAAATTGAAAGAATACACTGAGGTTCAGCATCATGTATCACATACTGCTTCCCTGCACTGTCCCATTGCTGGTCCCTCACATCTCTGCAGAGCCCTGGGACTGAACGTTTGAGCTGTGTGCATGTTAAGACCAAGTAAACAACTTTCCCAAGCCTGGCCCCTCACTTCTTATATCAGGTCTACCTTCAAAAGTGGCTTGATGTGTTAAGGCATAGGCTTGTAGTTTTCCAGGTTTGGAAAAGGTAACTGGACTTGTGTTTAATCTCCAAAGGGGTATGTGTGCTCTTGGTTTGTGATTTGAACAGCTGCATTTAAACACTATTTCCTATTTAATTGTATTTCAGCATTTAACTATAATCCTCTGAAGAGGCTGTGTAAGAAGCCAGATTTCTAACAAAAAACAACAAAAAAACCCCTTTGTACATTCATGAGTATGAACATATGATGCAAGCTGGCCTCCACCAGTCTGCCTTCTAATTATGTGCATTTATCTGTGTTCGTGGAACTCAGTGATGATGCCAGAAATAGTAGTAATGATAAACTATTTCAAGTTCATCATCCTAAGAGCAGGAATTCAGGAGCTGTCAAAGTACATTTTTTATTAAGTACCCATAACCCATATTAGCCTGCTGAACTGTACGAGAGGCTCTGAGGAGCGCCCCTGTCATGCCCTGACATAGCTGAAACGTGGTTATTCCTTTCAGAGCCCATCAGAGAAGCTTGCACAGATCTGCAGACTCCTGCTTCAACGTCCATTTTGAGTCCGTACCTTGTGAATTGTAGCCCCATATAAAAATTCTGATCTGTGGCTCACAGAAGAGGGGGACCAGCTGCTCCTGAGCTGTAGGGGTTACCTCCATCAGCAGGGAGCTTAGGGCAACTCCCACTGCCTGGCTAGGATGTGGTATTTGAGTCACCTGTGAAAGAGCTGGTCTATAGCTCATCAAGCCCAGCTGGATGGTGGCTGTGGTGATACATCCCTCACTGCCATCGGTGGCAGATGGGAGCCTCCACCTTTCTTCAAGGTGTCCGTCGCTTTCTTCCAGCGGGAGTAGTGGTTCCCTCTCGCTGCCAGGAGAAACCTGCCCAGCTGGTTCCCAAGCTCCGCTCGAAATGGCAGGTGTGAGCCCGCCCCAGCCCTGAGGGGAGGCCGGCCTAGGCGCGGGCCCTGCCTGGCCGCGGCGCGAGGCGGCGGGGGGTCGGGGGCGCGTGTCATCTTCCCGCCCTGGGCGCCTGTTCGCTGCCTCCTCACCGCCGGCCGCGCCGCTGGCTGGGGTGGTGTCGGCCTCCCCGCTCGGTCAGGCCCGCGGTTGCCTCGCCGAGGGACGGGGGTGGTGAGAAGCTCTGGGAAGTGTATCCCCCCATCGTTAACCTCCACCTAGGTACGACGTGACTTCTCTGTAATGCTTGTGAATGGGTTGACCGTGACCTTCCTGCCCGGGCCTGGGTGTGCAAGCTTTCCTCCTTCCAAGGCATGCAGGAAAGCCAAGAGGTATAAGAGTTCGTTTGCAAATTCACAAGGGTTGACTGAGGGGGGCTGGTGGTACCAAATCCTGACTGGATTTACACCTGCCTGGGGAATTTCGGGTGTGTGGTTTACAATAGTGTGGGCTGACATGAGATGGGGCACCTGGTGAGTGCTCTCCAAAGCAGCGAGCTGTAGTCTATATGTAGTTATGCTGTAACCTAAGTGAATATCCTGAGGTCATTTCAGAGAGCAGGTAGGAATGTAGTATCTAAAGGAAAACTATAAAATTGCTAAATATGCAGGACCGATTTTGCTGTTGAGGGAAAGAATTAGAGTATTTGAGGGTTCAACTGAATTCAGCCCATTGAGATCAATGAGTCTACTCAATTCAAATCCTCAGAAAAACTAGGGGTAGCAGAATGTGTCCTTGCAAAAATATAACTTGCAGCAGAATGTTTCACACAATTTTTTTTTTTTCTCCTAAGTGGTGTTTATAAAACCCACAATACTTTCTTCCCTGTATTTTCTTTAAAAAGCCTAGCTTTATACATATCACTGCTGACAAGCTACGTTGTGATGTGTCAGTTTATGTTGTGTCAATTGCCTCTGGTTATATAATGTGCCATGACATGACTAATGCAGCCCAACATGAGTCACCTGTCGTGACAGCTTTATGCTCTTGAAAGAAACTGTTTGCCCTCCCTTCAGAACATTTTTTTTTCCTTTTTCTTAAAGTTGCAATTTTATCCAAATTGCTGTTGGTTGTTTAAAGTTTTTACAACAAAATGTTAAGTGGGCACATACATTCAGTATTAATGTATATGACTAAATGATTATTGAAATGTGTAAAAGCATGGGGTGCTCCCATTGCTTTCTGTGAGGGGAGATGATTATAGATCTGCTACTACAATGCAGCATTGTACCTGAAGAAAACGTTACTAATAGAGTAGAAATCCAAAGTGATGGGTGGGAAGCTAAAAGTGAATGGCTTTAATCAGGGCTTATTTGTGCTAGGAAATTGTATATAATATTACATTGAAATATTAACACTGGGCTATGATTGTGGTGGTAAACCTATAATGGTATAAATGCTCAATAGAGACACATGTGAGATGTGAACACAGCATAGATATAAATGCAGATTTTTGCCCATTTTTCTTTTAGGAGAGACAGTGAGATACTCCCAGCCATTGCCTTCTTATAATAAGCAACCATTTGCTGTGCTTGAAGCAGAACGGGTTGAGATTTGATATTTCTTAAAGGTAGGCAACTTGTATTTACAAGTTAACTCATGTCATACATTCTGTTGTTATCTTTGACACGTTTTTGATTCAGTGGTCTTTCTTACTATGAAATCAAGAAGTGGTTGTGAGGTCTTTCTTTCCCCCTCAGATAAAAGCAGGCCTCATTTGCATAAAAAATTACAATTTTTTTCCTTAAAATACACTATTTTTGTATCATAACAAATCATATTTTTCTTAAGAGATTGAATGATTGGTATAATCAGGTAAAGAGCTTATATCACTGTATGCTTCTCAGGTTATACAAAAAAAAAAATAGAGTTCAAATCCGCTAAGCTTATTCAGATGCCAAAGTACAATTGCAGAAACGCATGTCCTTCTTATAAATAGCCTAAGAAAACACAAGTAGATTCCAATAAAGACTTACTGAAATCAGTTATCTTCCAGCAGGTGATGAATCAGCTGTAACAATTTTATTGACTAGAAAAAGGCTGAGTGTATTTTTACAGATTTTTATCAGGTACTTATTAATTTTGCCATATCATATCAATCCTTTTGTATCATCTTCCAATAAAATGCCATGCTTACTCTCTGATATCACCAACCCGTTAGATTCATTTCATTACCCAGGAGTTCTTGTGAGTAGTTCTACAGTACTGCTCTCTAAAAGACTTTATATCTTTACACCTTTCTTTTTCTTTTTTTTTTTTTACATTGCTTTTACATCTTTTGAGATTGTATGAAATGATTTCAGAAGATTAAAAGACAGACAATGAAGAATAAGCTTTAAAGCAAATTTGATTATTGTTAAGTCTGTACTATAGTAGAATTATATATATTATATACAGTAGAATTTTGTGTTATGCTAGTACTGCTCTCAGTTCCCTGTGGCTGGATAGTTGACCGTAGAGAAGACTGTAAGTACAACTGGAAATGTGTTTTGTACATGATATAGATGTCAAATTTGCCAAGTGTGCTGAATCTGCAGAGGACTTTTCCTGCATGTTCATGTTGAACATGATGCACTGTCCTATGCAATGTTAAATAGCTCATGAAAATGTGAGGCAATGCAACATGACAGCTTTTTAACTATCCAACACAATAGCATCTCTAGATTTACTGTAAATGAAAAGACACAAAGGCAAACCCCTCCCCCCACCCGAAGTAACTTATTTATGTACATGCAACAGCTCTCTCTTTGTGGAGACTCACAAGGTGTCTACTGTCTATGCTGGTGTGATAATCTCATCTTCTCTTATTAGTTGTGCTTTCTGTCTGGCATAAGGAGGCTGCAGCCAATGCTCTGAATACTGCTTTCAGCAACTGATTGATAGCAATACAGTTTTCAGTTCCCATTTTGTTATATATCCCATTCTGTCTATGATATATTTTAGTGTTGATCAAGTCCAGTCGCTGCCTTTTGAATAAAATGAGCTGAATATTGACAAAAGCTCTTTCATTATTTAGATGAGTTGAAGCCCATAAAACTTTGGATTTCCATCCATTTTACATGGCTTTCAGGTCCTATGCTGTCCCTGAAAAGAACACTAGTTATGAGTAAATATATTCACCCCATTTTTTCCCACATTTTGTGTTGCTCTGCCATTCTTAGGTATAGATACAGAAGTAAACATATCTATCTAGTCTTTCTGATTTCCTTGTGTGTACAGCACACAAACTTCCAGTTTTACCATTTTTGTATCGTTAATAATGAAGCTGTAACTTGTGTCCCAACTACTAGGAACGAAATTCCCAACTGTAGGAGTGTGATTTCTCCCTGCAAATATATGTGAGCTGCTCATGTAAAATATTTACTGATGCTCTTGTAGCCTTCCCCCCCCGACTAACACACACTTGCCTCTGAAGAAAAGAGTGATGCTGTTAATTCACAGCAGTAACCAGCTGTGAAGAGTACTTTGACAAATATGCTCAAAAACATCCACTAACAAACCAGTAAAACCTTCACAGGTTTTTGAACTGTTGGTATTGACTTGGCATTTGTTCCATTCAGTTTTGGTCACTGTTAGCTAACTTAACCTTCGTCCAATTTGCTGGTTACAGTTGCTGTATTTTTACTAAGGAACTTCAGATTATGTTCTCCAACTCCTTACTTTGAGGAAATTCTGACGGTAGAACTTGTGAACTTTTCCCCATTTTTGATTCTGCAGCAGTTAGCGATGGCTGCATGTCCTGTGTCCTTGGTCTTTGGGAGGGCTTGAGTCTGAGAACTGTAGATCTTGGTGCGTGAACTTTTGCCACATGGTCTAAAGGAGCAGTTCCATCACTGGCAACAAGTCTCACCTGTGGGGAATAACTGTGGCAGGTTAACAATTTAGGCCCACTGAATTCCATTTCTTCACCTGGGTGTTATGACTGGGGAAAGGGGGAACGCTGAGGGAAACCTGAAAGGAAAATTATTTTGTTGAGCTGTTTTTGTGAGTAATTTCTTTCAGATTGTACTCTTATGCTAAACAGTAAACTGATCAAATTTTAGATAGGATGTAATGTTTATATTACTGAAAATTGTATAATGTTACCAAACAAAATCTTCAAGTGCTGCATTTTATTCTCAAATGCTGAAATCTGGAATAGCAAGTACAGAGATGGAAGGACTGAGACTTTTTTTGTAAAATAGCTTTATTCCAGTTCGTAAGTCTTATTATTTTTAGTAAGACAAACCCACAATTCTTTTCTTTGCATCTTAGCAAATATAGCGGATAGCTATTATCTTGTACCTTTGCTTATACTTTGTTTATATTTACATGTATTAAACAGAATAGAATCACTTTAACTGATCTGAAGTAATTGTAGAGGGAAACATAGTAGGTATTTATGTGACATTCCTCTGAAGGATTGGCGAAACTGTCCTATGGTAATACATATAATATGCAGGGAGTTCTTTCAAACATCAGCAGTGTCTCATAACTGACTACTCCTTTGCTAACCCTCATGAGGTCTGTAACTATATATATGCTATTATAATGTGGTAAGTATGGTATGGTTGTTTGGCTAAAAACACAAGCATGTTCCTTGCATTTGAATGTGAGTTGTGTGGAGATAAAGTATCTGCCTTTCACAAGCTGCCAGCATGGATTTGCATGGTCTTGGTTACGGTCCTCTGGAGTTTTGAGGATATTTGTAGGACTTTGAGGATATTGTTAATTGTAGAATAGTTTCCCCCACACACACTTTCCCATAGAAAAATCTGTAAAATACTCACAGGACCTAACCCAGAAGTTGATAAATACTGAGGTCTTCCCTCAGCTGCATGGGGCTTTGGGGTTGCATAGAAATATTCCACAGTTGCCAGAATCACCCTGAATACTGGCCACTACCTGAAACAGGACACTAGACTAGATGGACCTTTTGTGTTTGCCAAAATAATTTTACTTTTATTGAAATAAAATAGAACACAAAAGAATATATCCCAAAACACTGTTAGCATGTTTGAGTGATTGTCCTTGAAAGATTGAGCCATAAAAATATTTTCTTCATGCAAACATTTGGTCAATCTTATGTGAAGTCATTGTGTTCAAAGGACCTTGAACTAGGGACATACGCTCTGAGACAGACGCTCTGTTTCTGGAGAAGGAAATTGGCTAGAAATCACATATCTTCTCAGATACCTTTAAAACTGAAAATGGTTTTCCTTTCTATAGAAGCTGGCTTTGAACAGAGAATACCCATGGGCACACACCCATTGCTGGAAGTGGAGGAGCATTCCATGGGCTTCACAGAGTAGCCAGAGGCAGGCTCTGATCCTGTGAGAAATCAGCTCTTCCATTTCACCCTTGTGCTTGAGCACAGAGAAATGGCACATTGGTGCTGCTTTTTACTGTTTAGTCAAAAGTTTAAGGCAATTGTTCTTGTGCTGCAAACCCACAGGTATTTTGAAGTTGGGGGTAGAAATTCTATTAGCTGACTTAGAAGCCTATCAGCAGATTGCATCATGTATTCAGTGCATCATGGTCTGTCACACAGACTTCTCTGAGGGCGTCATTGAGTTAAAGGGGCTTTAGACAGCATGACTTCAGCTGGTGAGCAGTCAGGCACTCTGGAATATTTATGGCACGTGTTGTGCCATAGTATGGAGAGAACAGCAAATACTATGAGTGGAACAAATTGTGACTGCAGTGCAGATGGAGAAGATTGCCTTTTCCTAGATCTGTTTTCTAAAGGTACTTTGGGAGCATAATCTTAACAATCCTTCTGATACTAATCAGAACACTTGTACATTTTGACTATAGGAAGATGCATGGGCAGCAAGGTACCTCTTTAGAAGACAAGTATGAGAGAAGACTATTGGCATAAAATTTGTCTGCAGGCATAATGGAGATTATAAACTCGTAGACCTCTCAGGTTCCCCAGTCTTTTAAGCTGGTTCTTGTCTAGAGTCTTTCAGTAAACATTAACAGCTCAAGAACATACAATGTCTTCTACAGGAAAAAGAAAAAAAAAAAAACAAACAGCTTTTATTGCTAGCTGGACTGTTGCTCTTGTGGTAGCATAAACCCCACAACTTGTATAGGCTAGATGTATCTTCAGTCTTCTATCTGAAGTGGCTACACACTGATGTTTCTGCATGCTCTTCACTTTCAGTGGTATCATTCATATTGTGTGAAGGGGGAAAAAAGGGCTGGGAAGGAAGGAGTAAAAATGCTTTAAAAAAAAAAAATCTAAAAATGCTTGCCAAAAATCAGTGGGAAGGAGTGAGAAGAGTTGCCATGACAACCTCCAGCGTTGTACCTCTGAAGAATTGCTTTACACATTTGACACACTTGCAGTTTCTGCAGTGATTATGGTGTAGTTTCATTCTTCTTGGACTGACTTGTATCTTTGTAGATACAACATCGCAGAGGGATGCTCTTTTGGTATAGAAGCCTTTTTGCTTCTATAGCTGCAACAAATACAGGGTTTTAGTAATTATGGACTAAATTGTCAATAAGCTTGCATGATGAACATGCAGGGTGGTTTCTCTGACAACTAACAGGGCTAATTTCTGCTGTTTTCTTTTTATAAAAGTTCCAGAAGGGAATATGTCAGTCTTGCGTGATCTTAAAGAAGAAAATATTTAGGAGGAGAATGTTTGGGTTTGGCTTTGTAAGTTTAGAAGTTAATCCCTTCGGTGTGGAGAACATAAAGTGGGAGAAAAAGGAGAGGGACTTCTGAGACTGGCAATATTCAGGAGGTTAAGAGGATAATGAAAATGATGAAAACAAGTATCTGAGAAAGCAAGTCGCACAAGTTTACAGGACAAAGATAGTACTTAATGTTTGATCCTTGCAAATGTACAAGGATGCAGTTGAAGGAATTTAGCTAGGTCTGAGCAAAAATTTCTGATGTAACTTTTCTCAGAAAAAGATTACATATTTTGATCAGTAGTTTGTGTGTTGAATGTATTGAATTCCCCCCCTCCAACTATATATATCTTTGAAAGCACATTTCAAAAAACAAACAAAAAAAGCAAAAAAAATAAAGCTTTGTTGCTGAGTTTAAGTAAAATTAAGCCCTTGTTGATCCAAAATCTCCTAAATGTAACTTTATGCTTATGTTAAATGAGAGTGCTATAATTCAAAACAATTTTTTTCCTGCTTTTTATCAGCAAATATATATATATATATATATAATTCTAGAGTACATTGAATTTCTTTTTAGCATCCCAGTTTGGCCAATTAACTATAGGAATAATTATTCATACATCCCTAGTCAGAAACCTTACTGTGACTGCAAGCGTAAAAGACCCCTCTAGGTTTTTACAGGCAGAAGTAAGCCTACAGGATGGGTGGCAGCAGTTTACTTATGAACACAAACTGGAGCTTTGTCCTCCAATATCTGAAACTCCAGAGTGTGCTGCAGTTGTGTTCTGCTACTATGGACCATTAGGCTAATAGAGCTGGTGACTGTCATTATGAAATCATTAGCAGTTAATTTTGCCCCTGATATTTTCCAGTAGCTTCATGCATAGGAATTGTTTGAGCATAGCTGTCCTTGGTCTCAGTTACAATTACCTATTCCTTATTTTATATTAGATCCATGTTAAACTATGAACACTAGGGCTGAATGCTCAGGTCAGACATTGGCAATTGTCTCCACATAAAGAGTGAAACAGTATTTTTTTATTTGGATTATTTGGCTTATTCACAGCTTCTATGTATGTAACTGGCTTAATACTGAAATATCAGTTTGATTTCCTTTTCTGTAGAGAATTGCATCTCGTCTGCAATGCAGTACAGTCTTTCACTGGCCCCAAATAAATGAAAGAGAATGTATATTAGCTATCTCTTCTGCCTAATAATTCCTGTTAGCTGTCATTAACTGGATTCCTTGCTGAGCTTTACATGGAGATGTTCAACACCATATGCTATTTTCTTTAGTAAATAAAGGATCAATATGTGTAATGGACTAATGAATGTGATGGATGAATATGTAACTCTTGTGTTTTCTTTCTCTGATCATCTGTAGAGACCATAAGGTTTTTCTTTTAATTCAAGTAGTTAAAGTTTGATGATATGCATTCTGTTGGTTTACACAGATTAAATGCTAGAGCTATATTCTTAATTTATTCCCAGAAAAAGGCACAAAATTCTGCTTCCCTTGACAGGATAGAAGCAAAGAGTTTGACAATTCCCTTGCTGTGCATATCAGTCCAATGAGCTCTGCGCTCAAGAAGTCTGTCTTTGCTCGCTCGCTTGGACCCCTTTACAACATTTCTCCTGAATATCTGCCTTTGCTGGGAAGCACAGTTCAGGCATCCTGTGATGAATACATCACTCTCTGTGTTTCTGATCAGATCATGCAGATTATTCTGCAGTACTACTTGCTGCTTCCAGAAGCACAGCTGGTGTTACAGGGCTGGTGTTAGTGGAAGGAAGTTAGCTTTTGAAAGGCTTGGTTGGCCCTATCATCTCTCCTTGAAAATTATCAAATGATAATATATAATGTACATACATAGTTTGTATTTTTTTTGTCTGGTGGTCCTTGTTTTTGAGCTAGAGACTAGTCTAATTAAAAGGAGAAGAATTTAATAGGAGATAATGACATTCTGTTTTGAGTTGATAGATGACACTTAGCATTGAGGGACCCAAGTTCAAACTATGCTTTTTAGTCTGACAGGCAGTTGTCATGGAAAGCATATATCTACAAATTTGCTAAATGCCTTGGGCATTCAAGGTAAACAGAGATAGCTGGAGGAAGAGATTCCTCGCTTGTCAAAACAGAATAGAAGCTTCCTTTAATAAAATTATTCCTTTATCTGTGCCAGTAGGGGTTCTTGCTTTTAGTGGGGTGCTTAAACCTCAATAATCAATGAGCCTTTTTTAGCTCAGGTTCTGCTAATTATAGTTCTGAGAAGTAGTTTGTATGCTCCTAAAACACAGAGTTAATGTCATGTTATTTTTCATATGAGTTGGAAATGTGTTGCTCCAAGTTTTTTGCTCACGGAATAATTATTAGTTTTGCTTTTCAAAGATGATTGTTTTTATACTACCCTACTTTATTTTGAAAATCATGTCACATGTAGATTTTTTGGAAATCGTTGCCCTTAAAAACATTCCTTTTCTTCAGAGTTATTATTGCTTAGTTTTGAGGCAGGTGAAATGTTTTTAAGCAGTTGGTCCTTATTTAAGAATTTTCTCTAAATTATTCTTAGAATAGATATTGCGATCTTCTTTGTGGAACTGAGATAAAATATCATGGAATTATCTGAGACGAGGAAACACTTTAAGTATGTGTTGTGCTAAGTTGGAAGTGTCATAAGAACTGTGGAACTATCTGAGTAAGTACTACTGAGTGGAAGTAGTGTTTGCAGAAACTCACTCCCAGTCTGTGTTTTTGAATGTAACATTAAAATAAATGTGAATGTATGCTTGAAACTTTACTGCCTTAGCTGCTTGGAAACTTAAAAACAAAGAATATAATTTTATGGGGCCATGTAGCTTTTGCTTTTCTTTCAGGTCTGCCTTCATATTTATTCATTATTGTTGAAATAGTATCATTTGGTGTGCTTCTCCACCATGAAGACTTAATAAGTTCACCAGTTTTTATCTCTTTTGGCAAACTGTTTTGCAAGTGTTTTTAAGAGGTGTGGTAGTTGTTTTTCAGTGTCTGGGAGGACTGTCAGTTGATCAAATTATATTTGTTAATTAAGCCCCTTAGAAAAGATACAGGAGATAAATTTACTGTAAGAGACAATAGTATATTTGTAAAATACTACTGGCTTCTCTTACAATCTAAGTATAATCCCATGCAAGATTTAATAGTACATAAATGGTTATTATTCATATTAATGGCCTATACTTATCCTCTCATGTGATAGTAATGTAATACAAATGAAGACTATTAGAACATTAACCATAAGTGACCACAGAAATATAAATTGAATATTGTGTTCTGTAGCCTTAAATAGCAATATCCATGAAAGATACTAAGGCAGCTTTCATTTAATTAAATGAAATAGTCTGCATAATTTAGGAAACTGTGCACGTTGCTTTGGCAAGAAATGAAGATGATAATATAATTGCAGAATTATAGCAATACGGGAAAGACTAATACTATTAAAATTTATAATGGTACAATATCTGCAACAGACTCTCATAGGAGCTAAGGGTGGTAACAGCCTACCGTACCTTTTGCTCAAAAAAATGAGAAATGCTTCTCTAACAGAAACAAGCAACACCACATATGCTTAGACTCCTCCTTTTTCTTCCCATTCTCTTTAGCCAGGTTGTATATGTGATAGGGTTCCTGGAGAGAGAAGAATAGAGAGAAGAGAAACCAAATATGGTTGGTCATGTCTTTTAATGGAGATTTGAGATACTTCAGTGAAAGATGCAATGTAAGAACCTGTACAGAAATAAATGAAATAATGAATAATGAAAGATGTGCTAAGGACTTTTTACAATAAACATATTTACGTAAGCAATCATTTTAAAGCTGCTGTAGCATTTTGAGTGCAAACATACTTGACCTAAGGACATTCTCAACTAGCTAAAATGTTTCTCTCGAGAGCTACTATGAATCAGTTTTAGTATTTTATATTACAGTCATTATACTTAAAGATGCTTGGATTTCCAACATGAAATATAAGATGAATCCATCAGTGCTGGATAACAGGTGTTAATGCTTACCAGTGTGTAGCTTGAATTGTATCACAATTATAAGGAGATTGAGTTAGCTGTTAGAAACAAAATGTAAATAGCTTCTGACGTCTGGAAATGCAAAACATTTTTTCCCAGCCTTTGAGCAGAAATAACTTTTTTCCTCTTGCACCAACTCAGGGCTAGCACATGTACTAGTGCCACTCAGGAATCTTTCCTTATGATAATTGGCAAAGTATCAATTAATATTCATTCACAGAGGCACCACATTTTCCTTCATTTATTCACTTCCTACAGTATTAAAAAACCTTATATTTTTCCTTGAAAACATATGGGAGCAGAAAGCGTTATGAATAGATTTATGAAAGGATATTTTGCTATGTGTGTGCATGTATGTGCTTATATATGTGTATATATTCCAACTGGAGATGTTTAAATTTTTCTCTGTCTACTCAGGTGTTAAGCAGACAGAAAAGAAAATACCGTGTAATGCATGTAATTAGTCGTACTCTTTTAGGCTTTGCAGTCTCTGTCCTTGAAAGTTTTCAAGATCTGAGTGGATCAAGCCCTGAGTAATCTGGTCTGATCTCACAGTTTACCCCACTTTCAGCAGGAGGTTGGACTCCTGAGGTCCCCTCCAACTTGAATTGTCCCATAATTCTATGATTATGCCAATAATAAACTATGCAGAGAGAGACTAGTTATATCTGTTTCAATCACCAGTAGCTGAAATGGTCTATGAATACATATTAACTAATTGGGCATTTAGTAAGCAAAAACATACTCATGAACTACAGAATGTATAAAATAGATGCAGGGAATCTCACATAGTTGTGGAAAGAATTCACACATTCAGTTTCTATTTTTAGCCTAAACAATGCAGCCTGTATGTGCTACTTTGCACATATTTTTCCACCATTATGGTAGTGTTCAGCTTCATTTCAGTCTAATCCACTGCTTGAAAGCAGCAGAGGGTAATTTGTGAGCTGAAAAAAAGAGTTCACATCATATACTTTTGGTGCCGGGAATTTGCCTGCTATTAGCTGTAGTGAGGGGAAAAAAACAGTTTTCTGAAGGGAGATAATAAGAAAAAAAACCCCCTTAGTTCCACTGAGTTTTTGATTGTTTAAAATATTCAGTGATTTACAATATACATTTGTGTTCTTAGGTATTCAGCAAAGCCTTATTAGTAAGAAGGGTGTTAATGGACCACATTTTAGGAATAGAAAATGTGATCAGAAATTAGGTTGAGCTGTAAATAATGAAATAAGGCTAGCATTCTGTCTTGATGAACACAAGATGACAGAGTTAGAATATTTTATCTTAATTTATATACTCTTGTTTACCATATGGTGCTTCTTGAAGTAGTCTTATACTCTGATTCTCCTGAATTGGTAGATTATATGGTGTGTTAAGCATTTAATATGTAGACTGTATAAACTAGATTGACCTTCTTGCATTGCATTTCTCAGGCTAAAAACTACAGTCTTCAGAAGCAGTGTCTCCTTCTCTTTCCACCCCCATGATAATGTTCAGTTTCAATTTACTCCAACCCACTGCTTGAGACACAGAACACTTGCTATTATATAAGACACTTCAATTTGATGTGATTTTTTTTTTTTTTGTTACATTTTATCATATTAACTTTCATTGCTTTTAGATGATCTTTTGTTGAAAGAACAACAGAAGATGTTGCTCTTACAGAAGAACAGGATAGTGGAGGGACAGGGTCACTATGTGCTCTTACAGTAGCATTTGCCACAGATGATACAGAGCTTTGTAGCATAACATTTCCAAGAAGAATTTGGTGTAGCACTCAATTTACATAAATAAAACTACCTACATGTGCGTTTAAGTGGCTATGTTGATGTTAACTTTTAAGAAGAGAGGGGCTGTGAAAAAATGGACATGAAGGTTATATTAAGGATTATATCAATGTCTATTTTAAGGGCTTTGTTTGAGAAGCAAGTGAATAATGGCTGTTGATGTAAATGTAGCTAAATGTGATTTATGAATGTGTACCCTTTTAAGTCTCAGAAGGCTGTTTACGTAGCAAAGCAAGGATTCAAGAACCAGCTAAGCTGTAAGATGATGAGTACAGACTTTCCATTAGAATGATAAATTTTAATTTAATAGATGTAGAGGGCATTTTTTATTTCTGCAGCTAATACACACTAAAACGATGTGTTAAAATGCTATTCTTATGCCCTGTTGGATTGATGTCCAAATCTTTTGTCCATGCAACTACAGGTGCACGTGCTACTGACAGTGATCCTGGAAATGACCCTTTTACAGCTGCCAGCACAGAAGTATATAGTAGAACAAATGAACTCTGTGTTTTAGAGATCCTCATGCTCCAGGGTATGCATGATGTAAAAAATAGAATATAAAAGTGAAGCATAATGCTGAGGTTTGCCACAGGGGGGCCCTAAAACTGGTGGCTTTTAACCATCCTTGAAAAGGACCTCTTCAGTTCTCCCCTGTGGTTCTCCCACCAGTCATAACGGCACAGCTGAGGCAGCAGCTACACTATAATTAACTGCATAGTCTGTAGTTGTGCTTTCTGTCCCTACTGAGGAAAAGAAAAATCACAGAGCATGCAAGAAGAGTTAATTATGCTTCATGTAGGATTAACCTTACTTGTTTTAGAAATGTAAAGGTCTGTGAATAATGTGAATTAAAAAAAAAAATGGCAGTCTAGGAGAATAGTCTTTTCTCACCTTTTTTTTGCTTGAGATGGAATATGCTCATCTCTCTTATTAGAATTCTCTTCGAGATGGGATTGTTTGAAAAATGTGAATTAATTATGGCAGTTAGCAGTGGAGCTTTTATTACTTCTTTCCTTTTCCTATTCATCTACCTATCTACATTTTTCTTATTTTTCACTTCAGTGGTGAGCAAGTAGGCTTAACGAGAGATGGTCTGCAGCTCTTCAGGCAGCTGTGGCTTCTGTGACATCGCAGAATCTGTGATGTCCCAGGTCTGTTGGATAAACTGAAAACACAGTTGTATGAGGAAAAGGAGAAGCAAAAGCTGCAGTGGTAGACCTTGTTAGATTGCTCAGGAGGTTTCTGCGTGCCTATATTTACCTGATCCCAAAATTCAAGTATGGTCTCCTGTAGAAGCAATTTTCATGCCCAGAATCTCTGGAGAGACAACCTTCTTTAACAATGACATAAACAGAAGCATCCAATATGCTATAAAGATTATAAAATCAGAATAAAATATGTTCCAATAAATGACAGAAAAGCTTGAGGTTAGTCAACAGCCGTAAAGGGTGATGAACTTTATCTAAATGCAGATTAGAGTAACATGTTGGTTTAATAAACAAGAATCCCTGTTATAATGTCTTAGCTTTCATGGGCAAAGTAGTTCAGCCCAGGCTTATATGGATTCATAGCTGTCATGTCTTGTATGTTTGCAGTATTTCTTACACACAATCATATTTTCTGGAACTAATGTTTTCTTGTTTTTATAGTCCTTGGCATGATATAGGATTGGTTCTAAAATGGGAAGGCCAGATGTTGGTGGAGTGCTTAAAAAATGCACTTGAAATCATTGGAGGCTTTCATGGTAAAGGCCCCTATTGACTCAGACATATGACCATCTCTGGCTAATTGTAGATATTTACAAGAAAGCATAAAAACTTTGACTAAATAGATGTGTGTTAATTAGCATAGGTGAAGAAAATGGAAGACGTTTGCTTACTCAGTCTTAAACTCAAAGGAAGGGGGAAGATGAATGGCTAGATTTTGCTCATGTCAAAATCAGTCAGATGTTATGAAAATAAATAAATTGATAAATGCTTAAGTTAGATATAGGGAGATTATTGCCTTGGTTTCTTTTCCTTGGCATAATGATTTTTAGGACTGGTTTCACTGTGAAATAAGAAACTGCTGCCATGACAAGTTCAGCTCTCAAATTCAAACTACAATGTTCTCACTGTAGTGGAGTAGGAAACTCTACTTCCTCTTTCCCAGCTATGTTCCTTTCTTTTCCTAACCTCCGTTGTCTTGACTTTGTTGTGGAGTACTGAGACACTGGCCACCTATCCTACAACAGAAATCGTTGTCTACATTTTCAGATGGCTTTTGGGTAGAAGGGGAATGCCATCCACTAAGGGTAAATTGGTTAAAAACTCTAACTCTCTGGGATACATTGAAAAATTCTTAACCATCTGCCACACAGGTCCAGGAGCAGACGTGAAGAAGGAAGCAAAGTAGGGTTTTTTTTGCAGCAGCTGAAGACCAAACCTTAGAACTCTTATGCTCCCTTAGAGAAATTTCTATCGGGCATATCTGCATAGCATTCTACATTCACCTATCCTAATACTCCACTGTATATTGGAGCATTATATTTACAATGCATGTGGATCATAGATATATACAAAATTCATGTATTTTTGCTAACTAAACACAATCAGTACATAAGTACAGTAAATTAACAATTAGAAAAATAATCATGTCTTTTTATTCGTACCTTCCTACAGTGTTAAAAGTGTTTCTGTTCCAGACTTATTTTTTTGGTTTTGCTGGCAAGTAAGAGTGTAATTACAGCTTGGAGGTTGCTACTGATACTTTAAATCTGGAAATTTAACTACAGGTTCTTGATTCATTTTCTTTTTTATTTAGAAGCAGTGACAAAAGGTGCCAATTTCTAGATACCTCTCTCAATTATTTAAACATATAATGAAGCAAAGAACATTGTCTAAAGAAGACAAATACCCTGTTTTTCAATCTATGTCATGAGACTATCAACATGTCTCTTGGTCTTTACAGACCTACAACTGCTGACTGACTAACGTTTGTTTAACTCTTTCCCCTCATATTGTTTTGCTTTACCTCTGCTTCTGTTCCAAGTTCTTGGCTGCGTTCTGCCTTTTGTCTGCCAACTTTTCTTCCCATCCATGCATACTGGTGTTATACCTCTGGCTTTTCTTCAGTTTATTGCATATCAGACTCAAATTCATTGTTTTCTGTCAAGTATCAGCTCATCACACAAAATGTGTAACTTTCAATTCAGTAATTTATATGACCTTTTTACTGAATCAATCTTGATTTGGTATCTTCAAGTACTGCCATTTTGTTAGGTGTGAATAACAAGTTTAGCTTCTTCAAGCTTCTCCTATCATCTGTATCCCCTGACATATTTCTCTCCTGAGCAATAGTTTATTTCTAACTGGATTTCTTCTTATAATTCTAACTCTTACAGGCAGCTGCCAAATAAACTGATTCACCATGGAATATTCAGTACTAGCATAAACTCTTCTGGTCCCACAGTTTTAGATAAAATTGTTCCAAGGACCTTAAAATCACAAATCCTGTAAAATAGGGGGTTTCATGACTATTATAAATTCTCCTTCCCAGAGCTGATGTGTTTTTGCATTGGTTTTGCTTTTCAATCTTGTCAGAAATCATAGTTCATATCTAAAACTCATATTGATCAAATCAAGAACTAGAGTCACTGAGATGAGTGATTACTTGAACTTGCTGTGCAAGATCAAGGGCTTCTAAAATCAATAGTGACTTTGGTATTTATTAATGGGTGCTCTCTGTTTTGTTAGTAACATGAGGAGGCCTTAGTCAAGCCAAGGGGTATGTGTTCTGAACAAACATACAGCACTATGTCTTGTATTGCAGATAGTGTAAGTTAACAAGTACATAAACACACCATGAAGGATGTAGAAGGACTTGTTCAAGATTGCATGTCGATAGCAGAGATGGGAACAGAACCTCCTGATTTCAAGTCCTAGCCTACTGTAACTCTGTTGTGCCAACATCTGACTTGTAAATATCATCCTTTCCAACTAACAGTTCTTTTGAATTCGAGTAGCCATATGTCCAATACAGTTTAAACACTCCTTTTATTGTTAATATTGCTAACCCTGATTCACTGCTGTACAATCTGAGCAGAATATTCATGCATGTTCTGAGATGGAATATGAAATCCTTACTTAGTGTAAGTGAAATCCTTACTTGACACTTTCATATACTTCTTTCTGTAATTCCTATCAAAACTCTGTACTTCTGGTACAATTAATAAGCAATTAATTCCTATCAAAACTCTGTACTTCTGGTACAATAATACAAAGCAATTAATTTATCCTTTTTGGGTCAAACTGCGCCTGGAACCCACAGTTCAGTTTGTTGTGTAATACCACAAGATACTGTTAGTTCCCTTGTGACTCCTTTAAAAGCATATAGTCTGCATGCTTACCAATAAGAAAAACTTTGAGATTATATTGCTTGTATATTCAGTGATTTAATGCAGACTTAGCTCCAAGCTCATGTGAATTCCTTAAGATAAAAAGGAGTCTCTCTTACTTATGAAGCCTGTCAAATATAGGGTACATATAGAGTGTATGTGGAGTAGTGACATAGTGACATTAAAAAAATTGACATTTGAAACATTTGACATGTTGAACATGTTTAGAGATGTGAACGTGAATGCCTTTTTGCAGACATCTTTTGTTAGCCTTATGTTTCAGCAATTTCCCATGGCAATATGAGGGAATATCTGTCCTGTATTAATCTCCAGGAAATTAGTGACAGCTCTACTCTATATTACGCTATCATCCAAACACATCATTTAGGATTTTGGTGTCTCTTATGGGTGCTTTACAAGCAGAGATGACTGAATTTCAATTTATAAGCCTTTTCATGATAGACTTTGTTTTCGTCTTCAAAGTGTCTGATGACTGCACAATAGTTTGAAAAGGGAGTAATTTGGGAATAAAATTAAAATAGGTGAATCTAGCTTTGAGGCCAAAGTAAATTCATTCTGTGGTCCTTTATTTTTTGTAAATCAGCTCCTCAAATGTTATTCATGAAACTGATCGATTTTGTTGTGAGCTGGAGTGGTGGTTTTTTTTTTCCAGATCAGTAAAGCTGACAAAAAGTTGATACAGCTGTTTCAGATCCATTGCCGTTTTTGGTTCATTAGTTACAGAGGTGAGCAAATATGGTGGGCTGGCGGGAGAGAGTAAACTCTTTCAAAGGCAGATTCTTCCTGCATGTAAAAGCAAGGCAGTCTGCCATCTTACAAAGAGAAAAAAGAAAGTGACAGCTCTGTTAAAAAAGAAAACACAACAAAACCACAAAAAAACAAACCCAACCCTAAAATAAAACAATGAAGGGTTCTATGTGCCAGTGAAACCTTCATTTCAATGGGCAGACATGGCAGTTTCTAAGAATAACAGCTTTTATGTTAACACTTTCAAACTTGAAGGTGGTCAAAATCTTGATCCAAATCAAAGCATAGTGTCTTGCAAGCTCCTCTTGCATTTTTTTCACCCTTAAATTTTCTTTGATATTGGAATTTTTATTGAGTGACATTCTATATGAGTTAGCTAATGAAATAGTAAGTTATTCCATATCAGGAATAATCTAATTTTCTAATCAGATCACCAGTTCTAAATTTTGAGCCATAAATTGTCTCACAGGAAACATGGGATTACCTCCTACTGAGTGATAACCTTCCAGATACTTCAGAGGCATATGGAAAACATTATAGAAATAGATTTAAAAATATAACTAACAAACATAAGTATCCACAATATTTGTCCCGTTTACAAATTTTTGCTTGTATATAAACCATTGCTTCCATCATGCTACAAGGAAAATATAGCTTGCTGCCCAATTTTGATACTTTTAAATCAGTAATTAGTTAATTGTTCCTCAGAAAACCCTTCTGTATTTTTCCCTCAGAACTCATATTAAAAAGTGTAAGGGGTTTTAGTGTTGATTTGTGAGGCATCATATTTTTGTCTTTCTTACTGAGGCCCTAGTGTTGACTATGGACTAAGCTGTCTGTAACGACTTCATACCTGCTCCTATCACAAGAAGGTTCTTTGTGACTGTGCAGTGTAATACAATCCATAATACCTAACACAGCAAATAAGATAATATCAGAACTAGTAGTATTAAATACAGCGTACATTTTTTTGTGTTACACAGTTTATGGCCAAGCTATGGTCGTTGAAACTGCTTTTTTGGACTCCCTCTCTGTAGTATGGTATAAGCGTCTGAAAAATCAATGGAAAAAAGCGTTAATTATTGATACTTGTTTCATAGAACTTTCTGTATTTCATTTCCTGCCTTAAATGTATTCATGCCCCAATGTGCACTGGTCCTCAATACCCTCAGTAAAACCATGGCCTGTGCAAATCAAGAGATAGTTCCCATGGCTTTAAGAGGATCATGGATTCATTTTGCCCAGAGGAGTTCTATTAATCACAGTGTGAAGTAGGAGATGCAAGGCTGTTCAAGCCCCTAGTGACTTCAGTTCTTGTGACTTTTTTCCCCCCTTTCTTTACTTTTTATTTCTGTTGTTCTAGAAGGGGAAATTTGGCATGTGACTTTACACAGTCTATAGTGTGAGCTATAGCTTTCCTTAAGCATTCATCTTTTAACATGATATAGGTTTATGCACTCACATACAGTATTATATACCAGTATTTTCTTTCTTCTGTCATCTTGTATTAAAGAAATAGAATGTGTTAGGCATATGTTCTTTTGGTAACTTCAGCATAAGGGTCTTTTAATGAGCAATATCATCAAATAAAGTCAATTTTTAGGTCCCTGAGGAACTCTTCTGAATTTCCCCTGTAAATAGTTACTTGTCTCTTGTATGTGTAAGTTCCTTGGGAAAGGGCCCAACTTTGAATTGTTCTGTTTTTTACAATTTGAGTGTATCAAGCACAGTGATTAAGGCTTCAAATTGCAATGGACATACACAAAGGCAGTGATAACCACATTGCATGACTTGTAAAGGGGATATGTTTTCAGAATATGAATGCTGCATTGAAATGGAAGGTTATCCCATACTTTCTGTCCTTTTTCCACACCTACAGATATGTCTTTTCTACACTTGAAATACCTTTTACAGGCCATAAACCATAAAGGATTCCTTACAAGGATTCATTGTCACAAGTTAGACTTCACAGAGTTTGCCTGAGACTTTTACACTGTCCTAGGAAAGAAGTGAAGATAGGTGCATGAGAGATACTGGTGAACATTTTTACCTTTCTTTTCCTGTTGTTATTTTTGTCTGGCAAATAGCATGAAGTGCAAGCTGAATTTGCAGGTTTTTTTTTATTCAGTAGAAAGGCATTACATAGAGAAACTGTTGAAGAGGAATGAGATTTAAAGTCTGATGAGGAGCTACCTCTGTGTTTGGTTATTTCGTGAACATCCTTTTTTTTTTATTTGAAAGGCAACACCATAGTGGCAGTTCCCATTTTTCATTTTAGGAAGAAATTATTTGCTTTGTTTTTAGTACCGATATGGTCCAGGAGATCTGAGAACTTTGCTTTTGCAAATACAAAGTAAGAGGTGGTTCTGTACTCTGCCTGATCAGAAGTGCTGAGTATTTTGCAGTGTGTACTTTAAATAAATGATCCTTTTTAAAATAGTTCAGTGTAATCTCTCAGGAGCTTTGGTGCTGGCACCTAACATGCTTCTTTCTTGAGAGATTATTCTCTCTATAAACTGCAGATTTATTCTTCAGACAACAGATGTATACATAAGTTTTATTCTTCAAGTTCTGAATGCTTTTTCAGGGTCTTTGATATCCATGTCCCACATCAATTTGATTAAATGCTATTTACATTTGCTTTTAGAGTCCTTAAAATCTGAGAGGATGTCCACTTTGAGTTTGTTTTATGTAACAATTGGGAAACTGACCTATGATCCAAAGTTGAAGATTTAAAAAATTATACATTGTTTCCATCACACTTGTATTCACATGAGAGAACTTTGGCTTCGGAAGTAAAGCCTGCTTAGAAGGTATATGCACCTTGTAATTCAAATCAAGAACAGCAGAAAGTCTAAAAATAGATATTTTGTCAGTTTAATTTTAGTCACAATTTTAGTTCATTTGAATCATGATTCATTAGGAAAAAAGCTGTTTGCTTTGGAAAATAGAGATGGTAATTAACTAATGCAAAGGGGTTAGTAAATCATAAATGCGCTTACAGTGTTTACAAAGCCTATCTTTTATCTGTGGTGTAACTGTAGAATGCACTTGTTTGTATCAGCCTACTTGGCTTACTTCGATGTCTCCATGAATAGTTTTTATTTCTCATGATTGTAATTTAAGACTACCATCAGACAATGTCTCAGCTCTCATTTCTCTTCAGCCATGCTGAACTGGTTTTGTTGCCAATGAGGCTGTGTCTCCCACAGCAGTATCACGCAGGGGTTCAGGGCACCTTGTGAGTTTGTCAACCAAGGCAGCAAGATGACAGGTGTAAAATGTCTGCATGGAAACTATGAAATTAAGTACTTAACTTCAGTGTTATATTTTAGTCTCTATTGCACAAATATTTTTAATGGGTGTCGATAGTATATACTGGCAACTTGTATGTAGATTTTTGTTGTTCATGCTGTGGAATTGCATTTGGTATTTTTATCTTCTCTACACTAGATCATTTTGCAAGAATTGTTATTTCTATTACTTTATGCCTATACCGAGAAATAAATATTTTATAATGAGGATAATTTTCCAGAGTAAGGTACGTGGCTGGCAAGTTACTATTGTACTTTTCATACATGTAGTGGGTACCCAATAGGTCTAAATGTTTGGTCTTGCAGATATGCTAAATAATTAATGGATAAAAAGTAGGTCTGTGATAGTACAGCTCATTATTATCTCTCTCAGGTATGCATTCCTCCTTTATAAACACCTATATTGTAAAAGAGTCCACAGTTACAACAGAGGGAGGTAAGAGATGCGGCCTCTTAAATTTTAATGACTCAGAGGTCATCAAGGTGCAAGCACGCAGGTGGTTCTTGTGAAAAGCCACATTGTATCCATGTCCTGAAATACAAAAAGACCTTTTATAGATTTTGTATTTCCTTTTAAAAATTATTCTAATTTTATTTCCCTGACTATATGAGAGGCAATAAAAGTCTGGAAATTCTTTGTTAAGGAGGGTGTTAATGCTCGCAACTTACCAATTTAAGGTCAACATTCTGACAAAGAAGTTTTAGCTAGAATGTATAGCTACGATGTTCTGCATGGACTGGTGCAAGTATGGCAGTTGAGATCATGAGTGTCTTTATTCTGAAGTCTGTAGGCTACAAAGCCTGGCCAACATTAGAGAAGCTGTTATAAAAATATATATTTTATTTTTTTGAGAGATCCACCTTGAAACATGTCATGAGTGGATGAAAGTTCCCACTGGAACTTACCATCTATGCCTGTTGCCAGAGACATCAAGCTGTCCTAATAGGATTTATATCAGGAGCTGAGAGAAAAGAATATAAATTACAGGAATTTGTTGAAAGTTTCTCCTAGCACTAAAGCTATACAACTGAATGGAGCTCATTTAGGGGAGACGGTGACCTGGCAGTGACCAGATACTATTTTAAGAGGCTAGAGACTACACTGAAACTTGCAGATCTTTTCTGAGTATGATTTTACTAATTTATTTTCCTAGTGCTAGAATTGTTTCTGTTTTAGTGAAAAAAGGCAATTATTCACTGAGACCTATACTTTAGCATTCCAGAAAGGGTGATTTTCTCTATCTAGATACATGACAAGGAGACACTCATAGCATCACATTAACAAGAGGAAGTGTATCTAGTGATGAGAACTAATTTATAATCAGCCTATCCCTACTCACTTTGAACTCAATGAAATCTTTAGTGTGAACATCATTGAGAGAAGCAGCAAGACTTCAAAAAGATGTTACAAAAAGTAATAAATCCATAGGGATATAGCTGGGTGACATTAAACAGCAGATGGAGGTGGCAGTATTTGCAGGTATACTGGAAGCTGGGTGGAGAAGGTTAATAAACACAGAAGACCTGATTCAAGTATCAAAAGAAAAAAAGTTTATCTCATTATAAGACTACTGTTGGGAAGGATGGGAGTGTTTCCTGTTTCAGTCTATTTTTCTTCTAAACTGTTGGAGATTATTCCCCATAAGTATGAAAATTACTCTGCCCAGCAGAATTTGTTTAACACATGTTTAACAAAAATGACTCTGAATAAGATGCTAACCCATTAAATCCATATGCCATTAATCTGTACATATGTGTTGCTGTAGGTCTGTATTCTAAAATCAGAAACTACTTGCACCTGAACCTTGTTTTTAAAATATTTATGAAACAAACTTCCTCTGTTTTTACCAGCCTGAGGCCATTTAAAAACAAATGAGGTAATATCAAGAGAATAAATTATGTTGTTTAATGGAAAGAAATGGTCTTGACATTTTTGCCTGTGCTAAATTGGATAAAAAAACCTTAATAAGAAGAATGCTTTGGGTATATATATAGTCTTTTCTATTTAAAACCAACAATATTAATGCACTTCTTAAGAAAATACAGCAAAACTGGAAATACTTGAAGCTGTCAGAAGAGGGATATGAACCTTATCCCTGTGCTTTTTGATAACAGCTGTGTTGTAATAATGACATTAATAATAACAATAATGCAAATTAAACTTCAATGTTTAGCTCATTTTATATTTTTACACTCTATATTCCAAATACTGAACTAGTTTTCTTCCCAAACTTACAGCATTTTTCTGTTGGAATAAACTGTATGTAGCTCATCGTTCAGCTGAGTCACTTTAAGATTGCTTTACTTCTTTTCCTTAGCAGTTATTTAACAAAAGGCTTACACCTTACTTGACACAAAAATTAAAAGTAAAACCCACACAGTTTGATACTCAACAGAAAATGAGAAGGATTCTCTCATAGAAATGTTTTATATTAAAAGAATAGGGATTATGATTATTTCTTATCAATAAATATAATCTTATTTATTACTATACTAATTGGAGGATGCACTCAAAGGAAGATCAGAGAAATATTTTTGGATGAATAAACCTTTGAGAAAGGAAATCCTTTCAGAGGAAGGGATGTTCAGGAAAGCAGAGTTCCTTTGAGTTGTCCTGTCTACTATTTGTCTCCTTCAGGTTTTTCCATCTGGGGTGTAGAGACAATGAATGCCCTATATACTATTTAATTCCCCTGTTTCTATGGCTCCATGTTTATTTCTTTATGGCAAGAGAAACATTTTGGCTAAGGACATACTGATGAGAGCAAGAAGGGACTAAAGGGTCTAAAGAAAAGAAAGTGTCTTACCACTGAGAAATTTTAGTGGTCTAATAAAGTTGTCAAAGATAAGCTCACATGAACATTTGATCTTCAGCAGAAAAGAGCACAAGAAGAAACTAAAGAACAGAAATCTTTAATACCAGTACTAGTTATAGGTTCTTTTTAAATGTGATTTTCTGTTGTTTTTCTTTTTTCCTCTCAGCTCTGAGACTAGGGTTTTTATCCCTGGGGCTCCAACAGTTAGTTAAATTTCCTGAAGGAGAATTTCTCTAGAATATAATGCAATCAGAAGCAATTGCAGTGCTGCAGGCAGCTTCTCCAAAAACAAGACAGCATTTGTTAGTCAACTGGAATATAACATGTGAAGCCTCTAGGGCAGTGTTGCTTAGTCAGTTGTGAGGAGATGCAGATTTCAGTGGCATTGGCATACCTGCTAAGTGCAGAACAGGGCATCTCTGGTAGAAAGATCCAGGAATATAGATAAACCGACTGTTTCTTTCCCTTGTTTTGTGCCCTGAAAACATGGTCCACATTCAGGTGACAAAATATTGTCAGATTTCTAAAGATGGTATAATTTTCAACCTGGTTCTGTGTGATCTGAAAATAGTGCCCACAAAAAACAGCTCTGAAATGCAGTCCAGCTAAACAGCAATTTTAAGCCAGACAACTACTGCTTGCTGTCTTTGAGACCTAGACACCCTACTTGCATAGAGAAAACATGCATTAAATAAAATCTTTTCTTAAAGTAGTACAATGTCATTAACATGCCCCAGGAGGCTGTCATTTAGGAGGCAGCAGGCAGCTTGTGATTGAGGCATCCTGAAAGTTTTTGAACTGTGGTCTCGTACCCTTCTGTGTCTCCTTCCCACTCTCTTCTTGTTTACAAAAGATTGAGGTGCTGCCACTTTTCAAAAACTTTGGAGAATTGCCATAGGATGTACAATGGACGTGCTCTTTAAACTGAGATACTACATTTGAAGGAAGAACAGAGAGGACTGTATTTACATGTGTCACTGTATGAGGGTGCTGCTGCATCAATATTGTGCTTTCTCTTTCTTACTTGAATATGGTTAATGTCAACCAATTGAGTATATCCGTATGCAAAACCCCAATGGATTTACTGCCTAACAATTTTTCTTTAAAAGTGTTATCAGACTGTACTGTTTACATCTGAAAATAGTGGTTGCTTTGATGTGTAATTGTATGGTGCAAACATCTTTTAACCTGAGATTTATGTACAATTAGTGGTAAGATTTAATTTTGAGTAGTGTTTTCTACAGAGCTGTTCATGGACAAGATTTGTGTCTTTTCTTTCTGCAAAAAATTAAACAGAGGTGCAATGAGAAAAGGGTAGTAATAACTGCAAGTACTGACTCAATACCTTCCAAGGCCTATATGAGGTCTGGAAGGGGAGAAAGGCTGATGAGGAAGCCTGCTGTTCTGATGGCTCACAGCACTTCTCAGCTACATGATTCAGGATTAGTACCAGCAGTACCCTTCTTTGTATATTCTAGGTTACATCATGTTGTCATCCAGAAGTCATGGAGAAACTCTGTCTATCATGACTAGATGAATGAATTCCTCCTGTAAACTGTTTAACCCAAATTTGCCATCTCCTTTTCATGTACGATGTTCTAAAATTTCTGTTTCTCGAGTACTGTTGGTGAATCTTGACTACATCTAAGTTGCTGCTGTATTCAAATCAAGCATGGTTTGGGTTTTGTATCTGAATTTCTTCCAAAGGTATAATTAAAACCAGGAAGGCCCTCTTTCTCATTGGCGTTAAGCTGAACCACATGGCCGGGTCTAGTATACTTGCTATTCTGCCAGTTGATGTGAACAAGAACAAATTCCTACATGAGCACATTGACTGCAATGTGATTTCCCCAAGAAGTTGCTTACTAACAATATAAAAATGAGCATAGCGTGGAAGTGTGCTATTAAAACTGCCAACTGGAAGTATACTCCTGACTTTCAAGCATTACATGCATTCTGCCCTAAAGGCATGCTTCTCATAATTCAAGGGACCAGCATTAAATGCTGTCAACAAGACTTTTTGTAACCAGTAGTTATTTCTGACTTTACTTTAGGCAGCTTTGTATGGGCTTGTTAACTCTGCTAGATCTATCATGTATTTCAGGATATTTTAGCTTTTGCATATTTGGTTTTCAATTACTGTTTTAGATGCAAAGCTGTTACCATAGTATGCCTATGAAGTAGGAAGTATTGAGCATGAATCTGTTTGGGGGTTTTGGGGTGGATTTTTTTTTTTTTGGTTTGGTGGTTTTTATTTTAGTTGATTTTTATTCTGTTTGTTTATAACACAAGAAATTACAGTTCTGGTCACCCAATTTCAATTCAGAATTCTGAACCACTTTTCTGAAGTCTTGAGAGGGATTGGAGATCTAGAAAACATCACCAGCAAAGAAAGATATAATGAAGGAATTGTTTTGGAAAACTATGAACAGAAATTATAATGGTTTTCTAATATGTAAAACTCTCAAATAGTGTAAAAATGTTCTTTTTCTATGTCCATCTTTGACAGGACAAGAAATAATGGGCTTAAACTTCAGCAAGGAACATTCACATTGGAAGCTAGAAAACCTGTCTGATAATATAGGTAGTGAAAAACATTGGGAAGATGATGGCCTGCATCTTCAGAGTTTTAGGAACTGACTGAACAAACATCTAGCTGCTAATGCTGTTGGAATAATTGATTATGTTACAGGACAGGAGAATGAATAGATGACCCCTTTGACTGGAGTCAGAAGAGTAATATCGATCCCATTCAAATTTGGTATTCTGAATTGTGTCTTGGGAAGCTGTGGAAATAAATTTCCTCCTCTCCCTAGCTGCGTGCATCTGAAATCCTAGTAATACCTATTACTGGATATATCAAGGCCCTTTGGGAAAAGACTAAATGTTTCTAATTTTAGAAACGTATAATATGATCTAATTAGAATTTCCCTTGTTTCTTAAGTATTCCCCAAAGATACTCCTCAAACGTATCCCCCTTGTAAAAGAGGTTATGAAAGCCCTTTCCAGCATAGCATTCTAGGCTTGTCTCTGAATGGTTGGTGTGGTAATTTTTCAATGATTAGAGTTCAGTAAACAAGTAATCACTGATGTGGGAGCTCTGCATTAAAATTCTCATAAAGGGGCATTCCACTCATCATAGCCTCAACAGTGTAGCTGTTAATGGCACACAGCTTGGTATGGTGATGGAATGACCTCGCAGTGGTCAGTTATTCTGTAAGAAGAGGATGATTTTGCAATGAGTGGAGGAAGGAAAGATGGGAACAAAGCTGTGTAATAATGCTGTATTGTGGACATGCGTGGTTATGTTAGTTATATACTGAGGTAAAGGGACACTAGATATTGCTGTAATTTCTTTCCTAAATAAAGGGAAGTCTCCCATAGAACAATTTCATTAAAAACAGGCCCAAGAAACACCTGCTTAAAACTATAGCACATGTAATGAATTTCTGCTCATGATCCAAAAAAGAAAAAAAAGCATGCTGACAGAGACTGTAAGGAGACTTCCAGGTAATACTATGGATTGTGTAGTAAGATTTGAATTTTTTTTCTGTAAGCCTTAGTTGTGTATTTCACATATTCTTTAATGAAGATGCTGTGTATCAGCTTTTTGTTTGTTCTTTCAGCTGTTTTGATGTCACTTGAACACCTCTGTAGTGCTTGGACTAGTGCTGTTTAAACCCCTGGCATATAACTATCTTGTATCAGGGAAATGTTGGATGCTGTCATAGCCCTAAGTCAAGGCATGATGCAGTTAAACTGGTCTGAAATTTTTAATTTTGTCTTAGTATGATTTAGGTAATTGATATTAAAAAAAACAAAACCAAAACAAAAAAAAAGCCTGCACTTTCCCCTTCAAAAGAAAAGAACATACAGCAGATATAGCTATATGTAATGTTGAAAATAAAATATTTGTATGAATACAGGATAAGTGATTGGACTGGGGCAACTTACATGACAGCCTAAATGGTTTTGACAGGTATATCTGTAGATTTTAGTATATCAGCAATTTGGTACTAGAGTTAAAATAATTTTAAAAGAAATAGGAAGATTTACTCTTGAACCAGTGACTGGTTAGAGCATAGAGATGTACTATGAATATGGTGGTTTTCTGAGTTGAATACATATATATGTAAGATCTCAAAGTACAATATATTCTAATTTTAGCAAAATATTTTTCTCATTCTTAGTACTGCAGGGGAATTCAGCAGTAAACAGGTAATTTGTCTGCTTGGCACTTAACCTGGTGGTTATAAACTAGGAACTATTGAGAGAACATATATCTGCTCTGATCTGTCTGTCTTAAGCTGTGATTGCCCTTTTCTTTTATACTGAGATTTTTATCTCCTTCACAGGATTTCCTACTAGCTTACTTGGACTGTTATAAATTATTTGCACTGGAAATGTAGAGTCAGGATATCTGGGTTAGATATGCTTACTAATGCGATCAAGAAATTCTTTTTGGTTCATGAGAAACTTTCTGCACTGGTAATGTCTTTTTTTCTGTCCTACATTTTACTACATCTCATACTATGACCACATCAGGTTGAAAGGTATGAAAGTTAAAGCTATTATGGTCAAGAGGTATAAAAATTCCTTTATCTCCCTAGGGTTTGAGATATCTGTTGGCAGAAGGAGCTGTGCATTTCTGTTTGGATCAGGTGCTAAGAAAATATAATGAGCATATACAGCCAAAAATCCCTAAGAGAAACAGATTATAAATTTTGAAAACACAAAATAAGATTCAGTCTTGCTTGTTAAATACAGCCTATTAAAATAAATCTTCTGACAAGACTACTTTCCCCTGAAACTTCCCTGCCTGGGGTGACTTGGCTTTGTCTCTGTCTGGCTGCAGTGCCTTTGCGATTTGATGAATGCACCCCAAGACACAGCATGGTCACACAGTGTTGTATGGCAGTACCACAGCCATTTTATACGTTTAGGGAAATAGAAGTAGAAGCTGGCTGAGTAAGCAAATGTGTATTTTTAGACACAATTAAAAGTGGGCAATATTGGACTAGTCTCTGTAGACCCTCGAAAGAATACAGTCTTACTGCTTCATTTGTAGAGAATTAATACACACAGCTATTATGTACTCTAATTGAGGCAAAATATGGTATTTAGGGTGACAGTAGACCTTATGTTTCCTACTAGACTTCACTGGATACTGAAGAGGTTGATTTTACTGTTTAAGTGTTGTTTTTACTGAACACTAGGGGTTGGCATGTTGTAGGAAAGCTGCAAACTACTTTCCAGAGTCTCTGAATAATATTCAGATGGTTGCCTAAGCCTTTTACATCAGTTGCTCAAATTTTGGGCTGAGGCAGGGAAATGAAAATGCTAAAAAATGAAGGAGAAAAAAAAATTAGGGAGTAACTGTACAACACGCAAGGCCATGTGGATGTAAAGGTTCGGAAAATATAAGGATGTGAATAGAGAGGATTGATCTTTGTTTCTGAATGATCAACACTTATTTTGAATTTAAAATGATTGGCAGATACCATGTTGTACATGGTTTGTTTTGGTCTACAGAGATTGCTTAAATTTATTCAATCTTCAGTCCAGTGACATGATTGTTGGCCACCTTGCTCAGGTGCTGGAAGATACTGTAATATTTGAAGAGCAGTACTGTGAAGAAAAGCAGTGTCAAGAAAGAGGAGAACACTAGAGCAGAGCGGAGAGAAAAAGATCTGAAAGCTGCTGAAATCAAATGGGAAAAATTCCTGTTAACTCAGGGATTCAAAGAAAAAAGAAGCACTAAAAATGCATCAGAATAGGAAGAAGGAGGAAGAAGATGCAGAGTGTAGAAAAAGGAACAGAAAAAAATAAAATGAAGGAAGACTAAGTGAAGGAAAAATAACCTAGCAAAACCAATAGTGCTAGGAAAAAATAACACGGTACATATAGAGAGGTAAATACACTCATGACTAGGTGGACAAAAAGGGGTAAGGAATGGTGTTGATCTTTATCAGGAAAAGCTGTGACTTTTTCTAATTTGAGGTTAAACATGAAGTATATATGAAAATAATGCATTTCTTTTAAAGCTTAAACTTTTTGCCTATTGAGACTAGTACACCCAGAAGAACACTCCATTCTCTATGCAATCGTAACATAAATGCAAAACTTTCTTATGTGGAATTATGGACAATGTCTTGCATGTTGCACAGTAAAGCAGTGGGAAGATAAGTTGATGGTACTAGAAATGGAACTAAGAGCTTTTTGTTGGACAGGCCAGGTCACGAATGGCTGTCTGACTGCTGTACAATGCCTGTGAAATGGGCTGGTGGATCTGGTCCTGTTTCTGGTAGGACTCTGTCCATGTCACAAAGACCTCTATCACAAGTTGCACTAGTGAATAACAGCAGTGAGCAGGAGAGACGCCAACATTGAGGAAATATTAACACTGGAAAGGTTCTGATAAATAGAGCTATTCCACATGAGCAGAAGAATAAATTACATCAAGAACTTTAGTTTCAGATAACCTAAGTGCATGTAGTAGGTTTATTCACTTGCAAACACACACGTGCATGCATGCAGGAGGGTGCACACACAAAAACTATAAGCAAAACTTTCTCTGTCATTAACAAGAAAGGAATTTAAAACTGCTATGCATGATAAAAATATCTTAACAATTATGTTTCACAATTACTTTTTATTTCCAAGGATTTAAGTTATATTAATTTTTAATAAAAGTTTACAATGTTGTGAAAAACTTCATGCTTTCTGTGGATGCATAATTACTCTTCACGTTTGAGAGTTCTTGTATGAGTAATTGTAGTTACGGTAATGCCATTACTCCCAGGAGTAAATGCTGTTCCCTATGGGTCAAGGAATATAGCCCTAAATAGAAATCAGGGAAGAAGGGTTGGGAAGAATAAAAGAAGTCTTAAGACTGTCAGAGTTCTGCAGGCAAGCAGATTTGGGGGTGACAAAGAGGAAAAAAAAATCCTGAATGGCAAAACAACTTTCTGCAGTGTCTCTGCTTCTTCAGAGATATGTGTTGCAAATAGTAATTTTCACCATCTCTTTAGGTTTGTGGGGCATGATCACATTGCAGGACAAAACTGGTATTGGTACTTATGTTAAATGAAATATAAACCAGAGCTGTCCTGTTGTGATCACATGTACTTGCTACATTTAGACTTTATGATCAGGCTGCAGTCAGGCTAAAAATTATTCCTCAGAGTTGCACAGAACTGTTCAGTTTATGGGGAAGCTAAGCTACCCTCAAAAGCTGCAATTAACCTTTTTTGGAAGCAGAAAAACAGACTGGATGGATTATTGTCTTGTTCTGACATGGCAGTTCTTCTGTTTTTGTATTCAACAGCGTTTCATTTGTTCCAAGGAAGTATTAAAATGTCATTCTTCTTGCATAGAGTTTGCTTTTTCTTTTAGAGCTTGTGTGATAATCTTTTGTGGTTGGAAAATAGCAAGTAACTTGTGAAGAGTTTTCCATGAGAAAAGATGAATGCTATGTTTATCTTGTCTTTGCCAGTGCATCAGTGAACAGCTTTTTGTCCTTTCCAGAAACCTTTCAGTAAGTGGAGTGTCAATGATTTCAGTGTTGGCAATGTCTTAATGTCATCCAATGTATCTTAGGCACAACAGATAGAGCAGTTGTCACTTGCCCAGGGTGAGTTTGCCACATCATAATTTGTGAGCCAGGACAAGTTGAAAAATTATCAGATGATGTCTCCAAGGCTGTGATCTAACTGCTCTTCTCTATCCCTCCTCTCCAAAAAATTCCCCCCTGCCAAAGCCCCCCCTTGACTTCACCTATACAGCCTTCAAGGGAGTTTACTTCCATTTATGTACAATTCCTGACAACTTATAAAATGGAAATTCCTCTGTAAAGATGTCTCTATTAGGATTTCAGTTTGGATCAAGAGTGTGCTTTTGAATTAAATCTCACAATTTTTCCTACTTCCAATGCTTTGGTCACATTGTGGAGTGGTTTCAGTCTGCATGAACTGGATTCCTCTCAAATGAAATTAAACTGTAGAAAACACTCAGGAACACAGTTAATGCATTCCAGCTGCAGGTGATAAGTCATCTAGGGTACCAGACCAAAGCTTATTGAAGTAAAACCCCTTAAAATATGTATAGTGTGGACACTGGGCCCTCAGCACCAACTGCTGTTCTCTGCAATCTGTTTTTATTGGTCCTCATTACTTGCTAATTTAGATGTAAGCAATTCAATAGGAACAATTTTAAATATGGAAAAAGGACTGAAAGGTGATCCACGTGAAGCTGAGGATCTGATCCTCAACTGAATGAGAAACAGAAAAAGAGTATGTTTGAAAAATATGTCTATACTTCTGAGACAGATGGCGGCTGCGCAGGTTAAGTTCTTGCGGATACCTGATCTTTTACATCTGCTCTTGTGTGTGGTGAGTTTGGAGTTCTCTATTGAAAAAGTATTTCTTACAGATGAAGGCAGGATCAAATTCTAAATCTGAAGGATCTATGACAACGTAAATAGCCAATCTTAATTTTTTTTATTATCATCTTGAACCTTTTATTCTATTTTAATACACTATATGGCCTAGGTCCAAAATCTTCTGAAATCAATAAAAAACTGCTGCTTACTTGGCCCTAGTAGAATACTCAAGAGTATTTGAATTCAATCAAAAAACCAGAAACAAGAGAGCCATTGTAGAAGTGGATAGTACTGTGTTCAGGGGGGATCTCTGGTTGTGAGTTATTGAAATTCTCTTCAGATGGACTTGTTGGCAACCATTAGTCACTGCAACATTTTTGTCAGTTACAGTTTAATTACTTTTCACCAGTTGCTGGTTTTCAATTTTTTTTAATCCATTTTCTCTCATGGGAGAGGCAGATTGCATAATGACACATGCACTGTACATCCTGGTTGTCACTGTTTCTACATTGAAGTTTGCACTTTTGCCTTGTTCAGTTGTGTATGCCTAACACTTAAATACTCGATCCATATTGATTTATAGAGAACTTTTTGGATTTTAGATGCAAGGAATTGCAGTTTTTCAGAAGTATCTGTGTGACTGGTGGCAAGAACTAAATTTCAGAATTGCTTTGCCCCTTGAAAATTCACTTCCAGTGAAACCCCAATGGGTTTTATTATTTATTGGTTTAAGGAATTAAGTGCCTTCCATTGAAGTCCTGGGTTTTGAGTTATTAAGTGCTGGACATCAACAGACAGATTGTTATAAAAGTAAATTGCAGCTCTCAGCATCTTTGAAACCAAATTGTTAGATTCTTACTTTGCAATACTCTTGAAAAATCAATACATGGGCAATGAAAAATATGAGAAGATATGAGACTTTTCTGTCCAAGATGGATTTTTTATTGTGTTGTGTAATATGTGTAGATGGTATTAAAATAAGACAGAGCTGGAATCAACTATCAGTTACACAGGACATAAGATGAACCAAAGAGCTCAAAATAAAATTTTCAACTCCAACATTTGTATGGGAAATGTAAGCTAATGTATTTAGCTGTTTTAGAAAATCTTCTCTGATGATTACTAGGAAGATCTTGACTACATTGTGCAAAAAATAATTATGCCATACTTTCCAGTCTAATTTATTAATGTTTATTCCTTATTTTAGACATTTTCTGTCAGCCACCTCAACTGCAAAATAAATATATTTAAGACAAGCAAATCTGTTTTAGAGCTACAGCATTATCTTGTGTCTATTTAATGTTCATGTGGAGAATGATACAGCATAGCTATTTATGAATAGCGATCAGAACAGTGCTAGAGTCAGTGCTCTCAGGGTTTTAGGTAACAATGTTCTTATCTTCAGTGGAAAAAATCTGTGAAATATTTCTTACACAAAATAATTACAACTAACAGTTTTTGATCTCTTGATGTCCTCCAAATAAATTAATGTCATGCCTGTGTATAAACATCAAAATCAAGTTCCAGGTTAGTGTTACTTCAAAGAATGTTGTTTGAAAACTGCTTGTTTGCTTTGAATATTGTGATAAATGCAAACTGATCAGAAGTTCTATGGAAAACAAGTATAAATTATATCAGAGTAAACTTGTCATGACAAATAATCATTATGAATATTAAGCAATAACTTACCATTCCTTAACATGCTGATTGTACAGAAATTTAAAAAAAAAAAAAAGTAGGTTTTAAAATTAATGTTTGCAGCGAAGACTTCAAGAAATGGTTTCACTCTTCTTTTGCATGTGTTTTGGTCTCGGTGAAGAAAAGATTAGAATGTTAATAGTAGCATGTTTCCAGTCCTTTTCCTTTTGATATTCTTTTATGTGATTTCAGACATTGTGGTGGAAAACTCTTTCTGTGTTCTTTCAAAAGTTTATGTGATTATTTGTGGTCTCATAGTGTTCCAGAGTTGGGTTTTGGAATTTATTGCATGGATGCCCTCATTTCTGTTGAGTTTGTCCTGAAGGAAAGCAATCAGTTCTGTAGAAGACTTTTCCCCTATGGACCTGGCAGTATGTTATCAGCCACCAGAGCACAGAATTCAGATTCTCCCCCATCTCAAGCACTTTAAGTTGTTCATTACCTTCTGGCTTGAATATGAGAGAGCATGCATGGGAATCTAGAAGATTAAATAAAGAAAAGATATTTGAAAGGGATTGAGTGCCCTGTCACTGATATCAAGAATGAAAGATATTATGCAAAGATTCTCTGCGTCTTTCTTTATGGTCTTAGACTTCGTACTGGGTTTGAAATTCTTTGTATGTGTCTCAAAGTTTGCCATGACTCTCAGCTTTTAACTGAGCCTAAACTGATGCAGAGTCACTTTTACTTGTACAAAGTATTGCTACTTCATCTAGGGCTCATCTGGATGTGTTTGGTTTTTTCCTCTTAAATTGGAAAGTGAACATTTTTCCAGTCACAGATCAAAGCTAGTGATGAGCTTGTAAGATATTTAAGAGTAGGCACTGATTAATGTGTGGAGTGTTCTAAAGGACTCTGTAACATTTTTCAAACGTTGCTGTTGTGAGAAAAAATAAAAATACATTGTTTTATTGTTTTGGGTTTCAGCTGGAGCTAGAATTTGTGATTCAGCCTGTTTTTTTAAGGAAGAACAAACAAGATATTAGACCAATGCCTGCTGAAGAAGTCTGAGGTTGTCATTATTCTTCAGTAAATGAGTTAAATTAATTTGTAGCTGTTCTTTTATCCTAGAGAAACACATGTGACTGGGTGTTTGATGCTTTCCTCTGAATTGATCTGGCAATTAATTCAGACACCTGGTGATTATTTTTCCAATATAGGCATGCTGTTCTGAAACCTGGGTGCAAGAAAACATGATTCTGTTTGATTAAAAAGATTATTTAGTGTTGGCCTATTTAAACTTTACTTCCTTTCTCTTCTAGCTGAAAAATAAGTGTTTGGTATATTGCCAGTTGTCTTTGAATTTACTTTAAGTAGATTATTTATTTTTAATTTTTTAAATCAGTTTTCCAAGAGAACAAGTTTGTTATGATACAGATTTGGTTAGTTTAAGATATAATCCTACAGAAACAGACTAGTTATTGGCTGTGCAAGCCAGCTGTTTCGACACCACATATACAAGCTATTGAATACTTTTTAGAAAACTTTCAACTTCATTTAAATAATTTTCTTATAAAGGCTGATCTAAAGAAATACTGAACAGCCAATCCTAAATCTGAGGCACTGTGAAAAGATAGTTCGAGAGGGGGCATATAACTCTGTTTTGAAGGGCCACATTTATCACAGTTACTTATCTGTAAAATTGGACTGATTATACCTTTTCTTTCTTGTCCATTCAGACTGCAAAATTCAAGTTAATCCCACCTAGTTTTAACGTCTAAGTCAGAAGTTCAGTCTACATTGAGAGTTTAACCACTTCCAGGTGGTGATTCTTTCCATCTGAAATCCTCTGAGGAACTGTCTAGCTCTTCAGGGAATGTAAACATCTGATATATGCATGTTGATTATGTAAATTGTAAGTCTAAATATGTGGGACGGGTATCCAGGCCCCCAATGGTACTTCCTTTCCCCCAAACGATCTGACACTTAACAGATGTTTATTATGAGATCAAAAATGCCGAAGGTTGAATCCAGTATATTTTCCACATCTATAGCAACTGCCAGTCAGATAGCTTCCATTTGTGCCATTTTTTACAACAGGAAAAACACGGCATAGTTTACATGCGAAGGGCCTGTTTCATCCTGGTAAATTCAAAGACATAGGGACTTACACCAGCTTGATCCACAGTAGTGGAAGAATATTCTCCCACAAAGTTGTTTCTATTGTCTCCCTCCCTCTTGTATTTAGAATGGGAGGGGGCAGCTGCAGTGTGTAATCTTCCTCTAGGATTTCTCTGGACAAACAATGATACAAGGTCATGCCGCATCAAATTCTTCTACATCTGGACAGCTAAAATCTGCCATTCAGACCTTGCTGTAAGGATGCTTACATAATGAGAGCCTTCAGCAGTGTTGTATCACTGTGTCCTTTTCTCACCGAATTTGACTTTCCATTTGAAAGGTTTTACTAAGTGACTCGTGCAGGCAGAGTTTCAATTGCTCATCGATGGTGGGGAAACTGCGGTCATCCCAGCACATGCAAAAAGAAGTCATCTTTCATAGTTATAGTGAGATTGGTTTTTTTCTTGTGAATGACTCACTAAAAGTGGAGGCTGGCTGTAACAAAAATACATATGGTATCCATGGCTCATTCAGGCAAAAGTGTGAATTAACTTTACTAAAAATGTTGTTTGGAACTATACTGTAACTCTAAGCAACAGTCCTGTGAACTCCATTACACTGTTTTTGTAGTGCAAAGCAGACAAGAGCAACTCCTGTGTAGACTAGAAGACAGAACAACCTTTTCCATATATTAGTTCCAGAAAGCTGGCATTAGCTTTATTGCCCAACACACTGCTTTCCTCTCACCTTTAAACTTTAAACCCTTGAAATTCTTCATGTCTATTTGGTAGCTAAATATAGCATTCATAAAAGAAGGCTTATGTTTCCCAGAATGTAACCAGTAACTAAGTTCTATACAACTACCTTAAGCTTTTTTTTCTGAATCTGCAGCACTTAGCATACTGCTAAAAAGGGGAATCTTTTTCATACCGTTGTGATTTTTAAGGAAGAGAAATGTTTATTGGTTATGTAATGCTGAAGTCTGTCTTTACGAACAATTTTTGTTGCCTTCTGACTATCCTTTGTAATTAATGTGACTGTTTACGGAAAGAGTAGAAAAAGTATTGGTAGTGTTCTGCAGTTGCACAACTCCTTTCATGTGGTGATCTAACAACATTTTACAAATGTAGATGTGGTGCACCCTTCAGTTGTAAGAAGGTATTGTTTTACAGAAGAGGAGGATGAAATAAGATGCTTCCACCACTAATGACATTGTGTTCCTCATTTAGGACATTGTTTCGTTCAGGAACCCCACATTTTTCACTCTAAACAGAGATAAATCATTTTACCTGTTGTTTATTCATGTTATCTCTTGAGATTTCATGGGAAAATAAAGTTGTTAAATCTTTTAAAAGCACTTCAACTAGTGTCAGAATAGTTGAAAATGTATGCGTTTAAGTGCACAGTGGGAGATGCACATATTTTTCACAAATCATTTGGTGTTCTCTATTTCTTAGATTTTTAATACCAGTATGTTTTGAGTAGCAAAAAGCAATACCAAAGGAAAAGTTGAGAATGTTAACTGGTTTTATGATAAATTAATCCTATGTGTATGTATAGGACCATAGCCAATGGCATGTAGTTGCCAATCTTCCTCCTTGGGCCATGAAGATGAAAATCAGAGGATAATCAGTCTCACTCTTATGATGGTATCTCACTAAAGCATCTCCAGATAAATATCTTGGAGAGGAGGAACTGATTCCAGAGTTTCATTATGTGAAATACTGTTGAGAACTTCCTAAGTTTATCTGTACAGCCATGGATAAAATTTAAAAAGTGAAATAAGTAAGGAGAATTGGTTATCTGAGTCACTAGTAGTGTTCTGTAAGCTAGTTTTCAGCGATAGGGATTTGTTGGTCAGCTAAGTCAGTGTCTGTTAAATATTGCTGAAGTTAATGCTTTTAAAGTTCCCAGTACAAAATATTGGTTTTCTAAGGAAATACATATCTGAGATCATGGTAGATGTGAGTTTAAAGCTTAATAGATCTCAGTCATCCGTTGGAAAGAATTTGATGCTGATTGAGAAGTAGGTATATAGATATGTACTAAGCAATAAAAAAGATAATTGGAGTCCTTGTAGTCCATCAGCTGAGTGTACTGAAGTAATTGAAAGCAATTGTCCTCACTTAAACTCTTGGTTGCTACTAACCTTTCTGGATGTGTATATATTGGAGGTGTGAATGTTTTAAGGTGATCTTTTTGCATGATAGATCTCAGGCATTGTAAAAGAATGTGGTTTTTTTTCATCTGTGTAAGAGCACACACAAAATACTTATCTGGGAAGAATGTGAGGGGTAATTTAGTAAAGTCTGCCTTGGTGCAAACAGACTTGGTACTCAGTGATGCAGTTACAGAAACAGGGAGATGAGTGTGCAACTTCATGATATCTATTAACCAGTGGGGTGCTAGGCCTCAGTGGAATTTGCTTCCAGGTCCAGTGACTCTGAACTTGTACTAATTTAGGAGTAAGTAAGAGGGAATACCCTTTTGTTCTACTACAGATTAAGACTATAAAACTGAATCTTACCTATAGCACACACCTCTAAGTGGAAGAAGAGATGAAAGGAGGAAACCCATCTGGCATATTGTTTTCTGAACCCTGCCCCATTTCCAGTCCTGAACATAGTTGGTAACCAGCTACTATTATATGGATCAGACAGGCTTGTCAGAAAAGGGAACCCGTCTGACCAAAGCACATTTCAAAATAATGACTCCCTAGAAGCAGTAGGAAAATCAGTCAACCTGTTCAGCATGAATCCATGGTGTGTTAGAAGCAGGAGGCTGGAGTCTGTTACACTCTCTGGATACCTAGTTCCTTCTTGAAGTAGATTCTCCTCTCTCTACTATGTACGGGATGGGAGGAGAAATGGAGGAAGGAATGAGAGAAAAGAAGTGCCTTCATCCTCATTAGTTCACGGAGGCTGCATATATATAATAACAAAAAATGGAAGGCAACACTTATCCAGTTGTTCCTTGCTGAAGACTTTTATTTTCTTCTCACCTGTGGAAGAGGCATCATTTTTAATATCACACATCTCAAATCCACTCCACAGTTAGTAAGATAAACATCAGCTTCACAGTCAGTTTGAGGTAGTGTGGTGGTTTAGCCCCTGCCGGGGTCTGAGACCACGAGGCCGCTGCCCCTCCCCTACAAAGGGAGTGAAATACAAAGCCCCAAGACTGAAATAAGGAAAGGTTTAATACAACAGTGCAATAGCAACACAACAAGCAACAGCAATAACAATAACAGTAATAGTGACAGCAATGAACAGAGCAAAATAGCTACCAATTACAGCAGTTTGAAGCACGATGTACAAAACCACGAGTGCAGCTCCTGCCAGAAAATGTGACCTGCCAGGATGTGACGTACACATGGTATCTGAATAACCCGGCTAGAGCTCCCCCCCCACTGCTGGGGAAACTTAACCCTATCCTGGTTAAACCAGGACAGGTAGGATGAAGCAGATGTCAGAGAGTTCAAATGTAGATAAAGTTTGCAGTTAACAAGCATACTGACATTAAAAGTCTTGCTATTGTTTAAGAACAGCAGCAAAAAAAGCCTCTGGTTCTTAATGATGAGTGTCATGGCATTAGTTTAACTTGGGGTAGAAGTTAACTCATTTGCTTCTTTTGTACCAGGGCTGGTGGGTATTTAAGTTAGAAGACAACTTTTGCTTGAATAACTGTGAATATTTTTTCCTTCAATTTTGAGAGCTGGAAATTGCATTGATATGTTGAAGCAAGCCTGTGACATGCCAATATAAAATACAACATGAAGTTGTATTCTGGTAGTTTGCAGATCACCAGAACCTAATGTAAAATAATGAAAAGTCATTTTTTACTCCTTAGCTGCTGTGAACAGATATAATTACAGTAACCTAGGGAAGCCTTAGAGGGACTGAAGCATTTTTATTTTCTGGCTAGGCGATTTCTTATAATTTTTTGAAATATTACCAAAAGATTCATTCATTCATTGGTTTTGTTGTTATTCCTTTGCAGAAATGGATTAAAATGTTCTTTTAAAATATTGAGAAGGGAGCTGCCACACTTTCTAATTACCCCTGAAAAAATTTAAAGTTAATGGTTTCTGTGTGATCTTTCTTAGATTTCCTGCTAATTAAATATGATGCACAGAGTGCTGTGAATACAGCCAGTGTAAATGACATGGCATAATGTAAAGCTTTGGAGATGTTCTGATAGCACATTTAGTTTGGTCCATTGATGAAAAACCCCCCACAAATTGGATTTTTTTTGAATGCATACTAGAAATGCAATGTTTTCAAACAAATGGGGACAGAAGAGAGCATATTTTTAAAGGGCTCTGCAACACAGCTTCACAAAAAATAGGTCAGATGTCTGGTCCTTGAGTTCTATCTCTCTTCACAGGTGGAAAGTACTTTGGATTCAATGTTTGTTCATCTGTTTATGGTGAACCCGACAAGCTGTTGTAAGACTGCAGGAAGAAAGGCCAACAGAGAATGTGAAGAAGAAAAATTACCATTCATAAAATTGGTTGAGAGAGGATAGTGTTCTAGGAGCTTGTAAAGCTTTCTGAGATACGCTTTGAGTTTTTATTTCTTGCCTGTAGAGCATTATAGGAGTACAAGGTACCGTACATTCTGCTGAAGGCACAGTGAGACTGACAAGATATAGCTCTGCAAAGTGTGCTTTTGAAGAAATATTCCATTATTTCTGAATTAACAAGGTAGAGGTTCCTTGAAATGCCTCTTGGTTGGTAGGTTGGTTGGTTATATTTTCGCCACCATAGGTCATATTCTTTATTTGTCATCAAGCTCTTTAATGCTTTTAAATTTGGTGTGTTTGCTAAGCTCTTATAAGAAAAACAATTAATGCCTATGTGCTGCCATAAATTGAAACAGCACAAAAATCTTTGTTATTAAAAATGCAGCATACTGTTTGCACTATGTCACACATACAAAGCATGTATTACTTGAATATTAGGTTTAATGTTTAGCATTAAGACTGGAGATGGTAGGAGAAATATCTTTAATAGAAATGAATATTTTATACATCTTATACTTCCATCTCATATTTAGCTTACAAACACTAAAACCTGTGTGGACTACTTAACATTTTACTGAAGAAAGGAAGATTCTTTCAAGGTGATATTCTGACTTGAACAGAAGGAGAAGCATGCAGAAACAGAGATACATGCCATGAGGTGATGCTGGTTATTGGGGTTCAGGACGATCCTTCTGTTGGCCTGCAAAATACTGGATCTAGTGTAAAGGAAACTGTACGCACGTCTTTGTGGGTGCCACCTTCTAAGTACACACAATCATTATTATTTCACAATCCAAATACTTCTACTTTTTGAGCTAATTTCTGAATATTTTCAATCATGAACTTCTGAATAGCTTTTCTTTAGTTCCTCTGGAAGTGAAGATTTTAAGGTACAAATCACTTAAAATGATTAATAGGTTTTTTATTTTTTTGTCCTGAAGTATCTTGTGACCAATTCATATATGCACAGTTGAAATCCTTCACTGCCACTCTGATAATTTTTTCTTTTTTTGAGCTTTCGCAACTCTGCGTCTTTGGTATCTTTTGTTTTAGTCTTAGTCTAGGTTTTGTAGGCATATGGATGCAACCATCATCTTTCATTTGGCAGCTGTTAGGTCATATGTAGTGTGATGCCCTCATATTTCTTGCCTTATTGGTCCAGCCTAAACACAGAAGGACAATATTGATAGAAGTCAATATCAACTCCTCCATCCCACTTCCTTTATTGATAAATTATGTGATAAATTGTACTAAGAAGTCTGAAAACAATTCTTCCCAAAAACCTCTCATGGAAAAAGAAACGTATCATCCGATCCTTAGGGCACTGAGCCATTGCTTAGTTTAGCTCTTCAGATAAACTGATGCTAATTTTGCAAGACTGATGATCATGTTTTCACAACTTTTTTTAATTTTTGCAAATCAAAATCAAAATACTGATAATGTGCAAAGCAAAATGTGATATTACAAGGTTGTAGCTAGTCCTATTTTAATTCACAAAGCAAATCTGTCTTTTCTTTTTTCTTAGAAGCCGTAGGAGAATATCACAGTATTCAAGACCAAACAGCATAATAACCCCAGGCAAATACTGACCTCTCTCCTTTTGAATAATGAGCAGAAGTAATCTTTGCAGTCTTGCTCAACAGTTAATTATCATGACTATGTATCATCTAAACCATTAAAACTATTCCTGCAATGCAGTTCTGATACAGGTCCAGAATTCCTTGGATCACAGGAGATATTTTGATTGTGAAAAATCAGTAACAGTGAGATGATGATTTTTGTGTGCTGCTCCAGTTTTTTAGTTTTAAAAATGAAAACAGAAAATCTCTTGCTGAAGAACTGCAACTGAATTAATAAGATATGTAGTGGAAATCACCTCCTTGAGTCTGTGAATTCCTGAATTGTCTTTGTCTTTGTTTCACTATGACATGGTCCTTTTAAGGTCTGAGTCTCCCATGTTCTAACGTATAATCTGCTTGTCTTCTAAGTAAACCAAAGACTATGCACCCATTGTTCCACTGTGCATGAGTTCCAGATATGCACAACATGTGCATGGTGTGCTTGATATCATCTTAGGTAGGCATTTTTTTCTGGAGTGTATCTGTACATATTTCCTTCTTTTAGGTTCCTACATTCTTTGTTGTTTTCTTAAAAATTCTTTGATGTATTATAAAATGTTGTGTGCTATAAAATGCAATGTACCAGATTTTCAGGTAATGGAAGCTGGCATTTCTTAATAATAGTCCTCATTTTAGACCTGTTCTACCTTGTTTGCAGAGGTGGTTCATGTTTTGAGGTGCTTTTGCTTAAAACAAACATTGACTATAAATATTTTGATCATAATCACAGATTAGAAAATCTGGCTCGGTAGGAGAAACAACAGTAGTAAATCCTGAACCAATCTTGTTATTTGAACCAGGTTTTTAAAGGTTTGACAGCAGGTTTAACAGTGATATTAACTTCCCAGTGACAGTTTTTTCAAGATATCAGGCTGGTTTTCCTGAGTGTCAGACCACTCTTGCTACTGCTTCAGTCTACCCAAAGCATTTAGACAACTCCTTCCATTGTACTCCAACTTGGTTGTTGGCTGTATCAGGCCTGTAACTGTTCCCCACATTTAAGGTGAGCACTGGTCAGTTCAACCTGATACATGGTAGGGATTGCTGAGATTTAACAGTGCTTGAGTATAAATTAAATGCACCAGAGAAGAATGTAAATAAGAAATATAAAGCTGTCATTGATGTGAGAAATATAAATTTTTAGTCTATCAAATTTAACAATGATTAAAGCATCTCATTTCAGCAGTCTTTTAGCTGTTATGTAGCACAGGAAGATATCCACTAGCTTCCAGTGCTGTGTTCTTCTAAGCGGTGGTTCCTGTTTTTTCTGTAAATCCTTATAAACAAAACTCTGACAGTTCTGAATTAAGGTTGCTGAGGGTAACTTTCCTTTGCCAAACACTATTCTGAATTCTGTAACCTAAAAAGAGAAAATCAGTTTTAGTCTGCTGCATGGAGTCTGGATTGATGATTCTTAAACTTTATGAAATCTTGCCATATTGAAAATATTGTAAGTCCTATGTCCTGTAGTCTCATGATTTGTAGGATACTGGCATGATTTTTTAAAGTAGGTTCTCATTTCTTGGACTTCAGAGAAAAACTTGAAACTGAGACCTAACATAGGCTAAAAACTAAAAAGGAAAGCAGAAGCTCTTTCTGTATTTAAAAAAACCCAAATAGACCAAACATGATTTGCGGTAGAAGAGGTTTGGTTTGTGCCTTCTTCATAGATGGGATGGAACTATATGGATACCATCACAGTTTCTGAACAGTGAAGTTCAGAAAGTCAGTCTTTTACTTGCGTTTGTGCAGTGTCATATCAAAAAACCCTGCTGTTGGGCACTGTAGGGGTAATTTCATCTACTACAATGTTGCACTTGGGTGGTTAAAATATGAGATATTCTTATCTTTATTGGTTCAGTGAGATTGTTCTGGCTGAAAATCATGTGAGTGGAATATCACGGTCTGTCTCATATGAGACCTCAAAGTATAGACTCTGGACGATGAGAAACATCACCATTGGAGCAGTTTCATTAACATAGCTTGGTCTTGATTATTCAGGAGAGCTGGATGAATATGCAAAAAAAAAAAAAAATCAGAGGAAGTGCTTTTGGCCTATTTTTATAGCTTTAGAATAACTACAGGTTTTTTTCTAAAACTGGCTTACTGGTAAATGTGTACTAGTAGAGTAGTGGTTATGTGTCTGCTGGCAAACCACATAATTAGATGGTATGTTTTGTATCAGGATTGCCATTATTGCCAGATACCTGGTTGTTAGTGTAAGTGTCATATTTGTATACATAAACACTTGTACTGACATTCTGGTAATAACACAACAGAGAGATTGTATGATCTTTCTGTAGAAAACAGCCTGAATCTAAACCAGTGAAAATTTGCTGTAAAACTCATCGACCAGTTATGCACTAAGAATTATTGACCAACTTTATTCTATGAATAATTATAAATGAGAATATATTAGAGAAAATTATAATTGTTTTGGGAACAACTTTAAATAGAGATCAAGTTGCTTAAATTAATTGTGAGGTATTTGACAGGCTGTAAGAAACAGTATGCTTAACATAGTTACGATGTTCAATATGTGCTAGATATGAAGAAGGAAGGTCATATCTAGCTACACATTTCATGCTTACAATTAAGGCAATTTATTGTTTATAGCATGAGGCTAATAGAATATATCTGATTCATTATAGTCCACTCCTGTCTCAACAACCTAACCTTTCAGGAAATATCCTCTGCATGTTATATCCCGTAGAGAGAAACTTTCTATTAGAATTAACCCTTTACATTTTTAGAGTTCTACATCTACTGTCTGGTTTGGACAAGATAATGATCCACATATTCTTGCTGTTCATGCTGGGCTGAATTTTTATTTGTACTCAAACAGTTGATTACAAGTAACGAATGCCAAAAGCATTTTGTATGATTTCAGGTTTCTGCCAAGGAAGGCTGACCTTGTTTCTTTCTCTGGAAATAGCTGCAGGGTATAATTGAATGTTTGCAGACAGTTGAGTCAGAGCACTGGAAAAACAGTCTAAGCAAAGTACAGCATACTGGAACGTAAAGTCTCTCCTAGAGGATTACACTATCAATTATATTCACCTTTATTACAGCATATTGTTGTCAAGCTAAATCTTTTACCTATTTGCTTATTTTTACAGGGTGTGGGAAACCCTCTATCATTTGTAGGCTGAGTAGCTTGATAACTAATAAAGGGAAGGCCTATCACTCAAGCACACTGATCAGTCATTCTTTCTTGAAGATATTCCTGAGCTATGTGTGAGCTTTTGCTGTCTTTTAACAACCAGTGTACTCTCACTGCAATGGTCAGGTTTACAAGACACAAGGAAGTATCTGAACGATTATTCTTTATGTACAACTGAAATCTAATAGTCCATCAGAGTCATATTTGCCCCAATCTTGTCTCAAATTATTTTCCTTTATTTAATCTCACAACTGTCTTTTCCCTTTTTGTTTTCCTTCCTGCCTTTTTCCTCATTACATTTCTTTAAATGTCCTCTAGCCTTGTTTTTTTAATTCCACTCGGGTTAACACCTTTCACCCTCACTGTTGAAAAAGTAAGATGATATTAAGTAAGTTAATGTAATGATACTGTCTTTACAGTATTAATGTTGCTTGATCTGATATTTTTTTTCCCTGTGCTTTCATGTTCAGTTTTATTTTTTGACAATGTTACTCCATTAGATCAAGGGCTAGCTTCTTACTGTTCTTTGTTGCACAGGGTCGTACACGCTATAATCATTCTCCAGATGTATTGTTCAAGAACAACATTAAAAATCATGTAAAATAAGCTACCAGTAATTAGTATGTTAAGGACAAATTAATGTTAATTCTGAATTGATCACCTGCCAAAAAGTAAATTGGAGGCATTTAATACACTGATGACAGTATACTGCAGCACTTCCTAGATAGTTTTCTAGATAGTTCTTAGTCTTTTTTAGTGTATTTCACAATTGTCTGCTTGCTCGCTGTTGAAAAGTTGGTTTCTTTTTGCTGAAATAAGTATCCTCAAGCTCTTTATCAGAATCAATTATTTTTTCCCTTTTCTGAATCATTCTAGAAATAGGAGTTGTTTTCTCTGCTGTTGAGGAAAAGTGAGGCTCAGATATATCTCATTTGAAGCCATTGCAGGACTTGAGGAGCATCTGTATCCCTCTGGAAGATGTAACAAATACGTATATTGGAGTGAAATGTTACTGTAATTAATTAAGTGTTTTTTAACATAAAACTAGAATCTCCAATACGATGCTTGAGGGAGGTTTTCAAGTCACATGACAAATGGAGGAAAAGAAGATTTTGCAAGTTCTGTTAAAATTACTGAGAGATACAGTTACTGTTTCTGAAAGATCAGCCTATTCTTCATGGGAATTTGTCACTGTACACTTTAAAGAGGAGATTGATGGATTTAGGCACTTGACCTCATTGAAACTGAATTGATTGCCCAACTTCCATTGGTTCCATTAAAATTCCAATCTGAGAAGCCAATCTTCAACCAGCAAAAACTAGAACTTAACCAAATTTAGCTTACCCTACATCTGTATTGTCTTAAACAGCTTACACAGGGTAACCATATGACTCATGATGCTTTATATGCCTCACTGGACTAGCAGTGATGCTATATAATCACAGTTAGGAGAATGTTTGCTGGCTAAAGAAACTGGTGCAGAACCCTACTTTTTTTTTTTCTTTTTTTTTTTTTTTTAAATTTGATTGCAAAAAAATATGGTTTCTGCCAGTTTGAATTTTCTAAAGATTTATGGTTAAATCGACTTTTTTATCCTTTCACCATTTAACGAAATGAAACTACCGTAATGTGCTTTTCTACTTTATGTTTGCCAATACAAATCATATTTAGAAATCAAATAAACAGAAAGGTTCTTTCAACTTTAAGCCCTGTTGAGAGGTAGATATATTAATTCCAGCTCAGAGCCACGATAATGTTTTTATGCTGGAGCTGGCTTGTGTGCTGGCACATCTCAGCATGGGCAACATGCACATGTAACTGTCTGCACCCATCCAGCTAGCCAAATCCAAAGTTAGTCCTATTTAGCACATTCATGAGACCTCTATGAGACAACGAATAAGATTTTATTTCTGTATTAGGAGAATATACTTAAACTGAATCTTAAATGTCAAGCCAAGCATAAAAGTGACTTTAAAAGTTCATAAGAAACTGTAGTGCTGAAACTTTTTTCTTTTACTTCACATAGAGCAACACTATCCTTTTCTCATGTATAACTTGATATTTTATGAGTGTAAGTAACATAAAAGACAAGTATTTCTGAGCAAATCTACAATGATATGCTTTGCAACTTCGGAAATATATTCAGGAGATTTTTTTTTTAACGTGAGTTTTGTGTATGCTTATCATGTGCTACTTTCAATTTTTATGCCCTACTGAGATGTCCCATTTTGAACTTGTTTTCATAGGTAGCTGGTGAGAAAAGAACTGGGCTTCATAAAAGACTTTGCTCTTGTCAGAGTTGCTAGTTGTTCATTGTTATTGTTTTCCTGTAGATCCAGGAGTTTCAGAAATATATTTTGCTGATGAATATTCTTTTCCTGACATAATACTTCACTGTATTGAACTAAAAATACCAAGTGTTAGTATTCACCAATCATTTCTAGAAATAGTGAGGATGCTTCTTTTGTGCATAGTATTCCCATTGTTAATCCCATTTAATGTGTGTATTTACAAAAGTCCATAATCCTGTGAAATTCAAAGAATGAGGTTCATTCAAATCAATGAAATGACGTGTGACCTCCTATTTCCCATGATTCAATGTATGAATTCCTTCATGAAGAGAAATAAAAAACGAAATCAAGACTGAAAAGAGCTTGTTACCAGTCCTCTGTGTTCTGAGGTGGTCCCTGAACAGCAGGTGATATTTGATATGCTTTCACAACAGCCTCTTTAGGGAATGAAGCACAGGCAGCTCCCACTGAGGTGTTTTCCCCCATATGACTGTTTTTGCTTCACCCTTGACATGACTATCATATTCTGCAGCATTTCACATTGTCATGAAAACTTATTCAAGCAGAAAATTTACCATTACAGACACAGAATAATGCCCTTGTTTTTTTCAGGGAAAAGTATAAATAATTCTAGGTCTACATGATAAGTTTTTGTCTAGAGGCCATTTTTATACTGAAGTTATAATAAAAGCCTCAAAATAGTTCAGAATAGATGATGTCAGCTTGCTTTTACTCTCTTTCTGCTGTAGGATCTGTTGGCAATCAGTCATACCAACTTAATATTTCTTTTAAAGAGTGTTCCTGAATTCAGGCTTTGTTTAGACAGCAATAGGGGAATTGTTCTCTTTTACTGTCAGGTAAGATTTGTGGACTACACATTTTCTTCTCCTTTTCTCCTTTTTTTTCTCCCTTCTTTTGCTCATCTTGGATGAAATAACACAAGATGTTTTAGCATGACATAATGCCTCAAAATGGGAAGATGGGCATTTTTATTATTTAATTTGCTTGTTTTACATTTCTGCCTTGTCCTCCAGACAACTTAAACCAAACGTAACAATATGGGCTCATGTTCTGCCCCCAAAAAAGTCAGAATACAAAGTAGAGAAGCTGTGAGTTGTCTTTGAAATGGAGCTTTTGCTTCAAAGATTCTTAGGGATAATCTGAAAAATTAACTGCTAAATTAATTTTATCATGAAACCTTATAAATTTTATAATCTGTTTTACTAACAATATAGTAATAATTGAATGTAACTGACTGATTCAATTATATACATGTAAGGTTGGAAGGGACCTGAAGAGGTTGCTGTGTAGACTCCTGCTCTGCCAGGGCAACATCAACCATACATGTGTGTGTCTTACAGATTTTTGTGTAACTTTTTCTTGAAGCCCTCCAATACTGGACATCTTGCAAGTTCTCATCACAATTTATAGACATTTTATATCTTTCTAAAGTGAAAAGTTTTGCACAGAAGATATAAGTTTAACTTAATCTTACTTGCTGAAATTTAGGTCCATGATTTATTTTTTGTACTTAATTATACCTGGAAAACAGTTTATTAACCTTCTCTTTCTAGCAATCTTTCATATTTTTTAGATTGCTATTGTGTCTTGTACTTTAGACCAAACAACCCCAGTCTTTTCAGTCTTTACTCGCAACTTGACTCCTGCACTTTTGATCCTTTTTATCCTCCTTTTTTAATCCTCTTATTGATCATGACCTCTGCAAGTCATTTTCATACCCAGATACAGAATTTTAGCTAATACCTTTCCAGAATCAATCAGAATAAACAAAGTGCTTTCTGAGTCTTATACAGAGACATTCTGTTTTTTCTTTCATGGTATGGTTTGCTTTTTTTCCTAACAGCCTCATTTAGTTGATATGTGTTTGGTTTAATTGCTTGAACCCCAGATTCTTTTCTGAGGACCTTACAGGCCTCAGTAGTGTTGTTTGTCTTGCATTTATGCAGTTGATCAGTTCATTCCATGTGGGATACTTTGCTCTTGTCTTGCTTCTTCAGGGCACTTATTTAATCAAGATGATTTTGAGTTCTCACCATGGTCTTTGAAGAGCTAGCAGGCCCTTCCAGCTTGATTTTTGTCTTCAGATTTAACATGCATCATTGCTCCATCATTGCGTAGCCAAATCAAATTTGTCAGACTCGTGATTTGGCTGACATAAAGAGGTGACTTGCCCAGCAAAACATGTGCCATCAGATCTAGATGGAGTTACATCGTGAAGTTACAAGAGTAATAACCAACATTCTCTTAGAGTGTTACTGAATAGAGTCAAAAAGCTGTCTGTCAGGTAAATAGCTGTTGAATTCTCCATGGATTTGAAGATGGTAACCAGTACTATATGTTGCTTCCCTAAACAAACTACTCATTACAGAAGAAAGCAGGACAATTCAGCAGAAGCTTCTGTTTCGTCACTAACTTCTAGTTAGATATCCTGTGTTTTAGATTGTTGTGAGATGAAACTGTGACCTACTTTGTCAATGACGCTATCCAAGCAGGTAGGCTGTAGTCTCCTACCTGGAAGTAACTGTGTAATGTCTGGGAAAGGATCAAACAGAAGCCCTGTAAATTCTTAATTGCTGGTGTATACAAACAGATCTAAACTCAATTGCAAGCCCCAGCCTGGATTGTTAAATGTTTGCAGGAAGGACGTGGCATACCGTGAAAGTATATGTGGGAAAACAGCAACCTTACTTAACCTTCAGTGGAGCCCTTTTGGACACATTCAGGAGGTTGTTAGTAGAATTTGGAGATACCACTAACACTCATCTTAGATGAGCTGCCATAACAAGAACCATTTTTTTTTTTTCCCCATGAATTAAATTTCATGCCAACTTGGGATCAGCACTTATAAAAAGACTATAAATCAATCATAGAGAGCATAATATTTTTTAAGGACTGCAGTAGCTGTTTCTCACAACCTGGATATGTTACTCTTTCAAGTTGTCCAGAAGCATCTGTTTTGAATGATTTGTCAGGTAGAATCAATCTTATACTTTAGTTCAAATGATACCCTTGAAGCAACATATTTGTATTGGCACCTTAATAGCCAAAGAGTGAAAGGTTTGATATTTCAGTGATCTAGTACTGTGGGAATACTAGACTAAGTGGGTGCTTTGAGCAACCTGCAGCAGGAATGAGAGATATGTGGTTGCTTCATACAGTGTGGTAGGCTTCTCCCAGAACCTGGAGAACCACTGGCTGCACAGTATAGTTCTATTACAGCATTTTTGTTTAAATATTGTGACAGTTGGCAAGTGAAACAATGGTTAATAGCACAGGTGAAGAATTATACTTCCTTTTTTTTCCCCCCATGTTGCATAGTATGACAGTAATAGATGCATTTTCATAGAGGGCCTTTCATTGGATGATCAAGTGTTTTATGAATGCTGAGTGAAGGCACAGACACTGCTGTGATCACCCAAAGTGCATATAAATAAAAATAATATATTTGAAGCATGTAAGAATGTTGTCTATAGTTGGAAAAAAAGAGTAGATGTAAACAGGTAGACATCAAAAATCAAAGCTTATGATCTAGAATGCAGACCAGCTGCTGATCAAATCAGTGCTTTCAAAACACTGGAAGTATAGGACCATTTAATACAAATACCAGTGCTACCTTTCATAAATAATCTCATTGCGATGTGTTCTTTTAGACTGAATGGTTACAAGTCAGTTCAAGGACAGAGCAGTAAAGCTAAGATAATAATGAAGGCTGTTGCTTGTCAAGGGACTCTTGCAATAAAAATATGATATGTATTTTACTGCCAGCGTTATGGTTTAGAATTTCATCTTTAACTCCTTGTCCTTCACTCCAGTTTTGACTCCAATCATCCTTTAATTTTCTTCTTTTGTAGCATCACCCACAAGTGTCACTGTGTGTTCTCCCACAGGAATCTGTGATGGGGTTAGCTGGCAGTAAAGGACATGAGGTGGGGATTGATATTCTAGGTGTACAACCAGACTGTCATCTCATTGGTATTGAAGATATTTTGTGAGTATCTCTTTTGGAACACTTCTACAGCCATATCTATTTGACTTTAAGTGTATTTCTTGGGTAAATGTTGATCATGCTCTCTTTAATGTGTCTGAAGTCTTTTAAAAGATGTAAGAATAAGTAGAAGGTGGATCCCAACATCATTCTTTAGCTGTTTGTGGTAAGAGATGTGCAACAGGTTTGGGAGACATACCTGAGGATTGCTGGGGAGGAAAAAAATGCCTTTAGTTTTCTTTGTACTACTTCTCCTTGACTTTTTTATAAAGTCTGCCAAAAGGTGCTTTTTAACCTGTTACATGATTTTGGTTGGATTTTCTTTGCCTGTAATTACTAAATGCCTGTTGACATCTGGGTTTATAAGTCTGCTTGTCTCAGAATACTCCAGGGCGCTCCATTAATTCTGATATCTTATATGTGAAACAGCAAATCTCAAGTTTTATCCTCCATGGTGAAATGATTTATACAGAAAAGATTAAATAATCATTGCTGAAAAAAAATGTGTGCATATAACCTCTAGCTTACATTTGCTATCAGTCAGGACATTCATGCTGTTCATGGCATATCATCAATACCACTGAATTATGTGCTGTTTATTTGTGTATACTGAAATACATTGGTTAGTAGTAGAACTATGCAGAAAACTGTAAATGCAATAGAAACATGTTCTTTGAAATAAAACTGTAACTTCTAGTCACATTCCTGTTCCATTTCAGAGAGCCATTCTTTAATTAGTGTAGTTGCAGAATGAGAAAAAGAGCATATTTCTCCCTTTCCTAAATCAGAGATCCCTAGATAATATTAAGTTCTATAGCTTTCAGTATGACTAATTTGCCATAAGATTTCCTGTTCTTGATTTGGTGAACAGTTGGGTGATTTCTATTGGAACTATAGGTTACAAAGAAGAGTCTTCCTCACTGATAAATGAAAAAGCTTGTCTGCATTTGAAAGGCTTGTTGCTAATTGAACAAAAAAAGCTATTGCAGCTTCCCCCCTGGAATGGAATGCAAGCATAGTTTATGGTGCGATAAAGCCTATTGGTTTGTTTCTTGTTCTCCCTTTTTTGCCTTTACAGGTTGAACTTGTTCTCAGAACAGAGTAAGTTGATAGGACTTCTGTTGTTCAAGTTTTGCATTCCTAAAAACACAGCAATACGTAGTGATTTTTTTCATATTTTGTCCTGTTATAATTCCTGGGCTAACATGTAGCCTTCAATATGTGAATTGTTTTCATGTAGTCTGAGCAGTATCTCTGTGGATTCGCTAAGGAACTTTGGTAGAAGAGAGGCCTTAGTGTTTATTTGGATGGTCTACTCTGCAAGAGCAAATGATCCCACCTACTCTGAACACCTTCTAGATGTATCTGTCTCTGTAGGGAACCTGATATTCTAGACTGGCAGAGAGGATATCCAGCTAGGCAGATGTCACTGGGCATTAATGCAATAGTGACAGTGATATTATTGATATGATGCGCCACCTCTTCTATCCCCAAGAAACGGTGCGTCATCTGCACTCAGAATGAAACCATTTTGCTGAATGTAAACAATAACTGTTTAGTAATTCCCCTTCATGCTTGCCTGGATGATGCTGAAATTTTCAATTCTCTTGATACTGGTGTTACTAAGTCCTTTTCTTTGACTTACCACTTACTGTAGAAGCTCAAGCAGACATATTTATTTTTTCGCAGAAAAGGGAGCATCTGAGAACTAGCGTGTTAATGAGTCCTGCTCACCTCTGCTTGTTGTGTAGGACAATCGACTGCAGTTGTAGCTCTTATTCTTTATCCATCTTGAGGGGAGAGGTTAGTGGGTGGTTGCCAATGCTATGTAGACATTATCGAAGTGTGTTATGGCATAACGGTAGCTCTGAAACAAAACAGAAGGTGTTCTATTTTTAAGCTAGTAAGCTTACTGCTCTTGGTCAAATGCTGTACTTCATAAAGGATCCAGATGCAATATTCCCTAAAGGCAGCTGAATCTGGCTGTGTCAACACTAACTCATATGTTCGCACTGCTACATTTAGCATCACAGTGTGTTTTGGAGAACAAATGTTTAAAAAACATCCAGTGTACAATTTACAAACGTTTATTTTGCAGAAGCTTAATATGTTATGTATTACACACTAACATATAGTCAAGTGAGCGTGAGTGGTCACAGACTGCCTCACTGGCAGAAAGCTTCTATAAAGTCTTACCTGTTCAAAATCAAGCTGACATTTTTAAAGGAGGGTGAAAATAATTAGTGTTAAACTGTTTTTTTAGATGTATACATCATACGTTTTATTAAAAAGGCTCAATGTGATAGGTGAATAATCTGTACATGGTGTCCAGATTTACTGGATGGAAAGTGACACACTGGCTCTGAGTTCCTAGCCTTCAGTACTGATTTAATAACTATTTCTTCCAGTAAGGTCCTTTATTGCTCCTCCTATCCAAAATTAAATTAACATTTCTCTGCCTTAAAGCCACAGAAATCAGTGGAAAATGTCCTAAACCTTATCTGTTTCTGGAGGGCACACTAAATTCGACATTTTTAGCATGCGGGTGTTGGAGAATGTATTACCCATGCATGCTAGACACCATAGAAGGCCAAAGAAATGAGTCATCTGCTGCATCTGGTCTGATCTGCACATCACTATTTCAGCTGCTACCTTCGCACCAGCTATCCTACTTCCAGCCTGTCTTACTGTTTATTTAAGAAGGGATACATCTCATCTTTTTCTGAATCCATCTTTTGTGGTAATTTCTGAAAGGCAGATTGGGGAATCTTGGTCTCGGGTTCATTTCTATCCATGTCTTTTGACTTACAGTAGATTTCTGATTTCTGAGGACATGGCTGACAGGAATGTGACCTTTGGTAAACTAAGATTGATTTTTTCAGTTCACCCAGCTGTTCAACACCCTCACATGAATCTCATCCAGCCTTGTGGATTTGAATACAAGAAACTTTTTAATGGAGTCTCTAACCTGTTGCTTCTTCACTGTTAGTTGTCCTTCTCCTTTCTAAAATGTGCTGATTCACCTGGAGGTGGAGGCTCGACTTTCCTTCGAAGATCAAAGCAAAAAAGTTATCAACTAATTCAGCCTTTCCTGTATCATTTGTCACCAGATTGTCTCCTCCACCCAGCAACAGACCTTCACTTTCCTCAACTTCCTTTTGTAACTGGCATAGAGTCCCTCTTGTGACTCTTAGTGTCTGATGATAATTTTAGCTTCAGCTGGGCTTTGGTTTCCTTGATTTTTTTTTTTTTTTTCCCTTAAGTATCCATACATGGCTTTTATATTCCACCTTTGTTGCCTGCCCTTGTTTCAGCCGTCTGTTTTTGTGTTCTTGTGTTTTATTGAGAAGCTCCTTGCTTAGCCAAGTAGGCCTTCTTCCAAATTTCCCAATCTTCCTCCACACTCAGGTGGCTTCTTCCTGAGCTTTTGGTAAGTTTTCTTTAAAATTTTTTCACCAGGTACAATTCCCTCATGGCATTCCCCCACTGGGAGAAATTATACTTTCCCTGATTTCATTATCAGCATTTATTTCTCCAGCAGAAGCTGTATGTCTGCATATTTCATTAATGTAGAGGTTCAGTGAGGTAGGATAGACAAGTGGGGTCCTTATCAGCCTAATGCTCTCATTAACATACAAATGCACTGAAGTAAGGTGGTCAGTGGGGTGCTTGCCTTTGACTTCAGGGCAGCCAGGATTTAATCTGCAGGTTTTGCAGATTATGTTTAGTCCCTGCAATTAACTTGCCCTGTGTGTGTGCTTAGGTACTGGTTTTCAGAGACTGGACATTAACATAGTGAAAAATTCTAAGGCAAGATTCTGCTTTGTCTGCTTTGTCTTACTTTGAGAGAAACACAGGTCTTTCTAGCTTTTTTCCTATTTAGAGTGGTAGAAAGGGATTTTTGAGTCACCAAATCCAAAAAATATTCACAAAAAATATTGTTGAAGCTACAGAAGTATGTCATTCAAAGCTTTGGTTTTGAATTGAAATGAAATTTCTTGTTTTTTTACAGACATTTATAACTTTTTTCTGTAGAGATTTCTTATGTAATTACTGTTGCATTTATATATACTGTTGCATGTATAACAATATATTGTTATTTTAAGCATTTCCATGAAGCAATTGGATTTTCATCACCTGTCGTTTTCTTCTTGTGTTCCCACAAAATGCAATGAGAGAAATACATCTTTATTATTAATTATTTGGTTCTAAGACTGTACATATGTATGGATCATTTTAAGTGTAGTGACTGCACAAGGTGCAAGGGTTTTAAAGTGAAGGTAGATTTAGACTGAATATAAGGAAGGAATTTTTTTTACGGTGAGGGTGTTGAGACACTGGAACAGGTTGCCCAAAGAAGTTGTGGATGCCCCATCATTCGAAGTGTTCAAAGTCAGGTTGGACGGGGTTTTGATCAACCTGACCTAGTGAAAGATGTTCCTGACCATGGCAGCGGGGTCGGACTCGATGATCTTTGTAGGTTACTTCCAGCCTAAACAATTCTATGATTCTGTGAATATTTCCTACTAATATCTGTGGGGTTGTCAGTTGAGTAAAGCTAATCTCTGATCTGATGTTTTGTATCATTATTATAAAGCAGTAGAAATTGCTCACCCCACTGTGCCAAGCCTGTTGAGAGTAACCCTTCATTCAGTTGTAATTTGAGGTTGGCCTCTTTTCCAAAAAAGTCTTTCTCTTCATAAGAAGTTTCTCAGTTTTCTACTTCAGGGCTGAAATTTTCACCATCAACATTAAACAAAATATGTACTCATTTGTTTGGAAAATGTTTTGCAGAAATTTTTTGGCCACAGTATGTTTAAGTTATTTTTTTCTTGGTGCAGATTTGATTGATCAACTTGTTCAGATACATAAAATTGGAAAGAAATAAAACCCCACTCTTCCTAAAATCCTTATTTTTGTGAAGAAAAATGTCTTTATCTTTCAATAAAAATTAACAAAAAAAAATCAAAACCAACTGAAAAATCGATTAACCTTTCAAGAATGAATACCTCTAAATTATTTTTTTCAAGATGATGTACACAACCTAGAGCACATATTGTAGAATAAATGAGCATTATTAAATGTGAAAAATAAATGAACACATTGTTTCTTATCTTTCAAAATCAATTTTTTAGTGGGAGAGAGAACTAGAACATTAATTATCATTGTAAACAAGCATTCTTTTTATTTGTTTATCCAGGAAAAAGGAGATGCTTGCATAATGGTTAATTCAGACAGCCTGTTCATAAAACCCTTCATTGATTTTTTTTTTTCTTTTTCTGTTTTCTTTTCTCTGAGAATATAGCTCAATGTTTGTTGATAAAGCAGCTTGCTTTCCCACAGATGGTAATGCTGAAGCTACCCAAGAGCAGATGAGAAACTACACAAATGTAGGTCTGCTTCGTTTTAGGGGAAGAAAATGCACAAAACATATGCTATTTGTTGCCCTAAACCATGCTTCATTCACCCTGAGAATTGATGACTGTGGCTTTGAAGTATGAATAATGAATTCAGTTTATTTGGAAGAGGAAGGATTTTATTGTGGGCTGCTGGATTCCAAATAGTTGGGCTGAAAAGATATATGAGTGTGTAAACCCCAAGTTTTTAAAAATTTAAACCCAGAAACTCTGCTTATCTCTAAGGGGAAGAAAAAAAAAGTATATAAAAAAATAAAGATAATGGAGGCCATAGTGGAAAATTTACATTTAAAATAGATCTTGTTAGGCAAAGTGTCTGATTTGTTTCCTGTTAGTCTATTTAATTTTGCCACTGCCAGAGAGAAACAAACTTTTATGTTGGCTAAAGGTCTTATGCTTTCATGTTGTTTACCTGCTTGGTGAGTATGCTGCTTTAATAAAAATTAAGGTTTCCAAAATCAGCGAAAATGGTGAAAGAGTTGAACAGAAAAGTGTGAATTTAATAGATGAATGCAGCAGCATTCCAAATGAATGGTAAACTCTCCAAGAGAATCGTATCATTGGCAGAAGCAAGGGAAGGAAGAATGGCAGTAACAGAAACTGCTGTGTCTATCCTGAAAATTGGAGATGTCTGTCACACCTCGGAACTACCTGAACTAATGAACTAAATTGATTTTCAAAATTTTTATATATATAATCTGTATGAAATCTATGAATTTTTTATAAACACTGCTTTTTTTCCTGACAGTAAATACATGCATTTTCATTAATCTTATATCTCATCACTGGACCTGGAGCTCCATTTAAGCATTCTACAACAGTTCTGTGAGCTCTAGAGAAACAACAGTGATTTTACAAACATTTAACAAAATTATAATGTTTATCAAAATAGTAACATATCAGGGTGTGGAAAGAGCATAAAACTCAAGCTATTTCAAGTTTCTACAGTACTTGAAATCTATTTAAATACATTGTTGCATATTTTGTGTAAGTAGCATTAGTATGAAACCAACAGTTTTCTGTTGCCTCCAGTTTGTTATTTCTTAACTGTTATTATAAATAAGATAGGGGCTATTTCTGCAAATGCAAACTAGTCTTCATTTCAGAGAGTCCTTTTACGTGGGAGTCGCTCCAGGTAGATCTAAGGCTTAGTATACTAAGGACCATTTATATAAGATGACTTGGTAGAAAAAGGAGCTGAGGTGATGGGCATATCGAAGAGATATAGCAGACAGCAAGGTCATTGGGAAAAGTCTGAACATGATTCAGGTTGAACAGCTGGTAAGATCCCAGGTTAATTTAATGCTTGTCCATGGAAGGAATTAGTGCAGGATGGTTAGCACACTGCAAATTATAAATTGCCAAGATAAACCCTAAGAGGGTCTTTGATTCCTGCCAGTCCTGTAGGGGCTGGAGTACAGCACCATCCCTGTTCTGCAGTCTTTTGGGGCCCATCTCTCTTCAGACAATCCACTGGCATGCTGCCTGCTGCTAGGGTTTTCAAGTCTGTTTTTCAAAACTGGGATTTGTTGTCTGCCAGAATAGCAGCACCTGGAAAATCTTGTCCAGAAACAAAGATTGTAGGGAAGCTGTAAAATATTCCAGACCTTTCAGCTGGCAGAAAGACAACTTCCTACCAACAAAATTCTCATCTCTAGAGTGTTTAGGTCTAGGTGAAATTTAGATTTCATCAGCTAGAATGATTATTTCACTTTACTGGCCAATTAGAAAAAAAAAAAAATATCAAATTTTCATTATTCTGTTCTATTTGCTTGCTCAGGTTACTGTAACACTAGAGTTCCAGAACAAATACAGTCATTATTGTAATCAATTTTTTAAAAATCATATATTCTTAAATATTTTAATACTTTATTGGTAAAGAAAAACCTTGCTTAGCTTTACATAATACCTAAAGAAAAGTTCTACTGGATTTCCATAATAGAAAAAATGAGAAAATTTTTTTTTAAAGAAAATGGTCATCATATGTTCACAATAATTCCTTTTTGATTTGGAAGTAAAGCTAATTTATGCTTTCCAGTGAAATAATTAGAAATGTACACAAGAGTGAAGAAACCATGAGGTTAAGTTAATCTATTGTTTAGATCTTCAGAGCAATAACAAATGTTGAAATTCACACTTTCAACATTGGGGAAGAACCACTAAGACTCAATTTCAATTCTCTGAAATAAAAGCACTTGTGATAGTGTTTCATTCTTCCTCCCATTCTCTTTATAACAGTTTCCACGGGAGCTACTTTCAGGGAGTGTCTTCTCTAGGTTTTTTTACAGGAAAATTTAAGACCATTAACATTATTTTTCTTAGTCTGTGGCTCCAGCTGCTGCAATTTGTCTTTGAGATTCATGAGTACTAAAATTCACCAAATTTAATTTTAAATGATGGAATGTATTGCCATTCATTTACAAATGAGAAACAACTGCAATAAACACAGAGGAAAAATAACTGGAAGAAATGGATGGTGTAATCATGCATATGCCATTACCAGCCTGATCTCCTCCGGCTGTGTGCTTTTCTGCTATATCAGTCAATCAAATGATACTGTATTGGAAAAGCTTCTTGGGATATTAAGCAATACATTTTTAATGATTTTTTTAATGACTTCTACACATGCAGAGTGGGCCAGTGCAGCTGTACCAAGTTTTGTCAGTTTTTGTAAGTGTGCATTCTTACAACATACGCTACCAGTCAGAGCATGAAGGTCTAATAGTTCAGCCCCCCCAGCATCAACTTGCATGCTCCCCGGGATCCTGTTTCCCCCTTCGTCTGCACTGTATAATATTGGCACTCTTATTTTGTAGTCAGTGAGTATCACAGACTTTCAGACCAGATCCTGATTTCTTTCAAAATAAAAGTAGTATATAGGGTTACTCTGGATTTATACGGGACTCTGCACATAGAATGTTACCTTTTAATTTGAAACAATGGAGAATACTACAAGCTGCTTTTTATCGTGTGACTGCTTAAAAGTTGTATGTTCCATTTTGCAATGGGAAGCCAAGTTAGAAGATGCTGTGCTTTCTTGTAACGCAGGAGTTCTCAGTCTAGAACTCAGAAATGCCAAGCTGACTAGTTAAAAGGGATTGCATAAATATGAGTGAAACATGTAGTATCTGAAGTCCGAGTTCTATATCCGGTTCTGCCGGATGCATCTTTGTCTAATTTCTCAGCTACTTTGTTTAAAAAAATGAAAATTAAGCTCATTAGACCAGAGAGGTCCTGATTCCCGCTCTCATCCTTCATAAGTGCAACTGCAGTCCACTTGGTCAGGAGGCAGATCCAGCTGGGGACCAAACTGTGAAAGCCCCTTCTGTTGTAAAGTGTTGAGGAGTTGATCAGGCTCCCTGAGAACCAGGGTGAGTTTCCTGAGCAGACCAACTGCACAGCTGCTGGAGCACTAGGGCTGGTGCATGCTCAGGAAATAGATGGATATTATCTGTTCCGAAACTGTACATACCTTACAGAATCTCCCGTTGGAGGTTTTGTCCTCTGCATTTAGATAGTATTAATGGGACAAGGCGTGCAGGTGGCCATGGATTCATACTGGGGTCTTTTTTGTCATAAGTTTGCTTAGTAGCCATTATGATGCTGACTACTCTGTAAGAGAATCAGGGAGTCAGCTGTGGTCTCTCTTACATCATGGTGAGCCCATCCCATGCTGCATCTATAAAAGTCATTCTGTTGACTGTGCACTGGAACTGGCAACCCTGTCACATTTAGGTTTTGACAGTAACTTTTCTAATAAAACCTTGTAATAAAAGGCAATCGGCAAATTCCTGATCATCTTTGTGAAGCATGTTAATAATACATGCTAACTGTCTGGGTCAGAGACAGGGCTATGTGTGCCATACTATTAAGATTTGTTGGTGATTTCTGGAGAGTTCAGTTTGAATCAAATCTTGGTGTAATTTCACTTGGCAGCAGGAGGAAAGTGTTAGGGTTTGTATTTTTTCCCTGGTAGGGTTTTTTCCCCTAAACTCTGAGACCTCTTCAAGTTCATACACAGAATATTTCTGGTAATTGGCAGTTACCTGTTTTTCTCTAGCATTGTTCTTAAAAAAGGTGGAACAGTTCTCCCTGAAATTTTCTTTAAAATTCCCCAGAAGGAGAGACCAAGCCTGAGAGGTGATAAGCTGGGAAATGATAATGCAGAAATTCAGCAAAATTCTAGGCAACATAAAACTATTGTATGCTTTTAGTCTACGTATGACTGCCACCCTCAACAATCGTTCTGTAGAAATACACTCTCCAAGTAGTCATATAGGGAATAGCACCCTCCAAATGAGCCATAGAGTGCCAGTTGGTTCATGCTATGCATATTAATATTTCATAATGAAATGCATAGAGATTTGGGGGATTTTGAAACATGGATATAAATTTGCATCTTGAGCTCATACTCTAGATGAAGGAAGACTGTACTTCACATTTAATGTACAATATATACTCTGCTTATATGATTAATCACTGTCTGATAACTGAATAAAATAAGGCATCCTTTCACCACTTAAAAATACCTATATTTTACAGCAATGCATTGCTCAAATTTACGCTTTTTTTCTTTTTTTTGTTTAATTTCAGTGATCAAGATTTAATTGTGTAGCACCCTTATCTTTAGAAAACACAGTTTTATAAAGACTCCAATTATTTTTAGACTACTTTTCTGGAATCTGTAGCTAAGGCCAGAATTAATATGATTTCTAAACCGCATCCTTGATAGTTGGTGAAGCTAAAGATAGATGTTTTCCCCAAAAAAGTGAAGTGAGAATTGGCAGTATGGGTATAGACCTGTGGGGATAAGTGATGTTAGATGCAACTAAACTATGTTTAATGGAGATAAATTAATTTTGAAAAGACTGAGGAAGAAACAAACCTTACTGTTAAAAGAAAGAAGCATCCAACCAACTATAGTAGGATTGATAGAATAGACTCAGTCATTCTTGATGCTATAGTGAAATAATGCTAAATGAAATACTGGATGTGTCTTGAGAAAAATTTATTATGTGTTTACAAAGTAATGAGAGAAATTTGACAGAGAAAATAGTGATCGTCTATCTTAGACTCTTACCCCTCGTATGGAAGGCTAAATTTCTTTCTGCATGTCAGTATGTTAAACAATATCTGTTTGATCAAAACCAGGAAGGACCATTTTAGATTCCTTCAGTCTCCATCATAAAATTTTTTTCCTACTCATCACAAGCTAAAACCTTGCCTGCTTGCCACCTACAGCATTAAGAGCAGCTGTTGACACATAGGCTGCTGGAAAAAATGGCAGAATACACAAACAAGAAACTCTGGCTGGGCAGACAATTCCATGTAACTTGTGATTTTTCTGTGTATGTTCGGAAGCTTTTACTTCCTTTGGCTCAGGTAGAAAAGAAATAGTACATATTGTGGAATCAACTGGAAAAAGGGGTTCCCACCATACTTTTCCAAAATTTTAATCAAATAAATTCACAATTAAAGTTTTTCTATCATTTGCCCATTGTGCTCATGTCAAAATTAGCATATATATATAATGGAAACCATATTTTGTTAAATATTTTTCTAGAAGCAAAAGAGGACAAATAATATTTCTTGGATCCTTATTTCCTAACTCCCTTTTTTCTTGCTGTATTTATGTGCTAGAGTTGAATTTGTATTAGAACAGGGCTGAATCCCTAATGGCCTCCGCTATTTTTTTCCTTGAGATATAAAAAGGAGTGCTTATGGTGTTGTAAAGGTCAGACTGAGGATCCTGAATTCTCTTTTCACTTGCTTTGGTTTTCCTCTAGTATTGTTCCATTGCTTCTGTGAGTTTACTTTTGATTTAAAATTCTGTATAAGGAATCTGAAACTGTAATATAGAATGCAAGAAGTGAGGCAGCACACTTTGGAACTTGGGTCTTCTCTCCAAATAGCTTCTGTTCCCAGGCGTTTATATATTTATTTTTTTTATTCTGTGTGCCTTAAATTTCAGGTGTTTACTAATGTAGTCAGAATACAAACACAGCAAGGTATATTTATTTTTAGTTATGACAAGTGTTTTATTAAACAGTCCACCAATAATGATAATTGTAGGGCTTGTGAGGATACAATTTAACAAGTATGTCTAAAGTTAGGTGTGTCAGTAATCCCATTATTCTGATTTATCACATATGATAACAAATGTTATATTGCAATGCAGCAGAATGTAGAATTATCTGTAATGTTGGAATTAACTCCCATCCTGAAAACAGTATAGTTACTTGAGTGCAACACTCTACCTTGGCTAATTTACCCAGTTGAGAAATCAAGCTGAGCTTTTCAAGGTTCTGCCCTTGCTTATCTTTGTTCTGTAGCAACAGGTGTCAGAAGCATCTCCTGTGTTTTCACGAGCGCAGTGAAAAACACCCTAACCTTTGTATGGCAAAAAGAGCTTTTCTTATGTCTCCTTTCCTCTACCCCAGGCATAGTCATTTTCTATAATGATATTTAATATTCCCCTATGCATTCTTTGACAGTATCTAACATTTCAGTCTGGACACCAGAATCTAGGTGTTTAAAAGATCAAGTAATTAACTCTCCACTAGTAGCAGAAGTATCCCCCTCTACCTCAAAAAAACCCCAAAAGCAAAACATAGCCCAGACCTTAAAGAAGAGAGATCAAATCATTTTAGAAGTTAGTATTATAGTTACAAGTAGACCTCAAGCTTTAATGCAATATAGACCTCTTGTAATAATCTAGCATGCACCCTCACTGAGTAGTGAGGTAGTTTAGGACAAAGCTCTTCCTGGAGAGTAAGTAATACAGATTCTTCAGTTGTACCAACCTTCATCTTGGTAACTGCATTCAGTACTTTGAAAGATTTGTAGTGATAGAGGGCATGCAAAGAATTATTCTGGTAGTATCAATGTTTATAAAGTTAGAAAGTTATATCTGAACTATATTTCTAAATACATTCTATTTTGCAAAGGTTTTATAAGTAAAGCCATAAAAGTGCCAGAAGTGCTGAGTGTATGTTGGCTAATTTAATTGCTACACACAGGTGTGTGAAAACAGGCATTCTGACTGGTTTTTTTTTATTTAACTTTTATTGTTTGTTTCTCATTTTCAAGACTGAGAGCATTAAATGAGTATCACACCATTTATGTATCTGTCTAGGAAGATAATTTTTATTCCTGCTTTGTCTCTATTGTTGTACATAGTAAGGGTCTTTCTTTTCTCCTAAGAAAAACTTCTGTTGTTTCTGCTTGTAGAGTCACATTTTATACAAGTTTTCTCTGCAGTCAACTTATCTATCTAGCAAATGCTTTCTGAAATTTGTCAGTTGAAGGACTAGAGCTGTGACATGTATGCCAAAAATGGGCAAGATAGAACATCTGGAATGACTTAGCTGGAAAACAGAATGTAGAAATTAATTAGGAGAAGAACCTAAGAAAATAGGAAGAAGTCTGTGTGGCTGAAAGTATACACAGTATTTTTTTTAGGCTGCTGGAGAACTTGGTCGGATAAATCTTGAGCTGAGGAAGGCATTTCTCAGACCCTGGCTGTCAATGATATGAATGCATATTTGGGATGTAATAAATCTATGCTCATGGTCTTACTTTCAGCTAAGCAGAGCAATAACTGCACTGGAATTGCCTGCCTTGCAGGTGACGTACTAAGCTCTTCTGGCACGATTCCAATATCTGGAAACATTACAGTTTTAGTTTAGTATTAAAAAGTGTCAAACTCCCATTTTATTTATTTATCCTTCCATCATATTTTGTAGAACAGATTCATGCTTCTCCTGCAAGGTTGTGTTATCAGTTCAAATCTGCTCCATGGTGATAAATATCAAACCGATCTGATGGTTTAAGTAAAAATGAATTACCTGTTTGGTCTGGCAATAAGTAGTGATGGCAAGGCTTAAACAACTATGGACCACTAAATAAGCACTTACTCCTAAACAAGGCTCTTCTGTAACTAGGTTAAAAGATAAATAATCTGATGTGTTTGCCTATTTCAGTCCTGAATAAGTTCACCATTAATCTGTTTATAGAAAAATGGACATATATCAAAGGTGATACACAAATGTAAATCTGGAACAATGTATACGTGAATTGGGCCTTTATTCTATTCTTGGGGCAAATAGAGGATTTTGTCCCCTGAAACTGTTATGGTAACACAGACAATATATTTTCTTTTAAAAACACAACACTATTCAGAAAATATTTCTTGCTTCCCAGGAACACTTTTCCTCCCATGTTTTTCCGCTGTTACAGCTTAAAATAGATGAGAATACTACACAGATCTTTAGGCAGTGATTTTCTGGGTTATTTTTATATCTGCAAAGTATTTCCTTTCAGTCTCATAGATGTTGGTACCCAGATGTGTCAGATGTTTCCATTACTGCCTCTAGGACCGGAGTCTCAAAACACAGCTACTACATCAGTAGCAAGTGTGTCCTTGGGGATGATTGAGTTCCATCAATTAAGTGGACCATATGCTGAATATAAGAAGTGGCTTTTCCCTTAGTGCTGATGGCTTGAGTAATTTTGGCAATGGTAATACTCTCCTGGTGTATTAAAAACATATTAAAATAACATCTTACCCAAATTAGGGCTGAATTATCCTTACAGATACGTATCACTTCTAAACTAGCTGAGTTCAATAAAATTATGCTTGATTTCCAGTTGTAGTTCACTGAGTCTTAGCAGGAGAACAAAACCTCTAACACTTTAAGTAGACCCTGCTTTATCCTTACATTTATATCAGTGCTTTGCTATTTTTACTGCTGGAATTTTTTTCTAATGTCTTGCCTGAATCTTGCCTTCTTGCAGTGCACAGAAGTACTCTGCTCACTCTGAACACAGAGAACAGACTATTCTAAAATAGCAAAAAAGTGAAGCAGTAAACTCAGATTTTGAGAAAGGGAACACATGGAGCTAAGCAAGAAGACAGGTAATTAGTGAGTAGCAGATCAAACCTGGGATGGGATTTTGAGAGGAGAAGCTGTCAAAATGTACTTGCCTTTAGGGAAATAAGTTACCCACCTGCCTTGCCGAAACCGGGATATCTCTTCTGCTTGTTTGCCATCCCTAGGATTCTCTAAGATTATGTTCAATGTTTGCAGTAAGAAACGACTTAATAGAGGCCTAATTCTAGAAAAAAAGCTGATAGTTATATTCTCTCATGGCAAAGGAAAGAGAAATAGCATATTGCTGGCAGTCCTGCAATATGGTACCTGCTACAACATGAACAGAAGCAGAATTTTGTTACAGGTTGCAAATTTCTTTCTGTGTCCTTGAAAATCTCCACAGGAGTGCATGCATTGCTCTTCATTTGCAAATTGTTGAAGCTGTTACCTTTCTGGTGTTACCTTATCTTATCCTAATTTCTTTAGCTTCTAATAGCTGTGGCCTATTTACTTTTGAGGTCTAAATCATCTTGGTTTAACAGAGGCATGGTTACCTGGGGCAATTTCTATTCCCTCTAGAAGCATGCTTTTATGATTATGATGTTTATAAGCCTCAAGCAAGTGGTTGGGAGGACAACGCAGCACTCAACTCCAGATGGCCCAGTTTTAACACTACTAACATGATTCATTTTTTTTGGAACGACTATTTCTTTTTTATTTGCACAAAATGCACTTCTTGCTACAAGTGATTTTTCTGTGATTATAATTTTATGCTGAGGTATTCTGTGGACTGCTTTGCTCATTATGTTTCCTTCTTAGTACAACTTCTAAAGACATACATAAATTCTGAAATATACAAGAGCTGGGTAACCTGGGAAACGTTTAATGCCTCTTACTTTTTGGAACGTATGACAACCTTGCTATACTAATAGAAAATCAAATTAATGAGATTTTACATTTTTTTCTGCTAGGTCAACATGGATAGTTAAACCTTCTTTTGCTTATGGAATTCTGCCATTTTATATATGGTGGAGTTAAAAACAAGAGACTTCAACTTTTGCTGAGGATGGGGTAATAAATTAGAAACGTTTTCCCATCAGTTCACCCCCTTAACTTTAACGTTTCATTCCAGTTCTCAGCTTAGTTCCAGTCCATTTGCACCATGAAGATAGTGAAAGCCAGTCACAATCCTTGCTAGTACAAGAGCATTGTTGTAAGACCTCTGCCTGTGAAGAAAGAGGCTGCAAAAGAGAACTGGAGCACTCTAATAAAGTTATCCCCTACCACCATGATCTCTTAAGATCTCTCTCTCAGTGGCATAGATATAAGCAGGATGGCAGATGTTTTGAATATTTCCTGGGGTCCTTCTCTCTGAATATGCAGGAGTAAGAGGAGCTGATTTGGTTTAAATATGAGTTTTGATCTTCTGAAGTTCATGCTTGGCTTCTTAGCTTACCTATTTTTAGTTCTAATAATATTGTTAATATTATATTGTTACCTTTTTGAAACATATTAACTCTGCCTCTCTTTTCCCTGTAAAAAATTCTTTAAAGTCTCCTGCTGAAGGTCTATGGGTATGTTGACATCTTTTTAACAGGTTTCTTCTGCAGCTGTGTTATGTCAGTTGTAATTGAGAAACTTGTCTGACAGGTATTTTCTCTGCAGTTTTAGTTTGCAGTTTTGTGTGCAACTGATAGGAAATAGATCTCAAATCAATCAGAGGTTTGGCCAAGTTTAAGGCTCTTTGTTTTTTCAATTGACTTGTCTACCTATTCAAGGTAGTCCTGATTATTCAGTTGTTCTCTTCTTTATGAACCTCTGATTTGGACAATGTGGTCTTGGAATGTTTAAAATTTCTTTTCTTTCATTGTTTTCTGAATGCCAGAGAAAGGATTTGTCCTCTGTTGATGTATCAAAGTTCATTAAAACTTTTTAAGGAAAGGGTCATAGTGTATAGCTCAAAGAAGTCACCTGCTAAATATGTTGATGTGAGAAAAAATAAAACTGTTAATTAGCATCAGTTTATTGTGAGTTCACTCCTCTTCTTACAACCTGCTTGAAATAGATGACATTATACATAAGTATTCGGTCAATATTTTCAATGAAAACATTTGTAATATTGTTTGTGAAGAATATATTTCTCAGACCAGACTCTTAGTCATTTGATATTCAGTGATTTCTCATTCACATTGGTTACCCAGCTTCAGTAACAAAGTGTGGTAGATAAAGAAGATGTCTAGGAAATGATAAAGAGGTTAAAGCCAGGAGTTTACTTCTAACTCTATTTCAAAGAAGAGATAAATCAGAGATAGCCTTTCTGTACTCATCATTATTTCTTTTTTCTGTGTGAGATCTCATTTTTTCCTAGGACAAGTATGAAGAACAAACAGTGAAATATATTGGAAATGTACCTGAATTCAGTAGTTTAAGTTCTTCATATGTTTACACAGAATGAAACCAATAACTACCTAGGTTTGAAAACCTATGCCTAGCAGCATACTACTTCTGGACTGTCAGGAGATTCAGCGTGTCCCTCCGAGGCACCCAGTACTCGCTGCTGTCACTAAAAGCTATTGGACCAGATGGCGATATCCTCATTTTGAAGTATTTCTTTATTTCTCTATGCAGAGGCATTCATTACAAACTAATTGAACAGGCATGGTTATATGTTAGCATTAGGCTCACTACAGAGTGCTTAGATGAGGAGGGACAGATATACTTACATATGCAGATGCAAGTTCAACATGCTGACTGACGCTTTTTTATTTTGGCATTTTAAAGCAACATCATTTTTTCGACAATCATGGCAAAACTGGTGAGGTTGCTTACAGAAACAGCAATGAATAAAATGCAAAATTCTAGCAACTTTTACTTGCAGATTGAAGGGAAAAGCAGAGCAAAAATAAAAATATTTTTATATTTTTCCCGCTGTATATGTGGGAAAAAATACTATTAACTATCTTACCTGCCTGTATAGCTAGGAGCATAAGCAATAGGATTTTCAGTGAAAATGCATTTTAGTGGTTGGCACACTTCTATATGGCTAAGTTCAATGCATTCCAGGTATGATATTCTATAATAGTTTAGGTTAGTACCCAAGGTTTTATTTTATATATTTTCCCCAGTGAATACTCTGGCAAATCACCCTTTGGCATAAAAAGGAATATTAGTGCCGTTGGCTTTCTTTTTTCTTTTTTTTTGTTTTTCTGTGGAGCCTGATTTCATAGATAAGCTCTGAGAACATCTGTTGTGACAAGCCTTGCAGGTGAGTGAGACAGATCAATGAATACTTATTTTATGAATCCCAAAGTACCTTTTACTGTGGGGAAAATGTCTGTGTCCTTTGGTCCTATCAAGCTGGATACATAAGAAATGCTCCATAATCAAACATATAGATGCCTAAGGAATTTTGATGTTTCAAACTGAGAGTTTGGTCAAATTCAAATATATGAAAACTTACCTCAAATTCAAGTGTTAGCTTGAGCTTGAGAGCCTTTTGTCTAGAGACTAGACTGCAGCTGAATGGAGTCTTTAGATTTCAGTTTGGACCTGGAATGCCTTATATGATCATGAGGTACTTAAGATCCATCCAAGTTCTTCTGGAGATCAAATTCTGATGTCTGGTAAGAAGTACTAGCACATACTATCACGCTGTTTAATATCTTCATAAGTGATCTGGATGGGATCAAGTGTACCCTGATGAAGTTTGCTGATGATACCAAACTGAGTGGGGAAGTGGACACTTCGAAAGGGAGAGTCACCCTGCAGGAAGACCTGGATAGGCTGGAAGAGTGGGCTGACAGAACCCTTATGAGTTTCAACAAGGACAAGTGTAAGGTCTTGCAACTGGGAAAACATCATCCAGGAGTGCAGCACAGGCTGGGATCTACCTGGCTGGGGAGCAGCTTGGTGGAAAGGCACCTGGGGGTCCTGGTGGACAACAAGCTCAATAGGAGTGACCAGTGTGCTGCTGCTGCAAGCAAAGTTAACAGGATGTTAGGTTGCATCAACAAGGACATCACCAGTAGAGATAAAGGAGTTGTTATCCTACTCTACTCAGTGCCTGTCAGGCCATACTTGGAATACTGTGTTCAGTTTTCGTCTCTGCTATACAAAAAAGATGTGGACAGGCTGGAGAGGGTCTAGAGGAGGGCCACAAAGATGATCATGGAACTGGGAAGACTGTCATATGGGGAAAGGCTGAGAGAACTGGATTTGTTCAGCCTTGAGAAGAGAAGGCTTAGGGGAGACCTTATCACCATGTTCCAGTATTTAAAGAATGTCTACAAAGAAGGTGGAGATTCCTTTTTCATAAGGAGTCACATGGAAAAGATGAGGGGTAGTGGGTACGAGTTACTCCTGGGCAGATTCTGAGAGGAAACAATTTTCACAATGAGAAAAAATCAGCCACTGGAATTATCTCCCCAGGGAAGTGGTGGATTCCCCAACATTGGACACTTTTAAGATTCAGCTGGACAGGGTGCTGGGCCATCTTGCCTAGACCATGCTTTTGCCAAGAAAGGTTGGACCAGATGATCCTTGAGGTCCCTTCCAACCTGGTATTCTATGATAAGTTATGTAAAGGAGAGGTTCAGAAGGTGTACTCATTTCCAAGAGATTTCCTCTCTTAGACATTATTATGAGTTGAAAATCCTGGGGAACATTCAAACCTAGAATTGACGTTTGGCCACTAGCGAACACTTTTCCGGGCTGTATCAGTCTCATAAGTGTCCTGTCCAAAGCCAGCTCATGCTGTGGATTTACCATTTCACATTGTACTTCAGTGACATCAGCATCAGATATCTTCAACAAGTATCTTCATCTGCTCAAGATAAGTACCAGGCATTTTAAAATGGAATTTAATTGTCTATTCTCAATTTCAGAAACAGTATGAAAGAGCCTTCAAATGACCTTTGTCTCTAAAATAGATTCCAACTGTTTGGTCAGAAACTGAGGTCCAAATCCAAGTCTTGCTGATTTGACAAGGAGATTTGGATTTACATTGCATGTCAGTGCCAGAATACACTCCGTTTATGCCCACTTTTCTCTGTACGTTTCGTGTGTCTGACACATCTGAACAACACCTACAGGTACATTCTACACCTGCAGTGATTGGATCTTCTCTTTGAGACACCTTTTCTGGGGCTGTATCTTATTTACAATGGTATAATGGTATGGCATGAGGTCGTAATGACTTTTACAAATATTAGTAAATGACATTAAAGTGGTTTTAAAGTCTGTTTTTTTTGAGAATCTAAGTGACACCTAAAGGGTGGGTTTAAGGAGCCTTTAGCAAAAAATTGAATTACTTCAGCATAATAAGTTTGTCTTTCACTACAAAGACAGTTTGAGGTTGGGAGGAAAATTAAATGATTTGCAGCTCTCGGGCAAGATAAGATTAATGACAAAAACCATTTGACCCCCAGCGCACCTTCTTCCCGTGTCCAGTGTACCCTTAGGAAAAATGGGCTGTATGAATTGCTTCATCTCCTTCCCCACCCCCCTCTCTCTCACCATGAATGAGGTTTACTACCTATACAGTAGGTACAGCATAGAGTTTGATGTTGCATCACATAAAATTCACTACCTGTACAAGAAAGTCAGAAAGAGTAAGTACTCTTGGCTTAAGCTAATGTGGTTTTCTTGTTAACTGAACAGGAAAATAGCATATATGTAGTCAGTTATCAGGGCTCTACTGGCAAACGTTGGCATGCTTTTCTGTGGTAACCCAGTCACTTCTGATCACGGTACATACCTTTAAGTGCCTATGTCTCTTCTAGGGTTAGAAACCAGTTCTATGGACAGTAGGACCAGTATGAACACCTGTTCATACAATATGTTTTTTTAGACATGTAAAAGATTCAAGGAGAATCAGCTAAGAACAAATCTTGTAAGCATTTTATTCCCTCATGGATGTTGATTTTTTTTTTTTTTTGTTGCTCTTTATTGAATTTTTTAAGGAGCATTAAGCTACCACTGCATGACTGTTCAGTAACTGTGTAATTCCTAGAGGTCAGCACAAGTTGTCAGTTCTGCTTGCAGTTGTCTTGTGCCAGCTAGTCTCCTCTAATTGCAAACAGGACTTGTACAGTGTAGAGAAATCATGTACCATATTCTGACTGATAGGAAGATAGAATCTGTCACAGGAAAGTTATTTGTTTTCATATTTTTTAGTGTTTCAATGCACACCAACCAAAAATTTGCACTTAAAAAGATGCTTGTGTTTAATATTGTGGCACATACATTATCATTTACTTTTGCAGTTCTTCCAGCTAAATTTAGGAAGACAGTTTTAGGTCATGAAGTCTAGAGAAACATTTCAAATACAGAAAAAGAATATGTACAATTAGTATGTCATGTATGAATTTATGTGGATAAAATTTGAAACGCAGATTGTTCACCATGCTCCATCTTGGCAGATTTAATTGTAATGGATTCTCCATCCTTCTGTCTGGAATGTTACACAGACATGTGTGCATGCACACACAGGGCATTTAGCGTGTTCACAAAGGCTGGGATTTCTGTAGAGTTTAGGATGGATTTAGTTAACCGAGTATTGCTTTAAAGAACTTGGAATGCTATAGGGAAGATCTACCATGTCAGCCAAAGAGAAAAATGTTAACCAAAAAAAGCTCCTACATTTTTGTCTAGAGCACTTTTATGGTATAGTTAGTGTCTGTGTTGTACAAGCATCAGTTACTGTGTTCTCAGTAATTGTGACAGAAATATGGCAGAATAGACTGCAGTAGAATGAACTGAATTGAGAGTGGTATCAATATTGGAATCAACACTGAATTGACAGTGGAGTGTGAAATGCAGAGATCAAGAAACATTCTGGGCAGTAAGATCTTCATTGCAGGTAGTGAAACCATATAAATTACCCGAGAAAAGTCTGTGAACGGTATAATCTCCACTGAAGATAAAGTTTCTTTTAATTTACAAGAGAGATTCAACAGCTTCATAAACCCAGCTGTAGTAATTACCATATTTATGTCTAGTTCAGAACAGTTAATTGGAAATAATGATTTATCCTCCTCTTTCATGTCTGTGTATTATCATTACTTTGTTTAGGTTTGTCAGCATTCTCTGTTTATTGTGAAGTATATACATTATCTTCTATGCACATGGGCACACACACATATGTGCACATATATGCATGTATACTTAAGACCTTCATATTTTTTACATCAGGGAATATTTTGTTACCTTATTATAGCACACTAAGCCCTGCAAAGTCCTCTATGCCAGTTGTAAAAAATACCAAATTCTATAAATAAAAGAGTTGGATGTGAACATGGCTTTGGAAATATTTGGCTTCATAAAAAAAATTGCCAGTGATCTTCCATGGTACAAAGGACCGAAAAAAGGGCAAGTAATTTCCTAGAAATATTTAGTAAAAAAGAAATTGCTCTAAGCATGTAATCTCTAAATTTTATTAAATGAGCTAGGTAAAATCAATAGAAAATAGTAGTGGGAAAAGATGTCTTTCAGGTTTCAAGTTCCAAATTACCCTTCTTTCTATAGAAATCTTCATTACAGAAGGCCTCTTGCCCTGTTGTGTATCCTCAACTGACTCTCATATATGTGAGCATGAGAAAACAACTTTTTTTTTTTTAGATGGATAGTACTGTCTTGAGACAGATGTTTGGGGAGAAACTGGAGTAAAATTAACCTTCAGCTAACTAGCTCTGGCAAAACTTGAGGAAATAGTCTCTGTATTTTGTCTACTTTGAGAGTTTAAGTGAATCATGTGGCTTTGAAATTTGTTTTTAAAAATTCATTTATGAGCTCCAGAAAGCTAAATATTCTAGAAGACTTTATCCACACTTTCAGTGTCTGATAGTGCAAGGAGATGTCAAACACTGATATTCTTAAAACACTGAAGTTGAGTCATGAGGAAAAATCATGCAATAGCATGCTGTAAGCTAAAGGCTTCTTTATTCTAATAAATTATAGTTCTCATTTGCATACCTTCCTTTCTGCCTGTCAGTCTATGTACTCAACCTTTCAATTATTTATAGTTTAAATGTGATGAGTTTAAACTTATCAGTTCATATAACCCACCAAACCACTTTGTCACTACCAATTATTAGTGTTTAATATTATACCTAGAAGTGTCTCTCTGTTTCCCTCTGCTGTTCTGCAGAGACATTGCTTGTTTTTCCAGCCCAAACCCTGTGCTTGGAAAGCCCCACTTAGCTCACTTTAAAGCCAAATTGTATTACTTGCTTGCCTATAAACATCTGCCAGCAGGTCTCCAAAACTATTAGAACACATGCTTTGTGGTGTGTTCACAAGGTACGAATACATTGGGAAGCAGACGTGTATAAAAACACACATGGTAAGACCAAAGATGACCTCTTTGGATTGTGTAGCCAGCAATGACAATGACAGAGATGTCATGTTCCAGTTGTTGGATGAAAATTTCATTGACCGAAGGTGAGATGAGCTAAAAGGAAAGGACCAGGAGGAAAGCATTTTTTTCCACCTGCTGTTTTTCTACTGAGGACATCCAGAGATAGTTATAACCCAGGGTTTGCAAACCCCTTCAAGAGTAAGACAGGATGGGATTGGAGGTAACAGAAGAGGGAAACTTCCACATATTTCCAGCAGATCTGTTGCTGTGGAGTGAAACTTTCAGGTTTTTCTTCAGTGGAAAAGGAAATCTCATCTGAGCAGAATAAAAATATCCCTTAGATTTATTTTCATTTAGGAAACATCTTCAGAGAAGACAAAAATATTAACTGCTACTTCATTTAAGTTTTGATTTACAAACATAAAGCTGAGGTTGGGCTGGTTGCTGAGGTTTACCTTGCTCATGTCTTGACCCTGCCTCTGCGGTCTGGGGTACCTAAACTGCTTGTAAATGGAGATAATGGAAGCGAAAGTTGACAAGAGAGCAGCTTGTGTATTTCCACTGATGTCAACACTAAGTGTCTAAAAATCTCTGAGTAAAGGTTTTTCCAAAATTCTCTTGTATTCTGGAATAGTTTTGTCATATATTATGTAAAGGTGCACTGTAGACCACCCATATTTTGCAGATCCTGGTGTAACTTAATCCTCAACTGCCTATTAGTGTGTGGTCAATTCTTTTAAATTTTTCTTTTTTAACCTTTTTTTAAGGTTGCAAGTATTTTAGCTGTTCATACATATGTTTTGGCTCCTATATTACTGTTTAAAAAGGCATTTATTTCTAAAATCAACTTCACTCTAATGCTGTTGATTTTTTTCTACTGCAACTACAATCTTTTATTTTTAGCTTGGTTACTTAAATTTATTAACCTCTTTTGCCTCCAAATTCTGAAGTTTACTATATGAATCTATTTTAAAACTTCTCCTCTTTCATTAACAATATAGGGCAATCAAAGTTTTTTTTACTCTTAACTCTTTGCAAGTGCAGGTGCAATGGTTTTTCCTGGTTTCTGTAAAAAAAAAAAACCTGTTTGCTCAATTAAGGTAATGTCTCTTAATATTAATGGATTTTTTAATAAGTCTTCAAACCATCTTTATGAACATGGACATGTGGAATATATTCTCAACAATTAACAAACAAATAATTTGCTTTCCATAATTTATGCTCATTTAGGAATGGGATCATTGTTTTCAATGGTCCAAGCTTCCAAAATCTTCATTCTCTTTTTCTCCAGAGGTATACAGCTACACACTTTATCATTTTCTGATCCTTCCCAAGATTTCAGAATTGTGCTGAATTCCTTATTTCTAGATTATGTTAATTTTGGTTTTAGGGTACTGTACTTAAATTTGTAAAAAGTTGAGAGATGCAAAATGACCCATTAGGTCATCTAATGCTTCCCTAAGAAGTCCCCTTCCAAAGGGGAATTTTAAATGCAGCATCAGGTGCTTTTGCAAGACATCTAGGTCTGGGGCAAATACTTGACAGAACAGTTAGTGTGATTTCAGAGCTATCAAAAGCTTAAGTCTTCCTTGTAAAGTCCAAACACTTTAAAGAAACCTACTTGATCCAGCATCATGTTTCTAAAAGTGACATAAGGGAAACATAATGGTGGTGTTATTTAAACAGAATTTCTGATCAGACAGCACTCTTTAAGAGCAAATTTAGGCTGTTTTCTTCTTTGTTGCTTCAGACAATTAAAGGTGGTAACAAAACCACAAAATAACTTTTCATGTGATGTCAAAGGTAATTCACAGCTTGATGTAACAAATATTGATGTTGACCAGTAGGTTTTCACAGTGTGTATTTGTTGAGATTTCATTTGTGTTTGCTTTGATTATTTTCATGAATATTTTGCTCAAATGGTTGACAGCTATTTTTTCTGAGTATTTAATTCAGCTTCTAGTTGTTAAGCTTTCATATAACCTATTTGAATAGCTATACAAAGTATTGTAAAATGGTTTTCCCTAGCCTCAAACAATTGTCATTGAAATATGTTTTTAATGTGTTTTGCTTTGGCATTTTGGGAGGTTTCATGGGTCAGAGTACTTTCCTGTACTTCAGCACTTCTTAGGGCCGCAAGCTATGAGGGGTTGCAGAGGCTGTCAGCAGAGGATGGGGTCAGAAGGGTTGGGAGTTGGAGCCAGACCCTCTAACCCTAAATCATCCTTTCTGACTGGAAGGAACCTGATGTTAAAAAGCTGTTCTCATGTAGGAAGGATGGTCATTTGGCTGACACTTCTGCTTCAGACTTTGAATTAGGAAACTATCTTTTTATCCTGTTTCTACAACTTTCACACTGGCCAATTTAAACAGCAGTAGACAACTCCAAATGATTAGAGAATGCTTTAAAGGTGGTTTTGGTAGTTACTCCAATGGGTCAGGGGCATGGCTGTGCAGCGTCAGTTGCTTCTTAGGGACAGGGTTGGCTTCAAACGTGCTAGTTCAATCGCACGCCATCATCTGCCAGTGTCTTCACTTGAAATCTCTGTGTGTGATCCTTGTCTGCTCCCCCCATTTGCTGTGTCCTTCCTAGCACACAGCTGGGATGCCGCCTTAAGGCAGCAGGCAGCTGCAGTGTAAGGACATGTAGGCTGGAGATTGCTGCGGTGCAAGGCAAAGCTCAGCAAAGTTAGCAATGAAGTGTGGGAGCAAATTTGCTCATCGTTCTCTCTCTTTTGGTAGGCAAACACACTTCTACTGAAGTCAGAAATCTGGTCCTACTTTGTCTACCTAAAATAACATTTACTTTTCTTTAATGCACTCCAAAGGGACTGATTTTTCCCACTGATTTACAAGATTTACATGCGTATTCTCATGTTCTGTTGTTCCACAAGCTATTTAGAAATATCCTATAGACAAATATCTGTAATTCTAATATTAATTTCAACACTTTATAACATTATATAAAGTGATGCCCAATGATGAACTTCAGTATAATTTTTACATTAAATCAAACATGAAAAGAAATGTAATCTTAATTTTAAGTAGCATAGATTGTAGTAAACAGTGCATTTAGATGTTATATCTTTGGTAAATCAGAAACAGTTCTCTAAATGCAGACAGCTGCTTAGCCTGTCTGTGACTAGCCTTTACTAACTGCACTTTAAAAAGTGGCAACCCCCTAGTTACACAGACTCCAAACTGTAATTTCATTAGGTGCATGTATATGTTTACAGAGTACAGTATGTAACACAGCTGGAACACCTGCTCATCTGAAGACTGTGAAGTCAATGATTAGGAACCAAAAAGCCTCTATGGAAACAAATATTTAAAATATGTGTGTGGTGTTTGCAAGACAGAAATATATTTTAACAATTTAAGAGCAATCCACTTAAGAAAGACCAAATACCAGTCTGGTTCTGCAGACTCCTATGCAGGTAGTCCAATTCAAACAATTTGAAGGTGTGATCCATGTTATTTAAAAAACTCAGCTCTTGCAAATAAATAACAATGAACATTAGATATTTTGAGCAGAACTTGCAATTAAAAAACAGAGAAGAAAAGGCTTATTAAATATGAATATATGAATTTTAAAAAGTGTATCATTCAAGAGATAGAAAGATAATCTTAGGTTGCCTCAGTTTATACAAACACAAGCAAAGTTAGGTGTTTACTTTGGCATGGACACTCAGGACTCCCTCCCTGCAGCCAGGTTCTCTAACTTGCTTAACACCACCAACTAAATTTGAGTGTGAGATATAACCTAAGTTGGTCAGCCTTATGAGACTAAGTTAGCTCTGAGTAAACGAAGAAACGAAACTTTGGATGGTCTAAGGAATACAAATGTCAGAAATTAGTGTGCTTACAGACTTTATATCCTTGTTAGAAACAAAGTATATAAAATCAGTATTTTAACACATAAACTCTGTCTACAGCCTGCTCATAGACCTCACTGAGAGATTTGACTTTGACCTTTCTGGCTGTCTTAGTATTTCCCTCTTGTACAAGAGACCAAGCTTTAAGAAGTGTGTAGATATTGGCTACGATGGCTTTCTGTCTTTGGTGCTTAAATAGAAAGCATTCCACTTCAAGAACTTTTAAGTAGTATTAATAGATAGAAACATTTGTATCCCACACATTTGATAAATTAATAAGACATTTCAAAGGGAAGCAGAAAAGAGTAAAAACTAGTGAGAGTTAAAACTAGTGCATGCCCTGAAATACTTTTGACAGAAAATACAGGCTTCTGAGAAGTCTGGTCTTGTCCAGTAAAGAACAAAGAACAAATGACATGGCCAGCTTGAAACTCTTCTCCATCATTTTGTGACTATTGTTATTCCAATGTATGTGGGAAAACTATACTACTTTGTTTTCTCTGTAAGCCTTGAGGTTAAATGAAAACTGATTGACCTTTTTAAGTCAGGCTGTAAGAGATAACATCCTTTATCTGCCCCAGATGCATTTCAAATAATAATAATAAAGTAATTAAGAAGAAAAATACACACTTGAGAATGTAAGACATAAATGATTGTTGAAATTATTTTTTTAAAAAAATTGTTTATATATATATAACCAAGATCTATGTGTCTAAAGGGTTTGAAGAAGTAACATTCCAGAAAAACTCTGATAGGGACAGTCATTAAATAACGGACATATCTGTGCATGTGGACTATATGTGTACATAGAGTTAGTAAAGACCTATGTTTGTGTATGCAAATTTGTTCAGGGTGGTTTCACATACACATTTTACTTCTAGCCTTGTTTATTCATAAAACTTCTTGATGGATCCTTCTCTGAGGATACATCGCATACGACAGAAGCCTAATGCTCAGAGTGAAATCAAAGTGCTCATCAGAAGTTGTTTGCATTACTGCCAATGGTCCAAATTTAGTAAAACATTCTATTTTTTTTTTTTTTATTTTACTTGAACAGTCCCATTCATTTTGCTATTCCTTCCTTCATCCCCATGACCCAAAAAATACTGCAGACAGACAGCAACGTGAAAATCCTGTCAATACATACAGCACCTATTTTCTTTCGGGATTTTTTTATGAAACTGTAGCTTTTTTAGAGTTGCATCTAAATTTCATCTGTGTTGAACCAAGTGTTCTTCAACTAATGTAAGGAAGGAGATTTTTTTTTTCAGCTCTCCAATCAACCTGGTCGGTATCTCTGTTACTATTGTTTGGTCTGATTGTGCCTTTTGGGGAGAATTTCAGAAACTGATCACTTCAAGGGAGGTTTTGTGTGTGTGTAAGGATAGATAAAGATGCATATATACACATATATGCATAAAGATGCATGCCTACACACACGCCCTGTGTAGGCTATGTATTTACACCTTATCTCTGGAAGAATGCAGTGAAAATTAGTGATAAGCAGCACAAAATGTGTTTAGTCACAGAGAGCAGGTAACCTAATGGGCAGTTAATTTTCTTTTGCTGTTGGTCATTATAATTTCTTCCTTGGTCATCTTCCCTCCTCACTGAAAAACAATGTGCTCCAGTAACGTTACCAGAATTTTTCATTTATGTACATGCAGGTAAATTTCTGAGAAGGCAGCACCGTCTCTTTTGCCTGATGCTAGGCTGGGTTATGGTCCCAGCTTCTCAATCAGAATATCCCTGTGTGGGTCACAGTAATACCAGTGTTTATTACCGTGAAGTGAAATAAATAATACGCAAGTGCAAGCATCCTATTGATGGAATTGTTTGAGAATATTAGTGAAGAAAAAAGTTAGGAATAAGCACCCCATATGTTTATCTACACCTCTTCTCACCTGATATAGCTCTTTCCTCCTAAAGCATCTAATAACAAGGTGTGACTCATTAGGAACATCTCAAGAATGAGTAAGACACTTTAGCAGGGAACACTACCCGGTCCTAGTAAATTCACAGATAAGACAAGGAGGCTTCTTGTGTGTACAGAGCTAAGAATGAACAAGACTAAATATTAATATTTGATTAATTTATTCTTTGTTTTACAACATGAGCAAGTTTGGATATTTTCTTTTTTGAACATAAGTATATATATTTCAGCAAATGTATCACTTACAAACTGTGTGATACATCTGTTCCTTTGTGTGATTTCTGTTAACTTTCAATAGAGCATCTAAAGCACATGGTATTATTAGTGTAAAATCCTAGCACAGCAACAGTACCGCTTATGCTAGATCCTGTACAAATACTTTAATAGGCATAATTCTGATTTCAGCTCTCTACAATTATCTTAAAAAAAATAGATAAAATCAGCAAGTGGGGCAAGCAATAGCTGTGAGCAAGTACAAATTTAAAAAACGAAACAAACAAGGTTATGTCTAATATTTTACCAGAAAAACCAGAGGATAAAAGCAAGGACTAATCAAACTTCCTTTAGGGGTATTTTCCTGCTTCTGACTTTGACTCTAAAGATATCCAGCCTCACTATGTCAGCTCTGTCTTGCCAGCCGATTCCCTTAGCCTTCCCTCAGGGCCTTAATGTTGGTGTTTTTACACTGTAGCTAATGCAAATGGAAAAAAGTCTGCTCTTAAAATATCCTTTTGGTTCTCCTTTTCCAGACAGAATTTGGGACTTACAAAGATCGGTTTAGCATCTTGCCTCAATAGGAGATCCTGTAGTACAATATGCTTTTTCTAACAACAGGATACTAGTGTATTCTGTGGTCTCTCGCAAAGATATGACCAACAGAAGAGTGAGAAATGTGTGGTATTCAGAAAGCAGAAATAGTATTATGACCATCTACTACCTGAGCAGATTATATTGAGCTTGGGAGGAACGGTAGGTAGTTCAGACCAGTGTGTTAGCGAAAGGAGGCTTATTGTTTCTCAATGCTGTCTATAATACCTAGTCCTCATTAAGTCTTAAGTGGTGACATCCAAAAGGGCATTTTCAAATGCAAATATGAGGCAAATTGTGGTAATTTCTGTCAACCTTTGAGGACCTACAGTCATAAAGTTTCAGTGTTTTTGTAACTCAGGAAAATGTGTCCCCTGGGGTGACACAGCAAGTAGGGGGAAGATACCAATGCTCCTTACTCTGCAGTACGCAGTGATGCTGGATGTCTCTGCCCACATATCTCTGGAAATGAGAGTAAAAAGAAGTGCTTTCACTGAAGACTGTCTTGGTGAGTCTTGTTTTCAAGACCAAAATTAATGGCCTGAAATATTCAAGCAGTACGTATTAAATAAAACAAATACAAATAAATGATGGAGGCTACTAGAGCTGTCTCGCTGTTGTGCAGCCAGCCACCATGACTTTTTGCTGTGAAATATATAAAGAAATATGTCCCCAGGAGTGAAAAGAGTCATCAAGTGAAATAAAGTAACCATAAAGCAAGGGAGATTTCTGGGGAATTGCATGTGCTATTTTATAGTCACTGGGACACATCAGTATATGAAAACTCACTGGAATGAATGGCAATTTCATGGCAATTCGTGCAAGCATTACTCATATCTTCTGGCAAGGTTATCTAAGGACAAAACTTATAAAAAGAAGATATTCAAATGAACTACTTGCTTTAATTAACTGTAGGTCTGTACAGTATCTCTCTTGCCTATCTCTTTGCCTTCATACATTAAAAAATATATATTAAAATGGGGTCTTTTTTGCATTTAGTAGATGAATTAAGAAACAATTATATTACACAGTAAAAAGTTAAAGGACTATTGACATATGATACTGAATCATTCTTTATGCAATAATATACATGAAGAAATGAGCAGATATTAATGAACTGTATTAAAATGCAAAGAGAATTTACCTTATTATGTTGTGATTCTGAAGTCCATAGGCATTTTGGGTAGAGATGGATAGCTATTAGATTACTCGGTCTGCATGGTGCCAATAAAACTTCTCTATAACTAATTTATTTTATGAATCTGTGCAGTAGGTTTTGGACACTGAAAATCACAAATTGTACACCACCATCTGAAATGATTGAAATCAAACTGGCATTGAAAGAGTGTGTATTGTCAAAGATGTAGGGAAAACCTGCAATGATTCAAATGCTTGATTTGTTCCTCAAGGAACAATTTCAAGGAAAATAAAAACCACAGGTTCCTTTGAGTGTTAGTCTTTGGTATCCCACAGCATCTTTAATCAAAAATATCTCCCTCCTTTGCTTCTGAAAATATTTATGTTGTGTCATAATCAATCCTGCTGGCTCCCGCTATGTAAGATAAGCCAGTAATAAAAATGGGTCTTATGCTTAGTGTATGGGCTGATGCTGTAATGTCAAAATTGCTGTCAGGCTACAAGAGAATGTGAATGCTTAACCTACTGGTTCCTGAAACTAGCACTTTACTAATATCTGTGTGGGTAACAGTCACTTGTGAACTTACAGGTGTTCAAGGACTTTCTAATCAGCAGAAAATTTATTCTGAAGCACAGCTAATAGGGCAAATAATGTGGTATCCTGGTTTCAGCTGGGATAGGGTTAATTTTTCTTCTTAGTAGCTAGAATAGTGCTGTGTTTTGGATTCAGTATGGGATTTGGTACCAGAAGAATGTTGATAATATGCTGATGTTTTCAGTTGTTGCTAGGAGATCAAGGACTTTTCAACTCCCCATGTCCTGCCCGTGCACAGGTGCACAAGAACCTGGGAGGGATCATGGCCAGAGCACTGGACCCAAACTGGCTGATGAAATATTCCATATCATGTCATGTCATGCTCAGTATATAAAAGAGGGGTGGCCAGGAAGCAGGAGATTCTCTCTTGCTTCCAGGATTGCAATTGTGGGATTTTGGTATTTCAGGATCGCTGACTGGGAACAGGCTGGGTATCAGTTGGCAGGTGGTGAGAAATTGCATTGTGGATTAACCATTTGTACTTTCTATTATTATTGTTGTTTTATTACAATTATTAAACTGTTTTTATCTCAACCTATGAGTCTCCCCTTACCCCTCCAATTTCTTTCTCCACTTCCCAGGCAGGGGAGGGTGAGCGAGTGGCCGCATGGTGGTTTGGCTGCCGGCCAGGTTTAAACCATGATGTGGGAAAATTTTAATGCAAAGATTAAGTTTGACAGAACCACTTTCCTCCTGAGCCTGTTAGAACTGTCCAAGAGATCTTTGTTGTCAATGAATGAAGAAAAATGAAGTATGAGAGATGTTTTGGAGACTATTAGAGCGGGAGAAAGGTGTGCTGCATGTTTCATAAGGTTATTGAAGCACCAGGACAAAAACTTCACATGTGCTGAGTTCTGAGCATAATATATGATAAAAAACATTTCTTGTTTTTTGTTTTGTTTTGTTTTTTTTTTTTAATTTTTTATTTTTTTTTTTTTCAGGAGATGAGAAAGTCTGGGGGGTCTTGATACCTTTAAAGAGAAAGACAAGAAACATTAATATTGTAAACAGGACTCTTAGCAAGTTTTACAACAAGCTTGAAAATAAGTAATCATTATTTATGAAAAATTCATGGCTGACAGAAAGACTCCTGCTAGGATGGACTAAATAAATATTGCTGTCATGTTTAGACAGTTCTTGACAGTTTTTCCTTTTTTCTCTTACTAGCTCCATTTTCTTAAGAAAAATGAGAAAAAATGTTTAATGCTTTTCAGTCTATATTATCTGCCAATCTTAGCATTGTTTTATAACCATGAAAATGCTTCTAAGAATACCAGACTTCACCAGATTAAAGCTCTTTGTGTTGCATTATTCACAAGCTATTTCAGGGGAAGATGTAATGAACCTGTGGTAGGTGTATATGGGATTATTTTATCTTCCTGCAACAATTTATATGACACTCTTGGAATCTTGAAGCTGAAATATTAAAGCATCTTTCTTCTGATAGAGAAGTTTAAATATTTTACTATGAAAATGAAGAAAGTCAAGGCATTTATTTGCTCTTTTTCTCCTTCTCTTGCCACTCCTTCCTGCAGTTTATATCGTTCCATTGGAAAATAATAACACAATAGATATAACAATATTAATATATAATAATATGTATATATTAATAACAATAAAAATAATAACAATTAAAAGCAATAAAAACATCACACCAGCATATTCACTGCTAGCACATAAGCCTGAGGGGATCAGGTCCTTGCCAGAGAGCTCTTGCCCCAAACTGCACAGAATCATACAAAAATCACAAACACGAAATTGGAGTGTTCTTTTAGGATTCTGGCTTCAACTGACAAAAGTATGTTCTCTGTGGATGGAAAAATGCATCGGTGTCAAATTTGGCATCTTCTTTTTTGATCTAGGAAAAAAAATCCTAAAGTGAGTAGCTGTATTTCCTGATCCATGTTTCCACATAATTACTCTGTGGCACAAGTGTTCTGATTTCAACTGCAACATAACTTTCAGGAGGTAAACCAATTTGTTGTAGAACAGTCAGGGAGTATGTATAGGAACTGACCCTTCTTTCATATCACATGTTATTGCGTATTTAACCAAAACTGCTATGCTCTAGGCAAGGACCTGTTAACCTCTGGCAGTACATGCATTCAGTGAGACTATTGGATCTCCCTTCAGAGAGGGCTTTATCCTCCCTTCACTGCATGCAAATCTATTGATCTCCTATTCTAATGCTCAAATGGGCCTGAAGATAAGTTAAAGGACTCTGTGGGACTTACTTGGTACTAATTATCTCTTACCAGATCCCTGTCCTCACTTCCACACTCCTGTGCTGAAAACTAGGAAGGGTTGGTAGAGGGTGAGATATTATTTCCTTAACAATTGCCCTGTTTGAGAAGAACAAACCCTCCAAAACCTTCTCATGGCAGCATAAAGATCCCTTTGAACTTTGCTGGTCACCATAATGAGAGGCAGAAGGCAGGATATAAATACATGGCAGTTTGTGTGCAATACTGAATATACCTGATAGGACCAGAAAATCTTTACGCTTGTTTTCTGTGCATCTGGCATAGGATGGCAGCAATAACTGACGTTGCCATTTTGCTCAGATCTCACCCTGTTTAATTTCCACTCAAGCTGCCTGGACTAGTCTGTTGTCTTGAGAATAGCTAAGACAAGTAGTTAATTAGAACATGTCCGTCTTTGGGAAAAAAAAGGAAACAGAAGTGGTTAATGAGACCAGTTCCGTGGTCCTTCAGCACTAGAAAGTTACATTACAGTGATTAAGACTGAAAAATGAGGAGTGTGAAAAGACGTTTAGGAGCCATGAAAACATGAGTTTCAAATTGTGAGGTGGTTATGTCTGGTGCTGTATTAAAGGAGGCCACCTGTAGAAATGGCAGGGTATGCTGTTCATTACAGAATGTTAGTAGTAATTTTGTAGGAGTATGGAAAGGATGAGAACTCTGGGTGATGAAGGTGAACAGAGATGCCCACAGAAGAATTAAAATGATAACTATCAAGACCTGAATTTTGAAACAGTGAGGAAAAATATGAGAGTGCGTTTTTTGCTTTTATTTCTTACCCATTTTTGATCTGCAGGCATATCAAGCAGTTTTACCTCAGAACAGCTTGTATCTTGCTCTGACATTTATCTTTATACACATCACAAGAATTTCAGCAGAAAACCTGATAGAATATATTAATTGCCCAATCTCTCTACTGCATATATGCAAAATATGTATTTTTCTTTACTTTCTTTGAGCAGAAGAGTTAGTTTTGTCTCTTTTTCTGAATCCTTTTCAGTCATTACATAGCATTGGACAAACAGATGGTCTTCATATATCTGTGGCACAGCTCAGCTTAGAATTGGAGTTACTTGAAAAACCTCTCTCTTCTCTTCTTTCATATATTATATTCACCCGGTATGTTAATCTCATTCCCTACTAGTTTCCATCCTGAGCTTCATGGCAAACTGGCCAGAGAGCCCGATTTTCTTCAACATGGGAACTACATGTTGCTGACCTTGTACTTCCTTATCCTGTGAAGTGTTTTGCAAGGCATGCTCAGGGATCTTTGACTCGTCTATCGTCACTACTTCCAGTACTTTTTAATTTGAGATGATCCTCGTATAACATTTATGATACTTTTGAAGGCATCAATAATGCAATTTCTGGTTAAAGTGAGAGTACAAGTCAGCTGAAATGAGCCAGTAGCTGACTATTTAGAGTACTTTTGCTGGTTACGGATCTTGGTTCAGGTTTCTGTTCTGCCAGCTTTGCAGGTTGCCTGATTAGAGGCTACAGGCTGTCTGTCTGTCCCAGTAAATGTTTCCAACAGAAGAGCCTAAAAAGAGATACAGGTGTGTTTTTCCTCTAAACAGTCAGGTAAGGAACTGTAGTGTGATGTGTCAATTGGCTTAGATCCTCGCTCTGACTCAGAGCAGTATCACACTGGGTTTTTTTACTCACTATTTATTTTTACTCAATAATAAATTTAAAAAACCCACAAAAAAACCTGTGTAAATTTGACTTTCATCTTGCGTGTGACCATTAGTCTACAATTTTTTTCTAGGTCTGTCTACAAAGTGTTTTGAATAAGTATATAGCCAATCTGTAAGATCCCCTCTAAATGTGTGCCTTTCTGTGAGGTATAACTGGTACTCAAGTAAGCAGATTCTGAGTCTGACCTAGGACTCATTTTGATCTGTAGAAAGACTACATCTTTTTTCATCAGTGCGTAATGAGGGGGAAATAATATTCTTTAGAATCACAGTCAAGAATCTTGTGCTGGCTGTACCCTTCCATTTTCCGCTCTGTTAGCAGTATGTATTAAACTGTTTTATTATTTCCCAGTTGTTCATTATAATGGTGTGATTTCCAGAAGTTCCACAAGAAGTGAAAATTAGATTTTAAAGTCTGACATTGAATAATGTGAATATGAGTGAATACAGTGAGCTTGCAGAGCTATTGCTCTGGAATGAATGGTGATTTTCTTAGGCAAAGTTTACAGGTGGAAGTAGCTTTTTATAAATACTGTTCTGCTTGTTTACTTAGACCATCACAGCTATAGCAGTAGGGCATGGTGATTGGAATCAGATTTTCTATTTATGTCTGACATGATTCAGAAGTATCCCTGTCTCGAATATCTTCTTTAGATGGACACAGATACTTCCACAAAACCATACAGTAGCGCCAGAAGGGTGAAGTCCATCGGTTGCTAGATAGATCTAGCTAACCTGTGTTCAGTGCAGGGGCTTGAGGGAGTGGGAAGAGAGATGACTTTTGCCCATTCTCATGCTTCATTGGTTCTGAGGCCAAGCTTGAGGGCTTGGAGGGTTCTTGCACCCAGCAGTGTGCTCCATTATGCATGAACTCCCACACATAATGAGAATATCGCTGCAGTTCATAATCTCACATAACCATCTAAAACACCTTTCCTGCAGTTTACAGTCACTGAGTTTCAATTGCACGTGTTTGTGTTGTACTAGTACTGCTATGGGAGAATGTCAATATCCCAGTGTATTCCTTGAGTTCATGAGCAGGTGTTACAAAAGTTGGTAACATCAATAATTGGCAGTGACTCCAAAGAACTATTTTAACCCCTGAAGTTGGATGGACTAGAAACTGGAGAGTAGATCTGCCTCACAAGGTGATTCTCCCAGTCAGGAAATTTTCTGCGAGACCAGTGTCAGCACACTGGCAGAGAACGGGGTTGCTTTGTTTGCCAGTAAAGGTCTATTGTGTTTTTAGTTGTTATGATTTAGATGCACAGAATTAGATTAACATGCATCAGATCTAGGCTTGTTTTCTCTAGGTTAGGGTTTAGACACACTGCATTGTATCCTTTTTCCCCAGCCAGTGTTGGAATAGCTTTCACTACATAACAATTTTTCATGTAATTGGTTGACATTGATTCCCAGATCTGCCATTTACTGTGTTTCCTCAGTGTATAGTTAGTTTAAAATAATAAATTATATTTTTTTATGATGTGGGTGCAGAAACTGGCACTGAAATGCATTTACTGCTGTTGAAGTGATTTTAAATAGTATGCCTCTTTATACCAGCTCCTCCAAGATTCCTGTGGTGAGTGAATAGTCAGAAATGTCCTGTAAAGAGCAAGTTGAAGTCAGTTCCTCAGCAGGAATGTGGCCAACTAATTCATTCAAAACTCTGACAATGCAGTGCCCAGTTTAAAGTGCTATTTGAATCTTTGGTTGCCTTAGTTATATTGTTCAAAAGGAAATAATCTTGTATTTTATTGAATGTGGTAACTTTTCACATTTTTCAAGCTGCAGGTTAGTATGTATTATTTTCTGCTCTCTGTTTAGGAGTTCTACTGTAATAAGTGGCTTTTACAAAAGTAGCATAGAATTTGTTGAAATAGTTTATAGTTTGAATGTTTTCAGGGTAAGTTTCAGAAACCACTGCAAGTCTTTTCTGTGTTACAGTAGGATTTACTGAATAAGGTCTGTGAAAATTTCAAGGACTGCCCACAAGTTTTAAATACATGAATTTTTTCAGTATAGTTTAATACCTGACTTGCTAGTGGAAGAATTCCCCAGTAGGGAATGGTGTAGAGGACCATTGTTAGTGGACTTTACTTGCTCTTTATCATAACACCTTCTGTATTTTATCATTACAGTGACACAAAAATGTTTCTTATACTTGAGCAAAGATTATCACTTTTGAAAAAAATTATTGATACATAAATATATTGCATATGACTTCAAATGAAAACTAAGGGAAAAAGTGACATATCTTAATAGTTATAACCAAGAGTAACAGTTTTTATATTATTTATGGGCTGAAAGTGAGTCAAAATCAATTGAGAATACATGGCTTGATTTGTAGACATTTTTAACAGTCCAACCTGAGTGTTCAGGAATCATGAGTCAATTTGTGATATGGACTTAATTAGGCAATGGAAGAATATGCATGATTTGGCTCCTATGCCAGCGATATGCCAAAACAGTAAGCTTCCATGAAAGAGCTAGAAAGTATAAATAATTTTGTATTCCATCAAGAATCAATAGCCATCTGGCTATTTGCCAACCAGACCTGAAAGGCAACTATAACAAATGTGTGACTACATACTTGCCAAAGGATTTAACAGTATTATTAATTTAATTTCCAAATAATTGAGTATTTTAGACACAGCACATAGTATTCAGCCCAAAAGGTGCTCACAAATATTGCTATCAGAGATCAGTGTTACTTTCAATAGAACACCAGGTTTCTGAGTTCTTTCTGTAACGATGTAAGTTGAATCCATTATAAAATCATTCCTCAGTTATGACAGATCAACAATGAAGTCTTCTAGATAAAAAGGATAGATATTTTTGATTTTACTTTTTAGCTGAGTATCTAAAGATTGACCTTGTGATCGTGTGAGAGTGAAAGAAATGGTAATTTTATTCGTTGGTTATTTATTTATGTAAAGTTGTGTAATTTCTTGAATATTTCTAATAGATCTCTCTTATATATATTGCATATAGTTGTATTCTCTAGGAATGGTATTCCCATTTCTACAATAGTTGCAGGCCAAAGGATAGAAATGAGTATACATATAAAATAGGTTTTGTTGTTGTTTTGTAGAAATGATTATACCCAAGGAGAGTGTAGCAGATCTACAGTCCTACCAAATAGAAAGGATTAAGAGTGCTGATCCCCAAGCTGCTATTTACATATTGGCTGATATAACTGTTATACTCTATGCAGATTCTAACCAAAATCCCTAAAGATGAGATCCAGAAGGAGTAACTGTTTGTACAAAATGGGAACCAGTGGCAGAGTTTGCAATTAACCTTAGCTTCTTGGCAGATAATGAAGTTTCATAAATTTTTTATTAGGAATTATTAATCCAAACATTAATGTCTATCAGGAATCACTTCTGCTATTAATTTTCATTTTCTTCTAATTTAAATTGTTGTCATCCCATGGAACAGCACAATTTCATGCAATTTTGATGATGAATGACATACCAGCGGTAGGAAAATACTGAGAGAGCTGCTTGAAATCAATTCTGGCCTGGGCCTGAAAATTCCTTGAGATGTTTAATAATGTATATATCTGGAGAAATTGTGATCCTCTAACAAATCATTTATAAATGGAAAAAGAAGGCTGAACTGATCATAAATATTAACAGCAACAACCCTTCCAACCCACTGTATTTTGTTCTGTAGACATATGGTATTCAGCTTGGATAGATGAGAATAAGACTTGGTTTTCCATTAGCAAGTGGTCCCTTTTCATTGTTTTAATGTCAAAATGGAAAGTAACCTGGGAGATCTAGAAATTCTTTTTGGAAAAAAACAATGAGACAGAGATGGTAGATTGTGTCCAGCTTCCCATAGAAGTCATCATTTTATCCAAGATTTGTCCTGATAGTCATATAACAGCCAGTGATGATAATGGCATAATTAGCATATTTGTCTTTTCAGCTTTCTGGAATGTATTAATCTTATTTAAAACTAAAATAAGCACCATAGGAGTTTTAAAAGTGTATACAAAAATGCAAAGTAGAAGACATCTGAGAATAAAAAAACCCCCAGCAAACCATGATTTGTTTTGTGTTTGTAAATTCTGACATGTGGCTTTTCCAAAGTGATTGTAATCACTAGTATTTGACTACAGGAAAATAGATATACATTGGACAGAGATATTGCAGACTTGATGCAAAATCCAGTATTTGAACTGTAGTAGTAATCCAGTCCAAGGTCAGCTCTGGGATATAAGGACACATATACAGTTGGCCAGTTGTGAAAACCAATTGTTATTCAGGAATCCCAATTTCGTTGCTGTTTAGACACTGTGCTAGCAATGTATTTTCTGAAGACAAATAGTCTAGTTTATGAAATTAAATGCTTTTCTGAGATGATTGCCAGCAAGTGCTTAGAAAGTGTTTATACCTATATTTGTGTTGAACCAGTTTAGTTAACAATGAAAAGCTTCTCCTAAGGATGTAGGAAGTGCATTTCTTGTGGTACACATCAGGTCTTCTCAGCCATATGCATTCAAGTAAGTGTAATGGCTCAGTGTGTATGTTTTCTGGTAGGACAGAGTGGGACCAAATGATGCAACTCTATTGACTGCAATTTTCTGTATACATTTTAGATAAGCAGGTTCCAAAGAAATACCTGTATTTAATTGCAAAATTACCTACTTGTTTACAGACAGTAAAAGCTATTGTCAAGGTGTTTTCTTCAACTTTTTCTTTATTCTCCAATTACTCTGAAATACCTCTTTACAAACAAAAACATTGACACCTTTGTGATCATGAAACGTAGTTGAGTGAATGATGTCCATTTTCCCCTAGACCTGTATCTCTAGGGGCATCCATACTTGTATGTATATATAGTTTATCAGGGAAGATAAGTCAGGATAGAACTAATAGAAATTAATTTCATAATGAACAATAACAGGCCTATTTATTGGTGTGCTAGATGAAATCAGAGAAGCTATGTATATTCTTAAAATATCCCAGTACTTACATGTCTTGCCATTCTATTGTAGTGGGAAGATTTTGTTTCTGAGAAAAAGCAGGGCTTCTGCTGAATTTGGAGCTCAGTAGGAGCAGTGAGCAGGGGATGCCAGGAGGAGCTTTTGATCAGCTGCTTTATCTCTCTGATAGGCAGTGATTCCCCATCAGGAGCTTTGTTTCTGACTCTGGACTTAAATCATGGCTATATCTAGCATGCCAGATCTGCTCAAAAGTTTTGTCTAGAGTTCAGACCAGTTCCCCCAAGTATGCTATGACTTCTGCTCATGACAGAGGCATCCATATCACAAGTCAATACCATGACACTACAAGCTTAAACATGTCAATGGATAGCCTTCAATAGCAATTATTTCATTTGACCTAGATACTGCAGATCTGGGTCAAAATTTACTTAGTGTGAATTAGTCACTGATTCTACAAACCGCTTGCATTATGCTTGGGTACAGCCTTATGTGTGCTAGTAATCCCTCTGAAATCAATTGGTAATACTCAAAGATCTCAAGAGTGTACCTATTTGTATGATGAAAGTCTTAATGGTGAAGGCGGTTTGCACTTATTAGTCCTATCAGCATCCCTTTTCCAATTCAAAATGTAAACCTCAGAGAAGGAAATTCTGAATGAGGCTACTGGGTCAAAATGGAGGTAGTAGCAGGAGATTTAATCTTGCATTTTTATGCAAGACTCAAGTCACTGAAGATGTTCTATCATAGAAGTGAAGTGTTACCAGTTGGCATCTCTCCCTAGGCAGCTAGCAAGGCACCTATCTCTTACTTGAAATGAGCTCAAAGCTTGGGCCCAGATCTTCAAACTCCTAGAAAAGACTTTCCTTTGACGCGCTGTCATTTATCTCCTTTATGCCCTCAGGCAGAAGTTTCTTGTATTATATACTGCTTTAAAGATGGGAATAGAATTAATTAAAATATATAAAAGTAAGGTAAGTGATACTAATAGGAAAAGAAAAATATTCAGTGAACAAATATGTCAGGAATTAAAATTTGTTGACTAAAAGTAGATGGAATATTTCAGTACAAAAAAAGTAAAAATTATTAATTAGGGAAGACAGCATGTAGAAAATCTAGAGTAATGGATTTGTATTTTTTTGAAGTAACAGTTAATAAATCATACAAGATACCACAGAAACAGTTGGCGGTAGCTGTAAATAAAACTAGATAGGTTTTTTAGAGTCAAATGGTGTAGGAGAATTTAAAGTAATTTTAAAAGAGTGATGATGTATGCCATTCATTAACCTTTCTTTTGTATAATTATTGTAATAATTTAATTTAGTTTAACTGTTGGAGGGTTTTTTTGGTGGGAGGACCCAGGAAGATAAAGCTTGCTCTTCCTTGCAGAATGGTTTCAGAGTCCTGATTAGCGACTTTTAACCCTACCCCAGTATTTCACCTTATAGTATTTAAATGCCAGTCTATGTTTACATTTAAATAGGATCTTGATGTAAAGCTGTGTTCTTGCCTGAGCCAGGAAGAGAGGTGATATATGTTAAATTTCTGCAGAGTTTTACTGGAAACAGCAAGCAACTGTGGAAATTGAAGAGAACCTGGAGAGATCTAGTTGACACATATCTCCACTTCAGGCCTGCAGTGGGAAAACAAATTCTTTCCTTTCAAGCAAAGAAAAATGTTTGCTTCTGTGTTCATAGTATGTTTCCATAAATCACATAGATGCAGACCAGCATTAGATGAAGTCACAGTAAGGTAGAGCTAAACTACATATCCCTGAATGTTTGCAAAATCACACTCAGCCCTGTGTCCAGGGAACACAGTGTCTGCTCTTACAATGGCTACACGTTTGGGGTTCAAAGCAAATTGTATAGTCCGCAAGCACTTTGCCTAATATGCTTGTTTTTGTGGTAATGCGGTTTCCTATTCATATGGCTTGGATATAGCCATTTCTCTTCATTAAAGTTGTTAAGAAGGGTTATTCTTGTTTATTTTGCTATGTTGCTCAAACACTTGTGGCTTCCACCCCAGACAGGCGCCATTAGAAACAGCTGAAAACTTTGTCTATAATACAGTCTTGATACAGTAC